>NC_088206.1:65141443-65741443 GCF_037126465.1 Ornithodoros turicata
TCCCTTGGGTCTCTGCAGTGCCCACGATCCTTCGGCAATGTACAACGGTGCGGAAGTCCTCCTCCGGCCGGTGCTGAAGGTCCTGAAGAAAAAAGGCGTTCAGCGGCTGAAACATGAATAGGTTCGCCACACACTTGCCCCCTTTCGCCGTGTTTAGTTTGATTGGTGGTTGAGTTAGCTTCGTTTAATTCGTTAGTGATTTCATTTGATCGTGTTGCCGAAGCCGTCGAGAAACCGAAGCCATATGGCGATCAAGAAGAGGAGCTTTCTGTAACGTTCTGGCTTCGAAGCAGTGAATGAATTATATGTTAGTCCTTTACAATGATTGTCGGGAGTGACTTTTCTAAGTCGACCCTGTCCGTGGTGATGACCGGCATATTGCGTGAAATTACCGTAACGTCACTGAGTTTTGATATTCCTAATTGAATACCTCCGCTGATTGTGGGTTTCACTGCAGAAAATCCAGCCCATCCAGCAGGTATACGTCACTGGAGAGACATTCGGCAAAGCACTTGCACCGTAGATGAAATGAAAAAAAGAAAGTGTTCGTGCTACAAACATGGTCATACGGCACTTCCTTTGACAACTTATATTAAGTTATATCCAACACGTGTATCAAATGTCGTATACGGCTATTTCCTTCGAGATTAACCCGCTCTCGAAGTAACGAAAATTAGCCGAGCCGAGCTCCTTTCCTGAACGATATAAAAAGACTCCAAAACCAAAGAAACAATTTTTTTCCTGGACTTCACTGCTGTCCATGCTTTGATTAAAACCGGAGCACAAAACACGGACAAGAACACACATAGACGACACTCGCTGCACTATCAACAGATTCTTTAATGGCATCAGTCCTTAAATAGGGTTTGCCGAGGGGAAAGGGGGAAAACAAAACAAGTCATTTTTCATGTTCTACATCTGCCATCTAGATATTTTAATTCTTCACGTGTCAGTGCCACAGACGGTTCGCTGACACAATTACCTTTGCCCAATCTCTCGATTAAAAAGGCTTCAAACACTTCCCTTTCAGTTTTTGTTTTGAACCTACCCTTTATCTGTGTTTTTGTGAAATCTGGTGAGCAACCACACGTGACATGCACCCCAAGTGTACCACTAGCTGTGCCTTTGGTGTTGTAGTCATGCTCTTTAAGACGTTGATTGATGCATCTTCCCGATTGTTCTATATACACTTTTTTACAAGATAAGAGAATTTCATACACCACTGAAGAGTCACACTTTACATACTGGTTCTTGTGACTCACATCACACAGCTGCACTGGTTTTTCATTTGTCATTGGAATTAATGATGACAACTTGGGCAATGAACTGAAAACTACTGGTACGCCGAACCTGCCTGCCATTTTTTTTATATGATGAGATGTTTTGTGAATATATGGCACAACTACTGGTCGTACTGAGGGCCTATTCCGGTCTTTTTTAACACCTTTCACCTCTTTTTGTAACCTAAGCAATATTGAAGCTATCACATTCGTTTATGTGTGTTCTTGTCCGTGTTTTGTGCTCCGGTTTTATTCAGTCATGTACCAACAGGCCCATTCTGCCATTTTGATATCCATGCTTTAGAGCACGTGTGATAGCAGTCAAATGCTAAATCGCATACAAGAACGACAGATGAATTAATGATGGTGAGTGGGGAAATTCGCACGTGAAGTGTGGCCCACTACACCAAGACACAATGAACGGACGATCAATGACGCTGAAGTGAATCGTATACAGTCATATTTGGACTGGTCAACTGGTGCTTTCTTGTGTTATCCATAACTGGTCATTTTAAGACTCGGTTCCTAAGACTGAACGAAGAAACCACGGGAACATGGAGGATCAAATGAAACACGTAAATTTAGTGTATCTAGCTCTTGTTCTATAACAAGTAACGCACAGATCATCTACATACAGATTCACGTGTGCAGTTTATTTTCTCGTTGAATGCACGTGCAGCATGCACTCTGTTGTTGAACTGTTGAGGAAGTCAGAATCAATTCGTCGATGAAATAGAGAGAGACGAGACCTATATGGGTTCCTCAAAGTCAAGTTGAAAGCAAAAGATCAAGGCGTGTTCTCGATGGGTTGATATTGAGTGTGAAATTTAGAGGAACTTAACGACCCACCCAGTTTACATGCAAAATATGCTCATGCGTACATTTTCTGAATCATCGGGCTCGTGAGGGTTCAAGATAAAGCTATAGTCAGCGAGGTTCCACTGCCATTTTTCTGGGATATTCAGCATATCAGAGTGCAAATTGGGTTAGGTTATTATGTTAGTCGTATGTACGTATGGCGAAAATATTAAGCGACTACCTCGCTTTCGAAAGCAGGAATGTGAAACCACATTTTTTGGCTCAGACAACTAAAACGTGACCGATTTATTAGTGAAGAGCTTGTGTAATGTGTACACGATGATTCAAGTCTCCTGTGTGAGCAATGCTACAAACACAGCCCTTGAAGTTGCACGTTTTAATTCAGACTAGTTAAAATAAGGCACGGAAAATGTTACCCTCACTATTTTTTTTTTAGGCAATGCAACCGCAGTGAAGTTACTTCCTCTGATATTTCAGGCAGGACAATAAAGTCACCACCAACAAGGAAGCCTTAAGTACACAACGCCTATATCCTGAAGTCTAGGGATAGCGGGCTGTCTTCAGACTGCACGGATCGGCTCAATATATCGTACTATAACACGAGAACCGGGAAATTTCCGCAGAAAAATACAGGGCATACGGGCCGCGATGGCAACGAGAACGATTTCAAGACCCTAAAAGAATGCGAGAAAAAAAAATTCCGAAAATGAGATTCCTTTTTGTTTTTCTGTAAGCTGAGAGGCATAAAAAATAGAAAAAGAAAAAGCCTAAATGGGAGAGCGTGAGGATGCGCCTGCTCGATGATTTAATGCAACCGTGCTGGTTGGCAACCATGTGAATGCAACAATATTGTAATCATCGCTCGGCATTTCGGGCCTCGAAGCTCACCATCACAATAATCTGATATCGGACCCTTCTACTCACGTGAACGGTGAACGTCGACGTGGCGTACCGGTGAGCTCGATCATGCCGCATATTCGCGCAATCGCCAGATAACATCACAGCTCCTCTGTTTACAGACCTGTGTGATGTTAACCGGTGAGTGCACTAATACGCGGCATGGGGAACTGTGGCATGGCGAAAGGTGGCATGACATGTGAAGAACTGTACCTACATTCGTACCTACATACGCTGGAAAACCCAATAAAGACCTTAGACAGCACAGCTGGTTGTATGATTCGAACCTACTACCTCCTAGTCTGTCGCACGATCTTGGCTACCACCATCCAGCGGACGCTTTCGCTCGCTTAGCCATGCCACTGTGTCTGTTCATGTGTCTGTCGCTGTGTCTGCTATGCTCAGTGTATGTATGGCGCGTTTCACGTGATGTCGTCTAGAGCACTGCACGGGCTCCGACTTCCCCGAAAACTCGAGCCCGGCCCGTGGGCCGGGCCTGCCGTGTAAAGACTTCTGCGGGCCTCGGCTGGGCTCGGGATTGACCATTATGGGCCCCGGGGCCGGCCTGGGCCCGTACGTCGCCTGGCCTAGGTCGGACTCGAGCCTGTATTTCCCCTCTGTTAGTTAGCCACGGCCACATTTTGCAGCCTGTTACACTGGGCGGGGCCGGGTAGCCTATAAATTTATAGGGCTCGGGCTGAGAAACTTAAAATCCTGCAGGCTTGGGCCGGGCCGGGGCTAACTATACAGCCCGTGCAGTGCTCTAATGTTGTCCTCGTCCACGTTGCCTGGCAACGCGGACGCCACTAGGTTACAGCGTAGGCAATGGGCTGCGGAGCATTCCCACAATTTCGCAGATATGCCGCCATTGCTGCCGGAGATGTAGACTGGAAATGAGGAACGTAACCGGCGTGCGGCCGATAATGCCAGCGAGCGGTGTGCGACAAAGCGTGCCATCATTACGCTCGTCCAGATGTTTTGAGATGCTTATACCAAAGAAGTGAACGCGTTTACAGGCAGAATCCGTATTTCTGCACGACGCACGCCCATGACACCCTAAGGTATACATAAGGTTTGCCTTTGGGTCGTACGCAAACCATGTGCGGCCACAGCTGAACCACCGCCCTTCGAATACTGCAATGACGTCGCATTTAGTATGCGTTTGGCCGTACTCCAACGAGTGCAGTGAATTTTTAATTTCCTCCATTAAACGTCATCCGTTGAAAGTCTGAAGTTGTTGTGCTTCCCTCTACGTTGTAACCTCCTTGTCCGGGTCTCTCTGTGCTGCTGCGCTACCCTAAGAACGCGTACAAACTCTCTCTTTGTAACCGTATTGTGAGTTTCCGTTGTCTGGGCTACGCAGTAGGTATATTCTGAACTCAAGTCATTTTACTTGACAACAAAGGAAGTATATCCCAGAGCAGGATTTCCTGCAAGTTCCCGGCGATAATGATTCACGAGTAAAGAGAAAACGGTTAGGAGCATTAAACAGTTTAAAATACGAAAAACGAGACTTTCGTGCAGTAGGCTGCACTTCTTCACGTTTCAGGACCTGCTACAGGTGGTCAAGAATATATCAAACCCAAGGCGCAAAGAGCTCTTTCGCGCCTTGGGTTTGATATATTCTTGACCACTTGTACCACAGGTCCTCAATCCTGAAGAAGCGCAGCCTACTGCACGAAAGTCTCGCTTTTCGCAAATTAAACTGTTTAATACTCTCAACCGTTTTCTCTTTACTTGTAAGTCGATTCTCACACCGCAAAAAAAAAAAAAAAAAAAAAAGAAAAGTACCTTTCTTACAGGCTCGTTGGCACCCTTTGAGTTTCTTGAACCTGTTCCCGTTGCCTCCGCACCCGTAGAAGGCAAACTTCTCACACTTTCCTTCTCTCATGTTGTACCAAAACTTGAATACTTTATGGTCGTCATCTGGATCTCTGCAGTGCCCACGATCCTTCGGCAATGTACAACGGCGCGGAAGTGCTTCCGCGTCCGGTGCTGAAGCGCCTGAATGTTCAGAGGAAGGCGTTCTGCAGCTCAAGCATGATTAGGCCCCCTCTCGCTTGTCCTATTGCCACGTTTCGTTTAATTGGTGGTTTAGCTGGCTCCGTTTAATTCGTTAGTGCTTCCATTTGATGATGTTGCACAAGTCGAGGGACAAACCGAAGCCATCTGGCGATCAAGAAGAGTACCTTCTCTAACGTGCTGGTTTCGGATTCACTGAATGAATTATATGTTAGTTCATTATAATTATCTTCAGGGGTGACCTTTGTAAATCGAATCTATGCGCGGCGATTACCTCCTAATTTTGTAACTTTACTGCTGTTGCGCGGCGATTACCTCCCTACTTTGTAACTTTACTGCTCCTCCACCTAGCCATGATAGCCCAAGATTATTCTATTCCTCACTGAGTACACTGTTAGAAAAATTTATACCTTTTAGGGTATAAACGGCTTGTCCCAGGGCGCATAACTTTTGAGGTATAAATGATAGACCTCCTTCGAGGTATAGTAACTTTATACCTCCCTGAAGGTATACATATATATCTCCTTGAAGGTATATTTTTGAACCCTGGGTGTAATCTTGAAAAAAGTTGGAATATTTGATCGTTTTTCAGCACTATATAAGGGTTGCACTTTCCTGATCCAGCTCGTAACAAAATTAGAACAAAATAATATTGAGCGACAAGCGCTTTAATAACAACAACTGCCCCGAGAAGGAAACAGAGAAAGAAAATACATGGACACGGACGCACACAAACATACGCACAAAGTGCACGTGTAAAACGTAGAGGAGAGCTCATGCAGATTACTCGCTCGTGACACATGAAGCAACGCTGGAGGATTTGGTGGAGAACAGATACTGACATAATACATCGTGGCTTCGCAAACTGTGTGTGTGTGTTTGGGGGGAGGGCACCTTCGCCCGGGCGAGCAACTATATGAGTGAAGACGCGTAGATTTGATCATTTCAGGAACAAGTAGCACGCTGCTATAAACCATTCCCCTTATTAAGTACGATGCAACTGTATTGCTTACTGTGTTTCCTAATTAAATTACTGCTTAGCTGAGATGGGTATGCTGTCTTCATCCCAAATTAATGTGGTACCACAGGTTTATATCTAAAGGTATACAAAATACCGAAGGTATAAACGTGAGAGAGAAGAACCTTATTATACCCTCAACTGACGTGGAAGGTATAACCTCGGCGATTTATACCTCCCACATGCTTTAAGCGGGGTATAGACGTTGATGATGAGGTATAAATATGGTAGCTTAGTCCTGATTTATACCTTCGTTATACATCTTCTACAGGGTGTTCAAATTAAGCTTTCACGTGCGCTACGCAAACACAGCGATAACAGGAAACCGGATGATAACTTCACGCTACTTGTTTGTAAGAAACAGGTGCTGCTAATTATGTAGCACCTGTTTCTTACTCAAGGAACAGAGGAAGAAGCACCAGTTATCTTTTGTTCGCCTATTTATAAAGTGCTAGTGAAAGCTTAATTTTGAACACCTTGTATACCTCTTTTTCTAACAGTGTACCACCGTTGTGATAGCGTGAGCCTCACTGCAGCCGAACCAGCGTATTCTGCAGGCCAGTAGATGCATTTTTGGCAAACAATTTTGCACCGTAGATGAAATAATGAAGTGCACGCGGTATAAATGTGGCTATATTCCAAACTGAAGCTTTATTAAAACATTATTAACCGTGGCGAGACGACACAAACGTATAAGGCTCCAACGCCAAAGAAACAATGAAACTTTTTTTTTTTTCTGAGTTATTTGAATTTCGCTGCTGTCTATGCCTTAGACTCAGGGTGATAACAGTCAAACGCTGAATCGCACACAGTCACATTGAAAATGGTACTTTCTTGTGTTATCTCATTTGCAGCTGGTTATTTTATGGCCCGATTCCGTATGTGACGGTACCTGAAAGGCACGTTTCCATACAGGTTTTGTAACTGCGAAACCTGTTCTCATTGCCTTCGCTGCCCCTGTAGATGAATTCCCTGCACGTTCCCTCTCGGTGGTCGTAATAGTAGCGGATGTATCGGCGGTCACCTCTTCCTTCATCCTTTTCTTGAAAACAAATATTATCCCGCCGCGCATCTGTGACAGAAAGACAATATAACGCACTGCCGTTTCTGCGAAACGCAAACGCATTCGAAACATTTATTCTCGACTTGCCCGAGGTGTCTATAGAGGCCTCATGATTGCGCCGATGACTTGTTTGTCAGGGAAACACAGACAAAGAGAGAGAGGGGGAGTACGCAGGGCTACCGCAGTTAGTATAGCGCCTGTGCGGTAACTGGCTCTGTCTGTGTTTCAACCAGTCAAGCGTGTACCAACTACCCCGAATCTCTACCTTGTTCATGACTGCATATTCGGCCTTCATGTGTACCTTGAGGTACTATACACGTTCGTTAAATGGAGACACGTAGAGTAGTTTTCAGGAGCTGTGTCAAGAAACGCAGCTAAACAAAAAGGTACCTTCAAGAGGCTTACATAAAGATATGCCTAACTAATATAAGATAACCTAATCTCCATAAGATACGCTAATATACTGCCTTAACGCTACCTTAACGCAGCTGACGTTGTCCTATTAAAGTAAGCGAATCTCGCCCAACAAAACTACAACCAGAACCCCTCCCAATGAAGAAATGAATGTGAATCAATCGAATGTATTCAGTTCCATTACCCTCTCAAAATCTGGCTCCCAGGGAGCTTCTTGGGGATGTACTAGGGATGTTGAGGTTTCCGGACTCATAGCATAGTGTGTAGAGAAACACGGACTTCGTGTCCAATGCCGCGACTCGCCTATCAAGTGCGGTAAAGCTGACAAAGGAAACGGAATTACATTACCTGCTACCGCAAAACCCAAGATAAAAACTAGGGCTGCAACAGTCAAAAGGATCCGATGCATGTTCTACGTCCGACGACTTCTGTGTGAATGACTCTAATTCGAAGAACCTGGAAGACAGCTGTCTTTCCGCAGGTGCATTTGTTTCTCCTAGCTTTAACTACACCACGCCGACAGGCATAAATAACACGTGATTGATACCCCTGCCCCAACCACGACAACCGCAGAAGGCGTTTTTAATTACAAGGGCGGCGCGTGTCTCATTTTGCCATCTGTGGTGAAAAAAGCCGGACGAAGTCTACTGGGTGCAGCATGCGATATTTGGTGGTAGCTCCAAAGTCATGTTAGATGCTGGCGGGGGGATCCAACCTCATCATTGGCTGTTGTGTCCGAGGTTGCCCTTGCGTTTTTCAGCTGATTGTCTACATATACGATTGCCGGCGCGGTTCCCCCTCATGGCGGTCCCTTGGCTAGCCTTCCTGTCTTCCACTGTTTTCTGTTGCATTCTCTCTATCTGTCTATGTCTGTCGACGCGGTGTTCAGAGAGAACACACAAGACATCGACATACAAGCCCATAAAGTGTAAATAGGAAATCTAGCTCCTGATCTTGAACTAGCATATACATCTGGAAAGACAGTTCTTGTCAGCTCTTGGGCGGGCGTGGCTGTAGCACCAAGCTAAATCTCCAAACGTGTGCGGTATAGCAATGGGTGATCATGGTAACGACACATGTCAGAGTGTCACAGGAGTCAGGTCGGAAAGTGTAAATCCATTCATTGATAGATGCCTGGTAACAGATTTCTGACGGCAGTGATCTGCTCTAAGACACGTCCTGGGGCATTTTCGCGAGTGGAACGCACATTTTTAGCTGACGCAGTACACGGCTGCCTCTCTGGAGACCGTACCAGCAACTAATGGATGGCGATATATCTTACAAAGGTGACATCATGCTCAATGTGAGTAGCTCAACTCAGTAGGACTAGTCAGTTTTAAGGCCACTACTAAATGTTACCTATATGTCGGAGCGCGGATTTTACTGCTAGCTGGCAAAACTGTATATGGTCGTCACTTTCACAGCAGTCGTTTACACGCCACTCCGGGAGGACATATTGTTACCCTCGGGTAATTCAGCTGACGGGTCTTCAATAGCGAGGTCTTCATGTGGCCCACCAACGTCGATAGTCGCGCAGGTCTCTCGGTAGCAGTTGTGGAGAAGAGAGGAAGGAAGAAGTGCCGGGCAGAAGCGAACGTGGCCGACCGTTGATCAGTGCCCGAATATGGTCCTTTAACGCTACCGCATTTAAGCGCTCTTCGTAGAATGCACAAAGATGCAGCCGTTTTGTATTGGCGAGTTCATCAGATCGTTGTAGTGCAAAAAAAGGTACAGTGGCTCGAGCGTCCAAGTTACCCTGGTTGCTGTACTCCAACGTACGTCGCGCTCATTGGTCTTTCCCTTTGCCCTTCGTTCGTTTCTACGTTCGTTTTGTTTTCCTCGGACGCTTTAAAACAAATGTCGGCACAGTTTCTTTTGAAGTCTGCCCAGGACGTACGATCCTCCCTGCGATAGTCGTGACGTTGCTTGCCTAAGCGTGTCTGACTACGGCAATAAGCAGTCTCATCACGGCCACCACCACCACCACCACACTATGCTTAACCACACTACACTGCGGTGTGCGAAGACTACCAGGGAAATTCGCCATTTGTGTTTCAAATTACTAGGAATGTGGCACCACCCAGTGCCAGAGTGAATCGAAACACAGAACTCGGTGTTCGTATATGGCGCATCAAACCCGATAGCGACCTTCATTTCTACGCCAGAGTAGATTCAACGAATGATCAAGAAATACTCCACGCGACTAAAGACAGACAATATACGTTCCATTTTATATTTTAACGTAGTTCGACGTTTCACAGGAGATAATCGTCACAGCACAGAGTTTCTGCCATATAATTGCGATTTTGCTGTTGTGATCACAACACTTCGAATGTGAGAATAGTGGAAGCAGCAGAACGAACACAAAGTCGCTCCCGAGATGGTATCAGACACACGCTCACACACGTCAGAGAGAGCAAGTGGTATCCTGAAGCTCGAAGACGGGTACGGGTGGTGTTGCACGCCGCAGCCGGACATCGACTGTCTATTCGCGAACTGAACTTTTATCCTCTTCACACGTTCGTGCCTCGATGGAGATGGTTCCAGTGATGCTGCACTAGCCCTTGCCATCATTGAGCATCCAGTGGAACAAGTACTTACCTCGCACGACATGAAATAACTTCGGAACTATGTTGTTCGCTGATCAAACTACGCAGTCA
The DNA here is from genome assembly GCF_037126465.1 of Ornithodoros turicata. Taxonomy (NCBI): domain Eukaryota; kingdom Metazoa; phylum Arthropoda; class Arachnida; order Ixodida; family Argasidae; genus Ornithodoros; species Ornithodoros turicata. Next base: position 65,151,617 of record NC_088206.1, read on the forward strand.
CTGTAGAACGACACCATCTGCGTTGCTGTATGCAGGAACAAAGTACGACGATTGTGCGAACGCGTAACTCTCACCGCATAACATTAGTCTGTACCTTCGAGTGTGATTGCTCTGGGTACTCAAACTCACTTTCCTTATAAGGTCACGTGCGTTTCGACATGTAATGGCGTCCTAACTTGAATGCACTCCTCGGAGCACTTCTCGAAGGTGTCAAAGTTGTTGTCATTTCCACCGCAGCCGGTGTAGAAGAAACGAACACAGTCCTGAGCATCCAAGTCGTAGCGGTACCTCTCGTAGATGCCCCTACAGGGTCCAGCGTCCTTTGACAGTGCACATTTCCCTTTTGGTAAGCCTAAGGAGGAAAGAAGATACACGATGCAGAAGCAATTACTACAGTCTTCAGAAGGGAAAAAGAAAAGGGAGGAAGGAAAAAGACTATTCTAATTGCGTGAGGGGGAGGGATGCTTGCGGAAAGGTGCTGTTAGTCTGCTCTGAACTGGCGAACGGGTGCACCAAGGCACGGGGGAAATCTTGATATAACCTGATCATGGGTATGTTTTTTTTTCATAGCTCTTATTCTCAAGAAGAGGAACAGGGGAGAGGGAAGCGACAGATGATTGCAGGAGAGGGAGCTGTGTGCAGTCCGTCTTGTTCTGGGATTCCAGTAGTTCCTCTGAGCTACCCAGTACAAAAAAATCGTGCGAGCATCTCTCAGTAGAATTCATTGGGATGCTCTGTATATCACGGTAACTACCAGGATGACAAAGTTAGCCCATTCGCGTCAATGAGCCTATTTTTGAAGTCAGTGGCCGCATATTGCGGTCGCTGTTTGATATAAAGAAATTTGTGTAGTATGATAAGTTGATTAGTTGATCTGTAGTGTTGTTTGTAGGACTCTCGATTAGAAGATGCATCTCCCGAAATATTTTGCTGCTTATGGACGGCGAACGGGCTCGCATGCCCGGCGTCAACACACCTGTATGAAAGCTGGATGACCACAAATTTTAAAATTTACGAACTTCCTTCCTGGTGACGAAGATACAAATTCCGTTAATGCTTTCAGCATTGCGGCGTAGTTGGCTTTAAAGCAACGTTACGTTCCACTGCAGAGCAAAACAGATTTCCAGCCGACATGCATGCGCGTATCAAGTACATACCAGGGGTGACAAGTCGAGTACCCCTTTAGAAACATCCGTATTGAGTACAGCCTAATCAATAATGGACCTTTTTCACATACGCGTCGTATCCTAGAGGCCCTCGAGCGAACCACGCTCGGAGCGCGTCAAAACAAATCCAGGTGGGGGAGCAGACAGGACCAAAACCGGTACCGAGTGGAACCGCCGAGCTGGCGCCGTTCATGCGGTCTCCCCACTGGTCCCCACCTCTGCAGTCCCCACACTGCGTCATCTAGTGCAGACGGGGGTAACCCTCTCCGGCGCCTCAAGGTCATGCGCATGCGCATAGGCCGTTGTGAAAAAGGTCAATTCCTCCAATAATTGCCCTACACCTAAAAGCTTGGCGAAGCCGTTAGGTGCAGTTAAAGTCACTGGATTGAGGAAAGTAACGTCATCCTTTCCATTTCCCGCCTCGACCTTGGAAGAACAATGGCGGCCGCAGCATATGCTGGCACGTGCTGCCGTCATTGTTGCCCCAAGATCGCGGCGGAAAAGGTGAGAGGATGACGGCACGTTCTCCAATCCAGTGAGTTGAGCTGCAGCGAGACGACCCGGCGCTCGTTGGTGCTTTGTCGGGTTTCGTAAGATGCGGAAGTGACGACCGCACTACGACAGCACAGAGCGTTCTCAGAACAGCTGTGGAAAGCGCTCCATCGTTGAGCGATTCGAAAAAAAGTCACGCCAGTTCGACAAGAGGAATTCGTCGTTAGGTGATACTCACCAATGACGCATCGTTCTTGACAAGCTTGCAAAGTTTCGAAGTTGTTTTCATTTCCTCCGCACCCAGTATAAGGAAAGTCTTCGCACGATCTGATCTGGGTGTTGTAGAAATATCGTTTTGATGAAGTGTTCCTCGGAATTTCGCAGTATCCTGGTTCTGGCGGCATAGTGCACACCCTAGGAAGTAATTCCAGAGTCTCATTCTTCTTGCACACGTCCTTGAAGCCCACTGTATGCAAATAAGACAGAAAAAGGATTAACGTGTCGTTTGCAACGTGGTTAAGAAGTGCCACTTACACAAGGGGCAGTACTAGAGTAAAATCAAAATCTATATCCGTCTGTCGAAGCTTCTCAGTAATGGAGACAACAGAAGCCACCTCATGTTTTAATTTTCTTTGTTCTCAAGGCTTTCTTTTCGCTCACGTATGTAGGGGATTAAACAAAAAAAAAATGAAGATGTAGACGCCAGAAGGAAAAGTGAGAAGCGCCAGCCAGCGCCAGGCGAGGAAGAAAGAGACTGTAACCGTATACTCAGAATCCAAAGGGTATATTCTCAAGTGTATTGAGACGAAAGGGCGCGTCAGTTCATCGGTGTGAGCGGCGTTGTTCGGATTCATTCCTTTGTGTACCAAAATAATATATTATGTATTGATGTGTAACACCGTTGGGAAGAAATAAACTACAGGATTACCCAACACGTAGTTGACGTTACGCCGTGCAAAGTGCAGAGAACAATGAATTGATGTCGTTCTCGAGCTTCACTTTGGCTTTTACAGGGAACTGTCATGTTCTTCATCCATGACGCACATTTTCCAGCTGTACGTACATTATTGTTGTACCGTTCTAACCACATGATGAATCAGCGCACCACGGACGCACCGAGAGAGGGGCAAGGTGGGGGAGTGCTCCCCCCCCCCCCGGGAGCTCCAAGGTCACTTGTGAAGATTGTGTGCTCTTTAGTCATAGGTCGTTATGAGTTTTCTGATGGTATATAAACCACAGCACCCGCACGGTGCCGCAGTGTCCATCTCCAGGAGAAGAGGTGGGGGTGGGTTGCACGTTTTGCCCTCCTGGAAGCACTTTGATCCGCGCCCTCCGAAAAAAAAAAAAAAAAAAAAAAAAGAACCTGGGAACGCCCATATTGCACCGTAGCTACTTAGGAAATGCATCTCTGAATGCGTCTCGCAGTCCGACTTGTACATCAGTGTTTGAAAAATTTGAAGAAGTAAAAAGAATGATTGACCGATTGAATTTTGACCTTTCTGAAGTTAAATTGCTGCCTCCCAGTAGGTTTGCGCATTGCGAAAACTGGAGGAGTATGCCTCCTTGACATGTCATGATGACGCTGTATTTACGATCTTTGCGCTGTTAGTAAAATTTTACTATGATCATAACCATTTCGTCTCGTTAAACATAATGCTGTTGCCACAGACAATTTCTGGCGCGCGCCAGAAATTGTCTGTGGCAACAACAACAGAGAATTTAAAAAAAAGCAGCTACATGCATGACGATGAGATGAGAAAATCGTATGCGAGTCAGATATGAGACTTACGAAAAAGGAGGATCCACATACTAAAATCCATTACTGCCCTTCCTGCTTCACACGCACAATACTTCTTTCAACGGTTTCACTAACGTACCGAAACGGCACGAGTTAAACGGTGATGGCGCGCAACAGCGCAGCTGTCGAAGCTTTGGCGGCGAGCTCTTTTCAGATGCGGGTTTGCGAAACGGGGACGCTGTGTGCAGGTGCTGCTCAGCTACACTCGGAATGGTGCGAGGATTGTTTTCTGCTTCACAATGAGCTTACTGTACAAATGAGGTTTTACTATACCGTATACGTGTGCCTTGTGTATTCCGCGAAATCACCGAACGGTTTTCGTTGTCACTCTGTGCTGCAATGGAAGCGGCTCCAGCGTACTGTCTGACATACGAGGCTGCACACCTTCTCTGAAATGTCATTCAGACGATTAGAAGCAATGAAGTTCTGAAAAGTTTTTCGCATTTCGCGTTATAACATACTATGTTGCTTGCGACATACAGGGTGTTTCTTTTTACCATTTACATGTTTCTTTGAACAGCATAGATGTCTTTTATGCAGTTGAGTTATTCGGCCAGGTGGATATCCTCTCGAAGAAAGCATGCAACTACAAGGTGACTAATTACCTAAAATTCACGCTTTAATTAGGAGATTTCGTGCAAAAGCGAGATAGCACGATCAGAGACTGTCCTTGTTGAAAGCCATTCGACGTTTAAAAAATCCTGAAATAAAATCACTCGCGTTAAAATATCCATATCCGAATTTTGATATGCAAATGAGCCGAAACTGAAACAGCGCGCCTCTGGCGCGCATCACCTTCGCCGACGGAGGCTTATCGGGGCCGCAAAGCAGTTTATTTGGCCAGCGGATCAGCATACTCTAATCATCTCGGTTTCGGCGCATTTGCAATGCAAAATTCGACGGTGGGTATTGGACTATGGGCGCGCGCATGCGCGTTTCAGGATTACCTTATTTTCCTGCGTATGATCCGCGGCTCATCTCTTTTTAAAAGTTCTCGTGGGTCCACTGCGACTTATGCGCCGCGCCGTTGCGGCGAATCTGAAGAAAGTTTCCCCTCCAACTTCTTCTTACCTGGCATAAAGGAGCCTCTCGTATGTGACCCACATGCCTTTGAGAGTGACCATGACCACAGATACTCGTCTCTCTTCCGTTTCCTGCGAGATCAGGGGCCTCTCGAATGACTAAACCTGCACACGGAATGCCTACGGGCCTTCCCCTTCTTCCTTCTACGCCTCGCGCATCTCGATCGTTGCGCCGCTCTTAGCACATAGCGGCTCGGGGCGGAACTTGTTCCGAGGTCCGCTCTCACGTCTTCGCTTTGGCGCCGTGCTTTGTGCAAGTCATTTCGTCGCTCTCGTTTCGTTATATTTGGAATACACTGTTGAATTGCGCATAAATTGCGCCACAGGCAATGCCCTCGCGCGTTAAATGCTGCCTTCATGGCTGCTCAAACGCGTTTTCAGGAGCCTCGTTTTAGAGAACGCATTTCTAGCGACCTAATACCCTAGTCAGACAGCATTTCAAATGTCAATTGCGAGAAATGGCCATCGGACTCTCAAAAATGACCTTTGTTCGGGGCGCCTGCCAGACAGGCGGGAAAGGAGTGCTCCTCAACTGACTGACATCACCGGCTCCCTTTTTCGGTTTCGTTTGCCCTGTCTGCTGCAGAAATTTGAAGTTGATCTGTGCGCCACAAATCAAGATGCAAAAGCCATATGCACTCCTCCAAATAGGATATCTAAATACGTTTACAGTTTCACTCCATTATCCGCATTTTATAGGTTTTCCTACATTCAGCAGCGAAGGTAGCGAGGGTACAATGGCATAACACTGTTGTCGAGATTGCTCCTTTCTGCACCTCAAATGTCGTTGGGGGCCTCCTTTCGCGTTGATGGTCATTTCTTAGAAAGGTCTTTTGAGCTGCCGTCTGACACTGTCTCTGAGAGGTCATTTTTTGCAAATGAAAATTCCCCGAAGTCCTTCGAGCATGCCGTCTGACTGGAGTATAAGTCCTGGCAAACTAGCTGATCGTTTAGTTATCTGTTTAGTTAACCAATCTTATCTAAGCGATTAGATTCCGCACACTAAATGAATATTGTGCCTAATAAAAATACACGACTGCTAACATTCAGTTGATTTCATTCACATATCGCGCGTTCTACGTGGAAGGTGCACACCATACCATTATTAATAATGTTAAATAATTAATGTGTGTAAATGGGGGCACATAAGTGCATTTTGTTTCCTTTGGAGACTCGAAATCTCGTTGTAGTCAGTTATCATCAGTGCCGTTCTGTAGTGTGCCGCGAGGGAGAGACAGCCAAACCTGGCCCCTTATCCAGGTGGGTGCCTGGCGGTTAGGCGTTGGAAGCAGGTAAGGTTCGACAATAAAGCCCAGCGAATAAAGTCAGAATATCATGTTCCTGTATCACTTTATTTCACTTACAATGTTTACGAGGCCTTTCAAGTAAATATCGTGAATGTACCCAGGCACGCAGAGTCACAGAAAGTCAAGTCCAAAAGGCTAAACAACACTTAAAGGCACAACATTGAAATTTCGCACGGCGGTTCTGCTTCGTCAGGTACGGGAGGAATAACACGAAGAAGTGAATAGCATCTATAAAACAAAATAAATACGTTATGTGTGCGTGTCTAAAGGACAACAGTTCAGATATATAATTTCTACATGTGTGCGTTCACTGCCTGAAATGTAACGACGCGGGTTTCCGTGCGGTGCAGCCAACACGTAGGCAGCAGACGCTGATATGTGGCATTTCCCTCGTATACGCCATGTGCCGTTCCAATGTGCTGCCACGTCGCTCACGTGTCCATGCACTTTTATCAAGCACTTTACCCTGCTGATTCCGCAACCAAATTTCTCTTCAAATTTAACGCGCCGAATGTCAACGTTCGCTGCCGTCAGAATGGCAGTGACACACACAATCGTCAGCTACGATGCACGGAAGAAATGCGTGCCTCTCCCGCTAGGGCAGTGGTTCCCAAAGTGTGGTCCGCGGACCCCCGGGGGTCCCCGAGAGTGTTCGTGGGGGTCCGCGACGATCGAAGACAGCCTGAAGACCGTCTTAGCGAGTGCTGGTCACGCCATCTCTGAGGGCGACGATATTGATATATGACGATATATGATACTAAAGAAGGCTGACATATACCACATTCTCATTTCCTGCATGGCGGTGCCTTGTTTGTTTGTTTTCCCTTTCACATCCCTTACTTATGTCAACATGAATCGTACTTAGCGGAGGTCCTCGAATGGATTCTCAGTCGGTTTGGGGGTCTGAGACAACGAGAAGTTTGAGAAACGCTGCGCTAGGGGCACCGCATGGGGCGCACTACAGGCGCTGCACATGGCGTTAGTACATACTATATATTATATATTAGGCGCATTGTTATATATTGATACAAAGTCCCGATACCTGGATGTAGTTGCGTATCGGGGCCACTGGCTCTTTCGCTTTTACGTGAAAGAGGAGCTAACTAGTAACGAAATTAAACAGGAATGACCCTCCTATATTGCGTGAAACGTATAAATATTAAATTGTATCGCCCATTTCTTGAAGGCGATCCACTATATTTACTCTGGACCTTCTGATCTCACCCGAGGCACAGTACCCCCCCCCCCCCAATCTGTAGAACCTAACCTAGACTAACCTCACTGAAGTGAGGTGATTTAGCCCAATTCAACGACCCTACCTCTTGCAAGGTTCGAGTCCGTTCCGCTGTTTCTCCTGTGCTAAAAGTGAATCAGATGGGGTTGTTGACATGCATATAAAACAACTTGTAGTCCACAGAATTTGATAATTCCTACATTTTTAGATTCAGTATATCACCTTCTTCCACTTCTATGCAATATTTACTTTCCTAACGCTTTCACTAATTTTTAAAAACTAGTGGTCCCGACACGGAACTACAACCCGATCTCTTACCCCAGTTTGTATTGAAGAAGCGTACGACCATAGCTTCCGTGCCCTTCTCCTCTCACCTCTTCCTCCTTGTCGTAACAATATTGTGCGGCGTACTTGGCACAGTTGTGACTTGTGCATTATACTCCACGTATTTGGGGACTCAGTCGTTGCTGGGGGACTCATCACTGACAGAAGCGTGCCCCCGTGCACCTGCGCAGCTACAACGCCAAAAAGTGACAGTGAAAAATACTCGTCGCTTTCAGAGCAGGACGACGTCGAATGCAACGTACATTTGTGAATGTCGAGAATTCCTTGATTTGCGCAAATGAATGTTAGGCCAATTTGTGTACGGTATGTGTGCCTATCCCGTTGCATTCATTCTGATATCATTCCGACGCACGTACAAGCCGCGGCTTATCTCTCGGTTCGGCTTATGGGCCACAAGTTTTCCCAAATGGGGGAATAACAGTGACCTGCGTCCTCTCTGCAGTGCGGCTAACGCGCGTCAAAATACGGTATTTAAACATTTAATGGTTTTTAACCTGGATTGTCTCCCATTCTGATGTCTCACTTTTGGCTAAAATCCCCTGATAGACCTGTCCCTGTTTGTAAACAAATGAAGTCATAGCGCTCTACAGCGCCACCAATTTGGTAGAGTTGAACTACTCTCGCAGCTAGGGGTCGGACATGGTCTCGCCCGAAAGCCACGGTCTTGAGGGGACTACAATGGTCCCTGAAAGGGACGCGACCTTCGGTCCTACTTTTCTTGCAATAGGAGGGAGCGAACAAGGGAACATTCGTGGAACCCAGCCCTCCCCTTCCGATTTGTTTCGGTTTCAGTCTGTCTACCAACGTCATGATGACGTTTCTCGGGCAGAGGTCCATTAAGGAATTAACCAATACATTTTAGGCAAGTAGTCATATTGGAGCTATGTACCATCTTCGTGTGGGTCGTATAAATGAACTGCAAGAACGACAACTCTGCTGCGCTGTCACAGCTTTTTTTTATAAAAGCCTGTAAAGGACAAAAAATGAAATAAAAAACGCTCTGCACAATGCTCAATGGAGAGTGGAATCATATGCGACACTAGAATCAAATACATTACAGCCTACAATGTTATCACAACGAGAACATTCAGCACTGCGTTATCGTGTCCAGAAATCTACACAGTGACGCTGCTGTGCCAATAAAAATCTGAGGCAGCTAGACTGTTGAGAAAACTGTACTTACCCTGGAGCTAGCCATGCCTCCATTACAGCTCTGTATTACCGATGTGTGGTGAGGCTTTGAAAATCTTTATACGCATACAAGACCAACGGATTTTGGGTCAGCTTCGATCTACGTATTGCAGCGCGCCGTGACGCACCAATGTGCAAATGATAGTAGGCGAGCTAAAAGGTATTCTGTTGGTTTTCTTTGTGCTTTAATGAGAGAAAGTTGATTGGAGAGACGAAGTAAGTTAGAGGACCGTGTGTCTGATCGTGGTCTCGAACTAAAGCAGCGCGAGAAAGCGTGGTCTAGAAGAATGTGCTATTCAATGATGTGGCATTTCACGATATTGAGATTTTCATCTCGCTTATTCCATAGAAAAGTCGATTAGTATACAAGGTGTAGGATGCAACTTTTTATTTCTCATCCGGTAACGAAGTCTTTGAGGAATGTTACCAATACCAACATCTCGTCCTGGTCAGCGGGGAGCAGATTTTTTGCGCAGGCCTGAAAACATGAAGAATGTCACAAACTCCGAACACAAATACTTGTTTTCTGAAAGCTGCGCTAATACGATTATTGGGACTGTTCGGAAAAGTCAGTTTTATTTACAGTCACGCACAGCAGGTGGCGCTCGTTATAAAAAGTCTGAAGTTCTTTTTTTCACACATAGAGAGAATCTGGCGAAAGCGGTTAGTCCTATAGGACCATGAGGAAATGTCCGGACCTCTCATTGTTTACAAACAAATGACGTCAGATGCTACAACAGCTCCACCAACTTGGTAGACTGGAATTAGTACGCAGGGAACGATAACGGAATCTCTTTCGTTTCCGTTACAACCTCCGTTACTGGCCCTTATTTCTCTTTGAACCAGTTACCACCATTGTTGCTTTCATTTCCGTTACGTTTCCGTTTCCTCCAGCTTTTTGTTTTGCTTTTTTCTTTTCTTTAAAAAAAAGACCATTGACACGGTGACAAAACTTAATCCTTTTACAATGAAGTCTATTTTGAGGACTCCAGGGATACATGCATAGAAAGACAACGTTTATTCAAAACACACATATAGGTACGTGATTTCTGCGAACAGCTAATATGAACTTGGCTTCCAGGAATGTTACTCACGCTTGCAACTTCCAGGTCACCATAAGCGTAGGGGAACTATGATTCTTCTGTTTACTGTATACTACTTACTTATAGGCTCGAGTTTGATAGTTCATTTTAGTTTTCGTTTTTCAGTTAATTTTAGTTTGCTTCATTGAAGTTTATTCCATAAATTTATCTACATGATGTGGTGAAGAATTGCAATAATTCGGGTCATGCGGTACCCGAATTATTACCGAAAATTATTGTCGTTTCCGTTTCCGTTTCAGGTATTCTAACTGTGCGATATCCGTTTCCGTTTCTGATACCGTTACCTGCTATATTTCCGGTATAATACCGTTTCCGTTTCTGTTACCTTTCCTTAATTAGTAGAACAAACAAATTATCAAGTAGCGAGAAGGTCACATTAAAGTGTAGCATTTTATCTGCGAATAATTTGCTATAGCTTCTTGCATATTATTACTTGTATGACCTTGTTCTGCTCCAGTTTCTGCGCCTTCTCTAAAGATGGCTACAGGTCTCTTTCATGTTTGTGACCCGAGGAATTCGGGCATCTCTCGGAGTACACGTGGGGTTTCTCCACAAGGCTTGCGCGAACTCTGTTGTACTAACAAGCCACATTCCTCTCAGGAGTACAACATTCACTTTTGAGACAAAGCAGCCCTTGGGCGGGAGCCTTTTATTTCTGTGATGGACTTGGAATGCGGAGCATGCTGAGAAAAGGTGTCTTAGAACGCGAATTCACTTGGGTGTACCTATTACTAGTGTTGTACCCGTTACTGAAATATGGTATCGCGATACCGATACTCGCTACTTGAGTAAAAAGTATCGAAATACCGATATCGATACTTCTTTTTTAAAGTAACGGAGTACCGCTACCGTTACTAAAAAAAAGTAACGCAATACTTCGGGCGATACCTTGGTTCGAAATACGGAGATGACGCAACATAGAAATAACGCTTACGTGGACAGTTTTGCAGTGAAAAGACAGCATATTTCATATGTAGCTCGGAAACGTACTATGCTTGACTTTTATCAATAGCTGGTTCTTGAAGTCGTCTTCTGCCATCCTTGCCAGCCATGGTCTCTCCGGCAGCTGACAGTGTGACACTTACGTTAGTGTTAGGCCCACACATATCATGGAGTCCAATGACCAAGGAATCCTATCCGAAGTTAACAATGCCACAGTATATGTGAGCGTGACTCAGTGCGACACGGCAGCTTAGCAGTGGAATCCAGAGCGCACTGTCAAAGTCTTGACCTCTGTTCGTTGACCTCAACCATTTGTTGAACGCAGCGTGATTATTTCCTTCAGTTTCAAAGAAAAACGGGGAACACGTGTTTGGTAAATTCCATAATTCCGGTTACGGAGCACGTAGGCGTGTCCACAAGCTTCTTGTGGAGGGCTAGGCGGACCATTGACAATGAATAAGAGTGAGAAATATGGCTGGTGAAAAAAGGGTGGGGCACTAAAAAGTATCGGTATCGGTAACGATACAGAGATAGCGTTACCATAAACTTGTAACGGAAATACTTTTCCGATACCGACTTGAGTAAGTATCGCGATACCCACTCCGATACCGAAAAAGTATCGATTACTGTGACGGCGATACTTGTAACGGCGATACGTACAACACTGCCTATTACAAAGAAGCGACCCGTGAACCACCCGAAGGTCACTCGCCAGAGGTAGGTTCCCAGCTCGCTTTCGTCCAACCGTGTTGAAAATACAGGCACTTTCGTCGCGAAGCATGATTTGACGCTCGATCTAGGTGTGCGCCACCATTCTGTGCACGTGCAGCATGGTCGCCATATGGCGGGCTAGTCGTGATGAGCTGCTGGGGTAGCCGATACGAGACGCTCTCTTGCGGCTTCGTTTAAGTGCCATCATGTTTGTTATTAAATGACTGCGTCAGACTCACGTAATATTAGCGCTCAATTTCCGTGGGAAATATAAGTGTTCTTGAACGACATACTATCCTACTATGAAGTTTGCGCAGTTTACGTGACACGATTGGTGGTCCAGTTTGCATTCTGCGTACATTTGGCTTACCCCAAAAGACTTCAAAGCATCGTCACCAATGAATCTGCCTTCGGCTAACATGCCCTGAAAATAGAAATGCCTGAATTAAAAGTGTCACGAAGGAAAAAGTCATTGTACTCTATGGCTCACTGCCAAACACGTGCGAAATGCGATAGCATTGCAGCTGACAAACCAATGAATTGCTCACAGTTGTCAGGGTTCTCGTGCAGAAAATGGATGTCACCTGCAAACGCGTTCATTTCCTGTGAGCCATGTACTGCTTGCGACACGGTTGTCTGAAGTCAGCTCCCCGTGGTTTATCCCATCTCAAATCTCGAGGCGTTGCAAGATCATTTATTTCGAGCGAGAAACACGTGCAGCATATGGTCCACCTTTAAATACAACATTGGAAGTACGTATTCGATGGGAATCAAGGAAATATGGGCTGCAGCATTACTGCCAGGCGATTTCAGACAACCGTGTCGCGAGTAGTACTCTTCGGTGCACATTTCTAAACATCTGGACGAGAGTAACCTTAAGGGCAACCTCCATGGAGCGAATGTACAGCGAAAAAGCTGCGAATTTCGCTCAGCGTCGGACGCCCAGCGCGAGGCGTCAAAAATGTGAGCGTCCGCCGCCGATCTGCCCATGCCAGATATTTTCGCCCAGCGTCCGCGATTCCGGAAGCGTCAACTGCAGATGAACCAATCAAAGTGCTCTTCCGCTACGAATCTACGCCAGATCGCCTGCACGTGGTCGTCTGCTCTCGTGAATCATCGTTATCGTCCTCTTCTTGCAACTGGATGCTGTAGTCTGCTCGCTGTTTCGCCAACTGCATCGTTAGAACGTGAGGCATTCTCTGCCAAGAAACATGTTTTCCTTTCGCAGTAGTGAATATGCCTTTCGGTACGTTACTGGTCGCATCTTTTCAGACAGTTGTTGAATTTAGTTGCAAAATTTGTGACATTAAATGCACTTTTTCGAGCGACTGATTTCACTAAGCTTTCACCTTATACCCTGGCAACAGTGACATCACAGCATGACTTCCCGACGCCGTCCGCTGGTTTTTCGCTCCATGGAGCTGGTGCCGGCGAACAACTGGCGGCGGAACGCGCGTGGCAGTCTGCCGCGCGAACTTCGTTGCAAAAATTCGCTCCATGGAGGTTGCCCTTAATGCTGGCACGGTTTGTGGCGCGCCATTTTGGCCAACGCGTGTAGGAATGACGGCATATCTGTGAGCGCTTTACTCTATAGTTCACGATGGCTATACTACATTGCAGCTATACTCGCGTGAATGCTCCGCAGCATGCCTCCTACGCTGTACCTCTTCGGGGTCCGTGCCCATACGGCGTGAACGACATCACGGAGAAAAGCACTGCGCAGACACTAGCCGCGTTTACTTGAATACGACACAAGCATATCGACTCCAGTTGTCGAATCGAACCATGGAAACGGGTCGATTCGCTATAGGAGAGCGTATCGTATTTAACCCCTCTAAACAGATGTGGATCGAATCGAGATGGTGCATACGCATCCGGGTAGTGCGAGATGCACGTAGAGGAATGAAGGGAGGATTATGTGAAGTGTGTCTGTCTTTGCGTGAGGGGGGTGGGGGGACGTTCGCTGCGGCTCAGTTGCGTCGCCTGCTACTGCCAATCAGGTTGACAAAATGGCGATATTCCGGAGTTCCCAGCCACACCCCGTTTTGGATGTATACGGGCTAGTCTACACAGACAGGAGCAGCAAGGCTCTACAGCGGAGTTCATTCTGAAGTACGCGTGGACATGCGGTGCAGTCTTCAACCTCCACTACACAGTCCACAGTCCAGTGTCCACAGCACAGTCCACTACACAGTCCACTCCAGCTATCGCATTTTCCGGTCGTCCTCTGTCGGTGCAGCCATCCATCGGACGCGGATCCAATGAACCTCTGCGGTAGCCGGTCTGGTTCGGCAACGTCCCTGGCATCCCATAACATCCAGGCAGTAAAACCACGCTCTAAACCCTCGTTCGCGCTTACGTACGCCTCAATGTTTCCCACCATGCTTCCCACACCAGGTGTGGGGCAGCTCACCGTGAGCTGAACGGGCCTATTCACCACACGTAGCACCGGTAGCGGCACTATATTTACAGAACTGCGCCTCCAACTTTCCAATATGACACGGCTGCGGGCCCGATGCCAAACTGAGCATACTGTTCGCTATCGTTATTATTCGAAGTGGGCGCGTTCCAATCGTCACGTCACGACACGTGAAAACTGTTCCGGTAAGCTGGAATTTCGAAGAAATGGCACGATTGGTCATTGTACGGGAGTTCGATCGTGACGAATCACAGCGAACCCCCCCCCCTCTAACATCACCCCCCCCCGCCCTTATCGCGCGGTACGAAATAACAAAAATTTGAGCCCCGGTCTCCATGTAAATGCTTTCTGTCCCGTTTCGTCTCGATTCGATGCGCTTGTGTCGTGTTCATGAAAACGAGGCTATACTTGAGCGAGCGCGCCCGTCGCAGCGTTTCTTCTCAGCACAGGAGACGCGGTGCACGAGGGAACCTGGCGCCCATCTCTCCTTCTGGCTACAACCAAACTGACGCGACACGCCTTCACCGATGCTTCCAAAGTGCGTTAAAGGGACGATCGCATCCAGGGACCCATCTACGAAACCGATATGACTATGTTCGGCATCGACCGACAATGTACCTAGCTAATTTTTTCGACCGAAATGTGCTTAGATTTTAAACAAACGAAGTTCTAACATCCGCGCTGATTCCGAAGCTGTAGAGGCGTGACGTCACTCCCTAAGCGGAGGAGTGAGAGGGCGGCGTTCAGAGGAGAAAGGCGCCGTCCCGACGGGGGAGGCCACGTAATTCTATGAAACGCCCGCACGGCCGCTGCATTCCTTTTCTCAAGGCCGTGCCCTCATTGGTTCTTAGCGAGTGACGTTTTCTCGTTTTCGCAGAGGGCGAATTCCGGCATACTGTCATCATCCGGAATCTGCTCTTTTCATGTATTCCATCGCATAACAGTCAAACAATGCCTCTATTTCGCGTGGGGTTTTCAATACTGTGGTCGGTGGTCCACGAGGAATAAAATGGCAGTATAGTTTCGAAATCGACTGGAACGGAAGCCAGCGTGCCTTTAAACGAATGTCGCCGCACTTAAAAGTCACGTGTCCATGAAACGTTACCTTGGGATTCGTGCAAGGACGTTGATATCGAATGAATGAAAGACAACCCTAGCAGGTTATTTGCTGCGGTGTTTGTCTCAAAGAGAGTTCTCGTGTAGAACTGCGAGGTTCTCCGTACCGGAAAAAGGATCTCCAATAACTTGAGGTATTTCTCCAAACAGACCCAGAATTCTTCTCGCAGCTCTTGTAGAGTAGCCTAAAGAAAACGATAAATAATTCTATTGGGTGTACAACGCAGTCTGGGGCCCTATTCCTAGCCGCGGGCGAGCGCCAGCGTAGTGTCGATAGAGGGGTATTGGTAGAAGGGGATTACAAGCACCGGGAGCTACACCTTCCAGTTTTGGTATTCCCACGTCGCTTTTAGCGACAAAGCGCTTGGTTTGTTGACTGTCGTTAGACGTCAACACGTCTGAGAACGAGATGCCGCACTCTCAGCCAATAGCGCAGCAGGTGGAGAATCACGCGGAATGCCCCTTGTTTCGGAAGCAGACGACGGTGCTTTGACGATGGAGAAGTAGTCTCGCGCTTCTTGCTCAACGCACGAATAATATGAAACGGCGTTGCAGTTCATGATCGAGCACCGCAATTTATTCACGGGCATTTTGCTGGCGGCCGTCACGCAATTAGACAGGCAAAGGGAGTGGGCAGAATTAGCCGCGGTATTAAATCGCCGGCTAATGAGCTGTCAGGACAGTTGGCAAGCGGAGCAATGTAAGCTTTACGCAGAGCTTTGTGTAATCAAGTTAAAATCCGGGCGGGTTGGTGATCCATTCTAAAAACGATAAAAAAAGAACGGTGCAAGGGGACAACGAGAAGGAAGGGAGAGGGTATTTTTGTATTATAAGCGGGGATGCTTTGCAAATAAAAGTCTTTGGTTGGCAGTCAGTGCTGCGTTTCTACCGTCTTTTTTTCCTTTCATTGCCCTTGCACTCGGGTTTTTTTATCGTTTTTATGTTAGGTTAGGTTGGGTTGGGTTGGGTTAGCACGATACACCCTTGTGTATCGTGCTGAGAATCTGGACACGGATGATAGTGAGGTATAGCCTCCGCGGTGAAGCAGTTTCACGAAAGACGTCTCATTTGACAAAAACGCGTTGTCGCCCGATCTAAACACCGGCGCCAACCGTGGCGGTGTCGATAGGAGCCACGCAAAGTAACTTGCAGCCATCTTGACAGCTTTCGCTCCTCTTAACGACAGTACGGCACATCATAACTATAGGGTCGAGGCCGTTGTTCCCATGATCGACGCCGTTGTTTACGGACGACGCGCTTGGAGCGCAGGGAATACCAAATTCTCATCGCTAGCGTTACGTTGCGTCATATACCACGTCCGCTCGCTCCCGAACGACACGTTCGCGCTACCGACACGGATCAGAATAGGGCTGTTGCAGTGAAGTTTGCACAGCGCCATTTCGGGCCCAAACGGCCACGGATCCCAACAGTAGGTAGTTTCATCAGCGTGTTTTGCATGTTTCAAACGGTGTGGCGCCGAGGAAAGCTAAAAACCTGTAGGAAATCCACAGAAAAAGCGGTGCTTCTTGAAAAGTGGGAGCAACTCGAGACCGTGTATTTGAAAGTGCCGCGTCGTCTGCTAAACTACCGAGTGTTGCATAATTTGGGGCGCTGACGTTGGTGCTCACTCGCGCCACGTGGCCCAGAGAAACAGGGGCCGGATTCACAAAGAGCTCGTACGACCGAATTTGTCGTAACTCCGTCGTACGGGAAAGTTACGACGAAGTGTAGATTCACGAAAGGCGCGCGTCGCAAAATCTTCGCAGCTTACGGCGGAATCCTGCGAGAGCTCCCCAGCACTCTCACGAAGAAAGATGGCGGCGTTATTTGGCAGCGGTGAATTTGGAGACGGGAAACAAAGACTCCGTAATACGCGCCAACGCATTGCACTTTGCCACAGCACCTTCGAGATCATTCCGAAGTGACATTGAGGCACTTTTTTGCTTGGTAATCTTCAACAAATGCTTCAACTTTGTGCTCCGTAAAATCGGGTCGCAGATATTTTTAAAGCGTCCCCTACACCCTGCTAAGACACCCCCAACCTTCCTCCAAATTGTCTGCAAGAAAGGCAAAAGAAGCCATAAAAACTGCAAAACTGAGTGCCACACACCGTTTACAAGACACTCTCACCGACCCCCTCTCCGAGACGAACATACTGGGAACATATTTGCTGTGTCATCGAACGCGTTTCGCATGTGATTGCATGGCATCCATTGTGGCTACCGAAAGACCGAGAGCACGCGCAGTAACAAAACATTTGGGGACGAACAACTTCGTCTTCTTCAAATGGGACGACTCTGATTGGTGCGATCACAAATTTTCGTCATCGTTACCATAGCGAAAACATAGTCTCGCACCCTTTGGCTGTTTGTCTCCGAGGTGCACGTAACAGGAAGCGAGCAACTTCTTCTTCCTCGTCAAAGGGGGTACCCTCTCCACTACGATAGCTTTGTGAATCGCGCTTACGACGCCGTCGTACGCGTGTCGCAGGCTACGACGTCTTAGCGCATCTTAACGTAACTTACGATCGCGTTTGTGAATCCGACCCCAGGCCCATAGGGCCCCAGGTATCGTGTGAAAATCAACAGTGTGCAGGATGAAGTATACCCATATCACCTGAGAGCGATGATAACGACGACGATGATGATCAATGCTATCATAACCAGTAAACTGACAGAAGTTAATTTACGCGAGCCCGATGGCTTGCGTTACCCCTAAATTTTTACCTCCACCGTGGTGGGCGCTCTGTGTCCCCTGTATGCTCCCACTGTGACCAGGATGAAACGGCCCAACACTTCCTGCTCCTCTGCCCTCATTATAACCGTCTCCGTCTGTTTATCTTCGCTGCTATTCCTGGGAGCATCTCATACCGAGCTGTGCAATAGGTCTGTGGCAGCAGGTCTCGTGTATCTTACATCCTTCTCTCGAACCGATTTTAAACGCTTTCTCCGTGTTCTCTCACACGTACACGCATACATAACCAAATACGTACGTATTATGTATGCTACATACGTCAGTTGACATCTCCGTTCACGCTGTTATGGATTAAAGAACGTAATTCCAACCAATTGTCCTGGCCAATCTCCCTTAGTGGCTCACGGCCATCTTTTCAGATGAAGAAGAAGAAGAATGTTCCGTGACGGATTTCGGGTGATGCATCTGGTAATCCGAGCGAGAGCGTCCAGGTCCAGTGCACGCTCTATTGGGGGAGTCGCTCTGGGACAGTCATCACCCGAATTTGTCGGACGATCTACCGGCTCTACAGCTCTTCTACGAGGCTCGCTCGCACTCGCTACGCATTGTGCGTTCGTGAACTTCCGACAGCGTCGTTGGCGTCGTCGCTCACTTTTGTCTGATCACAAGCCTTTTCTATAACTCGAAGCCTCTGAAAGTGAACAATGTTCGTTTCTATAGTTTTTGTTTTGTACAACTTCGATCTTCGAAAGTGAACACTGGGTACAGTGAGACACGAGGACAGTGTGACAGCAGGAAAGTGGACATAAGGGCAGTACCTGCAGGAACCGTGACGCAGTTTTTATCTTTTATCGCCTTTCTTGGATTGAGAAATTTGAAAGTGAGATTTTAGCGTACATCCCGGGGTGCTCGGGTGAAACCTGCTCTCATGCAAGTCATTCATGTGAGAGCCTAGCAATACACTTATGCACAGTTTCCACATAATTAAACGATAAAGCTGTTCGTTCTTCAATCATCCTGCAGTTTACGCAAACGGAAATGCACTAAAAGGAGCCGGGAGCGAGTGAAACAAGTACAGATACCGGCGTTCCTGTCCATCTCTCGTCGCACAAGGGAGACCGAGCCTCTGCGAGGGCTCGTTTCGTTCCATTCGTAAGCGCGCGATCTGACAGGCATTCATTTTTAGAGGAGGCGTTGCACAAGCATAGCCTGCGAGAAGTAGGTCACATTTTCCTCTTTGTCATTCACATTATCGGTGTCAATTGAACTTTCATCGCTAGGGGAAGATGGGGCAAAATGGGGTACATAAGGGGAAAACGGTAAAAGTTGTCACTACGGAAATGAAGGAGAAACTGGTGGAGTCTTTACTTCAGTGCACGCATTTATCCCTCTGCTATATGCTGATGATTGCACGGCAGCCAGAACAATCCCGGACGGCACATTCAATGCATTTACTATAGGGGTATAACAAACGTCCCATTTTGCCTACCCCAATCGGGCAAAACGGAACAATGGTACGGGGCCGAATGGGGAGAGTTCACGTAAGGTACTCATGAAATTGATAAGTACAAAGTATTGCTTCGTTTATACGCTTTGAAAACTGCCCGTGTACTGTGAGCAACACTACATCGTACCGCAAACAAAGCAGACTCAGCTGAGACATAATAAGCCGTTAATATGAACCACAAAAGTCGAACACAACATCATCGCCAGTTTCATCGGTGCCAGCGCAGGAACTCACTCAGCGCCGGTGCTCACGTTAAACGGATGCTGTATCATATTCCTTTCTGCGAGCTCATACGCTAGTCTCCGGACTTCAGAGCCTCGTAAACCCAAAGAATAAGCTCCCCATTTCATAGATGTACGTGGCCAACTCTTCCTCTAGTTCGAGAGAAAGGACAGACGTTACCGATGTGCTTGACGGAACCGAGGGCCTTCTTGTTTGTTTCACGAACGTTTCTACGGTGGTAAGCACGATCATCATCATCATCGTCGTCAAAAGAAATGTCTTTTCTTTACTTTTCACTATTTATTTTAGTGTCCGTGAACAAATATTTTATTTTTGGCACGGTGGCAAGGCACGCAGACACATTCAATTATCTCATTGTATGTGGTACTCTCGTGCGTACTCATACTCACATTCTTAAAGGGGTCCGCGTACCCGTAACACAACCGCATCGTGTGACACATCAGTGGAAGGTTCTGTAAGGCACGAAATCAAAACACGTCCAGCAAGTGTTTATGACGACTTGTTACGTTATCAAAAGTCGTTTGCGCCATATCTTGAACAGTCGAGAAAAACAAGTTGTCATATCTTACACGATATATTATGTCTGCCTTTATGTTCATATTGATCAAGGTATTCTTGCAAGCCATTATGAACGACGTTGCAACTCTGGCGCCCCTTGCCTTCGTCATAGGATCTGTTGTGCAAACACAGACAACCATATCAGCCTTCCGCTGGAACGTAAGCGGACACCTGAATTCCCGTTGCTGGTACCTTGACGTATAAAGCACAAAGAGAAATTTGGCTTTCAATAAAATACTATATTCACTACTAAACGAATATGCGAAACGAAATAACGAAATTCCGTGTGGGCTTGTCAGTATCGTTTATATTATCGGGACAACCTGGAGCCTACAACTAAAGCTCCACGTAAAACGTAACGTGAGCTTGCAAAATACGCCTGAGGCTATAGATGTCACTTTCAATGTGGATAACAAATCGAATTCTGTCATATGTGCATGAATCACTTCATCGGTACGGCCCAGCGCTAGAAACCACCACCACCACCAAGACCTCCCTCAACATCAACAACAAACAAAAAAGTACCCAAGAAGAAACGTTAGGCCCAATTTACTTACGCATCTTGCCTGCACACCAATCAACACCAGAGGTACTCTGCACCCACAGCAAAATCACCGTCGCTAACGCTGCTAGCAGAGCTGCCATGCTGTTTGAAGTACTTGCCTTACAGCGGTTCACAGCACAGAGTACAGCAGTTCTGTACGCACTGAATAGGGGTTTGAGTTCGAGAAGCGCCGGCACAACGATGCCCACGTGGGAGTTGAGTCAAGAAGTTTGTGATTGATGACCACCTAAACAAATACAGTCGGCTTATTTGATATGTACTAAACGCTTTCCAGGAACGCACGTTGTCCTTGTTTACAGCTCCGTGTTACGAAATGACAGAGTATTATTTGTACACGCGGCTGTTTCTGTTCTTCTTTTATTTTCAGTGTTGTGGACGTAGGACGCGGTGTTCACATTTGCCGCTTTTATGGGGAACATGCAAGGATAGTGATGCGTGCACACGCAAGATTGTTCCGCGCAAGGTGCGTTTATTTCTGCGTCTTGCGTCCTGACAAACGATGGCATGACATTTATCCCGCGACATTCGTTTAGGGATGGACATAAATAATTTTTTTTAATATTTAAATATAAATACAAAATACTCTGTTTAAAGAGGTAAGTAATTTTCTGCATAAATAATTTTCAATTTGAGTATTTAAATACGAAATATAAATACAGTATTTAAATACCGTAACAACTGTTTAGGATAGTTAATATAACCAAGTAAACTTGTGTAGTACAAATTCAATACAGTTCCATAATAATGTAGCACAAACTAATTACACAAAATGCTTACACAAGAGAAGTCACACTCTAAGACAAGCTAAAACAAGTGTAATATTCCCAAAGAATCCCACAAAAGAACGCCACTAAGGGAGCCAGTGGCAATTCAAGGAGACACGGCCGCGGCGGACACTAATGTACCGTGTCGACCATCTTCGGAGGAACTCTGTCTCTCCAAGTGTAACAAACTGGGTCTCCAAGAAAATGACTACCTGCTTGTGGAGCGACATGAGGAGAGGGTACTGAACGCGAAGGCGCCTGCTTTGAGCTACCGCTCTGCATCTGTTCTTCCACAAGACGTACCTTGCCACTGGAACGAGCAGAAGAACAAACCTGTCCCTGATCCGGTGCCCTAAACGGTAGCGGAACGGGAAAACCCGGCAAACGAGAGTCCAAAACGTCCTTGCTACAACGCAGTCGTCTAACACGTGAGACACTGATTCAATGTTGGGACAATTCGGACAAAGGGAGGTATTGGTAACACCCCACCGATTTAAGCGATCACGCGTAGGTAGAACTCCCCAGGCCGCCTTCCCCAAAAAGTCACAGACTTCGCGTGGGAAATTGTCGGGCCGGATATCACCCCACGATAGACCCAGGTTTCTCAAGTTATCCGACCGGGGTTCATCCAAGAGACATAGCAGTTCGCAGATACGTGATGCAGGGACCGATCGAGGATCGACCTGAGGGTCCTGAGCCTGTATGTCGCAAAAACGCTCTGCGATACGTCGATAAAACAGGGACGGGGAAGTGGCTTCAGGGTACCTATTCCCTAGTCCGCGAGGAACTAATGCTCTGCGAAAGTGGCCCATCCAGTACAACGCAAGCGTACGCGCTGAATGCTCAGTATCGTCAAGAACACGAAGGACAGCCCGAAGGGCAAGCAGTGTACAAAAAGTAGAAATGCACGGGAGGCTCCAGCCTCCCTGGGATCGCGGCTGTTACCGCGACTGAGGACCGCGCGTCTAACAAGAGCTGTTCTTCCTCCCCAAAAGAAGGAGAATATCACCGAAGAAACCCTAGTGCATACAGCAAGGGGCGGTATAGCAACCCGGGAAACGAACCACAGCTTACTACATAGCACATTCTTGATTAGATACGCCCGCTCCTGAAAAGGTAGGTCAAACCTACTGGCTATCGAAACCTTGCGTTCAACGTCCTGAAGCAGGGAATCCCAGTTTTCTCGTGCCACGCCCCGTTGGTCAAACACTACCCCCAGGATTCGAAGGGATAAGCACTGTTCTATACCGCCTAAGAAGTTGCCGCTAAAACCAGCAACTGGCAATGCCTTACTTTTTGTATTGTTAAGCCGAGCACCGGAAACACGCGAATACTCGCCAAAAATCTGAAGTGCTTCGCACAGGCTATCACTGCCCCTGAGAAAGAGTGTAATGTCATCTGCATACGCAGATACCACCACCGAACCGCCGCAGGGGAGCGGAAACCCACGAATACGAGGGCAAGCAGCAAGCCTACGTAACAGCGGGTCTATGCACAACACGAACAGCATTGGGGATAACGGGCACCCCTGACGAACCCCACGTGTTATTGGAAACGGCTGCGCTATGTTGCTGTTAACGACGAGGTCGCTTGTCAAGCCTGAGTACAACGACCGAAGCAGCGAGATGAAGGCTACGGGAAAGCCAAACATACGCAGAACACCAAAAAGATAAAAATGCTCCACGCGGTCAAAGGCCTTGGCCTGATCAAACGAGACGACTGAACCAGGCTGGTGAGAGCTGTGGGCGTATTCGATGGCATCTCGTGTCAATAGCAAGGACGAGAAGATAGTTCTGCCCAAAACTGAGCAGGTTTGAAATGGAGATACGAGGTAGGGAAGTGCATTCCTCAAACGTGTTGCGATAAGTGAAGCAAGGATCTTGTAATCACTATTCAGCAACGTAATAGGACGCCAGGAGTGTGGTGAGTTGCTATCGCCACCCTTCGGAATAAGGACAATGCGACCATGCTTGAAAGAAGGCGGAAGACGGTGCTCTTGTAGAAATCTAGTGAACAACGCGACCATAGACGGACCCAGGGCTGTCCAAAAGCATTTGTAGAACGGCACAGGCAGCCCGTCTGGGCCCGAAGCAGAAGAGACTTTTTGTTCAGCAAGGACGGCTTTAACTTCTGATAAGGTCACAGAACAACACAACGCCGATCCCAAATCATCTGGCAGTTCGGGCAACGAAGCCAGGAAACGTAACATCTCTTCGCTAACCTCGCTTTCCTGGCTTTCAGAAGAGAACAATTGTGCAAAGAAAGTGCGAAATACTTGAACGATGTCTGATGGGGCAGAGGAGACAGACCCATCCGCCAAGCGTACTTGTTCGACATGACTCTGTCGAGGTTGCCTAATGTCGGAGTTACGCATGTAGCGCAACACGTCGGGGTCCAAGATAGGACGGTTGTGGTTGAACATAACTGCCGCAGTCCGGGACGAAAAGCGCAAAGCTCGGTAATAGCGCTCTTTCAGGATGTCCAGATATTCTTGCATGAACAACGTAAGGGGCCCTCCACGTTTCACTATGAGCATTCGACGACGAAGTTCATTTAAATGTTCAGTGAGAGCAACCTTCCTGCGTCTACCAGCTGCGATCAAAAGCTCTGACCAGTGCCGCTTAAGGGTGTCCCAGACGACCGGGTCGAAGTCTGTCTCACGCAAAGAGTCACGGATTGCCACCTCTACTTCAGAAGTGACTTCGGGATCGTGTAATATTGCGCTATCTAGCCTCCACCAGCAGGGCCCTCGAGTTTCAAAAGTCGAGAGATCCAGCGCGACGAAAAAAGGTACATGATCTGAAATATATCCCACTGAGACAGGAAACGGTGACGTTCGGCATTGAACAATGCAGTCAGCGTATTCATTAGGCACATATGCTCTGTCCAGACGACTAAAAGAGTTCCCACGGTACCAAGTGTAATTGAACTGGTTGCCATACAAATGGACCCAGGCGTCAGTTAAGGAATACTGCTGCACTATTCGCCTCAGTTCACGCGCGTTCCACGTAGGCCGGCCAAAACCTGGACCAGATACATCCCTGCGAGAATCTAAAACACAGTTAAAATCCCCTATTAATATAAGTGGATGCGGTTCAAGCATGAACGAATGCAAGTTTTGAAATAAAGCGTTAGATAACCCGGGACGAGCGGGCCCGTACACGTTAAGAACACGAACTTTACAGTTTGCAATGTAAATATCAAGACACACTACGCGGCCCGCAGCGTCATAACAACAAATACAATCACGAAGCAGCGACGGTCGGAAGACAACTACACCGACTCCCTCCGACCGCGCAGACCCCAACGAGAAGAAACAGTTAACAGAAAACCGCCTACGAAAATCACATACGTCTTTGGGCGAACTAAAGTTCGTTTCCTGGAGGAGCAATAGGTCACAAGAGGACACCCGAGCAAGGTGCAGTATCTCACGCTGCTTATCCGGGCATTTAAATCCCTGGGCATTCAGAGTGAGAAGGCTTAGTCGCATGAAGAATAAAAGGCTCATCATCATTCCTGGGAAGATCCGGAGTCCGTACTAAGCTCCATTACGTGGTCGCTGTCAACTCGCTTCTTCTTCTTTTTCACTTCCTTGGGGCTACTCGTTGAGCGCATTATTCTCTTGGAATCTGGCCGACTACAGTCCGCCTGAACAGTATCCACAGGTGACCCATTCGTTGAGGATGCAGCAGCTGGCGGACCAGCGCATGGCGGAGGAGACACGAAGTTCTCGTCGGCAGGTACGTTGTCAACTGGAGGGCTAGAAGTCAAGGGAGGCTCACCTTCGGAATCCATTTTCTGATCCAGCGATGCATCCTCTGATTCGTAGCAAACCGTGTTGGAGTCTTCAGATGAAACTTCCATTGAATCATTCCTCTCCGTACACGGCGACACCTTTTGTACTGCGCTGGATGGCAGATGAGCTACTTGAGTTTCTGTCAGCACCCCTTGTGCTTCACCGGGCAAATCTTCAGCCTCCTGCTTCCGGGGATCGGCGGGGGCATCGTGTAGCGGCGGAAAAGCAACCGCTGGCGAGACCAATACTTCAGAATACGGTCGCCTCTCGTGCAGTCAGCGGTAGCATGGTTGGCTCCACACCTTTGACAGGGTCGCTGGCAGGACAACGCTGGGTGACCGAACGTGCTACACCGGTCGCAGAATTCCTCGCGGCAAGCAGCCTTAAAATGACCCTCTTTTTTGCAACGTCGACAGACTTTCTTCATGCCAACGTAATCAAAGGTTACGCGATGGCCAAGAACACGAGGAAAATTAGGAACCGGGTTGTTCACGGACATCTCGATTTTCACCACTCTGTCCCCATTCCTCACTGTTGGCCTACCCTTGTACCGACAATAAGAAATATCCAGGACCCTGCCATGGGAATGAAGGGCGCTACGAAGACATTCATTTGGATTAAAAATGGAAGATATCGACAGATGACGTTGACGACTCCAGGGTGTCGGAGCGAACCGAAAACCGGAACCGAAAACCGAAAATACCGCTATTTTGGTGCGAACCGGAACGGAATCGAAACCGTATAAGTTTTTTTCGCTCAGGAGGGAAACCGAAAAATATATTTAACGGTTTTCGGTCCAAGAAAAAACTTCGCCGGTTTGGACTACGGATAGGCGAATGAAACAGACGTCGTGTGCTCTGAAGTCATGTCATGGATACTATACGAGGGTTACGGTTACGGTGGAATGTATGTCGGTATACTATGACCCTTAGGCTCCCTTTGTAATGGTTTATCGTTCGCGCACGCACACAGACTTAGAGGTACATGTGATTCTCTAGCAATGTGCCGTAGTGTGCGTTTTAATTTGATCCCCGCAAACTCTCCTCAACGAAACAGCGACTCAAGGGGGCTGCATAACGGCTTCTTTATCGGTAATGTCGCGCAACGCGTCCCTTGTTGGAGTGCAGCTAAGTCGAATACATTTACGTATACGCGAGGGCAAGCCCGTGCAAGTGGCAGCTCTTTTGTGGACAGGACACGAAGAAAATAAAACGGAGCCGTCGAGCGCCTATGTGAGTGAAGGTGTTCCTCGATTTGCCTCCTACTCGTGCGGTGGTGCTTGCTGGATAGACAGTAGCAACAGACATTCGGATGGGACGCGATCGGTCCAATCCAGCAAGAAAGTACTTTACGTATGACATCACGACAAACAAGTCCGTTTGTAGCATGCTCTTCAAGAAAGGAGAAAGCCTATTTGAACAGACAGTAACCTACAGGAACCAGGAGCTACCAATTTCACAGCTGTCTATTAATATTAAGTAGAATGTATGCGGAATAAACGGGTTTACATTTTGTAACATTGATTTTTTTTGTGGGGATGAATATTCCCAGCAGAAGCGGAACCGGTTAAAAACCGGTATGAACCGTTATTTTTTTGCTCCGGAGCAGAACCTGTGCCGGATCGTTTATGATGTAACCGGAACGAAAACCGGAACGAAAAACGTTTCGGTTCGACACCCTGGACGACTCTGGGACCCACGGGGAAGATTTCTACACTTTCATTCCCAACCTTAATACTGCCAGCCGCATGAACCTTCTTCATGGCGCTAGCTGAGTAGACTACCACCTGGAAGGACGTTTCTCCCAGGTGTTGTACGCTGAAAACGGTGGCTTCTCCGGCGACCGCCTCACTTGCATCGACGATGTCATCTACAGACGTCCCAGCAGGGACAGACACATTAAAAGCCCAGTCTTTCGACGGCGTGCGATCTGACATTGCTGCCCCGGTAGAAGGCGTCACTCAGATGACGACAACGTCCGGGGCGACCACGAAAATGTATCCAAAGATCAAGAGCCAAGAGAACACACGTCCGAACACTCCGTAACAACTACCAAGAATACTGTGCGGAAGATGTCATCCGGAAATAATAATGATCGTAACAACAACTCAACAGTGAACAATACCATTTATTTGTTATTTGTCATGGCCATTTTAATATCAGAAGTTTCTCGAAGACTGCAGTTTCTAGGTATGTCCTGTTCGATTGTAGAATCAGATTTGCAAAGGAGAACACCTCTCCATAGGTGCCGATAAGGAAAGACTTCTATTACATTTGACGAAGATGCAACAAGGTAGTCGGGTAGTCCCGACAGCTTTCCTCAACAACAGTCAAAAACCGACCATCTAAAATGGTTTGTCGCATGTGCGTCCTTTGCGAAAACAGAGTATACAACTGCGCTCCAAACTCTGTTTTATGCTTCTTATACCGAAACGCCAAATGCGGGGTAACTATAAGATATGAGTCGGTACCTTGCGTATTTAGGAGTATTTATAGAGTATTTACAAAAATAAATGCGGAAAAATGGTATTTAAATATAATTGTAAATATATTTTTCAAGTATGTATCTAAATACAAAATACGAATAGATGTATTTATAATTTAAATAATACTTTAATTACGATATATTTAAATACTGCATATCCCTGCATTCGTGGCATGACAACGATGGCATCGGCATGATGTTTACGTCGCAGGGATCTATCACCACTTACGTCTAAAATATTTCAGGAACCCCGTCACCTTTGTTCAAGATGCACCGACTGTGTTCCATTTGCGATGTGGAAGCAGATATGGCACATCTCTCATTGAACTGTGAAAGGTACTCCAACTCTGCCGCCTGAGGTGCACAGTTTTCTTCTTCTTTGGCGACATTATTCGGCCCTATACGGCATACCTCTTCAGTCGAATGCAACTAAAACTGGCTATCCTCTTCCCGGGGGACAAGATCTCATGAATAGTCCCTGAATTCGGGATAAACCACTGATGAATCGCGCATTTTTAAAGCGATAGCTTTACATGACAAACCATCACGTCCTATGGAGGTGGCCACGTGCTATGCCACGTGATGGTCCTGTAAACCTGCTGTATTTAAACGCGTTTGGCAGAATATATTCAGCGTTTTGTTCTTGTGTATTTATTCTTTTTTGCTTTTTCTCTCAATGGAATAGGCAGTCAAATACGAGTTTGGCTATCGTTTCATGTGTATTTCTCTTCGAATAAACACCTATATTAAATGTCAGAGCCACCATCAGAGCGGAAGAAGAAGTAATCACATACATGAAGCCCCCGCATGTGCTATGTGGAACGTGAATGTGCTGTGGGAACAACATTGTGCCATGTGCTATGGGAACCCAACATGAAAAAGCAGGTATTGGAATATTCATTCCGCACTTTGGCATACGCACTAGTAGACCTCTTTGCTATTCTACTTACGTACCAACCTACTTTGCTGAACTACTTGCAATTCTATTTGCCCTTCAGGCTGTATCATCCTCTTGCTGCTGGATATACCATTTTACGGACAACCTTTCCCTAATTTCGAATCTAGAACGCGGCCCTGATTTTTACGAGCATATCCCTTAGCATCCGAGCATCGTTGGCTATGCTTTTCTTGCCCCACCCTAGCCCACCCTGCCTTCATCCACGAGATTTTAGTGTCCTGGGTTCACGATATATCACTGGCATTCCCGCCAATGAAACTGCTGACGCACTTGCGAGGGCAGCTCTTCCTTGCACTCGAGTGGCAACTCTGCATTCCATCTCCAAAATCCTCTATTTCATGTTCTGCCTCACAGCAGACCTCACTAAAGTGAGGTGATTTAGCCCAATTCAACGACCCTATACCTCTTGCAAGATGCAAGTTTTGAGTCCGTGAGGCTTAGCATTCCCGTGTTTCTCCTGCGCTAAAAGTGAATCAGGTGGGGTTTTTGAAATGCTTATAAAAAAAAAAAAAAAAACCTGTAGTCCACATAATTTTATAATTCTTACATTTTTAGGTTCAGTATATGTCCTTCTTCCACTTCTATGCAACATTTACCTGCAAAACGCTTTCACAAATTTAAAAAAACGAGTGGTCCCGATACGGAACCTCAGTTCGTTCTGTATCGAAGAAGTCGAAGAAGTGTCCGTGCCCTTATGGCGGGCTAGAATGAATAGTGCCCTTCTGCTCGGTACCTCATCCTCCTTCTCGTAACAATATTGTGCGGCGTACTTGGCACCATAGGTGGGCATTTTAGTGAAACCTCACTCGCCCTCACCCTCACCGCCCTCAGAAGCACATGCCCTCACTCGCCCTCACCCTCACGGCCCTCACAGGCACATGCCCTCACTCGCCCTCACCCTCACCGCCCTCACGAGCACATGCCCTCACTCGCCCTCACCCTCACGGCCCTCATGGGCACATGCCCTCACTCGCCCTCACCCTCACGGCTCTCACGGGCACATGCCCTCACTCGCACTCGCCCCCACGGCACTCGCAAACGCAAGCCCTCACCCATGGGGGCCTCACCCTCATAAGATCTCCCGTGAGTGCACTCACGAGGTTGTGCCCCTCATGAGACGTCCTGTGAGTGCACTCATGAGGTGTGAGGGGAGCCAGGTCAGCGTGAGTGAAGTCACTGGTGAGGCCTGAGGGGTGTGAGGTCAGCATAAGGGGGATTCAGAAATGAGGTCAAATGACGCATACCAGACCTGCGCAAATTATAAAGGCATTGATGACATGATTCCAGCGACACAACTACCGGCTGTGCACTTTAAAGGGATGGTGTGCACGTATTTAGAAATTTCGTCTACGTCGCGCTGGGAACACAGCAAAGCGTCCTGAGCTGACTGATTACTTGGTGACATTGTTCCAGTTCCAGCGACCCAACTACCGGCTGTGTGCACTTTAAAGGGCTGGTGTGCCGGTTTTTAGCAATTTCGTTTACGTCGCGCTGGGAACACAGCGAAGCGTCCTGAGCTGACTGATTACGTCGTGATATGGTTCCAGCGACCCAACTACCGGCAGGGTGCACTTGAAAGGGCTGGTGTGCCCGATTTTAGCAATTTCGTCTACGCCGCGCTGGGAACACAGCAAAGCCTCCTGAGCTTTGCCCAGGACACTGGGCTGTGCGCGACGTAGACTAAATTGCTAAGCACGTGCACATCAGCCCTGTAATGTGCACCCTGCAGTAGTTGGCTCGCTGGAACCATATCACCAAGTAATCAGTCAGCTCAGGACGCGTGGCTGTGTTCCCAGAGCGACGTAGACGAAATTGCTAAAAACGGACACACCAGCCCTTTAAAGTGCACACTGCGTGTAGCTGGGTCGCTGGAACCATATCACTAGTGCCTTCATAATTTGCCCGCGTCTCGTAAGCGTCATTTGACCTCATTTCTGAATGCTCTCATAATGACCTCACACCCCTCAGGCCTCACCCAGTAACTTCCCTCACACAGACCTAGCGCCCCTCAGACCTCATGAGTGCACTCACAGGAGGTCTTATGAGGGGCAAAACCTCATGAGTGCACTCACATGAGACTTCGTGAAGGTAAGAACTCATGAGTGCACTCACAGGAAACCTCATGAGGGTAAGAACCTCATGAGTGCACTCACGGATGGCCTGGTCGCGGGCTTGCCCTCACTCACCCTCACCTCAAAGGCGTGAGGTGAGGGTGAGGGGCACTCATGAGGGCCCTCATGAGTGAGTTCGGCCAGCTATGGTTTACCCCGGCGGATGCTACCGCTGCGCACACCGGGAATATTGTTGTTCTTCTACCTCCGCCTGTGGCCGTCTCGTAATGCTCTAAGGGACTCCAAGTTCCCATGACCCCTTGCGTGCCCCAGGTTACTTTTACGCTTACTTTTGTACTGTTGGCAATACAAGGTCTATTGTTCATTGTGCGTTATACGGTACGTATTTGGGAGCACAGTCGTTGCTGGGGAACTCATAGAACACTGACAAAAGCGTACTCCCGTGCACCTGCGCAGCTACAACGCTAAAAATTGACAGTGAAAAGTACTCGTCGCTTTCAGAGCAGGACGACGTCGAATGAAACGCACATCTGTGAGTGTTGAGAATTCCTTGATTTGCGCAAATAAAGGTTTGGCCAAGTTCAAGTTGTGTACCGTATGTGTGCCTATCCCGTTGCATTCACTCTGACATCATTCCGACGTACTTGCAAGCCGCGGCTTCTCTGACTGTGCGGCTTATGCGCCACAAGTTTTCCCAAATGGGGGAAAACAGTGACTTGCGTCCCATCTTCAGTGCGGCTAACACGCAATAAAATACGGTATGTAAACATTTAATGGTTTTTTAACGAGGATTGTCTCCCATTCTGCCTCTCACTTTTGGCTAAAATCAACTAATGAAGAAATTAACTAACACATTTTGGGCAAGTAGTCGTATTGGAGCAGCTATGTACCATCTTCGAGAGGGTCGTATAAATGAACTGAAAGAACGACAACTGTGCTGCTTTCACAGCTTTTTATAATAACCTGTAAAAGACAAAAAAAAAACCGCTCTGCACAACGCTCAGTGGAAAGTGAAATGATATGCGACACTAGAATCGGATACGTTACAGCCTACAATATTATCACAACGAGAACATTCACAAGCATACTGTAACATTGAACACTCTATTATCGTGTACAGAAACCTACAATGACGCGGCCGTGCCTATAAAAAGCTGAGGCAGCTAGACAGCTGAGCAAACGATACTTACCCTGGAGCTAGCCATGCCTCCATTACAGCTGTGTATTACCGATGTGTGGTGAGGCTTTGAAAAAGCTTTATACACATACAAGACCAACGGATTTTGGGAAGTCAGCTTCGATCTACGTATTGCAGCGCGCCGTGATGCAGCAATGTGCAAATGAAAGTAGGCGAGCTAAGAGGTATTCTGTTGGTTTTCTTTCTGCTTTAATGGCAGCAAGTTGATTGGAGGAACGAAGTAAGTCAGAGGATCGCGTGTCTGATCGTGGTCTCGAACTAAAGCCGCGAGAGAAAGCGTGGTCTAGAAGAATGTGCTATGCAATAATGTGGCATTTACCGATATTGAGATTTTCATCTCGCTTATTCCATAGAAAAGTCGATTAGTATACAAGGTGTAGGATGCAACTTTTTATTTCTCATCCGGTAACGAAGTCTTTGAGGAATGTTACCAATACCAGCATCTCGTCCTGGTCAGCGGGGAGCAGATTTTTTGCGCAGGCCTGAAAACATGAAGAATGTCATAAACTCCGAACACAAATGCTTGTTTTCTGAAAGCTGCGCTAATACGATTATTGGGACTGTTCGGAAAAGTCAGTTTTATTTACAGCCACGTACAGTAGGTGGCGCCGACTTTTTATAAAAAGTCGGAAGTTCTTTTTTTCACACATAGAGGGAATCTGGCGTAAGCGGTTAGTCCTATAGGACTATGAGGAAATGCCCTGACCTCTCATTGCTAACAGACAAATGACGTCAGATGCTACAACAGCGCCACCAACTTGGTAGACTGGAATTAGTACGCAGGGAAAGGTAACGGAATCTCTTTCGTTTCCGTTACAACCTCTGTTACTGGCCCCCTTATTTCTCTTTGAATCAGTTACCACCATTGTTGCTTTAATTTCCGTTACGTTTCCGTTTCGGTTTTGAGTTTCGGTTCCACCGCCCCACCTCCAGCTTTTTGTTTTCCTTTTTTCTTTTCTTTAAAAAAAGACCATTGACATCGTGACAAAACTTAATCCTTTTACAATGAAGTCTATTTTGAGGACGCCAGGGATACATGCATACAAAGACAACGTTTATTCAAACCACACATATATAGGTACGTGATTTCTGTGAACAGCTAATATGAACATGGCTTCCAGGAATGTTACTCACGCTTGCAACTTCCAGGTCACCATAAGCGTAGGGGAACTATGAATCTTCTGTTTACTGTATACTACTTACTTATATGCTCGAGTTTGATAGTTCATTTTAGTTTTCGTTTTCGTTTTTCAGTTAATTTTAGTTTGCTTCATTGAAGTTTATTCCATAAATTTATCTACATGATATGGTGAAGAATTGCAATAATTCGGGTCATGCGGTACCCGAATTATTACCGGAAATTATTGTCGTTTCCGTTTCAGGTATTATAACTGTGCGATATCCGTTTCCGTTTCTGATACCGTTACCTGCTATATTTCCGGTATAATACCGTTTCCGTTTCTGTTACCTTTCCTTGAATAGTAGAACAAACAAATTAACAAGTAGCAAGAAGGTCACATTAAAGTGTAGCAGTTTATCTGCGAATAATTTGATATAGCTTCTTACATATTATTACGTGTATGACCTTGTTCCGCTCCAGTTTCTGCGCCTTCTCTATAGATGGCTACGGGTCTCTTTCATGTTTGTGACCCGAGGAATTCGGGCATCTCTCGGAGTACACGTGGCGTTTCTCCACAAAGCTTTAGCGAACTCTGTCGTACTAACAAACCACATTCACTTTTGAGACAAAGCAGCGCTTGGGTGGGAGCCTTTTATTTCCGTGATGTACTTGGAATGCGGAGCATGCTGAGAAAAGGTGTCTTAGAACGCGGACTCACTTGGGTGTACCTATTACAAAGAAGCGACCCGTGAACCACCCGAAGGCCACTCGCCAGAGGTAGGTTCCCAGCTCGCTTTCGTCCAACCGTGTTGAAAATACAGGCATTTTCGTCGCGAAGCATGATTTGACGCTCGATCTAGGTGTGCGCCACCATTCTGTGCACGTGCAGCATGGTCGCCATATGGCGGGCTAGTCGTGATGAGCTGCTGGGGTAGCCGATACGAGACGCTCTCTTGCGGCTTCGTTTAAGTGCCATCATGTTTGTTATTAAATGACTGCGTCAGACTCACGTAATATTAGCGCTCAATTTCCGCGGGAAGTACAAGTGTTCTTGAACGACTACATGAACTATCCTACTATGAAGTTTGCGCAGTTTACGTGACACGATTGGTGGTCCAGTTTGCATTCTGCGTACATTTGGCTTACCCCAAAAGACTTCACAACATCTTCCGCAATGAATCTGCCTTCGGCTAACACTCCCTGAAAATAGAAATGCCTGAATTAAAAGTGTCACGAAGGAAAAAGTCATTGTACTCTATGGCTCACTGCCAAACGCGTGCGAAATGCGATAGCATTGCAGCTGGCAAAGGAATGAATTGCTCACAGTTATCAGGGGCCTCGCGCAGAAAATGGATGTCACCCGCAAACGCGTTCATTTCCTGTGAGCCATGTACTGCTTGCGACACGGTTGTCTGAACACAGCTCCCCGTGGTTTATCCCATCTCAAATCTCGAGGCGCTGCAAGATAATTTATTTCGAGCGAGAAACACGTGCAGCATATGGTCCACCTTTAAATACAATATTGGAAGTACGTATTCGATGGGAATCAAGGAAATATAGACTGCAGCATTACTGCAGGGCGATTTCAGACAACCGTGTCGCGAGTATAGTACTCTTCGGTGCACATTTCTAAACATCTGGCCGAGAGTAATGCTGGCACGGTTTGTGGTACGCCTGTTCCTGGCGTTCTCGGCAGAACGCCACTTACATTCCTCATCTTTGGCCAACGCGTGTAGGAATGACGGCATATCTGTGAGCGCTTTACTCTAGTTCACGATGGCTATACTACATTGCAGCTATACTATATATATGCCCCGCAGCATGCCTCCTACGCTGTTAACTCTTCGGGGTCCGTGCCCATACGGCGTGAACGACATCACGGAGAAAAGCACTGCGCAGACACTAGCCGCGTTAACTTGAATACGACACAAGCATATCGAATCCAGTTGTCGAATCGAATTCGCCCATGGAAACGGGTCGATTCGCTATAGGAGAGCGTATCGTATTCAACCCCTCTAAACAGATGTGTATCGAATCGAGATGGTGCATACGCATCCGGATAGTGCAAGATGCACGTATAGAGGAATGAAGGGAGGATTATGTGAAGTGTGTCTGTCTGTGCGTGAGGGGGTGGGGGGGGGGGGACGTTCGCTGCGGCTCAGTTGCGTCGCCTGCTACTGCCAATCAGGTTGACAAAATGGCGATATTCCGGAGTTCCCAGCCACACCCCGTTTTGGATGTATACGGGCTAGTCTACACAGACAGGAGCAGCAAGGCTCTACAGCGGAGTTCATTTTGAAGTATGCGTGGACATGCGGTGCAGACTTCAACCTCCACTACACAGTCCACAGTCCAGTGTCCACAGCACAGTCCACTACACAGTCCACTCCAGCTATCGCATCTTCCGGTCGTCCTCCGTCGGTGCAGCCATCCATCGGACGCGGATCCAATGAACCTCTGCGGTAGCCGGTCCCTGCGGTAGCGACGTCCCTGGCAGCCCATGACATCCAGGCAGTAAAACCACGCTCTAAACCCTCGTTTGCGCTTACGCCTCAATGTTTCCCACCATGCTTCCCACACCAGGTGTGGGGCAGCTCACCGTGAGCTGAACGGGCCTATTCACCACACGTAGCACCGGTAGCGGCACCATATTTACAGAACTGCGCCTCCAACTTTCCAATATGACACGGCTGCGGGCCCGATGCTGAACTGAACATACTGTTCGATATCGTTATTATTCGAAGTGGGCGCGTTCCAATCGTCACGTCACGGCACGTGAAAACTGTTCCGGTAAGCTGGAATCTCAAAGAAATGGCGCGACTGGTCATTGTACGAGAGCTCGATCGTGACGAATCACAGCGAAGCCCCCCCTCCCCCTAACGTCACCCCCCCCCCTTATCGCGCGGTACGAAGTAACGAAAATTTGAGCCCCGGTCTCCGTGTAAACGCTTTCTGTCCCGTTTCGTCTCGATTCGATGCGCTTGTGTCGTGTTCATGAAAACGAGGCTACTGAGCGAGCGCGCCCGTCGCAGCGTTTCTTTTCAGCACAGGCGACGCGGTGCACGAGGGGACCAGGGCGCCCCTCTCTGCTTCTGGCTACAACCAAACTGACGCGACACGCCTTCACCGATGCTTCCAAAGTGCGTTAAAGGGACGATCGCATCCAGAGACCCATCTACGAAACCGATATGACTATGTTCGGCATCGACCGACAATGTACCTAGCTAATTTTTTCGACCGAAATGTGCTTAGATTTTAAACAAACGAAGTTCTAACATCCGCGCTGATTCCGAAGCTGTAGAGGCGTGACGTCACTCCCTAAGCGGAGGAGTGAGAGGGCGGAGTCCAGAGGAGAAAGGCGCCGTCCCGACGGGGGAAGCCACGTAATTCTATGAAACGCCCGCACGGCCGCTGCATTCCTTTTCTCAAGGCCGTGCCCTCATTGGTTCTTAGCGAGTGACGTTTTCTCGTTTTCGCAGAGAGCGAATTCCGGCATACTGTCATCATCCGGAATCTGCTCTTTTCATGTATTCCATCGCTTAACAGTCAAACAATGCCTCTATTTCGCGTGGGGTTTTCAATACTGTGATCGATGGTCCACGAGGAATAAAATGGCAGTATAGTTTCGAAATCGACTGGAACGGAAGCCAGCGTGCCTTTAAACGAATGTCGCCGCACTTAAAAGTCACGTGTCTATGAAACGTTACCTTGGGATTCGTGCAAGGACGTTGTCATCGAATGAATGAAAGACAACCCTAGCAGGTTATTTGCTGCGGTGTTTGTCTCAAAGAGAGTTCTCGTTTAGAACTGCGAGGTTCTCCGTACCGGAAAAAGGATCTCCAATAACTTGAGGTATTTCTCCAAACAGACCCAGAATTCTTCTCGCAGCTCTTGTAGAGTAGCCTAAAGAAAACGATAAATAGTTCTATTGGATGTACCACGCAGTCTGGAGCCCTATTCCGAGCCGTGGGCGAGCGCCAGCGTAGTGTCGATAGAGGGGTATCGGTAGAAGGCGATTACGAGCATCAGGAGCGACACCTTCCAGTTTTGGTATTCCCACGTCGCTTTTAGCGACAAAGCGCTTGGTTTGTTGACTGTCGTTAGACGTTAAGACGTCTGAGAACGAGACGCTGGGCTCTCACCCAATAGCGCAGCAGGTGGAGAATCACGCGGAATGCCCCTTGTTTTGGAAGCAGACGACGGTGCTTTGACGATGGAGAAGAAGTCTCGCGCTTCTTGTTCAACGCACGAATAATATGAAACGGTGTTGCAGTTCATGATCGAGCACCGCAATTTATTGACGGGCATTTTGCTGGCAGCCTTCACGCAATTAGACAGGCAAAGGGAGTGGGCAGAATTAGTCGCGGTATTAAATCGCCGGCTAATGAGCTGTCAGGACAGTTGGCAAGCGGACCAATGTAAGCTTTATGCAGAGCTTTGTGTAATCAAGTTAAAATCCGGGCGGGTTGGTGATCCGTTCTAAAAACGATAAAAAAAGAACAGTGCAAGGGGACAACGAGAAGGAAGGGAGAGGGTATTTTTGTATTATAAGCGGGGATGCTTTGCAAATAAAAGTCTTTGGTTGGCAGTCAGTGCTGCGTTTGTATTGTCTTTTTTTTCCCTTTCATTGTCCCCTTGCGCTCGTTTTTTTTAATCGTTTTTATGAAACACCCTTGTGTATCGTGCTGAGAATCTGGACATGGATGATAGTGAGGTATAGCCTCCGCGGTGAAGCAGTTTCACGAAAGACGTCTCATTTGATAAAGACGCGTTGTCGCCCGATCTAAACACCGGCGCCAACCGTGGCCCTGTCGATAGGAGCCACGCAAAGTAACTTGCAGCCATCTTGACAGCTCTCGCTCCTCTTAACGACAGTACGGCCCATCATAACGACAAGGTCGAGGCTGTCGTTCCCGTGAGCGACACCGTTGTTTACGGACGACGCGTTTGGAGCGCAGGGAATACCAAATTCTCATCGCTAGCGTTACGTTGCGTCATATACCACGTCCGCTCGCTCCCGAACGACACGTTCGCGCTACCGACACGGATCAGAATAGGGCTGTTGCAGTGAAGTTTGCACAGCGCCATTTCGGGCCCAAACGGCCACGGATCCCAACAGTAGGTAGTTTCATCAGCGTGTTTTGCATGTTTCAAACGGTGTGGCGCCGAGGAAAGCTACAAAACCTGTAGGAAATCCACAGAAAAAGCGGTGCTTCTTGAAAAGTGGGAGCAACTCGAGACCGTGTATTTGAAAGTGCCGCGTCGTCTGCTAAACTACCGAGTGTTGCATAATTTGGGGCGCTGACGTTGGTGCTCACTCGCGCCACGTGGCCCAGAGGAACAGGCCCATAGGGCCCCAGGTATCGTGTGAAAATCAACAGTGTGCAGGATGAAGTATAACCTTATCACCTGAGAGCGATGATAACGACGACGATGATGATCAATGCTATCATAACCAGTAAACTGACAGAAGTTAGTTTACGCGAGCCCGATGCCTTGTGTTACCCGTAAATTTTTACCTCCACCGTGGTGGGCGCTCTGTGTCCCCTGTATGCTCCCACTGTGGCCAGGATGAAACGGCCCAACACTTCCTGCTCCTCTGCACTCATTACAACCTATCTCCGTCTGTCTATCTTCGCTGCCATATCCTGGGAGCATCTCATACCGAGCTGTGCAATAGGTCTGTGGCAGTAGGTCTCGTGTATCTTACGTCCTTCTCTCGAACCGATTTTAAACGCTTTCTCCGTGTTCTCTCACACGTACACGCATACATCCCCAAATACGTACGTACTTATGTATCTGACAGGCATTCATTTTTAGAGGAGGTGTTGCACAAGCATAGCCTGCGAGAAGTAGGTCACATTTTCCTCTTTGTCATTCACATTATCGGTGTCAATTGAACTTTCATCGCTAGGGGAAGATGGGGCAAAATGAGGTACATAAGGGGAAAACGGTAAAAGTTGTCACTACGGAAATGAAGGAGAAACTGGTGGAGTCTTTACTTCAGTGCACGCATTTATCCCTCTGCTATATGGTGATGATTGCACGGCAGCCAGAACAATCCCGGACGGCATATTCAATGCATTTACTATAGGGGTATAACAAACGTCCCATTTTGCCTACCCCAATCGGGCTAAACGGAACAATGGTACGGGGCCGAATGGGGAGAGTCCACGTAAGGTACTCATGAAATTGATAAGTACAAAGTATTGCTTCGTTTATACGCTTTGAAAACCGCCCGTGTACTGTGAGCAACACTACATCGTACCGCAAACAAAGCAGACACAGCTGAGACATAACAAGCCGTTAATATGAACTACAAAAGTCGGACACAAAAGTCGCACACAACATCATCGCCAGTTTCATCGGTGCCAGCGCAGGAACTCACTCAGCGCCGGTGCTCACGTTAAACGGATGCTGTATCATATTCCTTTCTGCGAGCTCATACGCTAGTCTCCGAACTTCAGAGCCTCGTAAACCCAAAGAATTAGCTCCCCATTTCATAGATGTACGTGGCCAACTCTTCCTCTAGTTCAAGAGAAAGGACAGACGTGAAGTTACCGATGTGCTTCACGGAACCGAGGGCCTTCTTGTTTGTTTCACGAACGGTTCTGCGGTGGTAAGCACGATCATCATCATCATCATCGTCAAAAGAAATGTCTTTTCTTTACTTTTCACTATTTATTTTAGTGTCCGTAAACAAATATTTTATTTTTGGCACTTGTGGCAAGGCACGCAGACACATTCAATTATCTCATTGTATGTGGTACTCTCGTGCGTACTCATACTCACATTCTTAAAAGGGTCCGCGTACCCGTAACACAACCGCATCATGTGACACATCGCTGGAAGGTTCTGTAAGGCACGAAATCAAAGCACGTCCAGCAAGTGTTTGTGACGACTGTTACGGTATCAAAAGTCGTTTGCGCCATATGTTGAACAGTCGAGAAAAACAAGTTGTCATATCTTACACGATATATTATGTCTGCCTTTATGTTCAGATTGATTAATTCATTCTTGCAAGCCATTATGAACGACGTTGCAACCCTGGCGCCCCTTGCCTTCTTCATAGGATCTGTTGTGCAAACAAAGACAACCATATCAGCCTTCCGCTGAAACGTAAGCGGACACCTGAATTCCCGTTGCTAGTACCTTGACGTATAAAGCACAAAGAAAAATTTGGCCTTCAATAAAATACTATATTCACTACTAAACGAATATCTTAATTCCGTGTGGGCATGTCAGTATCGTTTATATTATCGGGACAACCTGGAGCCTACAACTAAAGCTCCACGTAAAACGTAACGTGAGTTTGCAAAATACGCCTGAGGCTATAGATGTCACTTTCAATGTGGATAACAAATCGAATTCTGTCATATGTGCATGAATCACTTCATCGGTACGGCCCAGCGCTAGAAACCACCACCACTACCACCACCACCGAGACCTCCCTCAACATCAATAACAAACAAAAAAGTACCCAAGAAGAAACGTTAGGCCCAATTTACTTACGCATCTTGCCTGCACACCAATCAACACCAGAGGTACTCTGCACCCACAGCAAAATCACCGTCGCTAACGCTGCTAGCAGAGCTGCCATGCTGTTTGAAGTACTTGGCTTACAGCGGTTCACAGCACAGAGTACAGCAGTTCCGTACGCACTGAATAGGGGTTTGAGTTCGAGAAGCGCCGGCACAACGATGCCCACGTGAGAGTTGAGTCAAGAAGTTTGTGACTGATGACCACCTAAACAAATATAGTCGGCCTATTTGATATGTACTAAACGCTTTCCAGGAACGCACGTTGTCCTTGTTTACAGCTCCGTGTTACGAAATGACAGAGTGTTATTTGTACACGCGGCTGTTTCTGTTCTTCTTTTATTTTCAGTGTTGTGAACGTAGGACCCCGTGTTCACATTTGCCGCTTTTATGGAGAACATGCAAGGATAGTGATGCGTGCACACGCAAGATTGTTCCGCGCAAGGTGCGTTTATTTCTGCGTCTTGCGTCCTGACAAACGATGGCATGACATTTATCCCGCGACATTCGTGTAGGGATGGGCATAAATACATTTTTTGAGTATTTAAATATAAATACAAAATACTCTGTCGAAAGAGGTAAGTAATTTTCTGCATAAATAATTTTCAATTTGAGTATTTAAACACGAAATATAAATACAGTATTTGAATACCATAACAACTACCAAGAATACTGTGCGGAAGATGTCATCCGGAAATAATAATGATCGTAACAACAACTCAACAGTGAACAATACCATTGATTTGTTATTTATCATGGCGATTTTAATATCAGAAGTTTCTCGAAGACTGCAGTTTCTAGGTATGTCCTGTTCGATTGTAGAATCAGATTTGCAAAGGAGAACACCTCTCCATAGGTGCCGATAAGGAAAGACTTCTATTAGATTTGACGAAGATGGAACAAGGTAGCCGGGTAGTCCCGACAGCTTTCCTCAACAACAGTCAAAAACCGACCATCTAAAATGGTTTGTCGCATGTGCGTCCTTTGCGAAAACATAGTATACAACTGCGCTCCAAACTCTGTTTTGTGCTTCTTATACCGAAACGTCAAATGCAGGGTAACTATAAGATATGAGTCAGTACCTTGCGTATTTAGGAGTATTTATAGAGTATTTACAAAAATAAATACGAAAAAATGGTATTTAAATATAATTGCAAATACATTTTTCAAGTATGTATCTAAATACAAAATACGAATACATGTATTTATAATTTAAATAATAGTTTAATTACGATATATTTAAATACTGCACAT
The DNA here is from genome assembly GCF_037126465.1 of Ornithodoros turicata. Classification (NCBI taxonomy): domain Eukaryota; kingdom Metazoa; phylum Arthropoda; class Arachnida; order Ixodida; family Argasidae; genus Ornithodoros; species Ornithodoros turicata. Next base: position 65,193,274 of record NC_088206.1, read on the forward strand.
TCCTGCATTCGTGGCATGACAACGATGGAATCGGCATGATGTTTACGTCGCAGGGATCTATCACCACTTACGTCTAAAATATTTCAGGAACCCCGTCGCTTTTGTTCAAGATGCACCGACTGTGTTCCATTTGCGCTGTGGAAGCAGATACGTCACACCTCTCACTGGACTGTGAAAGGTACTCCAACTCTGGGAGGTACCCAGTCTGGGAGGTACCCGGGTTCGAATCCCGGTGCCGGCTGTGCTGTCTGGGGTTTTTCCTGGGTTTTCCTCAGACGCTTTCAGACATATGTCGGCACAGTTCCCTTAGAAGTCGGCCCAGGACGCACATTCCCCCAGGGCGTGAGTCGTGACGTTGCCCACATACGTGAGGCCGACAACGGCAAGCCCTATCACCACCACCACCACTCTAACTCTGCCGCCTGAGATGTACAGTTTTCTTCTTCTTTGGCCACATTATTCAGCCCTATATGGCATACCTCTTCAGTCGAATGCAACTAAAACTGGCTATCCTCTTCCCGGGGGACAAGGTCTCATGAATAGTCCCTGAATTCGGGATAAACCACTGATGAACCGCGCATTTTTAAAACGATAGCTTTACACGACAAACCATCACGTCCTATGGAGGTGGCCACGTGCTTTGCCACGTGATGGTCCTGTAAACCTGCTGTATTTAAACGCGTTTGGCAGAATATATTCAGCATTTTGTTCTTGCGTTTTTATTCTTTTTTGCTTTTTCTCTCAATGGAATAGGCAGTCAAATACTAGTTTGGCTAACGTTTCGTGTGTATTTCTCTTCGAATAAACACCTATATTAAATGTCAGAGCCACCATCAGAGCCGAAGAAGAGGTAATCACATTCATGAAGACCCCTCATGTGCTATGTGCAACGTGACTGTGCTGTGGGAACACCACATTGTGCTATGGGAACCCAACATGAAAAAGCAGGTATTGGAATATTCATTCCGCCCTTTGGCATACGCACTAGTAGACCTCTTTGCTCTTCTACTTACGTACCAACCTACTTCGCTGAACTACTTGCAATTCTATTTGCCCTTCAGGCTGTGTCATGCTGTTGCTGCTGGATATACCATTTTACGGACTACCTTTCCCTAATTTCGAATCTAGAACGCGGCCCTGATTTTTACGAGCATATCCCTTAGCATCCGAGCATCGTTGGCTATGCTTTTCTTGCCCCACCCTGGCCCCCCCTGCCTTGCCCCACCCTGCCTTCATCCACGAGATTTTAGTGTCCTGGGTTCACGATATCACTGGCATTCCCGCCAATGAAACTGCTGACGCACTTGCGAGGGCAGCTCTTCCTTGCACTCGAGTGGCAACTCTGCATTCCATCTCCAAAATCCTCTATTTCATGTTCTGCCTCACAGCAGACCTCACTAAAGTGAGGTGATTTAGCCCAATTCAACGACCCTATACCTCTTGCAAGATGCAAGTTTCGAGTCCGTGAGGCTTAGCATTCCCGTGTTTCTCCTGCGCTAAAAGTGAATGAGGTGGGGTTTTTGAAATGCACATAAAAAAAACAAAAACAAAAACCTGTAGTCCACATAATGTTATAATTCTTACATTTTTAGATTCAGTATATGTCCTTCTTCCACTTCTATGCAATATTTACCTGCCTAACGCTTTCACAAATTTTTAAAAACGAGTGGTCCCGATACGGAACCTCAGTTCGCTCTATTGTGTCAGTGTCGGTGCCCTTCTCCTCGGTACCTCATCCTCCTTCTCGTAACAATATTGTGCGGCGTACTTGGCACAATAGACGATTTTAAAAAGATGCGCGCGCCACCAAGCGCGCGGCGCAAAGCAGCATGGGACGTTTGGGCGACACTAGAGTCACTAAATAAGCTACGCTTCAGAGTATCGACACTGAGCCGCCATGTTGTTTCGGATGACCTCCAGCCCCACCTCTATTTTGGGAGTAGAAATAGAAGAAGGTGAAGTTCAGTAGTGGAAGAAGACAACACTTCAAAGAGCGCTAAATGGATGGCGCTGGAGGTCATCCGAAACAACATGGCGGCTCAGTGTCGATACTCTGAAGCGTAGCTTATTTAGTGACTCTAGGCGACACTGCTTCGTCGTCTGCTTCGATTATGGTTTACCCCGGCGGATGCTACCGCTGCGCACACCGGGAATATTGTTGGTCTTCTACCTCCGCCTGTGGCCGTCTCGTAATGCTCTAAGCAGGTCCCCCAAACTCACCTCAGAAAAGCGTGCAACGAAGAAGGCCGCTACTAGATACCGCACTGTTGCCGTTCCGGATCACTTCAGCGCGCTAAGTTTAGCGGCAAAATGTTTTTGTTGTTTCTGCGAATGAATCTAGTCCTTATATTGTCAAATAAAACGCGTATAACAACTTTCTGTGTCGTGTTTCACTTTTTGGTCCCGTTTTTAAACGTGTTCAGCGATCGGAAGGATCTAGTGCACGGCTGCGTGCATCACATAGCGTACCTGTCGTACCAGGCGCCGCAGGCGCAGTCGTCCACTTCTCTATCGGTGACTTGGCCTGGCTTGGATTGTGCTTCAACTGGTTCTTTAGCGCGCTGCAATCAAACGCAAGCCAACGTCTGGTAACAATGGGGTATCTAACGGCGGCCTCCGGCATTGCACGCATCGGGATAGGACCAAATACATGGGAAAATGGCGACCTTGGGGGACCTGGCTCTAAGGGACTCCGAGTTCCCATGACCCCTTGCGTGCCCCAGGTGGCGCTTACTTTTGTAACGTTGGCAATACAAGGTCTATTGTTCATCGTGCGTTATACGCCACGTATTTGGGAACACAGTCGTTGCTGGGGAACCCATAGAACACTGACAGAAGCGTGCTCCCGTGCACCTGCGCAGCTACAACGCTAAAAAGTGACAGTGAAAAGTATTGCAGCGCGCCGTGATGCAGTAATGTGCAAATGAAAGTAGGCGAGCTAAAATATATTCTGTTGGTTTTCTTGTGCTTTAATGGCAGCAAGTTGATTGGAGGGACGAAGTAAGTTAGAGGATCGTGTGTCTGATCGTGGTCTCAAACTAAAGCCGCGCGAGAAAGCGTGGTCTAGAAGAATGTGCTATTCAATGATGTGGCATTTCCCGATATTGAGATTTTCATCTCGCTTATTCCATAGAAAAGTCGATTAGTATACAAGGTGTAGGATGCAACTTTTTATTTCTCATCCGGTAACGAAGTCTTTGAGGAATGTTACCAATACCATCATCTCGTCCTGGTCAGCGGGGAGCAGATTTTTTGCGCAGGCCTGAAAACATGAAGAATGTCATAAACTCCGAACACAAATGCTTGTTTTACTGAAAGCTGCGCTAATACGATTATTGGGACTCTTCGGAAAAGTCAGTTTTATTTACAGTCACGTACAGTAGGTGGCGCTCGTTATAAAAGGTAGGAAGTTCTTTTTTTCACACATAGAGGGAATCTGGCGTAAGCGGTTAGTCCTATAGGACTATGAGGAAATGTCCTGACCTCTCATTGCTTACAAACAATTCAAATGACGTCAGATGCTACAACAGCGCCACCAACTTGGTAGACTGGAATTAGTACGCAGGGAAAGGTAACGGAATCTTTTTCGTTTCCGTTACAACCTCCGTTACTGGCCCTTATTTCTCTTTGAACCAGTTACCACCATTGTTGCTTTCATTTCCGTTACGTTTCCGTTTCGGTTTTGCGTTTCGGTTCCACCGCCCCACCTCCAGCTTTTTGTTTTCCTTTTTTCTTTTCTTTAAAAAAAGACCATTGATACCGTGACAAAGTATAATCCTTTTACAATGAAGTCTATTTTGAGGACTCCAGGGATACATGCATACAAAGACAATGTTTATTCAAAACACACGTATTTGTCATCACTAGGAAACAAGAAACAAGAAAAACCGTGGGGCGTTTCCAATAGCTTTCGCTAGTACAGGCTCATGCCCCGCGGGGTAAATGGAACAGAAAAACAGGTGAGATAAATAATGCAAACAGTTACATTCCAGGGTTCAAATAGGCTGAAGTGTCCATAAGGTATCGTCGTAGCATGTTGCGGAATGACTGGCTGTTTTTAACCTCAAGAGGCAAAGAGTTCCAGAGTCGCGGCCCAAAACACACTGTCAATCTCGTACCATACACATTTTTTGGCCGATATAACATAAAGTCATTCGACATGACGCTTCGGTTACCTCTTGGACATTTTTGAAATATGTTGTTATTAAAAGGAACGTTATTCTTTACAACTGACTCTACAAGTAAGGCACGACGCTCTCGAATAAGATCAGGCAGTGGGAGAATATTCAAAGAGTTAAAAAACTCCATACAGGAAGTTCTACTGCCAGAACAAGTAATTAATCTTATAGCTCTCTTCTGAAGCTTGAACAGACGATCCAGATATGTTGGGAATGCAGTACCCCAAGAAGCGGCACAATAAATTAGATGACACTGCACAAATGAGAGGTACAGTTGACGTAAAACATGTAGTGGAAAATATTGACGGGCAAGGAATAAAATGTGACAAGACTTGGAAATATTCTTAGCAACTTTATCAATGTGTGATTTCCACGTGAGATGAGAATCTAAGGTCACGCCTAGGTAATTAATAACTTGTACTTGTTCTATAACATTGTTATGAATTGAGATGCTCATTTTGACATATTTGGCAGAAGGCTTGCAGAATACAAGAAACTTTGTCTTAGACGGATTCAACGTCAGACGGTTAATAGCAAACCAATGAGCAATCTTGTTTGCCTCATGGGACACGGTCGGCGCAATTTCGGAAATATCTGGAGAGCTGAAGAGGACGGATATAGGTACGTGATTTCTGTGAACAGCTTATATGAACATGGCTTCCAGGAATGTTACTCACGCTTGCAACTTCCAGGTCACCATAAGCGTAGGGGAACTATGATTCTTCTGTTTGCAGTATACTACTTACTTATATGCTCGAGTTTGATAGTTCATTTTAGTTTTCGTTTTTCAGTTAATTTTAGTTTGCTTCATTGAAGTTTATTCCATAAATTTGTCTACATGATATGGTGAAGAATTGCAATAATTCGGGTCATGCGGTACCCGAATTATTACCGAAAATTATTGTCGTTTCCGTTTCCGTTTCAGGTATTCTAACTGTGCGATATCCGTTTCCGTTCCTGATACCGTTACCTGCTATATTTCCGGTATAATACCGTTTCCGTTTCTGTTACCTTTCCTTGATTAGTAGAATAAAAAATTAACAACTCAGAAGAATGTGCTATGCAATAATGTGGCATTTACCGATATTGAGATTTTCATCTCGCTTATTCCATAGAAAAGTCGATTAGTATACAAGGTGTAGGATGCAACTTTTTATTTCTCATCCGGTAACGAAGTCTTTGAGGAATGTTACCAATACCAGCATCTCGTCCTGGTCAGCGGGGAGCAGATTTTTTGCGCAGGCCTGAAAACATGAAGAATGTCATAAACTCCGAACACAAATGCTTGTTTTCTGAAAGCTGCGCTAATACGATTATTGGGACTGTTCGGAAAAGTCAGTTTTATTTACAGCCACGTACAGTAGGTGGCGCCGACTTTTTATAAAAAGTCGGAAGTTCTTTTTTTCACACATAGAGGGAATCTGGCGTAAGCGGTTAGTCCTATAGGACTATGAGGAAATGCCCTGACCTCTCATTGCTAACAGACAAATGACGCCAGATGCTACAACAGCGCCACCAACTTGGTAGACTGGAATTAGTACGCAGGGAAAGGTAACGGAATCTCTTTCGTTTCCGTTACAACCTCTGTTACTGGCCCCCTTATTTCTCTTTGAATCAGTTACCACCATTGTTGCTTTAATTTCCGTTACGTTTCCGTTTCGGTTTTGAGTTTCGGTTCCACCGCCCCACCTCCAGCTTTTTGTTTTCCTTTTTTCTTTTCTTTAAAAAAAGACCATTGACATCGTGACAAAACTTAATCCTTTTACAATGAAGTCTATTTTGAGGACGCCAGGGATACATGCATACAAAGACAACGTTTATTCAAACCACACATATATAGGTACGTGATTTCTGTGAACAGCTAATATGAACATGGCTTCCAGGAATGTTACTCACGCTTGCAACTTCCAGGTCACCATAAGCGTAGGGGAACTATGAATCTTCTGTTTACTGTATACTACTTACTTATATGCTCGAGTTTGATAGTTCATTTTAGTTTTCGTTTTCGTTTTTCAGTTAATTTTAGTTTGCTTCATTGAAGTTTATTCCATAAATTTATCTACATGATATGGTGAAGAATTGCAATAATTCGGGTCATGCGGTACCCGAATTATTACCGGAAATTATTGTCGTTTCCGTTTCAGGTATTATAACTGTGCGATATCCGTTTCCGTTTCTGATACCGTTACCTGCTATATTTCCGGTATAATACCGTTTCCGTTTCTGTTACCTTTCCTTGAATAGTAGAACAAACAAATTAACAAGTAGCAAGAAGGTCACATTAAAGTGTAGCAGTTTATCTGCGAATAATTTGATATAGCTTCTTACATATTATTACGTGTATGACCTTGTTCCGCTCCAGTTTCTGCGCCTTCTCTATAGATGGCTACGGGTCTCTTTCATGTTTGTGACCCGAGGAATTCGGGCATCTCTCGGAGTACACGTGGCGTTTCTCCACAAAGCTTTAGCGAACTCTGTCGTACTAACAAACCACATTCACTTTTGAGACAAAGCAGCGCTTGGGTGGGAGCCTTTTATTTCCGTGATGTACTTGGAATGCGGAGCATGCTGAGAAAAGGTGTCTTAGAACGCGGACTCACTTGGGTGTACCTATTACAAAGAAGCGACCCGTGAACCACCCGAAGGCCACTCGCCAGAGGTAGGTTCCCAGCTCGCTTTCGTCCAACCGTGTTGAAAATACAGGCACTTTCGTCGCGAAGCATGATTTGACGCTCGATCTAGGTGTGCGCCACCATTCTGTGCACGTGCAGCATGGTCGCCATATGGCTGGCTAGTCGTGATGAGCTGCTGGGGTAGCCGATACGAGACGCTCTCTTGCGGCTTCGTTTAAGTGCCATCATGTTTGTTATTAAATGACTGCGTCAGACTCACGTAATATTAGCGCTCAATTTCCGTGGGAAATATAAGTGTTCTTGAACGACATACTATCACTATGAAGTTTGCGCAGTTTACGTGACACGATTGGTGGTCCAGTTTGCATTCTGCGTACATTTGGCTTACCCGAAAAGACTTCACAACATCTTCCCCAATGAATCTGCCTTCGGCTAACATCCCCTGAAAATAGAAATGCCTGAATTAAAAGTGTCACGAAGGAAAAAGTCATTGTACTCTATGGCTCACTGCCAAACACGTGCGAAATGCGATAGCATTGCAGCTGACAAACCAATGAATTGCTCACAGTTGTCAGGGTTCTCGTGCAGAAAATGAATGTCACCTGCAAACGCGCTCATTTCATGTCAGCCATGTCCTGCTTGCGACACGGTTGTTTATCCCGTGGTTGTTTAAGGGCAACCTCCATGGAGCGAATGTACAGCGAAAAAGCTGCGAACTTCGCTCAGCGTCGGACGCCCTGCGCGAGGCGTCAAAAATGTGAGCGTCCGCCGCCGGTCTGCCCATGCCAGATATTTTCGCCCAGCGTCAGCGATTCCAGAAGCGTCAACTGCAGATGAACCAATCAAAGTGCTCTTCCGCTACAAATCTACGCCAGAACGTCTGCACGTGGTCGTCTGCTCTCGTGAATCATGGTCATCGTCCTCTTCTTGCAACTGGATGCTGTCGTCTGCTCGCTATTTCGCCAACTGCATCGCTAGAACGTGCGGCATTCTCTGCCAAGAAACACGTTTTCCTTCCGCAGTAGTGAATATGCCTTTCGGTACGTTACTGGGCGCATCTTTTCAGACAGTTGTTGGATTTAGTTGCAAAATTTGTAGCATTAAATGCACTTTTTCGAGCAACTGATTTCACAAAGCTTTCACCTTATACCCTGGCAACAGTGACATCACAGCATGAATTCCCGACGCCGTCCGCTGGTTTTTCGCTCCATGGAGCTGGTGCCGGCGAACAACTGGCGGCGGAACGCGCGTGGCAGTCTGCCGCGCGAACTTCGTTGCAAAAAATTCGCTCCATGGAGGTAGCCCTTATGCATGGTTTATCCCGTCTCAAATCTCGAGGCGTTGCAAGGTCATTTATTTCGAGCACTGATCTCTATAGTAATAGGCTGGATAGCGGATTGAGGGTGCAACCGTACGGTCACCGGCCGCCATCTTGGGAAGCTCAAAACATTGCCGTCCGCCACTCAGCTGCATTATGTGCATGCGCCTTTGCGTAGCATTTTTGTGGTGTCATGCCCGCCTGCTGTGGTTATGGGTGCGCTGACCGTACTGGCAAGGCACCGGGGACGACATTTCACAAGTAAGTGACTTGGTTTTACAAATAAATGCGATTTATTAGTCCACGAGCGGGGTGACAAAACGTTGCTGTTGATGCATGTGCGCGGCACTTTGTGAATCGTATCTCAAGATCTAGGCGTTAAACTTTAAGCCGTACGTTATCTGGATAGAGTCATTGTGATAGTCTAGCCTTCCTGCAGTTCACGGGTATGGTCTCGGCACGCAGCAGGCGTTGAAGTGCGCTTGTCAGCTGTGGTATCTACGGCTCAGTTTGTTGGTCACGGTATCGACGATTGCTTGCTTGGATTAGCCTTGTTATCCCTTCCGTAATTGATGGCATAAATTGTTCAATGCAGGTTCCCTCACGGCCACCCAGAACATTTAAACAAAATGTGCCGTAAATGTCAGGCGAAAGGACTGGACGCCGTCGACGACATCACTGGTCTGCAGCAAACATTTGAAAAACAAATGCTTCGACAGACGCTGTTCCCAACAAGTTCGACTTCCCAGAACACCTCCAGAAAGTAATAATGCATGCGACATATGTAGAGGCCGGATTTATATGCACTAAAAGCTGGTTGAACACACATGCATGAAAAATTCATTTCTCTTGCTCAAAATATGCACCTCTAGGAATTCACTTCCATGCATTTAAAATACACAACAAATTCACTGGGGCAAAAGTATCTTACTTTATGTAGTGTACAAAAAGCATGCAGAGTTGAAAGCATAGATCGAGAAGTTGCCCGTCAAAAGGAACTCGTTACAAAGTTACCGTGTGAAAAATGCAACCAAGTTAAGAACTAAGTTATTCAGCCCGAAACGTAGCTTGAAACGTTACAGAGTTATTAAAAAAAGAACGAGTTACTCCCAAGTTACTTCGGACACAAAATAACACTACACAGGTGCAGTTGAGTTTTCGTTTATGTCCAACAATTCGAACGCGTTACATCTTATTCCCTGTGGGCACACGATGGTTCAGCTTCATTTCAATAGCAGCAGTTCTTACTTTCTGAACAGAATACTGTCATTGACTGGACATCACGTTTTATGACATAAAATGCTGTGGAAGAACCGTAAAGAAAGCAAGGAAATAAGTGGACGTGAGTGAAAACGAATTAGTAACTTGGAATGTAGCTTAAGTTACTTTGGCAAAGTTACCTGAAAAAGGAGTTCCTCTGAAAATTACCACGGCGCAAAAGTAGCGAGTTAAGTTATATAGTTACCAAGAAAAGGAACTTAGTTACAGTAACGAGTTACCTCGAACTCTGGTTAAAAAGTGTGTATTTGCATGAAAATCTAGCCTCTATGAATCAAGTTCCCTAGCTAAGAGTTTCAAGCGATGGTTGATGATTGGAATCAGTACTGCACGAAGAGCACCTTAAAGCTGCAGCTAGTACAATATATGAAAACACTCCTGAATTATGCATTCATATGCAGTAAAAGCCACTCCATATTGGATAGGACAATACTAAGATGGGCAAAAGCATATAAAGACAAAAGTATTGCATGAAAATGTTGCCTAACGTACAAACTCGTATTAGTGGGACATACAAACACACCAGCCACATGTCTCTTTGGTGCGTTCCACCATGTTTACTTTACTTAGAGACAATAAATAATTTTTCAACCTCGAATGTCTACTCTTTATTCTCGCTGCTTAAGCTTGCGACAACACATGTTTGAATGCAGCCCATCCGATCAATGTATCTGCGATCAGTCTGATCAAAGAAGTTTCCCAGTGCTACGGCGGTATCAGACTGTACCACCTTGCCAAGGAATATACAGAGAAGGTGACAGCCAGGCCTCAGCTGCGAAAGAAATTGTCAAGGTTGATCATATTCAACAACCAGTAATGCACTCTGCCCACTTACCTGCTTGACTGCTTCAAACTTGCTGTTGCAACTGGACTTGTGATACTTTGATGTTGGAGCTTTCAGCACAAGACCTTGCTACTTAGCCTTTTTAGGACTTATTCACTCTACCTCTAGTCATTTTGAACTGTCTTTACCGCCATTCATTTCCCCAGTGCACATATTTCTAGTCGATATGTTTTTACCGTCATATAGCCTTTATATCACATATCATTCTAGTCCTTTGGAAGTGCTTTAGTGCCGTTCGGCATTTCGTGTCATAACTAGTCATATCTAACTTCCTGTGCAAAGCATAATGTTTATACCCCAGCATTAAGGTGGTTACATAAACAAACATTCCCTGGCATTCCACACTCCCGAGCAGAAAGGAAATGGGAGAAACACGGGAAGCAACACGCTGCACACACTGACAGACGACAAAGGAAACGTAACACAACAAATACACCACCACACAAAACCAGCAAATCACATAATCGAAGTTCAAAGTACAAAATTGGGACGACACGACCTCACACGAGTACAAAATAGACAGGAAATAACATGTATGTGACGGGATTTCACACAAAAAACGCAAGGAATCCAATCACGAGGGATTTCTGCAGCGATCCGTGGCAAAATTTTAGCGAAGAAGCAAGGGAAGCGCTCACAAACAGCAAAACTTGTCACAGCTTACATGCATTCCAATGGGCTGTAATCACTCTTTTGAGCACCGCAATATGGCGGCCGGTTGTCGTACCCTTTCCCGCGATACCCTCACCCATCCGCTATCCAGTCTTTATACATAGAGATCAGTGATTTCGAGCGAGAAACACGTGCAGCATATGGTACACCTTCAAATACAATATTGCATGGGTGATGTCTTTATATTTATCTTTTCACCTTTGCAGTTTTCTTTCTCCTTTCATTCATTTCTCAGTCATTTCATTTCCTTTGAGGGAGTAGCAGAATTCGTCTGTGACGAATTCAATATCTTCCGTTTTTTTTCTATAATCAAACTCAAACAATATTGCAAGTACGTATTCGATGGGAATCAAGGAAATATGGACTGCAGCATTACTGCAGGGCGATTTCAGACAACCGCGTCGCGAGTAGTACTCTTCGGTGTACATTTCTAAACATCTGGCCGAGAGTAATGCTTTGTTTGCACGGTTTGTGGCACGCCCTTTCCTGGCATGCTCGGCAGAACGCCACGTACATTCCTCATCTTTGGCCAACGCGTGTAGGAATGACGGCATATCTGTGAGCGCTTTACTGTATAGTTCACGATGGCTATACTACATTGCAGCTATACTCGCGTGAATGCTCCGCAGCATGCCTCCTACGCTGTAACTATTCGGGATCAATGCCCATACGGCGTGAACGACATCACGGAGAAAAGCACTGCGCAGACACTAGCCGCGTTTATTTGAATACGACGCAAGCATATCGAATCCAGTTGTCGAATCGAGTTCGCCCACGGAAACGGGTCGATTCGGTATAGGAGAGCGTATCGTATTCAACCCCTCTAAACAGATGTGGATCGAATCGAGATGGTGCATACGCATCCGGATAGTGCGAGATGCACGTAGAGGAATGAGGGGAGGATTATGTGAAGTGTGTCTATCTTTGCGTGAGGGGGGTGGGGGGACGTTCGCTGCGGCTCAGTTGCGTCGCCTGCTACTGCCAATCAGGTTGACAAAATGGCGATATTCCGGAGTTCCCAGCCACACCCCGTTTTGGATGTACACGGGCTAGTCTACACAGACAGGGGCAGCAAGGCTCTACAGCGGAGTTCATTCTGAAGTACGCGTGGACATGCGGTGCAGTCTTCAACCTCCACTACACAGTCCACAGTCCAGTGTCCACAGCACAGTCCACTCCAGCTATCGCATCTTCCGGTCGTCCTCCGTCGGTGCAGCCATCCATCGGACGCGGATCCAGTGAACCTCTGCGGTAGCCGGTCCCTGCGGTAGCGACGTCCCTGGCAGCCCATAACATCCAGGCAGTAAAACCACGCTCTAAACCCTCGTTTGCGCTTACGCCTCAATGTTTCCCACCATGCTTCCCACACCAGGTGTGGGGCAGCTCACCGTGAGCTGAACGGGCCTATTCACCACACGTAGCACCGGTAGCGGCACTATATTTACAGAACTGCGCCTCCAGCTTTCCAATATGACACGGCGGCGGGCCCGATGCCGAACTGAACATACTGTTCGCTATCGTTATTATTCGAAGTAGGCGTGTTCCAATCGTCACATCACGGCACGTGAAAACTGCTCCGGTAAGCTCGAATTTCGAAGAAATGGCACGACTCGTCATTGTACGAGAGCTCGATCGTGACGAATCACAGCGAAGCCCCCATCCCATCTACCATCACCCCCCCCCCCCCCCCCTTATCGCGCGGTACGAAGTAACGAAAATTTGAGCCCCGGTCTCCGTGTAAACGCTTTCTGTCCCGTTTCGTCCCTATTCGATGCGCTTGTGTCGTGTTCATGAAAACGAGGCTACTGAGCGAGCGCGCCCGTAACAGCGTTTCTTCTCAGCACAGGAGACGCGGTGCACGAGGGGACCAGGGCACCCCTCTCTGCTTCTGGCTACAACCAAACTGGCGCGACACGTCTTCACCGATGCTTCCAAAGTGCGTTAAAGGGACGATCGCATCCAGAGACCCATCTACGAAACCGATATGACTATGAGATAAACTGATGTTCTGAGGCTGGAACAACATAGGAGGGGCAGATACAAACAAAGCCTCAAATTGCCTAAGAAATCAACGATGAAAGATGAAAGTCACTGAGAAGGTTAGCCAGCTGTAGGGATCGAACCCACATCTTCTGGAGACGTTCTACGTCTACCACGAATCGAATTGAGCTAAGCTAACACGCCTCTCCAGCGACTTTCGAGGTGCGTCATCTGAAGGGACGACAAACCAGCCACTCCCTCTCAGTCACTCTCCTTTCACTCTTACATTTTTGGTCACTCATACACACATTCATACGACGGAAATCGACGCAAGCGGCACCTGTTGAACAAGAGATAAACTGATGTTCTGAGGTTGGAACAACATAGAAGGGACCGATAAAAACAAAGCCTCAAATTGCCTAAGAAATCAACGATGAAAGATGAAAGTCACTGAGAAGGTGTTCGGCATCGACCGACAATGTACCTCGCTAATTTTTTCGACCGAAATGTGCTTAGATTTTAAACAAACGAAGTTCTAACATCCGCGCTGATTCCGAAGCTGTAGAGGCGTGACGTCACTCCCTAAGCGGAGGAGTGAGAGGGCGGCGTTCAGAGGAGAAAGGCGCCGTCCCGACGGGGCAAGCCACGTAATTCTATGAAACGCCCGCACGGCCGCTGCATTCCTTTTCTCAAGGCCGTGCCCTCATTGGTTCTTAGCGAGTGACGTTTTCTCGTTTTCGCAGAGGGCGAATTCCGGCATACTGTCATCATCCGGAATCTGCTCTTTTCATGTATTCCATCGCATAACAGTCAAACAATGCCTCTATTTCGCGTGGGGTTTTCAATACTGTGGTCGGTGGTCCATGAGGAATAAAATGGCAGTATAGTTTCGAAATCGACTGGAACGGAAGCCAGCGTGCCTTTAAACGAATGTCGCCGCACTTAAAAGTCACATGTCCATGAGACGTTACCTTGGGATTCGTGCAAGGACGTTGTCATCGAATGAATGAAAGACAACCCTAGCAGGTTATTTGCTGCGGTGTTTGTCTCAAAGAGAGTTCTCGTGTAGAACTGCGAGGTTCTCCGTACCGGATAAAGGATCTCCAATAACTTGAGGTATTTCTCCAAACAGACCCAGAACTCTTCTCGCAGCTCTTGTAGAGTAGCCTAAAGAAAACGATAAATAATTCTATTGGGTGTACCACGCAGTCTGGGGCCCTATTCCGAGCCGCGGGCGAGCGCCAGCGTAGTGTCGATAGAAGGGTATCGGTAGAAGGCGATTACGAGCACCGGGTGCGACACCTTCCAGTTTTGGTATTCCCACGTCGCTTTTAGCGACAAAGCGCTTGGTTTGTTGACTGTCGTTAGACGTTAAGACGTCTGAGAACGAGACGCTGGGCTCTCACCCAATAGCGCAGCAGGTGGAGAATCACGCGGAATGCCCCTTGTTTTGGAAGCAGACGACGGTGCTTTGACGATGGAGAAGAAGTCTCGCGCTTCTTGCTCAATGCACGAATAATATGAATATGGTGTTGCAGTTCATGATCGAGCACCGCAATTTATTCACGGGCATTTTGCTGGCAGCCTTCACGCAATTAGACAGGCAAAGGGAGTGGGCAGAATTAGTCGCGGTATTAAATCGCCGGCTAATGAGCTGTCAGGACAGTTGGCAAGCGGAGCAATGTAAGCTTTATGCAGAGCTTTGTGTAATCAAGTTAAAATCTGGGCGGGTTGGTGATCCATTCTAAAAACGATAAAAAAAGAACGGTGCAAGGGGACAACGAGAAGGATGGGAGAAGGTATTTTTGTATTATAAGCGGGAATGAGCGACACCGTTGTTTACGGACGACGCGTTTGGAGCGCAGGGAATACCAAATTCTCATCGCTAGCGTTACGTTGCGTCATATACCACGTCCGCTCGCTCCCGAACGACACGTTCGCGCTACCGACACGGATCAGAATAAAGCTGTTGCAGTGCAGTTTGCACAGCGCCATTTCGGGCCCAAACAGCCACGGATCCCAACAGTAGGTAGTTTCATCAGCGTGTTTTGCATGGTGTTTCAAACGGTGTGGCGCCGAGGAAAGCTACAAAGCCTGTAGGAAATCCACAGAAAAAGCGGTGCTTCTTGAAAAGCAACTCGAGACCGTCTATTTGAAAGTGCCGCCTCGTCTGCTAAACTACCGAGTGTTGCATAATTTGGGGCGCTGACGTTGGTGCTCACTCGCGCCACGTGGCCCAGAGAAACAGGCCCATAGGGCCCCAGGTATCGTGTGAAAATCAACAGTGTGCAGGATGAAGTATAACCTTATCACCTGAGAGCGATGATAACGACGACGATGATGATCAATGCTATCATAACCAGTAAACTGACAGAAGTTAGTTTACGCGAGCCCGATGCCTTGTGTTACCCGTAAATTTTTACCTCCACCGTGGTGGGCGCTCTATGTCCCCTGTATGCTCCCACTGTGGCCAGGATGAAACGGCCTAACACTTCCTGCTCCTCTGCCCTCATTACAACCTATCTCCGTCGGTTTATCTTCGCTGCTATCCCTGGGAGCATCTCATACCGAGCTGTGCAATAGGTCTGTGGCAGCAGGTCTCGTGTATCTTACATCCTTCTCTCGAACCGATTTTAAACGCTTTCTCTGTGCTCTCTCACACGTACAGGTCCCGACAAAAGTTTACGGAACACGCTAGCGGTGTATTTTTTCCTCGGTACGACACCCTAGCGGCAAACGGAAGCTGGCGAAATCAGGCCAGTTCACTGCCTCAGAGGGGTGGGCGACGGCGCTTTTAGCGACACACAGTGGTAGTTTCGGTATGGTTACTGTTGTATGTGCCCGCGATGTGAGTTGGATTTAACTGTTGTGCTCGTCATCAACTCGTGACTAACGTCAGTTGTTTATCAATGTCAGCGTCAATTGTTTATCAGCTCGTCACGCGTCGTCCATAATAAAGCAACTGTTTACAAGGTACCTTTCTTTCTCTTGTCTACATATCATAGCTTTCCAATAAAAGCAATACACTGTAAAGTGTTGACACCATGATTCATCCTTATCACGATGATAGCGGCTGTCTCAACAATCGTTGAATCACGTGTTGTTGGCGAGCACAACAGTAAAATCCAACTCACTTCGCGGGCATATGCAACAGTAATCATACCGACCCAAGCAGCAAAATGTACTGAAAGTCGGGGGCAA
Organism: Ornithodoros turicata; assembly: GCF_037126465.1. Taxonomy (NCBI): domain Eukaryota; kingdom Metazoa; phylum Arthropoda; class Arachnida; order Ixodida; family Argasidae; genus Ornithodoros; species Ornithodoros turicata. Next base: position 65,209,378 of record NC_088206.1, read on the forward strand.
TAGGGGTGGACGGTATGTGTCTTATCAATGTTCTTTAGTTTCAAGAGCCTGTTCAAGGCCTTCCACCTACCCGTCCACCCCTATTGCACTCGACTTTCAGTACATTGTGCTGCTTGGGGAAACTGCCGTTGTGTGTCGCAAAGAGCGCGGTCGTCCACCCCTCTGAGGCAGTGAACTGGCCTGATTTCGCCAGCTTCCGCTTGCCGCTAGGGTGTCGTACCGAGGAGACCTGTGCACGCATACATCCCCAAATACGTACGTACTTATGTATGCGTACATACGTCAGTTGACATCTTCGTTCACGCTGTTATGGATTAAAGAACGTAATTCCAACCAATTGTCCTGGCCAATCTCCCTTAGTGGCTCACGGCCATCTTTTCAGATGAAGAAGAAGAAGATTGTTCCGTGACGGATCTCGGGTGATGCATCTGGTAATCCGAGCGAGAGCGTCCAGGTCCAGTGCACGCTCTATTGGGGGAGTCGCTCTGGGACAGTCATCACCCGAATTTGTCGGACGATCTACCGGCTCTACAGCTCTTCTACGAGGCTCGCTCGCACTCGCTACGCATTGTGCGTTCGTGAACTTCCGACAGCGTCGTTGGCGTCGTCGCTCACTTTTGTCAGATCACAAACCTTTTCTATAACTCGAAGCCTCTGAAAGTGAACAATGTTCTTTTCTATAGTTTTTGTTTTGTACAACTTCGATCTTCGAAAGTGAACACTGGGTACAGTGAGACACGAGGACAGTGTGACAGCAGGAAAGTGGGCATAAGGGCAGTACCTGCAGGAACCGTGACGCAGTTTTTATCTTTTATCGCCTTTCTTGGATTGAGAAATTTGAAAGTGAGATTTTAGCGTACATCCCGGGTGCTCGGGTGAAACCTGCTCTCATGCAAGTCATTCATGTCAGGGCCTAACAATACACTTATGCACAGTTCCACATAATTAAACGATAAAGCTGTTCGTTCTTCAATCATCCTGCAGTTTACGCAAACGGAAGATCACTAAAAGGAGCCGGGAGCGAGTGAAACAAGTACAGATACCGGCGTTCCTGTCCATCTCTCGTCGCACAAGGGAGACCGAGCCTCTGCGAGGGCTCGTTTCGTTCCATTGGTAAGCGCGCGATCTGACAGGCATTCATTTTTAGAGGAGGCGTTGCACAAGCATAGCCTGCGAGAAGTAGGTCACATTTTCCTCTTTGTCATTCACATTATCGGTGTCAATTGAACTTTCATCGCTAGGGGAAGATGGGGCAAAATGGGGTACATAAGGGGAAAACGGTAAAAGTTGTCACTACGGAGAAACTGGTGGGGTCTTTACTTCAGTATTTATCACGCATTTATCCCTCTGCTATATGCTGATGATTGCACGGCAGCCAGAACAATCCCGGACGGCACATTCAATGCATTTACTATAGGGGTATAACAAACGTCCAATTTTGCGTACCCCAATCGGGCTAAACGGAACAATGGTACGGGGCCGAATGGGGAGAGTTCAGGTACTCATGAAATTGATAAGTACAAAGTATTGCTTGGTTTATACGCTTTGAAAACTGCCCGTGTACTGTGAGCAACACTACATCGTACCGCAAACAAAGCGGTCTCAGCTGAGACATAATAAGCCGTTAATATGAACCACAAAAGTTGCACACAACATCATCGCCAGTTTCATCGGTGCCAGCGCAGGAACTCACTCAGCGCCGGTGCTCGCGTTAAACGGATGCTGTATCATATTCCTTTCTGCGAGCTCATACGCTAGTCTCCGGACTTCAGAGTCTCGTAAACCTAAAGAATTAGCTCCCCATTTCATAGATGTACGTGGCCAACTCTTCCTCTAGTTCAAGAGAAAGGACAGACGTGAAGTTACCGATGTGCTTCACGGAACCGAGGGCCTTCTTGTTTGTTTCACGAACGGTTCTGCGGTGGTAAGCACGATCATCATCATCATCATCATCGTCAAAAGAAATGTCATTTCTTTACTTTTCACTATTTATTTTAGTGTCCGCGAACAAATATTTTATTTTTGGCACGGTGGCAAGGCACGCAGACACATTCAATTATCTCATTGTATGTGGTACTCTCGTGCGTACTCATACTCACATTCTTAAAAGGGTCCGCGTACCCGTAACACAACCGCATCGTGTGACACATCCCTGGAAGGTTCTGTAAGGCACGAAATCAAAGCACGTCCAGCAAGTCTTTGTGACGACTGTTACGTTATCAAAAGTCGTTTGCGCCATATCTTGAACAGTCGAGAAAAACAAGTTGTCATATCTTACACGATATATTATGTCTGCCTTTATGTTCAGATTGATTAATTCATTCTTGCAAGCCATTATGAACGACGTTGCAACTCTGGCGCCCCTCGCCTTCTTCATAGGATCTATTGTGCAAACACAGACCACCATATCAGCCTTCCGCTGAAACGTAAGCGGACACCTGAATTCCCGTTGCTAGTACCTTGACGTATAAAGCACAAAGAAAAATTTGGCCTTCAATAAAATACTATATTCACTACTAAACGAATATCTAAAATTCCGTGTGAGCGTGTCAGTAGCGTTTATATTATCGGGACAACCTGGAGCCTACGACTAAAGCTCCACGTAAAACGTAACGTGAGTTTGCAAAATACGCCTGAGGCTATAGATGTCACTTTCAATGTGGATAACAAATCGAACTCTGTCATATGTGCATGAATCACTTCATCGGTACGGCCCAGCGCTAGAAACCACCACCACCACCACCACCACCACCACCACCAAGACCCTCCTCAACATCAACAACAAACAAATAAGCACCCAAGAAGATACGTTAGGCCCAATTTACTTACGCATCTTGCCTGCACACCAATCAACACCAGAAGTACTCTGCACCCACAGCAAAATCACCGTCGTTAACGCTGCTAGCAGAGCTGCCATGCTGTTTGAAGTACTTGGCTTACAGCGGTTCACAGCACAGAGTACAGCAGTTCTGTACGCACTGAATAGGGGTTTGAGTTCGAGAAGCGCCGGCACAACGATGCCCACGTGAGAGTTGAGTCAAGAAGTTTGTGATTGATGACCACCTAAACAAATATAGTCGGCTTATTTGATATGTACTAGACGCTTTCCAGGAGCGCACGTTGTCCTTGTTTACAGCTCCGTGTTACGAAATGACAGAGTATTATTTGTACACGCGGCCGTTTCTGTTCTTCTTTTATTTTCAGTGTTGTGAACGTAGGACGCGGTGTTCACATTTGCCGCTTTTATGGAGAACATGCAAGGATAGTGATGCGTGCACACGCAAGATTGTTCCGCGCAAGGTGCGTTTATTTCTGCGTCTTGTCCTGACAAACGATGGCATGACATTTATCCCGCGACATTCGTGTAGGGATGGGCATAAATACATTTTTTGAGTATTTAAATATAAATACAAAATACTCTGTTGAAAGAGGTAAGTAATTTTCTGCATAAATAATTTTCAATTTGAGTATTTAAATACGAAATATAAATACAGTATTTAAATACCATAACAACTACAAAGAATACTGTGCGGAAGATGTCATCCGGAAATAATAATGATCGTAAAAACAACTCAACAGTGAACAATACCATTTATTTGTTATTTATCATGGCGATTTTAATATCAAAGGTTTCACGAAGACTGCAGTTTCTAGGTATGTCATGTTCGATTGTAGAATCAGATTTGCAAAGGAGAACACCTCTCGATAGGTGCCGATAAGGAAAGACTTCTATTAGATTTGACGAAGATGCAACAAGGTAGTCGGGTAGTCCCGACAGCTTTCCTCAACAACAGTCAAAAACCGACCATCTAAAATGGTTTGTCTCATGTGCGTCCTTTGCGAAAACATAGTATACAACTGCGCTCCAAACTCTGTTTTGTGCTTCTTATACCGAAACGTCAAATGCAGGGTAACTATAAGATATGAGTCAGTACCTTGCGTATTTAGGAGTATTTATAGAGTGTTTACAAAAATAAATACGAAAAAAATGGTATTTAAATATAATTGCAAATACATTTTTCAAGTATGTATCTAAATACAAAATACGAATACATGTATTTATAATTTAAATAATACTTTAATTACGATATATTTAAATACTGCACATTCCTGCATTCGTGGCATGACAACGATGGAATCGGCATGATGTTTACGTCGCAGGGATCTATCGCCACTTACGTCTAAAATATTTCAGGAACCCCATCGCTTTTGTTCAAGATGCACCGACTGTGTTCCATTTGCGCTGTGGAAGCAGATACGTCACACCTCTCACTGGACTGTGAAAGGTACTCTAACTCTGGGAGGTACCCAGACTGGGAGGTACCCGGGTTCGAATCCCGGTGCCGGCTGTGCTGTCTGGGGTTTTTCCTGGGTTTTCCTCAGACGCTTTCAGACATATGTCGGCACAGTTCCCTTAGAAGTCGGCCCAGGACGCACATTCCCCCAGGGCGTGAGTCGTGACGTTGCCCACATACGTGAGGCCGACAACGGCAAGCCCTATCGCCACCACCACCACCACCACCACCACCACCACCACCACTCTAACTCTGCCGCCTGAGATGTACAGTTTTCTTCTTCTTTGGCGACATTATTCGGCCCTATACGGCATACCTCTTCAGTCGAATGCAACTAAAACTGGCTATCCTCTTCCCGGGGGACAAGATCTCATGAATAGTCCCTGAATTCGGGATAAACCACTGAGGAATCGCGCATTTTTTAAAGCGATAGCTTGACATGACACACCATCACGTCCTATGGAGGTGGCCACGTGCTATGCCACGTGATGGTCCTGTAAACCTGCTGTATTTAAACGCGTTTGGCAGAATATATTCAGCATTTTGTTCTTGCGTTTTTATTCTTTTTTGCTTTTTCTCTCAATGGAATAGGCAGTCAAATACGAGTTTGGCTAACGTTTCGTGTGTATTTCTCTTCGAATAAACACCTATATTAAATGTCAGAGCCACCATCAGAGCGGAAGAAGAAGTAATCACATACATGAAGCCCCCGCATGTGCTATGTGGATTGTGACTGTGCTATGGGAACCCAACATGAAAAAGCAGGTATTGGAATATTCATTCCGCACTTTGGCATACGCACTAGTAGACCTCTTTGCTCTTCTACTTACGTACCAACCTACTTTGCTGAACTACTTGCAATTCTATTTGCCCTTCAGGCTGTATCATCCTGTTGCTGCTGGATATACCATTTTACGGACTACCTTTCCCTAATTTCGACTCTAGAACGCGGCCCTGATTTTTACGAGCATATCCCTTAGCATCCGAGCATCGTTGGCTATGCTTTTCTTGCCCCACCCTGGCCCACCCTGCCTTGCCCCACCCTGCCTTCATCCACGAGATTTTAGTGTCCTGGGTTCACGATATCACTGGCATTCCCGCCAATGAAACTGCTGACGCACTTGCGAGGGCAGCTCTTCCTTGCACTCGAGTGGCAACTCTGCATTCCATCTCCAAAATCCTCTATTTCATGTTCTGCCTCACAGCAGACCTCACTAAAGTGAGGTGATTTAGCCCAATTCAACGACCCCATACCTCTTGCAAGATGCAAGTTTCGAGTCCGTGAGGCTTAGCATTCCCGTGTTTCTCCTGCGCTAAAAGTGAATCAGGTGGGGTTTTTGAAATGCATAAAAAAAAAGAAAAATAAGCCTGTAGTCCACATAATTTTATAAGTCTTACATTTTTAGATTCAGTATATGTCCTTCTTCCACTTCTATGCAATATTTATCTGCCTAACGCTTTCACACATTTTTAAAAACGAGTGGTCCCGATACGGAACCTCAGTTCGTTCTATTGTGTCAGTGTCCGTGCCCTTCTCCTCGGTACCTCATGCTCCTTCTCGTAACAATATTGTGCGGCGTACTTGGCACAATAGACGATTTTAAAAAGATGCGCGCGCCACCAAGCGCGCGGCGCAAAGCAGCATGGGAAGTTTGGGCGACACTGCTTCGTCTGCTGCTTCGATTATGGTTTACCCCGGCGGATGCTACCGCTGCACACACCGGGAATATTGTTGTTCTTCTACCTCCGCCTGTGGCCGTCTCGTGATGCTCTAAGCAGGTCCCCCAACCTCAGAAAAGCGTGCAACGAAGAAGGCCGCCACTAGATACCCCACTTTTGCCGTTCCGGATCACTTCAGCGCGCTAAGTTTAGCGGCAAAATGTTTTTGTTGTTTCTGCGAATGAATCTAGTCTTTATATGTCCAAATAAAACGCGTACAACAACTTTCTGTGTCGTGTTTCACTTTTTGGTCCCGTTTTTAAACGTGTTGAGCGATCGGAAGGATCTAGTGCACGGCCGCGTGCATCACATAGCGTAACCAGGCGCCGCAGGCGCAGTCGTCCACTTCTTCTTCGGTGACTTGGCCTGGCTTGGATTGTGCTTCAACTGGATCTTTAGCACGCTGCAATCAAACGCAAGCCAACGTCTGGTAACAATGGGGTATCTAAGGGCGGCCCCCGGCATTGCACGCATCGGGATAGGAACAAATACATGGGAAAATGGCGACCTTGGGGGACCTGGCTCTAAGGGACTCCAAGTTCCCATGACCCCTTGCGTGCCCCAGGTGGCGCTTACTTTTGTACCGTTGGCAATACAAGGTCTATTGTCCATTGTGCGTTATACGCTACGTATTTGGGAACACAGTCGTTGCTGGGGAACTCATAGAACACTGACAAAAGCGTGCTCCCGTGCACCTGCGCAGCTACAGCGCTACAAATTGACAGTGAAAAGTACTCGTCGCTTTCAGAGCAGGACGACGTCGAATGAAACGCACATCTGTGAGTGTTGAGAATTCCTTGATTTGCGCAAATAAAGGTTTCGCCAAGTTGTGTACCGTATGTGTGCCTATCCCGTTGCATTCATTCTGATATCATTCCGACGTACTTGCAAGCCGCGGCTTCTCTGACTGTGCGGCTTATGCGCCACAAGTTTTCCCAAATGGGGGAAAACAGTGACTTGCGTCCCATCTTCAGTGCGGCTAACGCCCATCAAAATACGGTATATAAACATTTAATGTTTTTTTAACGAGGATTGTCTCCCATTCTGCCTCTCACTTTTGGCTAAAATCAACTAATGAAGAAATTAACTAACACATTTTGGGCAAGTAGTCGTATTGGAGCAGCTATGTAGCATCTTCGAGAGGGTCGTATAAATGAACTGAAAGAACGACAACTGTGCTGCTTTCACAGCTTTTTATAAAAACCTGTAAAAGACAAAAAAAAAAACCGCTCTGCACAACGCTCAGTGGAAAGTGGAATGATATGCGACACTGGAATCGGATACGTTACAGCCTACAATATTATCACAACGAGAACATTCACAAGCATACTGTAACATTGAACACTCTGTTATCGTGTACAGAAACCTACAATGACGCGGCCGTGCCTATAAAAAGCTGAGGCAGCTAGACAGCTGAGCAAACGGTACTTACCCTGGAGCTAGCCATGCCTCCATTACAGCTGTGTATTACCGATGTGTGGTGAGGCCTTGAAAAGCTCTATACGCATGCAAGACCATCAGATTTTGGGAAGTCAGCTTCGATCTACGTATTGCAGCGCGCCGTGATGCAGCAGTGTGCAAATGAAAGTAGGCGAGCTAAAAGAGATTCTGTTGGTTTTCTTGTGCTTTAATGGCAGCAAGTTGATTGGAGGGACGAAGTAAGTGAGAGGATCGCGTGTCTGATCGTAGTGTCGAACTAAAGCCGCGCGAAAAGCGTGGTCTAGAAGAATGTGTTACTCACTCATGTGGCATTTCCCGATATTGAGATTTTCATCTCGCTTATTCCATAGAAAAGTCGATTACTATACAAGGTGTAGGATGCAACTTTTTATTTCTCATCCGGTAACGAAGTCTTTGAGGAATGGTACCAATACCAGCATCTCGTCCTGGTCAGCGGGGAGCAGATTTTTTGCGCAGGCCTGAAATCATGAAGAATGTCACAAACTCCGAACACAAATACTTGTTTTCTGAAAGCTCCGCTAATACGATTACTGGGACTGCTCGGAAAAGTCAGTTTTATTTGCAGTCATATACAGTAGGTGGCGCTGGTTATAAAAAGTCGGAAGTTCCTTTTTTTTTTTTTCACACATAGAGGGAATGTGGCTCCGCGGCTAGTCCTATAGGACTATAAGGAAATGTCCTGACGTCTCACAGGCTGCGTTCCAATACCTCGGTTAGTCAACTGCCTAGCGGTCTAACCGGAAGTGCCGCCATGTTAAGTCTCGTTCCAATTCTCGCCAAGTCCGCTATTCAGTCGGCTACCGCCTAGTGCGCATCGATGCAGTCTAGTTATACACCTGACCATCTGACAGCCGGGATGGAGACGCGCGTTGACGGTACCAGCGTGCCCGCTGTTTCTGCTGGCTTTAAATGTAAAGTTGCACATAGTGGTACGTTTGTTTTTAAACTGCGTAGAGAGTTGCAACACATGTTTAGTTGTGAAGGTGACAGTTTATGCACGATGTCCTACAAACTTAGCGCATTCGAGTCCTGGTGCGTTTGCGCCGTACGAATTTCTTGCGTGAGCAACGAGATGGCGCCACAGGCGCCTCGGCTAGGCAAGCCTGTTCCAATAGTGACAAGCAAAGGGGTCTACTCAGCTGCCTAGTCAGGCGGCTTCGCGGGCGCGAGGTATTGGAACGCAGCCTCAGTTTACAAACAAATGACGTCAGATGCTACAACAGCGCCACCAACTTGGTAGACTGGAATTAGTACGCAGGGAAAGGTAACGGAATCTTTTTCGTTTCCGTTACAACCTCCGTTACTGGCCCTTATTTATTGTTGAACCAGTTACCACCATTGTTGCTTTCATTTCCGTTACGTTTCCGTTTCGGTTTTGAGTTTCGGTTCCACCGCCCCACCTCCAGCTTTTTGTTTTCCTTTTTTCTTTTCTTTAAAAAAAAAGACCATTGAGACCGTAACAAAACTTAATCCCTCTACATTCTGAACTCTACTTTGAGGAACTCAGGGATACATGCATACACAGACATCGTTTATTCAAAACACGCATATAGGTATGTGATTTCCTGTGAGCAGCTAATATGAACATAGTTTCCAGGAATGTTACTCACGCTAGCAACTTCCAGGTCACCATGAGCGTGGGAACTATGATTCTTCTGTTTACTGTATACTACTTACTTATATGCTCGAGTTTGATAGTTCATTTTAGTTTTAGTTTTTCTGTTAATTTTAGTTTGCTTCATTGAAGTTTATTCCATAAATTTATCTACATGTTATGGTGAAGAATTGCAATAATTCGGGTCATGCGGTACCCGCATTATTACCGTAAATTATTGTCGTTTCCGTTTCTGTTTCAGGTATTCTAACTGTGCGATATCCGTTTCCGTTTCTGATACCGTTACCTGCTATATTTCCGGTATAATACCGTTTCCGTTTCTGTTACCTTTTGAACAAGAGAGAAATTGATGTTCTGAGGCTGGAACAACATAGAAGGGACGATACAAACAAAGCCTCAAATGCCTAAGAAATCAACGATGAAAGATGAAAGTCACTGAAAAGGTTAACCAGCTGTAGGGATCGAACCCACATCTTCTGGATTACCGGTCCAGGGCTCTACCAATTGAGCTAAGCTAACACGCGGTAATCCAGAAGATGTGGGTTCGATCCCTACAGCTGGCTAACCTTTTCAGTGACTTTCATCTTTCATCTGTTACCTTTCCTTGATTAGTAGAATAAAAAATTAACAAGTAGCAAGAAGGTCACATTAAAGTGTAGCATTTCATCTGCGAATAATTGAACCTCTGTATGCAATAAGGGAGTAAGTCAACCTCTCCTCTTTTTACTATTTTTGTTGCAATAACATCGACATACCAGTATGCACCTACCAATGAAGACTTAGGACCTTATTGCGATTTGTTGGCCCGCTACAGCATGGTAAAAAACGGGAAATGCATGTGTGCCAATGGGACGGACAATCATATCAGGCCCCTTTTCTCATTTTGGTATTTTTCGACTTATCCCCTTATTGCATACAGAGGTTCAATTTGATATGGCTTCTTACGTATTATTAGTTGTATGACCTTGTTCCGCTCCAGTTCCTGCGCCTTTTCTAAAGATGGCTACTGGACTCTTTCATGTTTGTGACCCGAGGAATTCGGGCATCTCTCGGAGTACACGTGGCGTTTCTCCACAAAGCTTGCGCGAACTCTGTCGTACTAACAAACCACATTCCTCTCAAGAGTGCAACATTCACTTTTGAGACAAAGCAGCCCTTGGGTGGGAGCCTTTTATTTCCGTGATGGACTCGGAATGCGGAGCATACTGAGAAAAGGTGTCTTAGTTGTCTACCAAGGTGTCTTAGAACGCGAACTCACTTGGGTGTACCTATTAGAAAGAAGCGGCCCGTGAACCACATGAAGGAACTCGCCAGAGGTATATATTCCCAGCTCTCTTTCGTCCAACTGTGTTGAAAATACAGGCACTTTCGTCGCGAAACATGATTTGACGCTCGATCTAGGTGTGCGCCACCATTCTGTGCACATGCAGCATGGTCGTCATAAGGCGGGCTAGTCGTGATGAGCTTCTGAGGTAGCCGATACAGGAAGCTCTCTTGCAGCTTCGTTTAAGTGCCATCATGTTTGTTATTAAATGACTGCGTCAGACTCACGTAATATTAGCGCTCAATTTCCGTGGGAAATATAAGTGCTCTTGAACGACATAGTATCCTACTATGAAGTTTGCGCGGTTTACGTGACACGATTGGTGGTCCAGTTTGCATTCTGCGTACATTTGGCTTACCCCAAAAGACTTCACAACATCTTCCGCAATGAATCTTCCTTTGGCTAACATCCCCTGAAAATAAAGCTGCCTGAATTAAAAGTGTCACGAAGTAAAAGTCATTGTACTCTATGGCTCACTGCCAAACGCGTGCGAAATGCGATAGCATTGCAGCTGGCAAAGGAATGAATTGCTCACAGTTGTCAGGGGCCTCGCGCAGAAACACGGATGACACCTGCAAACGCGTTCATTTCATGCCAGCCATGTCCTGCTTGCGACACGGTTGTCTGAAGTCAGTTCCCCGTGGTTTATCCCATCTCAAATCTCGAGGTGTTGCAAGATCATTTACGAGGGGTGTTCAATTCAAAGGGGACTTATCATTTTTCGAAGAAGTAAAATGAACTTACAGGCGAGAAATCAGTTTTATTTTTCAATGTAATCTCCAGCTGCACTAATGCACTTGTCCCAGCGTTTCACGAGGGCTTGGATGCCAGCAGCGTAGCTTACTGGCACGTAGCAGCCATTATCGGTTCGCATTCTTGACCTCGTCGTCGCAGCTGAAGTGGCGGCTCCCAAGGAACGCCTTCGGTGGCCCGAAGAGATGGAAAACGCTGGGGGGGGGGGGGGAGGTGTGGACTGTAAGGGGGATGTGGCAGCAACTCTCAGCCAAGTTCCTGTAAGGTGCGTGTCGTGCGATGGGCGGTATGCGGTCATGCATTGTCCTGTAGGAGGACTCCTTTGGTGATGAGGCCCGACCGCTCTTGCTTCAGCGTTTTATGCACATCCCTGAGAACCTGGCAGTAATATGGCCAGATCAAACGGTGAAAGGTGCTGGCAAAACTTACGCCGACGTTTCCTGTCCTCGTTTTTAAGTTCTCGTGTTATGGCAGTAATATGCACTATTGATTGTGGTACCACTGGGCAGAAAATTAACATGAACAACGTCAGCCTTATCCCAGAAAACCGTGGCCATGACCTTACTCGCAGACGGAGTGCTTCGGAAATTCTTGGGAGCTGGCGGTCCTCGATGATTCCACTGTTTTGATGCGCGTTAAGACTCAGGAGTGAAATGGTGCACCCATTTCATCGCACGTGATGATCCGATCAAAGAATGACTGTCCTTCAGTGTCGAAACGGTACCTTAGCTCTTGGGAGGTTTCAGTCTTCTCTGCCGGTCAAAGACTGAGAGCTGCCTCGGGACCCAACGGACACTAACTTTCCGAAACTGGAGGTTTTCATCAGGCCCTCCACAAGTTGCATGTTCTCAGGAACTCGGACACTGGTCCCTGGGCTGCCCCGGCCGGGATCGTCCTGCACTGACGTACGGACGTCTCGGGACCGTTTGCACCACTCAAACGCTTTGCTGCGACTAAGTGTATCGTGGCCATACTGAGCCTGAAGTCTTCTGTGAATTTCAGATGACTTTACTCCTTCATTCACGAGAAACTTCATGACAATTCGCTGTTCGATGTGCGCGCCCACCTCGCTGTCGGCCATGTTGTCCAGCACGTGTCTTCTGTTTTGCACAAAAACTTTGGACTACCAGGTGGTGAACGCGGAGGCCTGTCGTGTGTGGAAACGACGAAAAAGAAGTAGGGCGAGCCATTTGTACACTCAGGAGACAGAAAGTCCCGGTTTGACTTAACACCCCTAGTATTTCGAGTAAGAAATACGTGCAGCATATGGCCCCCCTTTAAGTTCAATATTGGAACTGCATTTTCGAGCGAAATCCAGGAAATATGTGCTGCAGAATTACTGACAGGCGATTTCAGACAACCGTGCCTCGAGAAGTCACATTTCCAATCATCTGGCCGACAGTAATGCAGGCACGGTTTGTGGCACGCCATTTCCTGGCATTCTCGACCGAGCGCTTACATTCCTCATCTTACACTCATGATCTTTGACCAACGCGTGTAGCAATGACGGCATATCTGTGAGCGCTTCACTCTAGCTATGCTACATTCCCTTATGATAATGGATTTGTCCTTTCTGCAGACTTCTTGTTTCCTGTCTTGCAAGTCTGTTGACTTTGACTTCTTATTGATCAAGTCAACAGGAATAGCTGTTGACATCATGTTGACAATCTCTGAAGTACATTATGTGTACCTTCTGTGGACAAGGTATAGAGATGTCGTTGTTGACAGGTTTTGGACTTTCTGTGCACATATGTAGCAAGTACTTATATCAACCGTTTTCGTAGATGATGCCGTTTTCATATTATCCGCCAATAATGTCTCCAGAGGTCGAGCTCTAGGGGGTAACGAGCATACCATTGGGAGGGGGTGGGGGGGTTATATGTATAGAGGCATATTTGTGCGTGTATTCATTGGGAGAAAAGGTGTATGGGTAATATCAGCAATTTCAGGGTGTGTTGCAAAAAGCCATGTGGGGCGTACACCCCTCCTGGGAGGTAGAGATACCTGTGTTGTCTCCCTAAATAAAGCAGTATTTGAATGTGAACTTATGATTAAATGTAGTAGCTCGATATCCACTCTGTTGCATTTTAGCTATATATTAAAACTCAAAATACATTTTTGATAGCTTTGAGAGAGCAGTTGCTCGTGCTACGAGGGTGGTTCCATAAGTTTCCGGCCCGACCATCTTTTAATAGTCATAGGGACGAAACAACTGTATCACTTTTCGACATAGTCACCCTTAACTTCTTCACCTCACTGCACTTTTGACACCTTTCAACCAGCATTCTTATACCCTTGAAAAAATAGTCCGAAGTTTTGTCCGCAAAATGCTGGAAAACTGACTGTTGCACCTCACTATCGTTTTGAAATCTCCGTCCTCTGAGATCCCTCTTCAGGTTTGAGAACAGGAAGTAGTCACTCGGTGCCAAGTCTGGACTGCAGGGTGGGTGGTGAATTTCTTCGAAGCCGCACTCCTTCAGTGCATCCTTGGCAACAGAAGCCATGTGAACAGGGGCATTGTCCTGGAGCAACCGGACACCTCGACTCAACCTGCCGCGCCTCTTTTCCTTGATGGCGTCTCGCAGTCGGTGCAGGAGTGAAGCATAATAAGTCGCATTCACTGTGGCGTTCCTCTCTTTGAAGTCGATGAGGAGGATCCCGTGACAACCCCAAAATATTGTTGCCATGATCTTCTTTGTGGATTGTTTGACCTTGGCTTTTCTTGGGGGCGCTTCTCCTGGTTGCGCCATTCCATCGACTCCTTTTTTGAAAGGGGATCATAGTAGAGCACCATAGTCTTATCCCCTGTGACAATTGACTTCAATATTTCTTCTTCGTTCTCTTTACAGAGCTCCAAAAACTCTTTGGCACAGAAGACGCGCTGTTGCTTTTGAACTGACGAGAGAAGTCGTGGCACCCATCTCGCACTGACCTTTTTCATGTGAACGCCCTCGCCGATGATGCGAAAAACGGTTGTTTTGGAAAGCCCCAGCCTTTCTGAGATTTCCTTCACTTTCAGACGCCTGTCGCTCAGCACTTCCTCCTCGACAAGAGACAAATTTTCTTGTCTCACCACTTCCACTGGATGACCATCGCGTGGATCATCTTCAATGGACTCTCGCCCCAGTCGAAACTGCTCAGCCCAGTCTTTTACCGTTGTGTACGACGGAGAGGCTTTCCTGTACACGTTGTCCAGTCGCGCTTTAATTTCTTTAGGCGAAGTCCCTCTTTTGTCAAGAATTTTATCACAGCGCGGTACTCGATTTTTTCCATTTTAACTGAAGAGTGCACCCTGGCTGTTTGAAATGCCGCTCTCCAACCGACAAATGCATGGAAAGGGTTGAGGGTGGTGCTCCGGCCCTCCAACAGTTGGCGCCACGCGTCCTTAATCGCATTTTCAAATTCGCGCACATTTTCTACCTCGGGCCGGAAACTTATGTAACCACCCTCGTATTTATGTTTCAGTTCAGTATACAACATATTTCCAACTTATGCAACCACATGAGGATCATGCGCATGCGACACGTTTGCTCCATATTTTGACTCTGTGCCTCCGTCCCTCGCCTTCGCCTCGTCACGAGGGAGTCATCACCATTAGCATCATCGGAATGTCGTTGGAACAGTTGAGCAGTTGCAACATGTTTCAACTGTCTCAGCGTTCGCTCGTCCATGGGTACGGTTTTGCGTCGTATGGGGTAAGATGTGTGATGGAAGTGTGTGATCAAGCTTCACTTTTATTCTTACCATGACTGTTGTTCTGTCGCTTTTTGTTTGTTTCCAGCAGCGGCTGCAGTCTTGCGCCTCGTCAGGTAAGTGTACAAGTATCAGTTCGTGGCCGGTGTTGCTTCTGCTAATTTCATTATCGTTTTTTGCACGCCATTAAAGAACAAAGGAGGATATGACTTTGCGTCGTAAGGGGTAAGCTGCGTGAACGAAGCGTGTGATTAAGCTTCACTTGCATTCACATTGAGGGGATAGCATGACGGACAGTGGCAATCCAAAATAACCACTGAAAGCGGCGGCGAAGGCCAACGTCGATGGTGAGCGAACGTTGGCCGTACCTGGCAATGGAGGATGAGTTGACGTCCCGGAGCGGGGAGGAAGGTTCGCGTTCGGGTCACCAGATTGAGGGGAAGCCATCTGAGTTTATTTACGAGACTGCAGCCGGAGAACGGTGCTGTTCACCGCAGCCGGACAAGAATCGAAGTGGTGCACGCACCGGAAAAGGCGCAAGAAGAAGCGCGGGTGGTACGGATGGTGCGATCGTCTTTGGCGCCGCCACAACATCATGACTGTTGTGCTGTGGCATTTCTTTTTTTCGAGCAGTCTTGCGTCCCGTCAGGTAGGTGTACAAGTATCAGTTCGTGGCCGGTGTTGATTCTGCTAATTCCATTCTCCATTTTGCAGGCCTTACTTCGTTGAACAGTAAGCTGGGTGATCAAACTTTGTTGTTGCTATGACCATTTTACTCAGTTTTGCTCACTTGCGTTTGAACATTACCAATTTGCTTTAAACGCATTAAACACATTTCTCTCCAGCGCTTCAGAGACGTCGCTTTCGCCGAAATTCAAAGTCCAGCGTTTCATCTTGGGGCGCCAGAAGAACTCAGACAGCAGCCGGTCATTGACTGTCAATAGCCCGTATGCAAAACGTAGTGCCATCTCGTAGCACCTACCGGCATTCCGCCATGTCTGAGGCGTTCTACTCGGCCCGAGCAATGCAATCGGCTATCACACGACAGTTCTCTCTCGTGTCATGCTTCTCACATATGTTGTTTACCTATCTAATTTGTGTGATAGGACGCAGATTTCAAAGGGAATGAAAACTGGGTAAGAGAGCCTCAAATGTCTATATTCCTTATTGCATGTAAAGCGTTGAGCGCGGTGACATAGGCAGTCCTCTTCAGATACCCGAGGATGCGGCTGTAGAGTATGTACCACTGCGCCATTCTACAACCTTGCAAGCTCATTGGACCAGACTATGCGCGCGCTCTGATTGGTCGACAATGTTTTGAAATCTCATTTTGTACGCGCGCATGTGCGTGCAGCGTCCCGGCGGCAGTTTCAGCATAGTTCCGAAATAGCACGCATCGGCGTGACGGCGTCCTCTCCTGTTCCGTCTTTCTGTTGTGTCAATCGGCACAACAGTTTGTAGAAATATCTTCGCTGGTTTATTCATGCGTCAATGTGATTATACGCGTGTTGTGATGTTCCTGGACACGACTGTTATCCCACGAACAGTCTATCAACTCCGGAACTGGAATACTTCCTGAGTTGGAGCGGTTTGAGAGTGAAGAACACGCTCGGGCGCCGTCGGATTTCGAGGGCTGACAACAAAGACCGAATTACGTGCCACATAAGAGCTTTCCGCTCTGTAAGCAGCGAAAGAAGATGCTCATCATAAAATGATACGCACTCATGAGACTGCCTCGGTATTAAGAAATGAACGGTGTGTACGTCTTGCTTCAACTTCGAACTTTGTTATAGCGTGCCAACAACGCAGTGCCTTTTGTATTCACAGTGCACCCATGCATCAGACCTTTGAATCAGTCCGTTGTGACCAATAAATATTTATTTTAGCGAAAAAAGCTTGTTATTTTGAATATCGGCGGTAGGCGTGAAATCCGGTAGAAGTCGTTGGTAGCCAGAACCGGCCGAACGGTCAGCCAAAGGTTACAGCTCCTGATTGGCCGACTGGCTATGCATAATTTCTACACCGTTGCACTCTCATTGGTCGTGTGCCCAGTGTTGTGTGAATTATCACAAACGTTGGGGTCTATGGGGAGCTGTTGGAGCCTGGCATGAGTTGGGCAACAAAATTATGTTAACCTAGTGCAACGATGCTTTGTTGTCCCATCCCAGGAGAAACTTTTACAGTTTAGTACAGCTCATTTGAGAACTTGTTAGCGCACTTTATATAACAGAACCATTTGGTACAAAATAAAACCATAGTACGATTGCAGTTGTTTCTATGAAACCCGCTGTGATATTCACCATTACGCACTGGTATAAAACGTGACCTTTCTCAGCTTGGTACGTGAATCTGAGTTTTCGTTATTTAACCATCTTCCACATAATTGTCACGTTTGGTTGCACGGCATTTCATGTGACTGTTTACCAGACAGGTAGTCCTCCCCGATGTGCCTCTCAGACAGTGCACTCTGTTTTAATCGTTTAGTGCGAGGACACTTGATGCTCCTTGCAGCAGTTACCTGTTGCAGAAGTTACTGCTTGCCATCAAGAGAAAGGATAAGTTCAATCCTGACAGAGCAAAGGTGCGTTCACGGCACTTCAAAGACACTGCTTTTGACCCAAACGTGCCAAATGGAAGATGGGGCCTCTACGAATTTGCTGTGCCATCAGTCTTTACATTCAAGAAGAAGCGAGAGAGAAAACCACCAAGGGAACGCGTAGTAGTGATAGAAAGTTGTCGATATGTCATCGGTAGTGCCCAGAAACATATTGTTTTAGGATAATTGACCATCGGTACTTGCTGCAATCATACTAAGCTTTATTTTGTACGAAATGTTTATGTCGTATGCAGTGCACTAAATAGTTCTTAAGCGGACTGTACTGAACTGTCTAAATATGCCAATATGGATGACATTAAAGAGCAGTCTTGCAGTAGATTAAAGTAATTCTCTCTCCCAAAACGCAATGCAAAATGCAAAATGCAACCGCGCTCCAATGCAACAAGGAATTCAGAAGCACTCTTACCTTGCTTACATTCCCTTTTGAATCCCTCTTCTCACCATGTGAATAACATAGGAAACAGCACATGTGAGGTAAGACACGCGACATTACAGCTGGACGTGAGCCGTGTGAAGGGCCGGTGCTAGGGGTGTGCGGGGCCTGAGGCAAAGGCACATCGCGGGGACTGTTTCACACGATTAAGGGCATTCTCTGGTTGAGGGCTTCCTGCGGGGGACCTATGCAAGCTCGCGGCCTAAAGGCCAGTTCCCACATACAGCGCTTCGCTTTATAGCGTTAGAAAATAGCGCTCAAAATCTGGCGCTGTTTTTCCGGTTGCCGTTCGCACATACTACCGAGCACAAAGCGCTATCCTGCTGCAGTCACGGGATATCTCGTTGCGACGTGATGCACCAGTACCACCGTGATTGTTTACTATCAGCACCGGACAATCGTGAGATGAACGCGGATGACACCTTCGATGCTGTGATCGCGATACCGAAGTATCGTAACCAAACAGCCATGAATTGGCATATGCACGGCCAGATGAAACTCGTGGCCATTTTCACGTCGTCGTCGTCGTCGCCTTGCCGCCTTGCTGCTTCGAGTGATCGGAAGCAAAACAAACCCCAGATTCCGCGACGTCATGACTGAAAGAAGCTCACGATTGGTCAACGCAGACTCACCGCTCAATATAGCGCTAAAAAAGTTGACCGGGGCTCTACTTCGACAAGAGTGGTTTTATAGCGGTTCGTAGCAATGCGAGGAGGAAAATATAGCGCAATTTTCTAGTGCTATGTAGCAAAGCGCTATATGTGGGAACTGGGCTTAAGGCAGCCGCCTTACTCGCCCCACCCTATCGCCTGCCCTGGCCGTGTGTATGACTCGCCTCGGGCAGGGAGCCTCACACATGGCGGAATTCCGGAGGTTTCCGTAGCGCTCCAAGAGGGCGCTGCGTTTTGCATACCGTCTATTCCGCGACGCGACACTATGTGGCATGAAGCATGGGTACGTGTGAAAAGCATTACTCTGTGCGCGGGATGTTTTGTATGATTGTGTCGACATTGGATACCAGTTTCAAGGTATGCATTTTTGGAATAAAATAGATATATTCTTTTGCAGTACTTCATTTCGTGTATTTTATGCGTGTTGCGAGTGAGTGAACATATAGAACCGAGAAATTCAACTTAGCTCAAGTCACAGAAAGTCCACGTAAGCTCTTCACATCATACGTGGGATGGTGCACAGAACAGTTGTGAGGAAAATCAACAGAGGAATATACCTACTTTCTGCAGACAAATGTCTAGAGGAAGTAATGGGCATAAGTCAACAGGAAGTAAACTACGATGGTGACACAACAGTTCTGTAGAAAGTCAACAGAAAAGTACACAGACTTTCTGCAGACAAATGTCTACAGAAAGTAATGGTCCATAGGTCAACAGGAAGTAAACTAGCAATGTCAACACAAGATAAAGAGCTAGTCCGTAGAAAGTCCGTAGATTCTGTTGACTTTTGTCTGTGGACTATAAACAGAAAGGCAACAGCAATTTTCGTAAGGGATTGCAGCTATACTTGCGTGAATGCTCCGCAGCATGCCTCCTACGCTAAAAATTAGGGAGCAATGCCCATACGGCGTGCACGACATCACGGAGAAAAGCATTGCGCAGACAGTAGCCGCGTTTACTTGACTACGACACAAGCATATCGAATCCAGTTGTCGAATCGCATTCGCCCATGGAAACGGGTCGATTCGCTAGGAGAGCGTTCCGTATTCAACCCCTCTAAACGGAGGTGGATCGAATCGAGAGGGTGCATACGCATCCGGATAGTGCAAGATGCTCGTAGACGAATGACGGGAGGATTATGCCAAGTGTGTGTGTGTGTGTGAGGACGGTACGTTCGGTGCGGCACTGTTGCGTCTCCTGCTACTGTTAGTCAGGTTCACAAAATGGCGATATGCCGGAGGTCACAACCACGCCCCGTTTTGGGTGTACAGACTAGTCTACGCTGACAGGAGCAGTAATGCTGTAAAGCAGAGTTCATTCTGAAGTGTACGCGTGGACATGCCGTGCAGACGCTGCGCCTTCGTTGGGCGCGAAGGTGGCGCAGTGTGGTGGCGCTGGTGCATGATAGCGCTGGAAGGAGGAGGAGGAGAATCTGCCGGGACAGTTCCTTGCAGGTGCTGCTCGAGGGAAGGTGCACGCTGGCTTCACGAGGAAGGAACAGCACCTTGTTCAGGACCCCGGCCCTTCGTGGTACACCTTGGTTGTCTTCAACCTCCACTGCGCTCCACAGTCAACTCCACCTATCGCAGCTTCCGGTCGTCCTCCGTCGGTGCAGCCATCCATCGGACACGGATCCAGTGAACCTCTGCGGTAGCCGGTCTGGTTCGGCGACGTCCCTTTCAGCCCGTAACATCCATGCAGTAAAACCACGTTCTAAACCCTCATTTGTGCTTTCGCATCAATGTTTCCCACTACGCTTCCCACACCGGGTGTGTGCCAGCTCACCGTGAGGTGAACGGGCTCATTCACCACACGCAGCACAGGTAGCGGCGCTATTTACGGAACTTCGCCTCCAACTTTCCAATATCACACGGCTGCGGGCCCGATGCTGAACTGCAGATAAAATTCGGTATCGTTATTATACGAAGCGCGTGACGAGTAACAGCAAATCCCCCCCCCCCCCACACACACACACATCACCTCGAAATAACGAAAAGTTGAGCATTGAGCCCTGGTCTCCATGTAAACGGTGGCGCATCGCCTTCTGTCCCGTTTCGTCTCGATTCAATGCGCTTGTGTCATATTCATGAAAACGGGGCTACTGAGCGAGCGCGCCCGTCGCACCCTTTGTTCGCAGCACAGGCGACGCGGTGAACGAGGGGACCAGGGCGCCTCTCTCTGCTTCTGGCTATACAACTGAACTGACGCGACACGTCTTCACCGATGCTTCCAAAGTGCGTTAAAGGGACGATCGCATCCAGAAATCCATCTATGAAACCGATACGACTATGTTCGGCATCGACCGACAATGTACATCGATATTTTTTTCGACCAAAATGTACTTGGATATTAAAAAAACGAAGTTAAGTTTTAACATCCGCGCTGGTTCCGCAGTTGCAGAGACGTGACGTCACTCCTTAAGCGGAGGAGTGAGAGGATGGCGTTCAGAAGAGAAAGACGCCGTCCTGACGGGGGAGGCCACGTACCTCTACGAAACGCCCTCACGGCCGCTGCATTCCCTTTCTCAGTGCCATGCCCTCATTTGTTCCTAGGGAGTGACGTTTTCTCCCTTTTGCAGGGAGGAAATTCCGGCATACTGTCATCATCCTGCGCCTGCTCTTGTCATATATTCCATCGCATAACACTCAAACAATGTCCCTATTTCGCGTGGGGTTTTCAATACTGAGGAATAAAAGGACACTATAGTTTCGAAATCGACTGGAACGGAAGCCAGCGTGCCTTTAAACGAATGCCGTCGCACTTAAAAGTCGCGTGCCCAGGAAACGTTAGCACGGGATTCGACATTTGCTGCAGTGTTTGTCTCAAAAAGAGTTCTCATCTACAACTGCGAAGTTCTTCGTACCGGAAAAAGGATGTCCAATAGCTTGAGGAATTTCTCCAAACAAACCCAGAATCCTTGGCGCAGCTCTTGTAGAGTAGCCTAAAGGAAACGATCAATAATTCTATTGGGTGTACAACGCAGAGGCATCGTGCGAAAATAAACAGTGTGCAGGGTGGAGTATAACCTTATCACCTGAGAGCGATGACAAGGACGACGATGATGATCAATGCTACCATAAACGGTAAACTAACAGAAGTCTCGCGCTTTTCTACGAATGTGGGTGGGACCTGCGGGTACAAAATCTCGTCCAGAGAGTCACAGGGAAGTGTTAAGGCGCTGAAACTCGAGATCAAGGTGTCTCTGGCTCCCAGCTTTCCTTCCTATCTCCTTTCCTCCTAGCTCCTGCTTTCCTAGCTTTCCTTCCTAGCTCCTAGCTTTTGCTTCCTCGGTGGCACTGTCGTGAACGGTTTCCTTCTCTCTCCCCCCCTCCCTCCCTCCCTCCCTTTATTCTTACCCCTTCTTCTTACTAATTTATTTATCTCTATGTTTCTAATTTCTCATTTATTTTAATATCTGACCCTCTATACTTTTTCTTTTACTCCCCTTCTCCCCTTCCCCTTTTACAAAGGAGTGAAACTTGCCTTGTCTGAGCAGGCAGACTTCACTCCTGTTCCTTATAACATCACCACCACCACCGCAGAAGTCTGTTTGACGCGAGCCCGATGCCTGGCATCACCCCTAAATTTTTACCTCCACCGTGCCTGGCGCTCTGTGTCCCCCTGTATGCTCCCACTGTGGCCAAGATGAAACGGCCCAACACTTCCTGCTCCTCTGTCCTCATTACGACCGTCTCCGTCTGTTTATCTTCACTGCTATCCCTGGGAGCATCCCATACCGAGCTGTGCAATAGGTCTGTGGCAGCAGGTCTCGTGTATCTTACATCCTTCTCTCGAACCGCTTTTGAACGCTTTCTCCGTACTCTATTACACGTGCACGCACACATTCCCAAATACATTCGTACTTATGTATGCATACATACGCCACTTGACATCTGCGTTCGCGCTGGTATGGATTAATGAACGTAATTCCAAAGAATCGTCCTGGCCAATCTCGCTTTGTGGCTCGCGGCCATCTTTTCAGATGAAGAAGAAGAATGTTCCGTGAAGGTAAAGTTAAATGGTAATCGCGATTTCGGGTGATGCATCTGGTAGCCCGAGCCAGAGCGTCCAGGTACAGTGCACGCTTTATTGGGGTAGTCGCTCTGGGGCAGTCATCACCCGAATTTCTCGGACGCCCTACGGGCTGTATACCGCTCTGCTACGAGGGTCGCTGCATTCGCTACGCATTGTACGTTCGTGAACTTCCGACAGTGTCGTTGGCGTCGCCGGTCACTTTCGCCTGATGAAAAGTAGGTCACATTTGCCCCTTTGTCATTCGCATTGTCGGTGTCAATTGAACTTTCATCGTTAGGGGAAGGTGGGGCAAAATGGGGTGCTTAAGGGGAAAACGGAAGTTGTCACTACGGAAATGGAGGAGAAACTGGAGGAGTTTTTACTTGAGTCCACGCATTTATCCCTCGTCTATATGCTGATGATTGCACGGCAGGCAGAACAATCCCGGACGGCGCATTCAATGCATTTACTATAGGGGTATAACAAGCGTCCCATTTTGCCTACCCCTGTCGGGCAAAACGGAACAATGGTATCAGGCAGAATGAGGAGAGTTTACGTAAAGCCTCATGAAATTGATAAGTACAAAGTATTCATTCGTTTATTCACTTTGAAAACTGTCCGTGTACTGTGAGCAACACAACAATCGTACCGCAAACAAAACAGACTCAGCTGGGACAAAATATGCCGTTAAGTAGAACTACAAAAGTCACACACAAAATCATCGTCAGTTTCATCGGTTCCAGAGCAGGAACTCACCCAGCGCCGATGCTCACGTTATGCCGCTGTCACACGGGGAAACAGTGTCATTCCCAACGAACGGCATTCGTAAGAATGGAATTTGTTCAGTGCTACAATGTGTTAACGTGTGCTACAATGAGGAACCCATTCACTCTTCCCCCTTGCACGAACTGCATACCCTGGACGGCAGAGAGGCAGTGAGAAACAACAATGTCAAGCATTGAGAACGACGGAAATGCGACCGAAAAATTTACAGTAATTAATATTTGTAAAAAATGGTGACATCTGAGATGAAGAAAGCAGATGTAAAGTAATGTTGACACGATACTACCCAACTACTCTATTCCGCTGTCAACACGGACGCCATGCTCAGCGCTGTGGCGGACATCATGGCGGGAGGGGGGAGGGGATTTATTGGCAGAAAAACAGAAAAAGAAAAAAAAGTGGAAAGGTAGGAGTTTCGCCTACAGCCACCATATAGTTCCAGCTGTATCAGCTGTTGCGCGTGGGGAAAAAGAACGAACCCAATGGACAGATCACGAGACAGGTCAGCTTATGCGCGTGGCATTGTTCATCGCCAGCCGCAAAAGCTATCTTGTTTGGTGACCTCTTCCCCTCCTCCGTCCAGATGCGTACTCGACTTGGCTTCGGCCTTGTACGACGTGCAAAGCAAGGGCTCAAAGCAAAGCGCAGGTTTGAAGGCGCGGTGTTGAACGCAGTTGTGAGAAGCACGCGAAAGTATATAAAGATTTAGTGCATGCACAGTCGTACGAAGCTGTCCAACTATTTCACGAATCGCCATTATCATCAGCACGGAATGACATTTCTCATTGCCGTGTAGCTACTTCTTGCCTTTGCAAATGACATTCATACAAATGTCGTTCGTTGGGAATGACATTCAGTTTCCCCGTGTGACAGGAGTATTAAGCGGATGCTGTATCATATTCCTTTCTATGAGCTCGTACGCTAGTCTCCTGACTTCAGTGCTTGTAAACCCAAAGAATAAGCTTCCCATTTCGACGATGTATACGTGGCCAACTCTTTCTCTAGTTCAAGCGAAAGGAGAGACGTGAAGTTCCCGAGGTGCATGACGGACCCGAAGGCCTTCTTGTTTGTACCATGGACACGTCTTTCAGGTGTAGTCTGTGGTACACCATGTACTCGTACCTTACTGGCCTTAAGGTATCCCATAGATTTCGGCTTCATCCATGCTTTTCGATGACCAACTCCTACGGTTCGTCTTCTGCTTATAATGGCGTATCATCGTAGTCTAGAGCAGAAAGAGGCGTCATAAAACGCTCTGTGAGGTTTATACCCACTAGGTTACTCGAAGTGCTTCCATAATATATACACTGGGGCACAATTTCTGCTCCGTTCTGCTTCGCACTGTATTTCCTCATTATGCCTCTAACCGCACCCTAACGCTTTTGTGCTCTATTGCAATAGCCACGTGCAAGTGGACACCATAGAATTTTGTGCACAAAACCTTCGATTTCAGCATATGGTAACCCCGTACATTCCGAGAATCGCGGAAAATCCTCCCTAAAGTCGGCTACACCTGCATAGAATTGTATAAGCGCTTCAGCGTACGCTCTCTGGCCCGCTGACAATTCATATTCAATGGCTGCTTGGCGGACGGCCTCCTCTGCCCGCCCATGCGAGAGGGTGTGGTAACGTTACTATGCAAAGACCTCTCTAGGAAGCGGAATCCGGAATGCGTATCGCCCCGTTTCCCTACTTAATACGGACAACAAGATAGTTTCGACCGCAATTCTGCGTAGGATTTCCTTAGTCCTAAGTCTTGTAGTTCCCCCCTGTGAGGTCTGTGCTGTTCCTGGACGGTCAATCAACTTGCACACACAGGCCCTGCGTGACGCCATCTACTGGGCGCACAGCCGTCAGCAACCCGCGGTACTGGTGTCTTTTTACCAGAATAAGGCGTTTGACAGGGTGCATCATGGGTATATGTGCCGTGTGCTGGAGGCGGCTGGCTTTCCTCCCGTAGTGGTGGGCTGGATTAAGGCCCTATACAGACATTCCTCTGTCGTTGTCGGCGTGAACGGGGACGTTTCCGGTAGGTTCCCCATCATGACCAGTGTGCGGCAAGGCTGTCCGTTGTCCCCGACGTTGCCATGCCATGGTGTTTATTCCCTTCCTAGAAACCTTAGCAACCTACCTTCGACCTCTTATGTTTCCGTTGCCAGGGTCGTGAAACCTTCCTCTGTTCGCGTATGCAGATGACCTCTCCTTAATCCTCAGTAATGAGGACTCGATAGGTCATGTTCTCGTTATTTTAGAAAGGTACTGTCGAGTATCGAATGCACGAATCAACAGAGAAAAAAGTGCTCCGCTCTTCATTAACGTGACTCCCTCCTGTCCATCTCCATTCGGATCCGTGTTAGGAATGAGGTGCGGATTCTCGGTATCCACTATAACAGGACTGGGGTATCTCCTCTTTCTTGGTTGCGTGTTCACGAGCGCAGCGTCTCAATTCTCACTGATTTGAGGGGCCTAGTACTCCCTATCACCTGGAGAGCTCGCCTGGCTGCGTCGTGGTTACTGAGCAAATACTGATATCACGGGTCAGTTTGCCTTCATCCTCGTCAGGTTTTCCTTGCAGCAACTCGTACGGTCTTTCGGCTCGTCTGGGGCAACAGAGCTGATTGGGTATCCTGGGCACGTATGTACCAGCCCAGAGAGGTCGGCGGTTTGCGGGTCCCGCACGTAAAAATCAAGTGTCTGGTGCTCGGGATAAAGGCAATCTTCGACGGCCTTAGTGACCCTCGCCACCCCGCCCATATCTCCTGCAATACTGCTTAGGTCCAGACGTACGTCTGTTCCGCCCGCTTGCGCAGAATAGACCGCGGTCTGAGTTTGTGGCCTCGCACTTGAGAGAGTACGTTGTGAACGTCCGTCGCCTATACGCGCATCATTCCCGTCGGAGGATTTCTGTGTCTGGTCCGTAAAGCGGTTTTATGCCGCTGTTTTGGCTCTCCTTCCGACTGCGAGCTCGGCTGTGCCTCGCCCGATCGCGTGGCTTCATATTACGGCCGGCTGGTTGGATGCGCGCCGAGCAAGTTTGCAGTGGCGCCTTGCGCACGACGTTTTACCTTTCTACGGGTTGTCCCGCTTCGGTTTGACCAGGCCGTTTTGCCCTTTTTGCCCTACCTTTGAAACGTCGGAGCACCCTTTCCGCAACTGTCTACTCCCGGATATTCTGTGGCACAAGGCCGAGGTGCTTTACGGCATTCCGTTCATTCGGTGGGGCACGGTCTAGTTACTCAGCCCGCTCCCAGTTCCGGTCAGCGATAGACCCCAGTTTATCCTCCTGGCGGTAGAAATAAACTACCAGGTCTGGAGAGCACGCTGCATAGCTGTGTACGGTGGCCGTGCTCGCACCGCCGTTGAGGTACTGAACAGGGTCAGAGCGGGCATCCGTAGAGTGTTTTACAGGGAGAGAGCAGTCCTTGGGGCCGTCCAGTTTGGAAGGCGACGCTCTTCGAAGAAAACAATGGCAGGTAAGTCATCTGCTTCTAATATCCTTCGTGCTGCTGTCCCACGTGCAACTCCCCGTGAGTTTTGGTTTGTTGCGAGGTGGCATCTAGGACGTACATCGATCCAATTCCTGCCGTGAGCTCGTCTTCGGGAGTTGGCGTTGCGATGGTTGTAGACTAGTGCGTTTGTTGCGTTAAAGGGAGCCAACCAAGAGAGGAGGAGCAAGGAGTAGCAAGCCGGCATTTGCATGGCTGACATCTCCTTTTGTGTGAATAAACATATACCCCCCCCCCCCCCAAAAGATATGGCTGGCCCTCCACCATGATGCCAATACATATATACCTGCATATCCCATAGGTGCAATTTGTTGCACCACGTTTTTGTCTGCCATGGCAATAAACACAGTGTTGCCAGAAAATGCCCACGTCTGGATGAACGAATGAGACCCCCTGCGACATTTTGATACGAACTCGCGCCTCTAGAACCACATAATTTTTTGCCCGACCAACTTAACATATTCGCGTTTCTTCTACGGAGTAACGGCTGGCTGTACGTCTTTCCTTGCAAGTATCTACGAAATGCTAAGCTCTCCGAAAAACGTCCACCATGAGACGTGAAGATGAAAGATTCAACTTCAAACTGAGACGAAGTACGCCACCCAAAAAAGCGTCCATTTTTCGCCCAGGGCGTATAGAGTTCTGAATCAACGAACGAGGCCTCGGAACGAAAAAAAAAGAGAGAAAAGGTTGTTCAGCTGGCGTCGCCGGTAACGCTTCGGCGTTCGCCGAGAAATGCCCGGGTTCGAATCCCCGCGTTTCTTTATATCCAACTGCTTTTTTTTATGTTACTCTATTTCCGCCTTGCTACGTATTTTATGCATTTAGCACCGGTTGCTGTTTCCGTTTTTTTATTTTTATTTTTGCTAAAAGCGGCGCGTACAGTGCTAGGATCGGTACTTGAAGACGACCGCTGTAGAGATACCGTTGCGTAGATGGATGAGACTAATATATGACGTTAAATGCGGTGTCCCGTGTGTAAGATTGCGCACACGTTAAGTCACTCGACCGCTGTTTGTCGGCTGTGGGTGGGTAGATGGGTTTCATGGGTAGGCCTATATACCCTACCCTTATTTTAAAAGCCTTTCGTGACTCGGCGGAGAATGGATAGCATGCACGAAAGTAATTTTGCTTTCCTCTCATTTCATGCATGGGTGCCGCCACCGAGGAAGCTACGTGACACAGGACCGGCTTTTGTCGGTCACCGGTTGCTTCTTCCCCAGATATGCGGCACAGCTTTTTTCTTGCATCACCCGTAGCTCGACATTCTCCCTCTGTCCCACATGAATAATCTAATGCTAAACGCAGTGATTAAGAATAACTAACTACAACATGCATCGCAACCTGTTATTAACATGTCTTACTGAAGGTCGCTGAGACGCTAAATTTGGTGCCACGTGAAACACGAGACCACAGGGTTGCCAGAGCAGCCGATACGCGGCCAGTTTCATTACTTTGTTTACAGACCTCGTGTGACAGCGCTAACCGTTACTATTGTTTTTTCTTTCTTTTTTTAATGGATCCCTTGAATTGGTGTTGCTTTTTTGACTTTCTTATGACCTGTATTATCGATATGATTATTTTATAACCCATTCCCCTCTATAGTACTTTACCCTGAGGGTACTAATAAATAAATGTCCCCAGTGTGGCTCGATCATGGTCAAGGATTGCGACCATGCTTGGGAGATATGTCTCTGTCACGGACAGAGCAGTATTGGAAAAAGAACTCTTTCTACCGATTCCAAAAATCAATACCGAACCTGCCGTCTGGGTTGCATTCTGGCCCTTGCTAAGCGTCGTAGAAAATTTTTTCCCACCTAAAAGCAAGTAGTTAACAGAGGCCGGAAGGTTGTTTATCTGCCTGCAGATAACCATGACGCACGATGATACGGACACAAAGTCAGAGGTGTAGAAACGAAAGGAAACCGCGGATAGCTTAACTGCTTCTTCGACGTCTTTTTCGGTGTGTCACGATAGCGTAAAGATTCATGTTCCCAATGCCAAATATAAAATTACGCGGTTATCGCGCTGACGTCCGTTCGATTGCCAGCGTTTCCACGTTGTCATCACAGAACTCAGGGACGAATCCAGGGCTTTTTATCATGTGCATATTGTATTGTATTGCATATTTCCCGTCAGTGTACTGATATTCTTCTTCAATAATAACCAAATCACAATAAAAAGATATCTTGTTGAGATAATAATTAGACATACAACTCTAATATACATAATGGAGCTTGTCCCGAACGATCATGCAGCCATAGTCCAAACCGCTTAACCAAGAAGGACGCAATTTGTCACACATGCTCCTGAGGTCGTGTAGGTGCACTCTAAGAAGAGATTTCAAAAAATTCGAGCTCCGCACGGGCCCGATACGGCAGCTAAAATCCTGGAAGACAAGAGTGAAGCCGGGCTGCATTGCTAGTCTGATATACAACGAAGCAGTATACACTACGTATATACTGTACTTCTACGTATAGACTACGTATGTACTGTGTGCAAGAACGTAGTTGTTATTTTGCTTTTGGTCACTTAAAAAGCAGCATTGATAAAAGGGAGGGATAGCCACTGTGTGGGTAAAATAGCATATCGAATCGCACACTTTGGATTCCGTTATTATGAGTGGCATACTCATTCTGCTTTCGTACACACACGAACGCAGCATGGTGCAAATTCCATGACCTACAGTACACGCCCGTCAGATGAATATTTCCAATATTAGCTCACTAACCTTCTGTTTAGTGGATTTTCGGAAGTACGAAGGATAGCAGAATTGGCAGTCCTCCTCATGCACTGCCAGGGCCAATGCGCATGCAGCCCTGAGCGCGCCGATTATGAGGACGATAACGCTTGCTGTGCGCAGTTCATGATTAGGCCTGTGATGGGCATTTTGTATTCTATCCCCCTATGCCGTCAACACAGATTGGGACAAAAGTTTCTATAACGCTGGAATCTTACATTTAAATTTTTTCAGCCTCCCCTGCGGCCCCATGGGAACATTTCTTAAACACAATCCGTTAGTTGATTTATTCCAAGGATTCTGCTCAACACGTGTTTCCTCTAAGCAGCAGGGGTCGCTGAGAGAAGTTCAATACAAAATCCCAGCGTTCCAGAAGCTTTTTTTTGAAGCTGTACTCCCGCAGCCCGAAAACGGCGCTTTCAAATCGGCGTACAACCAAAACGGCGAAACAAGATCGCTCATTCAGCTTGTTTAGGAGGCGTCTGGTAAAAAAAAAAAAAAAAAAAAAAATAGGGAAACAAAAAAGGAAGGATATTGGAGCAATGATGAGTCGTTTCACGCGGCCTCCGGCTTACTCTCCCGCCCTACCCAAGAGTTCCTCCTTTCAGCTGTTGTGACCCGTGGCATTGCTCATCTAACAAGGCATTTCTGAAGTAAGGTGAAGCCAGCGTTCAGAGGGAATGTCCCTGAATTCCCCTCATGATGTGCGAAAGCAAGATGTGTGACGTTTATGTACCACCCACCTTTCAATTAATCGTCTACATTTTAAGGAACACAACGTAAAACTCATTTCTCCTCCCTGTGAGCTGAACGGCGTCTCTTTGGCTGGACGGTCATTTGCAATGTGTTTGTGCACACGTGCTCTAAATGTTTCAACGTTCTTCTCATACATGGCTCCACGCGTTGGAGCTAGAAGACCGATACCCCATTTTACCTACCTGTCCCTTTTGCCCCCCACCTCCCCCTACTACTTTCGTAAAGATCCATGCCGTCAACCGTGAACGCAACAAAGAAACAGATGACAGGAGCATTACGTATAGCAGACAACACTCACGAGGCGCATATATGCGGCATGCTCGCCGTCGAGAGCGGAAGAAGGGAGTTGAGGGCAGTTTTGGGGGCTCGGCCTCTCGCAGCAAGAGCCAAAAAATTGCTCTTGGGGCGAGCGAACTGCTCCGTACCACACCACCCGAACACGCGGCTCTTGCTGTGAGCGCACCACCCGAATTTACCGGCGGGGCTCCGGGCCTCAGGTCGTGGACTGCTGGTATTTTCAATAGATGCAGTTAGTCTGATCTTTACAACGGTAGAAGCTTCTCTGCACTGTTATGGTAAGCACGATCATCATCATCAGCAGCAGCAGCATCAAAAGAAGTGTTTTCCTTTTCTTTTCACTACTTGTATTTAGTGTCCGTGAACAAACATTTTATTCTTAGCACGGTGACCAAGCCATGCAGACACATTCAATTATCTCATTGTATGT
Organism: Ornithodoros turicata; assembly: GCF_037126465.1. Lineage (NCBI taxonomy): Eukaryota > Metazoa > Arthropoda > Arachnida > Ixodida > Argasidae > Ornithodoros > Ornithodoros turicata. The sequence continues at coordinate 65,240,485 of NC_088206.1, forward strand.
GGTAGTCTCGCGGTATTCACGGTGTGCCAAGAAAATTCGCCAGGGAAGTATTGGTCTCCTTTAGTACATACTCCGAATACCAGTGTCAAGTACAACAGAATGAGCCGCCTCTGGTAGTGGTTTAAAGCACATGGTACACGCAATACTCACGTTCTTAAAAGGGTCAGCATAACCGTAACACAACCGTATCATGTGACACAGCTTTTGAGGGTTCTGTAAGACACGAAATCAAAGCACATCCAGCAAGTGTTTATGACGACGGTTACGTTATCAAAAGTCATTTGCGCCATTTCTCGAACAGACGATAAAAACGGGTTTTCATATCTTACACGATATAATATGTCTGCCTTTATGTTCAGGTTGATTAAGGCATTCTTGCAAGCCATTATGAACGACGTTGCAACTCTGCCGCCCCTTGCCGCCTTCATGGGATCTGGTGTGCAAAGACAGACAACCATATCAACCTTCCGCTGAAACGTAAGCGGACACCTGCATTCCCGTTACTGGTACCTTGACGTAAAGCCGAAGGAAAAATTTGGCCTACAATGAGATACCACGAGGGGTGTTCAAGTTAAACCGGGTCTTTCTGTCTCCTGAGTGTACAAATCGCTCGCGCTACTTATTTTTCGTCATTGTCACGCGCGACAGGCCTCCGCGTTCCCCACGTGGTGGTCCAAAGTTTGTGCAAAGCAGAAGACACGTGCTGGACAAGATGGCCGACAACGAGGTGAGCGTGCACATCGAACAGCGAATTGTCATGAAGTTTCTCGTGAATGAAGACGCAAAGTTATCTGAAATTCACAGAAGACTTCATGCTCAGTATGGCCGCGATACGCTTAGCCGCAGCAAAGCGTTTCAGTGGTGCAAACGGTTCCGAGGCGGCCGTACATCGGTGCAGGACGATTCCGGCCGAGGCGGCTCAGAGCCCAGAACAGCTGAGAACATCCAACGTTTTTCCACGGTTTTCTGGGACAAGACTGGCGTTGTTCATGTTGAGTTTCTTCCCAGTGGTACCATCATCAATAGTGCATATTACTGCAAGGTTGTCTGGGATGTGCGTAAGGCACTGAAGCAAAAGCGGCGGGGCCTCATCACCAAAGGAGTCCTCCTCCTACCGCGCATCTCACGACACGCACCTTACAGGAATTTGACTGGGAGTTGCTGCCACATCCCGCTTACAGTCCAGACCTCGTCCCCAGCGATTTCCATCTCTTCGGGCCACTGAAGGCGTTCCTTGGAGGCCGCCACTTCAGTTGCGACGACGAGGTCAAGAATGCGGTCCGATCATGGCTGCTACGCGCCGGTAAGGATTTCTACGCTGCTGGCATCCAAGCCCTCGTGAAACGGTGGGACAAGTGCATTAGTGCAGCTGGAGATTACGTTGAAAAATAGAACTAATTTCTCTCCTGTAAGTTTACTTTACTTTTGCGAAAAATGAAAAGACCCGGTTTGACTTGAGCACCCCTCGTATATTCAGTACTAAAATAATATCTTAATTTCTTGTGGGCGTGTCAGTATCGTTTATCAAGCGGGACAACCTGAAGCCTTCCACTAAAGCTCCACATAAATCGTAACGTGAGCTTGCACAATACGCCTGAGACTAGATGTCACATGAACTCAGTTGTCTCTCGACGTAAAGCACCAATTATTAAATTGAAGACTAGATGCCACTTTCAATGTGCATAACAAATCGAATTCTGTCACATGTGCTGAATTACTACGTAGGTACGGCCCAGCACCACCACCACCATAACCAACAACAAACAAAAAAGCGCCCAAGAAGAAGAGTTAGGCCCAATTTACTTACGCATCTTCCCTGCACACCAATCAACACCAGAAGTACTCTGCACCCACAGCAAAATCACCGTCGTTAACGCTGCCAGCAGAGCTGCCATGCTGTTTCAAGTACTTGCCTTACAGCGGTTCACAGCAGAGTACAGCAATTCTGTACGCACTGAATAGGGGTTTGAGTTCGAGAAGCGCCGGCACAACGATGCTCACGTGAGAGTTGAGTCAAGAAGTTTGTGATTGATGACCACCTAAACAAATATAGTCGACTTATTTGATATGTACTAAACGCTTTCCAGGAACGCACGTTGTCCTTGTTTACAGCTCCTTGTTTACAGCTCCCTGTTGCGAAATGACGGAGTATTATTTGTACACGCGGCTGTTTCTGTTCTTTTTTTATTTTCAGTGTTGTGAACGTAGGACGCGGTGTTCACATTTGCCGCTTTTCTGGAGAACATGCAAGTGATGGGATGCGTGCACACGCAAGATTGTTCCGCGCAAGGTGCGTTTATTTCTGCGTCTTGCGTCCTGACAAACGATGGCATGACATTTATCCCGCGACATTCGTGTAGGGATGGGCATAAACACATTTTTTTAGTATTTAAATATAAGTATAAAATACTCTGTTGAAAGAGGTAAGTAATTTTCTGCATAAATAATTTTCAATTTGAGTATTTAAAGGGACTATCGTATCCGGGAACGTATGTATGATACCGAAAGGATAATGTTCGTCACCGTTTCAGAGTCAACTTTGCCAAATTTCTCTTCCGAAAACGGCTTACATATTAAGTAAACGAGTTTTAAATGTCCGCATTCCATCTGCAGCCAACACGATGATGACGTAAGCCAGGCACACGAATGGGAGCGCAGCGCAGGCGATTGTCTCCGAGATCGTCTGGTTGGCGTTCGCATCGCACTATACTAAGTGAAATACGCTGACTTTCGCTTACCAGTGTGAGTGCAGACGTAACCATGTTACGTGAAACACGGTGTTACGCTCCTGACTGTACGAACACGTTCAACACTAACCAGAAACAACATTCCACCAGTCGGCAACAGAGAAGACGCCGTCCCCTAGCATTCCGCCTCGCTCGCCCGCCCGCCTGTCGGTCGGTTGCTAAGGCTACCAGGTCCCTCAGGCTGCTCCGTGATTGGTATTCTCCATGTCAAAAGGCGCGCAGTGATTGGCCTCGTCCGTGTGACGTTTCCAGTGAGGGAATCCCGGAATACGTCGTCTGCTCTTGCCAAGTTCGTATCAAACTCCACAGGAACAACGCTGCCAATTCGCGTCGGGTTTTCGGCGTTATTATCAGTGATGAACGCGGAGTAAAACAGCACTGCAGTTTCGGAATCGACCGGGACGGATGCGATAGTCCCTTTAAGTACGAAATATAAATACAGTATTTAAATACCATAACAACTACCAAGAATACTGTGCGGAAGATGTCATCCGGAAATAATAAAGATCGTAACAACAACTCAACAGTGAACAATACCATTTATTTGTTATTTATCATGGCGATTTTAATATAAGAAGTTTCTCGAAGACTGCAGTTTCTAGGTATGTCCTGTTCGATTGTAGAATCAGATTTGCAAAGGAGAACACCTCTCCATAGGTGCCGATAAGGAAAGACTTCTATTAGATTTGACGAAGATGCAACAAGGTAGTCGGGTAGTCCCGACAGCTTTCCTCAACAATAGTGAAAAACCGACCATGTAAAATGGTTTGTCGCATGTGCGTCCTTTGCAAAAACAGAGTATACAACTGCGCTCCAAACTCTGTTTTGTGCTTCTCATACCGAAACGTCAAACGCAGGGTAACTATAAGATATGAGTCAGTACCTTGCGTATTTAGGAGTATTTATAGAGTATTTACAAAAATAAATACCGAAAAAATGGTATTTAAATATAATTGTAAATACATTTTCAAGTATGTATCTAAATGCAAAATACGAATAGATGTATTTATAATTTAAATAATACTTTGATTACGATATATTTAAATACTGCACATCCCTGCATTCGTGGCATGACAACGATGGCATCGGCATGATGTTTACGTCGCAGGGATCTATCACCACTTACGTCTAAAATATTTCAGGAACCCCGTCGCTTTTGTTCAAGATGCACCGACTGTGTTCCATTTGCGATGTGGAAGCAGATATGGCACATATCTCATTGAACTGTGAAAGGTACTCCAACTCTGCCGCCTGAGATGTACAGTTTTCTTCTTCTTTGGCGACATTATTCGGCCCTATACGGCATACCTCTTCAGTCGAATGCAACTAAAACTGGCTATCCTCTTCCCGGGGGACAAGATCTCATGAATAGTCCCTGAATTCGGGATAAACCACTGATGAATCGCGCATTTTTTAAAGCGATAGCTTGACATGACAAACCATCACGTCCTATGGAGGTGGCCACGCGCTATGCCACGTGATGGTCCTGTAAACCTGCTGTATTTAAACGCGTTTGGCAGAATATATTCAGCATTTTGTTCTTGTGTTTCTATTCTTTTTTGCTTTTTCTCTCAATGGAATAGGCAGTCAAATACGAGTTTGGCTAACGTTTCGTGTGTATTTCTCTTCGAATAAACACCTATATTAAATGTCAGAGCCACCATCAGAGCGGAAGAAGAAGTAACCACATACATGAAGCCCCCGCATGTGCTATGTGGATCGTGAATGTGCTGTGGGAACACCACATTGTGCTATGTGCTATGGGAACCCAACATGAAAAAGCAGGTATTGGAATATTCATTCCGCACTTTGGCATACGCACTAGTAGACCTCTTTGCTCTTCTACTTACGTACCAACCTGCTTCGCTGAACTACTTGCAATTCTATTTGCCCTTCAGGCTGTATCATCCTGTTGCTGCTGGATATACCATTTTACGGACTACCTTTCCCTAATTTCGAATCTAGAACGCGGCCCCGAGTTTTACGGGCACATCCCTTAGCATCCGAGCATCGTGGGCTATGCTTTTCTTGCCCCACCCTGGCCCCCCGTGCCTTGCCCCACCCTGCCTTCATCCACGAGATTTTAGTGTCCTGGGTTCATGATATCACTGGCATTCCCGCCAATGAAACTGCTGACGCACTTGCGAGGGCAGCTCTTCCTTGCACTCGAGTGGCAACTCTGCATTCCATCTCCAAAATCCTCTATTTCATGTTCTGCCTCACAGCAGACCTCACTAAAGTGAGGTGATTTAGCCCAATTCAACGACCCTATACCTCTTGCAAGATGCAAGTTTCGAGTCCGTGCGGCTTAGCATTCCCGTGTTCCTCCTGCGCTAAAAGTGAACCAGGTGGGGTTTTTGAAATGCACATAAAAAAAAAACAAAAAACAAAAACCTGTAGTCCACATAATTTTATAATTCTTACATTTTTAGATTCAGTATATGTCCTTCTTCCACTTCTATGCAATATTTACCTGCCTAACGCTTTCACAAATTTTTAAAAACGAGTGGTCCCGATACGGAACCCCAGTTCGTTCTATTGTGTCAGTGTCCGTGACCTCCTTGTCCTCAGTGTCCGTGTCAGTCTCCTCGGTACCTCATCCTCCTTCTCGTAACAATATTGTGCGGCGTACTTGGCACAATAGACGATTTTAAAAAGATGCGCGCGCCACCAAGCGCGCGGCGCAAAGCAGCATGGGACGTTTGGGCGACACTGCTTCGTCGTCTGCTTAGATTATGGTTTACCCCGGCGGATGCTACCGCTGCGCACACCGGGAATATTGTTGTTCTTCTACCTCCGCCTGTGGCCGTCTCGTACTGCTCTAAAGGGCAACCTCCATGGAGCGAATTTTTGCAACGAAGTTCGCGCGGCAGACTGCCACGTGCGTTCCGCCGCCAGTTGTTCGCCGGCACCAGCTCCATGGAGCGAAAAACCAGCGGACGGCGTCGGGAAGTCATGCTGTGATGTCACTGTTGCCAGGGCATAAGATGAAAGCTTAGTGAAATCAATTGCTCGAAAAAGTGCATTTAATGTCACAAATTTTGCAACTAAATCCAACAACTGTCTGAAAAGATGCGACCAGTAACGTACCGAAAGCCATATTCACTACTGCGAAAGGAACACATGTTTCTTGACAGAGAATGCCTCACGTTCTAACGATGCAGTTGGCGAAACAGCGAGCAGACGATAGCATCCAGATGCAAGAAGAGGACGATGACGATAATTCACGAGAGCAGACGACCACGTGCAGGCGATCTGGCGTAGATTCGTAGCGGAAGAGCACTTTGATTGGTTCATCTGCAGTTGACGCTTCCGGAATCGCGGACGCTGGGCGAAAATATCTGGCATGGGCAGATCGGCGGCGGACGCTCACATTTTTGACGCCTCGCGCTGGGCGTCCGACGCTGAGCGAAGTTCGCAGCTTTTTCGCTGTACATTCGCTCCATGGAGGTTGCCCTTAAGCAGGTCCCCCAAACTCACCTCAGAAAAGCGTGCAACGAAGAAGGCCGCTACTAGATACCCCACTGTTGCCGTTCCGGATCACTTCAGCGCGCTAAGTTTAGCGGCAAAATGTTTTTGTTGTTTCTGCGAATGAATCTAGTCCTTATACTGTCAAATAAAACGCGTATAACAAATTTCTGTGTCGTGTTTCACGTTTTTAAACGTGTTCAGCGATCGGAAGGATCTAGTGCACGGCTGCGTGCATCACATAGCGTACTTGTCATACCAGGCGCCGCAGGCGCAGTCGTCCACTTCTCCATCGGTGACTTGGCCTGGCTTGTATTGTGCTTCAACTGGATCTTTATCGCGCTGCAATCAAACGCAAGCCAAAGTCTGGTAACAATGGGGTATCTAACGGCGGCCTCCGGCATTGCACGCATCGGGATAGGACCAAATACATGGGAAAATGGCGACCTTGGGGGACCTGGCTCTAAGGGACTCCAAGTTCCCATGACCCCTTGCGTGCCCCAGGTGGCGCTTACTTTTGTAACGTTGGCAATACAAGGTCTATTGTTCATCGTGCGTTATACGCCACGTATTTGGGAACACAGTCGTTGCTGGGGAACCCATAGAACACTGACAGAAGCGTGCTCCCGTGGACCTGCGCAGCTACAACGCTAAAAAGTGACAGTGAAAAGTACTCATCGCTTTCAGAGCAGGACGACGTCGAAATCAACGCATATTTGTGAGTGTTGAGAATTCCTTGATTTGCGCAAATAAAGGTTTGCCCAAGTTGTGTACCGTATGTGTGCCTATCCCGTTGCATTCATTCTGATATCATTTCGACGTATTTGCAAGCCGCGGCTTCTCTGACTGTGCGGCTTATGCGCCACAAGTTTTCCCAAATGGGGGAAAACAGTGACTTGCGTCCCATCTTCAGTGCGGCTAACGGGCATCAAAATACGGTATATAAACATTTAATGGTTTTTAACGATGATTTTCTCCCATTCTGCCACTCACTTTTGGCTAAAATCAACTTTTTTTTTTTTTTTTTTGATTGGGTGTTAGCGCCGCGAAGCAACTGTGGCTATGAGCGACGTACAGATGTGGACAGACGGAGAGAGGATAGCAGGAAGGAGTGGGGGACAGGGGGTTAGTATGCGTCCTGGGCCGACTTCAGGGGGAACTGTGCCGACATTCGTCTGGAAAGTCTTCGGAAAACCCAGGGAAAACCTCAGACAGCACAGCCGGCGGTAGGATTCGAACCCACCACCTCCCAGTCTTCAGCACGACCTTGGTTACCACCAACGAGCGGACGCCTTAGCCCACTCGGCCATGCCGCTGGTCTAAAATCAACTAATGAAGAAATTAACTAACACATTTTGGGCAAGTAGTCGTATTGGAGCAGCTATATACCATCTTCGAGAGGGTCGTATAAATGAACTGAAAGAACGACAACTGTGCTGCTGTTACAGATTTTTATAAAAAACCCGTAAAAGACAAATAAAAAACCGCTCTGCACAACGCCCAGTGGAATGTGGAATGATATGCGACACTAGAATCGGATACATTACAGCCTACAATATTATCACAACGAGAACATTCACAAGCATACTGTAACATTGAACACTCTGTTATCGTGTACAGAAACCTACAGTGACGCAGCTGTGCCTATAAAAAGCTGAGGCAGCTAGACAGTTGAGAAAACGGTACTTACCCTGGAGCTAGCCATGCCTCCATTACAGCTGTGTATTACCGATGTGTGGTGAGGCTTTGAAAAGCTTTATACACATACAAGACCAACGGATTTTGGGAAGTCAGCTTCGATCTACGTATTGCAGCGCGCCGTGATGCAGCAATGTGCAAATGAAAGTAGGCGAGCTAAAATATATTCTGTTGGTTTTCTTGTGCTTTAATGGCAGCAAGTTGATTGGAGAGACGAAGTAAGTTAGAGGATCGTGTGTCTGATCGTGGTCTCGAACTAAAGCCGCGCGAGAAAGCGTGGTCTAGAAGAATGTGCTATTCAATGATGTGGCATTTCCCGATATTGAGATTTTCATCTCGCTTATTCCATAGAAAAGTCGATTAGTATACAAGGTGTAGGATACAACTTTTTATTTCTCATCCGGTAACGAAGTCTTTGAGGAATGTTACCAATACCAGCATCTCGTCCTGGTCAGCGGGGAGCAGATTTTTTGCGCAGGCCTGAAAACATGAAGAATGTCACAAACTCCGAACACAAATGCTTGTTTTACTGAAAGCTGCGCTAATACGATTATTGGGACTGTTCGGAAAAGTCAGTTTTATTTACAGTCACGTACAGTAGGTGGCGCTCGTTATAAAAGGTAGGAAGTTCTTTTTTTCACACATAGAGGGAATCTGGCGTAAGCGGTTAGTCCTATAGGACTATGAGGAAATGTCCTGACCTCTCATTGCTTACAAACAAATGACGTCAGATGCTACAACAGCGCCACCAACTTGGTAGACTGGATAGACTGGAACGCAGGGAAAGGTAACGGAATCTTTTTCGTTTCCGTTACAACCTCCGTTACTGGCCCTTATTTCTCTTTGAACCAGTTACCACCATTGTTGCTTTCATTTCCGTTACGTTTCCGTTTCGGTTTTGCGTTTCGGTTCCACCGCCCCACCTCCAGCTTTTTGTTTTCCTTTTTTCTTTTCTTTAAAAAAAGACCATTGACACCGTGACAAAGCATAATCCTTTTACAATGAAGTCTATTTTGAGGACTCCAGGGATACATGCATACAAAGACAATGTTTATTCAAAACACACATATTTGTCGTCACTAGGAAACAAGGAACAAGAAAAACCGTGGGGCGTTTCCAATAGCTTTCGCTAGTACAGGCTCATGCCCCGCGGGGTAAATGGAACAGAAAAACAGGTGAGATAAATAATGCAACAAACAGTTACATTCCTGGGTTCAAATAGGCTGAAGTGTCCATAAGGTATCGTCGTAGCATGTTGCGGAATGACTGGCTGTTTTTAACCTCAAGAGGCAAAGAGTTCCAGAGTCGCGGCCCAAAACACACTGTCAATCTCGTACCATACAGATTTTTTGGCCGATATAACATAAAGTCATTCGACATGACGCTTCGGTTACCTCTTGGGCACTTTTGAAATATGTTGTTATTAAAAGGAACGTTATTCTTTAGAACTGACTCTACAAGTAAGGCACGACGCTCTCGAATAAGATCAGGCAGTGGGAGAATATTCAAAGAGTTAAAAAACTCCATACAGGAAGTTCTACTGCCAGAACAAATAATTAATCTTATAGCTCTCTTCTGACCAGCTCCCGTGGCATAGTGGTTAGAGTGATCGCTTTCCACGCCGAGACTGGGAGGTGACACGGGTTCGAATCCTGTCACCGGCTGTGCTGTCTGAGGTTTTCCCTGGGTTTTCCGAAGACTTTCTAGACGAATGTTGGCACAGTTCCCCTTGAAGTCGGCCCAGGACGCATACTAACCCCCCTGTCCCCCACTCCTTCCTGCTGTCCTCTCTTCATCTGTCCACGTCTATACGCCGCTCATAGCCACAGTTGCTTCGCGGCGCTAACACAAAATTAAAAAAAAAGCTCCCTTCTGAAGCTTGAACAGACGATCCAGATATGTTGGGAATGCAGTACCCCAAGAAGCGGCACAATAAATTAGATGACACTGCACAAATGAGAGGTACAGTTGACGTAAAACATGTAGTGGAAAATATTGACGGGCAAGGAATAAAATGTGACAAGACTTGGAAATATTCTTAGCAACTTTATCAATGTGTGATTTCCACGTGAGATGAGAATCTAAGGTCACGCCTAGGTAATTAATAACTTGTACTTGTTCTATAACATTGTTATGAATTGAGATGCTCATTTTGACATATTTGGCAGAAGGCTTGCAGAAGACAAGAAACTTTGTCTTAGACGGATTCAACGTCAGACGGTTAATAGCAAACCAATGAGCAATCTTGTTTGCCTCATGGGACACGGTCGGCGCAATTTCGGAAATATCTGGAGAGCTGAAGAGGACGGATATAGGTACGTGATTTCTGTGAACAGCTTATATGAACATGGCTTCCAGGAATGTTACTCACGCTTGCAACTTCCAGGTCACCATAAGCGTAGGGGAACTATGATTCTTCTGTTTGCAGTATACTACTTACTTATATGCTCGAGTTTGATAGTTCATTTTAGTTTTCATTTTTCAGTTAATTTTAGTTTGCTTCATTGAAGTTTATTCCATAAATTTGTCTACATGATATGGCGAAGAATTGCAATAATTCGGGTCATGCGGTACCCGAATTATTACCGAAAATTATTGTCGTTTCCGTTTCCGTTTCAGGTATTCTAACTGTGCATATCCGTTTCCGTTCCTGATACTCTTACCTGCTATATTTCCGGTATAATACCGTTTCCGTTTCTGTTACCTTACCTTGATTAGTAGAACAAACAAATTATCAAGTAGCAAGAAGGTCACATTAAAGTGCAGCAGTTTATCTGCGAATAATTTGATATAGCTTCTTACATATTATTAGTTGTATGAGCTTGTTCCGCTCCAGTTTCTGCGCCTTCTCTGAAGATGGCTACAGGACTCTTTCGTGTTTGTGACCCGAGGAATTCAGGCATCTCTCGGAGTACACGTGGCGTTTCTCCACAAAGCTTGCGCGAACTCTGTTGTACTAACAAACCACATTCCTCTCAGGAGTACAACGTTCACTTTTGAGACAAAGCAGCCCTTGGGTGGGAGCCTTTTATTTCTGTGATGGACTTGGAATGCGGAGCATGCTGAGAAAAGGTGTCTTAGAACGCGAACTCACTTGGGTGTACCTATTACAAAGAAGCGACCCGTGAACCACCCGAAGGCCACTCGCCAGAGGTAGGTTCCCAGCTCGCTTTCGTCCAACCGTGTTGAAAATACAGGCACTTTCGTCGCGAAGCATGATTTGACGCTCGATCTAGGTGTGCGCCACCATTCTGTGCACGTGCAGCATGGTCGCCATATGGCGGGCTAGTCGTGATGAGCTGCTAGGGTAGCCGATACGAGACGCTCTCTTGCGGCTTCGTTTAAGTGCCATCACGCTTGTTATTAAATGACTGCGTCAGACTCACGTAATATTAGCGCTCAATTTCCGTGGGAAATATAAGTGCTCTTGAACGACATACTATCCTACTATGAAGTTTGCGCAGTTTACGTGACACGATTGGTGGTCCAGTTTGCATTCTGCGTACATTTGGCTTACCCCAAAGGACTTCACAACATCTTCCGCAATGAATCTGCCTTCGGCTAACACCCCCTGAAAATAGAAATGCCTGAATTAAAAGTGTCACGAAGGAAAAAGTAATTGTACTCTATGGCTCACTGCCAAACGCGTGCGAAATGCGATAGCATTGCAGCTGGCAAAGGAATGAATTGCTCACAGTTGTCAGGGGCCTCGTGCAGAAAATGGATGTCACCCGCAAACGCGTTCATTTCCTGTGAGCCATGTACTGCTTGCGACACGGTTGTCTAAACACAGCTCCCCGTGGTTTATCCCATCTCAAATCTCGAGGCGTTGCAAGATCATTTATTTCGAGCGAGAAACACGTGCAGCATATGGTCCACCTTTAAATACAATATTGGAAGTACGTATTCGATGGAATCAAGGAAATATAGACTGCAGCATTACTGCAGGGCGATTTCAGACAACCGTGTCGCGAGTATAGTACTCTTCGGTGCACATTTCTAAACATCTGGCCGAGAGTAATGCAGGCACGGTTTGTGGTACGCCTGTTCCTGGCGTTCTCGGCAGAACGCCACTTACATTCCTCATCTTTGGCCAACGCGTGTAGGAATGACGGCATATCTGTGAGCGCTTTACTCTAGTTCACGATGGCTATACTACATTGCAGCTATACTATATATATGCCCCGCAGCATGCCTCCTACGCTGTTAACTCTTCGGGGTCCGTGCCCATACGGCGTGAACGACATCACGGAGAAAAGCACTGCGCAGACACTAGCCGCGTTAACTTGAATACGACACAAGCATATCGAATCCAGTTGCCGAATCGAATTCGCCCATGGAAACGGGTCGATTCGCAATAGGAGAGCATATCGTATTCAACCCCTCTAAACAGATGTGTATCGAATAGAGATGGTGCATACGCATCCGGATAGTGCAAGATGCACGTATAGAGGAATGAAGGGAGGATTATGTGAAGTGTGTCTGTCTGTGCGTGAGGGGGTGGGGGTGGGGGACGTTCGCTGCGGCTCAGTTGCGTCGCCTGCTACTGCCAATCAGGTTGACAAAATGGCGATATTCCGGAGTTCCCAGCCACACCCTGTTTTGGATGTATACGGGCTAGTCTACACAGACAGGAGCAGCAAGGCTCTACAGCGGAGTTCATTTTGAAGTACGCGTGGACATGCGGTGCAGACTTCAACCTCCACTACACAGTCCACAGTCCAGTGTCCACAGCACAGTCCACTACACAGTCCACTCCAGCTATCGCATCTTCCGGTCGTCCTCCGTCGGTGCAGCCATCCATCGGACGCGGATCCAATGAACCTCTGCGGTAGCCGGTCCCTGCGGTAGCGACGTCCTTGGCAGCCCATGACATCCAGGCAGTAAAACCACGCTCTAGACCCTCGTTTGCGCTTACGCCTCAATGTTTCCCACCATGCTTCCCACACCAGGTGTGGGGCAGCTCACCGTGAGCTGAACGGGCCTATTCACCACACGTAGCACCGGTAGCGGCACCATATTTACAGAACTGCGCCTCCAACTTTCCAATATGACACGGCTGCGGGCCCTATGCCGAACTGAACATACTGTTCGCTATCGTTATTATTAGAAGTAGGCGCGTTCCAATCGTCACGTCACGACACGTGAAAACTGTTCCGGTAAGCTGGAATTTCGAAGAAGTGGCACGACTGGTCATTGTACGAGAGCTCGATCGTGACGAATCACAGCGAAGCCCCCCCCCCTCTAACATCACCCCCCCACCCTTATCGCGCGGTACGAAATAACAAAAATTTGAGCCCCGGTCTCCATGTAAATGCTTTCTGTCCCGTTTCGTCTGGATTCGATGCGCTTGTGTCGTGTTCATGAAAACGAGGCTATACTTGAGCGAGCGCGCCCGTCGCAGCGTTTCTTCTCAGCACAGGCGACGCGGTGCACGAGGACACCAGGGCGCCCATCTCTCCTTCTGGCTACAACCAAACTGACGCGACACGCCTTCACCGATGCTTCGAAAATGCGTTAAAGGGACGATCGCATCCAGAGACCCATCTACAAAACCGATATGACTATGTTCGGCATCGACCGACAATGTACCTCGCTATTTCGACCGAAATGTGCTTAGATTTTAAACAAACGAAGTTTTAACATCCGCGCTGATTCCGAAGCTGTAGAGGCGTGACGTCACTCCCTAAGCGGAGGAGTGAGAGGGCGGAGTCCAGAGGAGAAAGGCGCCGTCCCGACGGGGCAAGCCACGTAATTCTATGAAACGCCCGCCCGGCCGCTGCATTCCTTTTCTCAAGGCCGTGCCCTCATTGGTTCTTAGCGAGTGACGTTTTCTCGTTTTCGCAGAGGGCGAATTACGGCATACTGTCATCATCCGGAATCTGCTCTTTTCATGTATTCCATCGCATAACAGTCAAACAATGCATCTGTTTCGCGTGGGGTTTTCAATACTGTGGTCAGTGGTCCACGAGGAATAAAATGGCAGTATAGTTTCGAAATCGACTGGAACGGAAGCCAGCGTGCCTTTAAACGAATGTCGCCGCACTTAAAAGTCACGTGTCCATGAGACGTTACCTTGGGATTCGTGCAAGGACGTTGTCATCGAATGAATGAAAGACAACCCTAGCAGGTTATTTGCTGCGGTGTTTGTCTCAAAGAGAGTTCTCGTGTAGAACTGCGAGGTTCTCCGTACCGGATAAAGGATCTCCAGTAACTTGAGGTATTTCTCCAAACAGACCCAGAATTCTTCTCGCAGCTCTTGCAGAGTAGCCTAAAGAAAACGATAAATAATTCTATTGGGTGTACAACGCAGTCTGGGGCCCTATTCCGAGCCGCGGGCGAGCTCCAGCGTAGTGTCGATAGAGGGGTATCGGTAGAAGGCGATTACGAGCACCGGGAGCGACACCTTCCAGTTTTGGTATTGCCATATCACTTTTAGCGACAAAGCGCTTGGTTTGTTGACTGTCGTTAGACGTTAAGACGTCTGAGAACGAGACGCCGCGCTCTCAGCCAATAGCGCAGCAGGTGGAGAATCACGCGGTATGCCCCTTGTTTTGGAAGCAGACGACGGTGCTTTGACGATGGAGAAGAAGTCTCGCGCTTCTTGCTCAACGCACGAATAATATGAAACGGTGTTGCAGTTCATGATCGAGCACCGCAATTTATTCACCGGAATTTTGCTGGCAGCCTTCACGCAATTAGACAGGCAAAGGGAGTGGGCAGAATTAGCCGCGGTATTAAATCGCCGGCTAATGAGCTGTCAGGACAGTTGGGAAGCGGAGCAATGTAAGCTTTACGCAGAGCTTTGTGTAATCAAGTTAAAATCTGGGCGGGTTGGTGATCCATTCTAAAAACGATAAAAAAAGAACAGTGCAAGGGGACAACGAGAAGGAAGGGACAGGGTATTTTTGTATTATAAGCGGGGATGCTTTGCAAATAAAAGTTTGGTTGGCAGTCAGTGCTGCGTTTCCACCGTCTTTTTTTCCTTTCATTGCCCTTGCACTCGGGTTTTTTTTATCGTTTTTATGTTAGGTTAGGTTGGGTTGGGTTGGGTTAGCACGATACACCCTTGTGTGTCGTGCTGAGAATCTGGACATGGATGATAGTGAGGTATAGCCACCGCTGTGCAGCAGTTTCACGAAAGACGTCTCATTTGATAAAAACGCGTTGTCGCCCGATCTAAACACCGGCGCCAACCGTGGCGGTGTCGATAGGAGCCACGCAAAGTAACTTGCAGCCATCTTGACAGCTCTCGCTCCTCTTAACGACAGTACGGCCCATCATAACGACAAGGTCGAGGCTGTCGTTCCCGTGAGCGACACCGTTGTTTACGGACGACGCGTTTGGAGCGCAGGGAATACCAAATTCTCATCGCTAGCGTTACGTTGCGTCATATACCACGTCCGCTCGCTCCCGAACGACACGTTCGCGCTACCGACACGGATCAGAATAGGGCTGTTGCAGTGAAGTTTGCACAGTGCCATTTCGGGCCCAAACGGCCACGGATCCCAACAGTAGGTAGTTTCATCAGCGTGTTTTGCATGTTTCAAATGGTGTGGCGCCGAGGAAAGCTACAAAACCCGTAGGAAATCCACAGAAAAAGCGGTGCTTCTTGAAAAGTGGGAGCAACTCGAGACCGTGTATTTGAAAGTGCCGCGTCGTCTGCTAAACTACCGAGTGTTGCATAATTTGGGGCGCTGACGTTGGTGCTCACTCGCGCCACGTGGCCCAGAGAAACAGGCCCATAGGGCCCCAGGTATCGTGTGAAAATCAACAGTGTGCAGGATGAAGTATAACCTTATCACCTCAGAGCGATGATAACGACGACGATGATGATCAATGCTATCATAACCAGTAAACTGACAGAAGTTAGTTTACGCGAGCCCGATGCCTTGCGTTACCCCTAAATTTTTACCTCCACCGTGGTGGGCGCTCTGTGTCCCCTGTATGCTCCCACTGTGGCCAGGATGAAACGGCCAAACACTTCCTGCTCCTCTGCCCTCATTACAACCTATCTCCGTCTGTCTATCTTCGCTGCCATATCCTGGGAGCATCTCATACCGAGCTGTGCAATAGGTCTGTGGCAGCAGGTCTCGTGTATCTTACATCCTTCTCTCGAACCGATTTTAAACGCTTTCTCTGTGCTCTCTCACACGTACACGCATACATCCCCAAATACGTACGTACTTATGTATGCGTACATACGTCAGTTGACATCTTCGTTCACGCTGTTATGGATTAAAGAACGTAATTCCAACCAATTGTCCTGGCCAATCTCCCTTAGTGGCTCACGGCCATCTTTTCAGATGAAGAAGAAGAAGAATGTTCCGTGACGGATTTCGGATGATGCATCTGGTAATCCGAGCGAGAGCGTCCAGGTCCAGTGCACGATCTATTGGGGGAGTCGTTCAGGGACAGTCATCACCCGAATTTGTCGGACGATCTACCGGCTCTACAGCTCTTCTACGAGGCTCGCTCGCACTCGCTACGCATTGTGCGTTCGTGAACTTCCGACAGCGTCGTTGGCGTCGTCGCTCACTTTTGTCTGATCACAAGCCTTTTCTACAACTCGAAGCCTCTGAAAGTGAACAATGTTCTTTTCTATAGTTTTTGTTTTGTACAACTTCGATCTTCGAAAGTGAACACTGGGTACAGTGAGACACGAGGACAGTGTGACAGCAGGAAAGTGGACATAAAGGCAGTACCTGCAGGAACCGTGACGCAGTTTTTATCTTTTATCGCCTTTCTTGGATTGAGAAATTTGAAAGTGAGATTTTAGCGTACATCCCGGGTGCTCGGGTGAAACCTGCCCTCATGCAAGTCATTCATGTCAGGGCCTAACAATACACTTATGCACAGTTTCCACATAATTAAACGATAAAGCTGTTCGTTACTCAATCATGCTGCAGTTTACGCAAACGGAAGAGCACTAAAAGGAGCTGGGAGCGAGCGAAACAAGTACAGAACCGGCGTTCCTGTCCAGAGTATAGTCACGGGCTCTACCGCCATCTTTCGTCGCACGAGGGAAATCGAGCCTCGACGAGGGCTCGTTTCGTTCCATTGGTAAGCGCGCGATCTGACAGGCATTCATTTATGGTGAGCTAGAGCTAGAGCTAGAGCTAGAGCTAGAGATCTAGCTCACCATAATTCATTTCTAAAAATGAATGCCTGTCAGATCGCGCGCTTACCGAGGGGGCGTTGCACAAGCATAGCCTGCGAGAAGTAGGTCACATTTTCCTCTTTGTCATTCACATTATCGGTGTCAATTGAACTTTCATCGCTAGGGGAAGATGGGGCAAAATGGGGTACATAAGGGGAAAACGGTAAAAGTTGTCACTACGGAAATGAAGGAGAAACTGGTGGGGTCTTTACTTCAGTGCACGCATTTATCCCTCTGCTATATGCTGACGATTGCACGGCAGCCAGAACAATTCCGGACGGCACATTCAATGCATTTACTATAGGGGTATAACAAACGTCCCATTTTGCCTACCCCAATCGGGCAAAACGGAACAATGGTACGGGGCCGAATGGGGAGAGTTCACGTAAGGTACTCATGAAATTGATAAGTACAAAGTATTGCTTCGTTTATACGCTTTGAAAACTGCCCGTGTACTGTGAGCAACACTACATCGTACCGCAAACAAAGCAGACTCAGCTGAGACATAATAAGCCGTTAATATGAACCACAAAAGTCGCACACAACATCATCGCCAGTTTCATCGGTGCCAGCGCAGGAACTCACCCAGCGCCGGTGCTCACGTTAAACGGATGCTGTATCATATTCCTTTCTGCGAGCTCATACGCTAGTCTCCGGACTTCAGAGCCTCGTAAACCCAAAGAATTAGCTCCCCATTTCATAGATGTACGTGGCCAACTCTTCCTCTAGTTCAAGAGAAAGGACAGACGTGAAGTTACCGATGTGCTTGACGGAACCGAGGGCCTTCTTGTTTGTTTCACGAACGTTTCTACGGTGGTAAGCACGATCATCATCATCGTCGTCGTCAAAAGAAATGTCTTTTCTTTACTTTTCACTATTTATTTTAGTGTCCGTGAACAAATATTTTATTTTTGGCACGGTGGCAAGGCACGCAGACACATTCAATTATCTCATTGTATGTGGTACTCTCGTGGTACTCATACTCACATTCTTAAAAGGGTCCGCGTACCCGTAACACAACCGCATCATGTGACACATCGCTGGAAGGTTCTGTAAGGCACGAAATCAAAGCACGTCCAGTAAGTGTTTATGACGACTTGTTACGTTATCAAAAGTCGTTTGCGCCATATCTTGAACAGTCGAGAAAAACAAGTTGTCATATCTTACACGATATATTATGTCTGCCTTTATGTTCATATTGATCAAGGCATTCTTGCAAGCCATTATGAACGACGTTGCAACTCTGGCGCCCCTTGCCTTCGTCATAGGATCTGTTGTGCAAACACAGACAACCATATCAGCCTTCCGCTGAAACGTAAACGGACACCTGAATTCCCGTTGCTAGTACCTTGACGTATAAAGCACAAAGAAAAATTTGGCCTTCAATAAAATTTCACTACTACTCGAATATCCGAAACGAAATAACGAAATTCCGTGTGGGCTTGTCAGTATCGTTTATATTATCGGGACAACCTGGAGCCTACAACTAAAGCTCCACGTAAAACGTAACGTGAGCTTGCAAAATACGCCTGAGGCTATAGATGTCACTTTCAATGTGGATAACAAATCGAATTCTGTCATATGTGCATGAATCACTTCATCGGTACGGCCCAGCGCTAGAAACCACAACCACTACCAAGACCTCCCTCAACATCAACAACAAACAAAAAAGCACCCAAGAAGAAACGTTAGGCCCAATTTACTTACGCATCTTGCCTGCACACCAATCAACACCAGAAGTACTCTGCACCCACAGCAAAATCACCGTCGCTAACGTTGCCAGCAGAGCTGCCATACTGTTTGAAGTACTTGGCTTACAGCGGTACACAGCACAGAGTACAGCAGTTCTGTACGCACTGAATAGGGGTTTGAGTTCGAGAAGCGCCGGCACAGCGATGCCCACGTGAGAGTTGAGTCAAGAAGTTTGTGACTGATGACCACCTAAACAAATATAGTCGGCTTATTTGATATGTACTAAACGCTTTCCAGGAACGCACGTTGTCCTTGTTTACAGCTCCGTGTTACGAAATGACAGAGTGTTATTTGTACACGCGGCTGTTTCTGTTCTTCTTTTATTTTCAGTGTTGTGAACGTAGGACGCGGTGTTCACATTTGCCGCTTTTATGGGGAACATGCAAGGATAGTGATGCGTGCACACGCAAGATTGTTCCGCGCAAGGTGCGTTTATTTCTGCATCTTGCGTCCTGACAAACGATGGCTTGACATTTATCCCGCGACATTCGTGTAGGGATGGGCATAAATAAATTTTTTGAGTATTTAATTATAAATACAAAATACTCTGTTGAAAGAGGTAAGTAATTTTCTGCATAAATAATTTTCAATTTGAGTATTTAAATACGAAATATAAATACAGTATTTAAATACCACAACAACTACCAAGAATACTGTGCGGAAGATGTCATCCGGAAATAATAATGATCGTAACAACAACTCAACAGTGAACAATCATTTATTTGTTATTTATCGTGGCGATTTTAATATCAGAAGTTTCTCGAAGACTGCAGTTTCTAGGTATGTCCTGTTCGATTGTAGAATCAGATTTGCAAAGGAGAACACCTCTCCCTAACTGCCGATAAGGAAAGACTTCTATTAGATTTGACGAAGATGCAACAAGGTAGTCGGGTAGTCCCGACAGCTTTCCTCAACAACAGTGAAAAACCGACCATCTAAAATGGTTTGTCGCATGTGCGTCCTTTGCGAAAACATAGTATACAACTGCGCTCCAAACTCTGTTTTGTGCTTCTTATACTGAAACGTCAAATGCAGGGTAACTATAAGATATGAGTCAGTACCTTGCGTATTTAGGAGTATTTATAGACTATTTACAAAAATAAATACGAAAAAATGGTATTTAAATATAATTGCAAATACATTTTTCAAGTGTGTATCTAAATACAAAATACGAATACATGTATTTATAATTTAAATAATACTTTAATTACGATATATTTAAATACTGCACATTCCTGCATTCGTGGCATGACAACGATGGAATCGGCATGATGTTTACGTCGCAGGGATCTATCACCCCTTACGTCTAAAATATTTCAGGAACACCGTCACTTTTGTTCAAGATGCACCGACTGTGTTCCATTTGCGCTGTGGAAGAAGATACGTCACACCTCTCACTGGACTGTGAAAGGTACTCCAACTCTGCCGCCTGAGATGTACAGTTTTCTTCTTCTTTGGCGACATTATTCGGCCCTATACAGCATACCTCTTCAGTCGAATGCAACTAAAACTGGCTACCCTCTTCCCGGGGGACAAGATCTCATGAATAGCCCCTGAATTCGGGATAAACTACTGATGAATCGCGCATTTTTAAAGCGATAGCTTTACATGACAAACCATCACGTCCTATGGAGGTGGCCACGTGCTATGCCACGTGATGGTCCTGTAGACCAGCTGTATTTAAACGCGTTTGGCAGAATCTTTTCAGCATTTTGTTCTTGTGTTTTTATTCTTTTTTGCTTATTCTCTCAATGGAATAGGCAGTCAAATACGAGTTTGGCTAACGTTTCGTGTGTATTTCTCTTCGAATAAACACCTATATTAAATGTCAGAGCCACCATGAGAGCGGACAGAAGAAGTAATCACATACATGAAGCCCCCGCATGTGGGAACGCGAATGTGCTGTGGGAACACCACATCGTGCTGTGTGCTATGGGAACCCAACATGAAAAAGCAGGTATTGGAATATTCATTCCGCACTTTGGCATACGCACTAGTAGACCTCTTTGCTCTTCTACTTACGTACCAACCTGCTTCA
The DNA here is from genome assembly GCF_037126465.1 of Ornithodoros turicata. Taxonomy (NCBI): domain Eukaryota; kingdom Metazoa; phylum Arthropoda; class Arachnida; order Ixodida; family Argasidae; genus Ornithodoros; species Ornithodoros turicata. The sequence continues at coordinate 65,261,348 of NC_088206.1, forward strand.
CTGAACTACTTGCAATTCTATTTGCCCTTCAGGCTGTATATCATCCTGTTGCGAAATCAACGCATATTTGTGAGTGTTGAGAATTCATTGATTTGTGCAAATAAAGGTTTGCCCAAGTTGTGTACCGTATGTGTGCCTATCCCGTTGCATTCACTCTGATATCATTCCGACGTACTTGCAAGCCGCGGCTTCTCTGACTGTGCGGCTTATGCGCCACAAGTTTTCCCAAATGGGGGAAAACAGTGACTTGCTTCCCCACCTTCAGTGCGGCTAACGCGCATCAAAACACGGTATATAAACATTTAATGGTTTTTAACGAGGATTTTCTCCCATTCTGCCACTCACTTTTGGCTAAAATCAACTAATGAAGAAGTTAACTAACACATTTTGGGCAAGTAGTCGTATTGGAGCAGCTATGTACCATCTTCGAGAGGGTCGTATAAATGAACTGAAAGAACGACAACTGTGCTGCTGTTACAGCTTTTTATAAAAACCCGTAAAAGACAAATAAAAAACCGCTCTGCACAACGCCCAGTGGAATGTGGAATGATATGCGACACTAGAATCGGATACATTACAGCCTACAATATTATCACAACGAGAACATTCACAAGCATACTGTAACATTGAACACTCTGTTATCGTGTACAGAAACCTACAGTGACGCAGCTGTGCCTATAAAAAGCTGAGGCAGCTAGACAGTTGAGAAAACGGTACTTACCCTGGAGCTAGCCATGCCTCCATTACAGCTGTGTATTACCGATGTGTGGTGAGGCTTTGAAAAGCTTTATACACATACAAGACCAACGGATTTTGGGAAGTCAGCTTCGATCTACGTATTGCAGCGCGCCGTGATGCAGCAATGTGGAAATGAAAGTAGGCAAGCTAAAAGATATTCTGTTGGTTTTCTTTGTGCTTTAATGGCAGCAAGTTGATTGGAGAGACGAAGTAAGTGAGAGGATCGCGTGTCTGATCGTGATCTCGAACTAAAGCCGCGCGAAAAAGCGTGGTCTGGAAGAATGTGCTATTCAATAATGTGGCATTTCCCGATACTGAGATTTTCATCTCGCTTATTCCATAGAAAAGTCGATTAGTATACAAGGTGTAGGATGCAACTTTTTATTTCTCATCCGGTAACGAAGTCTTTGAGGAATGTTACCAATACCAGCATCTCGTCCTGGTCAGCGGGGAGCAGATTTTTTGCGCAGGCCTGAAAACATGAAGAATGTCACAAACTCCGAACACAAATGCTTGTTTTGTGAAAGCTGCGCTAATACGATTACTGAGACTGTTCGGAAAAGTCAGTTTTATTTACAGTCACGTACAGTAGGTGGCGCTCGTTATAAAAAGTCTGAAGTTCTTTTTTTCACACATAGAGGGAATCTGGCGTAAGCGGTTAGTCCTATAGGACTATGAGGAAGTGTCCGGACCTCTCATTGTTTACAAACAAATGACGTCAGATGCTACAACAGCGCCACCAACTTGGTAGACTGGAATTAGTACGCAGGGAAAGGTAACGGAATCTTTTTCGTTTCCGTTACAACCTCCGTTACTGGCCCTTATTTATTGTTGAACCAGTTACCACCATTGTTGCTTTCATTTCCGTTACATTTCCCTTTCGGTTTTGCGTTTCGGTTCCACCGCCCCACCTCCAGCTTTTTGTTTTCCTTTTTTCTTTTCTTTAAAAAAACACCATTGACACCGTGACAAAGCTTAATCCTTTTACAATGAAGTCTATTTTGAGGACTCCAGGGATACATGCATACAAAGACAATGTTTATTCAAAACACACATATAGGTACGTGATTTCTGTGAACAGCTGATATGAACATGGCTTCCAGGAATGTTACTCACGATGAGAGAGGCGGTACCCGAGACGGGGAGGGAGAGAGACGACGCAACAAGAATTCTCGAACACAGCAAAAAATTTTATTTACCAGAGCTCTATATATTCAAAAACCTCCGGAGAGGAGGAAGAGGAAGGAGGGAAGGCTTGCTTACGCAGTTGCCACGTGTACTAATCTCACAGGTCTCCCTGAGCAACCTACGCCAAGTGTTCTTTTCTTTGCACAAAACTTGGGTCTCGGGGAAAACCGGCTTACAGCCTCTGCATTCACGGAGATGCTGCACGAGTTCGCTCGACACAAAGCTCCGTTCATTGTTGCGCGTGTGTTCCCGTAAACGGTCATTGAGGCAGCGTCCCGTTTGCCCTACATAGCAAAAGCCGCATTCAAGGGGGATAGAATAGACAACAGAGCGGTTACAGGGCACTAGCGGGTCACGGTGCTTGACATTGCATCCCTTAAAAACAGAAGAAAATGGTGTTAACTTGCTTAGCTTCAAAGCATTTGAAAAAACGATCTTTATGCCGAAATCCTTGGCGACTGCATAAATGTTGTGCGACACAGAGTGATGGTACGGGATGACAGCAATTTGACCAGAGTGAGATTGGGGGACATCTGAAGAACAAGTGTTGCGATAAAATAGCTTTCGAAACAACATAAGAGCCCTAGCAGAAATGACATCATAACCATACCCAGCAGAACATAATCTGGAGCATTGGCGCAACAAACTGAAATTGACATGATGGAAGCAACTTTTTGTCACAGAAGCGTTCAACAACGATGATATAATACCGGATTTGACAATCTTAGAGTGTGAGCTAGAACGAGGCAGAAGAGGCTTGGCACCATCCTTACCGTAACACCAACAAATGCCTGACAGAGAGTCTCAGAGAGTCTCGGGTACCGCCTCTCTCATCATGCACCAGCTTGTCAGCGCCCTGTCACTTCTTTCGATGTTACTCACGCTTGCAACTTCCAGGTCACCATAAGCGTAGGGGAACTATGATTCTTCTGTTTACTGTATACTACTTACTTATATGCTCGAGTTTGATAGTTCATTTTAGTTTTCGTTTTTCAGTTAATTTTAGTTTGCTTCATTGAAGTTTATTCCATAAATTTATCTACATGATATGGTGAAGAATTGCAATAATTCGGGTCATGCGGTACCCGAATTATTACCGTAAATTATTGTCGTTTCCGTTTCCGTTTCAGGTATTCTAACTGTGCGATATCCGTTTCCGTTTCTGATACCGTTACCTGCTATATTTCCGGTATAATACCGTTTCCGTTTCTGTTACATTTCCTTGATTAGTAGAATAAAAAATTAACAAGTAGCAAGAAGGTCACATTAAAGTGCAGCAGTTTATCTGCGAATAATTTGATATAGCTTCTTACATATTATTAGCTGAATGACCTTGTTCCGCTCCAGTTTCTGCGCCTTCTCTAAAGATGGCTACAGGTCTCTTCCATGTTTGTGACCCGAGGAATTCGGGCATCTCTCGGAGTACACGTGGCGTTTCTCCACAAAGCTTGCGCGAACTCTGTCGTACCAACAAACCATATTCCGCTCAGGACTACAACATTCACTTTTCAGACAAAGCAGCCCTTGGGTGGGAGCCTTTTATTTCCGTGATGAACTTGGAATGCGGAGCATGCTGAGAAAAGGTGTCTTAGAACGCGAACTCACTTGGGTGTACCTATTACAAAGAAGCGATCCGTGAATCACCCGAAGGCCACTCGCCAGAGGTAGGTTCCCAGCTCGCTTTCGTCCAACCGTGTTGAAAATACAGGCACTATCGTCGAGAAACATGATTTGACGCTCGATCTAGGTGTGCGCCACCATTCTGTGCACGTGCAGCATGGTCGCCATATGGCGGGCTAGTCGTGATGAGCTGCTGGGGTAGCCGATACGAGACGCTCTCTTGCGGCTTCGTTTAAGTGCCATCATGTTTGTTATTAAATGACTGCGTCAGACTCACGTAATATTAGCGCTCAGTTTCCGTGGGAAATATAAGTGTTCTTGAACGACATACTATCCTACTATGAAGTTTGCGCAGTTTACGTGACACGATTGGTGGTCCAGTTTGCATTCTGCGTACATTTGGCTTACCCCAAAAGACTTCACAACATCTTCCGCAATGAATCTGCCTTCGGCTAACACCCCCTGAAAATAGAAATGCCTGAATTAAAAGTGTCACGAAGGAAAAAGTCATTGTACTCTATGGCTCACTGCCAAACGCGTGCGAAATGCGATAGCATTGCAGCTGGCAAAGGAATGAATTGCTCACAGTTGTCAGGGGCCTCGTGCAGAAAATGGATGTCACCCGCAAACGCGTTCATTTCCTGTGAGCCATGTACTGCTTGCGACACGGTTGTCTGAACACAGCTCCCCGTGGTTTATCCCATCTCAAATCTCGAGGCGTTGCAAGATCATTTATTTCGAGCGAGAAACACGTGCAGCATATGGTCCACCTTTAAATACAATATTGGAAGTACGTATTCGATGGGAATCAAGGAAATATAGACTGCAGCATTACTGCAGGGCGATTTCAGACAACCGTGTCGCGAGTATAGTACTCTTCGGTGCACATTTCTAAACATCTGGCCGAGAGTAATGCTGGCACGGTTTGTGGTACGCCTGTTCCTGGCGTTCTCGGCAGAACGCCACTTACATTCCTCATCTTTGGCCAACGCGTGTAGGAATGACGGCATATCTGTGAGCGCTTTACTCTAGTTCACGATGGCTATACTACATTGCAGCTATACTATATATATGCCCCGCAGCATGCCTCCTACGCTGTTAACTCTTCGGGGTCCGTGCCCATACGGCGTGAACGACATCACGGAGAAAAGCACTGCGCAGACACTCGAATCCAGTTGTCGAATCGAATTCGCCCATGGAAACGGGTCGATTCGCTATAGGAGAGCGTATCGTATTCAACCCCTCTAAACAGATGTGTATCGAATCGAGATGGTGCATACGCATCCGGATAGTGCAAGATGCACGTATAGAGGAATGAAGGGAGGATTATGTGAAGTGTGTCTGTCTGTGCGTGAGGGGGGTGGGGGGGGGGGGGACGTTCGCTGCGGCTCAGTTGCGTCGCCTGCTACTGCCAATCAGGTTGACAAAATGGCGATATTCCGGAGTTCCCAGCCACACCCTGTTTTGGATGTATACGGGCTAGTCTACACAGACAGGAGCAGCAAGGCTCTACAGCGGAGTTCATTTTGAAGTACGCGTGGACATGCGGTGCAGACTTCAACCTCCACTACACAGTCCACAGTCCAGTGTCCACAGCACAGTCCACTACACAGTCCACTCCAGCTATCGCATCTTCCGGTCGTCCTCCGTCGGTGCAGCCATCCATCGGACGCGGATCCAATGAACCTCTGCGGTAGCCGGTCCCTGCGGTAGCGACGTCCTTGGCAGCCCATGACATCCAGGCAGTAAAACCACGCTCTAGACCCTCGTTTGCGCTTACGCCTCAATGTTTCCCACCATGCTTCCCACACCAGGTGTGGGGCAGCTCACCGTGAGCTGAACGGGCCTATTCACCACACGTAGCACCGGTAGCGGCACCATATTTACAGAACTGCGCCTCCAACTTTCCAATATGACACGGCTGCGGGCCCGATGCTGAACTGAACATACTGTTCGATATCGTTATTATTCGAAGTGGGCGCGTTCCAATCGTCACGTCACGGCACGTGAAAACTGTTCCGGTAAGCTGGAATCTCAAAGAAATGGCGCGACTGGTCATTGTACGAGAGCTCGATCGTGACGAATCACAGCGAAGCCCCCCCCCCTAACATCACCCCCCCCCCCCTTATCGCGCGGTACGAAGTAACGAAAATTTGAGCCCCGGTCTCCGTGTAAACGCTTTCTGTCCCGTTTCGTCTCGATTCGATGCGCTTGTGTCGTGTTCATGAAAACGAGGCTACTGAGCGAGCGCGCCCGTAACAGCGTTTCTTTTCAGCACAGGCGACGCGGTGCACGAGGGGACCAGGGCGCCCCTCTCTGCTTCTGGCTACAAACTGACGCGACACGCCTTCACCGATGCTTCCAAAGTGCGTTAAAGGGACGATCGCATCCAGAGACCCATCTACGAAACCGATATGACTATGTTCGGCATCGACCGACAATGTACTTAGCTAATTTTTTCGACCGAAATGTGCTTAGATTTTAAACAAACGAAGTTCTAACATCCGCGCTGATTCCGAAGCTGTAGAGGCGTGACGTCACTCCCTAAGCGGAGGAGTGAGAGGGCGGAGTCCAGAGGAGAAAGGTGCCGTCCCGACGGGGGAAGCCACGTAATTCTATGAAACGCCCGCACGGCCGCTGCATTCCTTTTCTCAAGGCCGTGCCCTCATTGGTTCTTAGAGAGTGACGTTTTCTCGTTTTCGCAGAGAGCGAATTCCGGCATACTGTCATCATCCGGAATCTGCTCTTTTCATGTATTCCATCGCATAACAGTCAAACAATGCCTCTATTTCGCGTGGGGTTTTCAATACTGTGGTCGGTGGTCCACGAGGAATAAAATGGCAGTATAGTTTCGAAATCGACTGGAACGGAAGCCAACTTGCCTTTAAACGAATGTCGCCGCACTTAAAAGTCACGTGTCCATGAAACGTTACCTTGGGATTCGTGCAAGGACGTTGTCATCGAATGAATGAAAGACAACCCTAGCAGGTTATTTGCTGCGGTGTTTGTCTCAAAGAGAGTTCTCGTGTAGAATTGCGAGGTTCTCCGTACCGGAAAAAGGATCTCCAATAACTTGAGGTATTTCTCCAAACAGACCCAGAATTCTTCTCGCAGCTCTTGTAGAGTAGCCTAAAGAAAACGATAAATAATTCTATTGGGTGTACAACGCAGTCTGGGGCCCTATTCCGAGACGCGGGCGAGCGCCAACGTAGTGTCGATACAGGGGTATCGGTAGAAGGCGATTACGAGCACCGGGAGTGACACCTTCCAGTTTTGGTATTCCCACGTCGCTTTTAGCGACAAAGCGCTTGGTCTGTTGACTGTCGTTAGACGTTAAGACGTCTGAGAACGAGACGCCGCGCTCTCAGCCAATAGCGCAGCAGGTGGAGAATCACGCGGAATGCCCCTTGTTTTGGAAGCAGACGACGGTGCTTTGACGATGGAGAAGAAGTCTCGCGCTTCTTGCTCAACGCACGAATAATATGAAACGGTGTTGCAGTTCATGATCGAGCACCGCAATTTATTCACGGGCATTTTGCTGGCGGCCTTCACGCAATTAGACAGGCAAAGGGAGTGGGCAGAATTAGCCGCGGTATTAAATCGCCGGCTAATGAGCTGTCAGGACAGTTGGCAAGCGGAGCAATGTGAGCTTTACGCAGAGCTTTGTGTAATCAAGTTAAAATCCGGGCGGGTTGGTGATCCATTCTAAAAACGATAAAAAAAGAACGGTGCAAGGGGACAACGAGAAGGAAGGGAGAGGGTATTTTTGTATTATAAGCGGGGATGCTTTGCAAATAAGTCTTTGGTTGGCAGTCAGTGCTGCGTTTGTATCGTCTGTTTTTTTTTTTCCTTTCATTGTCCCCTTGCACTCAGTTTTTTTTTATCGTTTTTATGAAACACCCTTGTGTATCGTGCTGAGAATCTGGACATGGATGATAGTGAGGTATAGCCTCCGCGGTGAAGCAGTTTCACGAAAGACGTCTCATTTGACAAAAGCGCGTTGTCAAATGAGACGTCTTTCGTGAAACTGCTTCACCGCGGAGGCTATACCTCACTATGTCGCCCGATCTAAACACCGGCGCCAACCGTGGCGGTGTCGATAGGAGCCACGCAAAGTAACTTGCAGCCATCTTGACAGCTTTCGCTCCTCTTAACGACAGTACGGCACATCATAACGATAGGGTCGAGGCCGTTGTTCCCGTGATCGACACCGTTGTTTACGGACGACGCGTTTGGAGCGCAGGGAATACCAAATTCTCATCGCTAGCGTTACGTTGCGTCATATACCACGTCCGCTCGCTCCCGAACGACACGTTCGCGCTACCGACACGGATCAGAATAGGGCTGTTGCAGTGAAGTTTGCACAGCGCCATTTCGGCCCAAACGGCCACGGATCCCAACAGTAGGTAGTTTCATCAGCGTGTTTTGCATGGTGTTTCAAACGGTGTGGCGCCGAGGAAAGCTACAAAACCTGTAGGAAATCCACAGAAAAAGCGGTGCTTCTTGAAAAGTGGGAGCAACTCGAGACCGTGTATTTGAAAGTGCCGCGTCGTCTGCTAAACTACCGAGTGTTGCATAATTTGGGGCGCTGACGTTGGTGCTCACTCGCGCCACGTGGCCCAGACAAACAGGCCCATAGGGCCCCAGGTATCGTGTGAAAATCAGCAGTGTGCAGGATGAAGTATACCCTTATCACCTGAGAGCGATGATAACGACGACGATGATGATCAATGCTATCATAACCAGTAAACTGACAGAAGTTAGTTTACGAGAGCCCGATGCCTCGTGTTACCCCTAAATTTTTACCTCCACCGTGGTGGGCGCTCTGTGTCCCCTGTATGCTCCCACTGTGGCCAGGATGAAACGGCCCAACACTTCCTGCTCCTCTGCCCTCATTAGAACCGTCTCCGTCTGTTTATCTTCGCTGCCATATCCTGGGAGCATCTCATACCGAGCTGTGCAATAGGTCTGTGGCAGCAGGTCTCGTGTATCTTACATCCTTCTCTCGAACCGATTTTAAACGCTTTCTCCGTGCTCTCTCACACGTACACGCATACATCCCCAAATACGTACGTACTTATGTATGCGTACATACGTCAGTTGACATCTCCGTTCACGCTGTTATGGACTAAAGAACGTAATTCCAACCAATTGTCCTGGCCAATCTCCCTTAGTGGCTCACGGCCATCTTTTCAGATGAAGAAGAAGAAGAATGTTCCGTGACGGATTTCGGATGATGCATCTGGTAATCCGAGCGAGAGCGTCCAGGTCCAGTGCACGATCTATTGGGGGAGTCGTTCTGGGACAGTCATCACCCGAATTTGTCGGACGATCTACCGGCTCTACAGCTCTTCTACGAGGCTCGCTCGCACTCGCTACGCATTGTGCGTTCGTGAGCTTCCGACAGCGTCGTTGGCGTCGTCGCTCACTTTTGTCTGATCACAAGCCTTTTCTATAACTCGAAGCCTCTGAAAGTGAACAATGTTCTTTTCTATAGTTTTTGTTTTGCACAACTTCGATCTTCGAAAGTGAACACTGGGTACAGTGAGACACGAGGACAGTGTGACAGCAGGAAAGTGGACATAAGGGCAGTACCTGCAGGAACCGTGACGCAGTTTTTATCTTTTATCGCCTTTCTTGGATTCAGAAATTTGAAAGTGAGTTTTAGCGTACATTCCGGGTGCTCGGGTGAAACCTGCTCTCATGCAAGTCATTCATGTCAGGGCCTAACAAAACACTTATGCACAGTTTCTACATAATTAAACGATAAAGCTGTTCGTTCTTCAATCATTTTGCAGTTTACGCAAACGGAAGAGCACTAAAAGGAGCCGGGAGCGAGCGAAACAAGTACAGAACCGGCGTTCCTGTCCAGAGTATAGTCACGGGCTCTACCGCCATCTTTCGTCGCACGAGGGAAATCGAGCCTCGACGAGGGCTCGTTTCGTTCCATTGGTAAGCGCGCGATCTGACAGGCATTCATTTATGGTGAGCTAGAGCTAGAGCTAGAGCTAGAGCTAGAGATCTAGCTCACCATAATTCATTTCTAAAAATGAATGCCTGTCAGATCGCGCGCTTACCGAGGGGGCGTTGCACAAGCATAGCCTGCGAGAAGTAGGTCACATTTTCCTCTTTGTCATTCACATTATCGGTGTCAATTGAACTTTCATCGCTAGGGGAAGATGGGGCAAAATGGGGTACATAAGGGGAAAACGATAAAAGTTGTCACTACGGAAATGAAGGAGAAACTGGTGGGGTCTTTACTTCAGTGCACGCATTTATCCCTCTGCTATATGGTGATGATTGCACGGCAGCCAGAACAATCCCGGACGGCACATTCAATGCATTTACTATAGGGGTATAACAAACGTCCCATTTTGCCTACCCCAATCGGGCTAAACGGAACAGTGGTACGGGGCCGAATGGGGAGAGTTCACGTAAGGTACTTGAGATAACCGTAGGGTGGGTTCAACAAACCTCTTTAATAGAAGACTGAACAGGAAACGGACATGGCTTCAACAGCCCAAGAACTCAAAGAATAACTGGCACACGCCAGAGTAGAATATGGTGCTCTCGCGCATCTTCTTCTTGGTAGCCGCGCCACCACAATACCTCCCCCTTTAAGTCGGTTGGAACCGATCTACCGGCCGACGCCTCCTGACCGGATACCTACGTGTGGGTGTACTCAAAGGAGGAGACTTTTCTCCTGAAGGAGCAGCTCCTGCCACTTGAGACGGCTGGGCATCTTGCGTCGTACGGTGGTGGCCGTCCTCACTGCAAGTGTCGTCAACTTCCGGGAAGGGTAGAGGAAATGTTGGTTCTTCCGGTGGCTCATGTTCTGTCGGGGGTTTGGGGAGTGATTCAGTATCCCAGGTATCGGAAGACTCTCTTGCCTTGAGATGGTCTTTGTGTACCCGTTGTACCTTCCCAGAAAGATCCCGAACCTTGAAAATGACTGATCCTTCTTTGTCCACAACAGTGCCACATTTCCAATGACCTTTCTGATGAGGGTCCAGCATCCACACCTTCGCGTTGCTTCCAAACGACCTGTCGCGCGCTCGCCTGTCATGACATCTCTTTTGACGTTCCCTGGCACCTGAAAACATCACCAAAGGGATTGGTCCAGGTGGTCGCACAAGATCCAAAACAGAGCGGTAGTGTCTGCCATTGAGAAGCTCACAGGGTGGACGCCCTGTGGTCACATGGGGAGTGACTCGGTACTTGAAGAGGAATTCCCCTATGCTTTCCCTTCCCCCTCCGCTTGAACGGCGCAGAGCAGTCTTAAATGTCCGCACAAAATTCTCTGCCAATCCGTTTGATTTGGGATGGTAAGGGGGCGTTAGCACATGGTGAATTCCCTGGTCTTCGAGAAATTTCCGAAACTGTTGACTTGTGAACGGAGGTCCGTTGTCCGTCACGAAAACTTCAGGGAGCCCATTTTGAGTGAAGATGTCTCTGAGCGTGTCTATCGTTTTGTCTGCAGTCGTTGTTGTCATAGTCCTCACGTCTGGCCACTTGCTAAAGCTGTCGATGACTATGAGATAATGCTTCCCATGAAGCTCCGCAAAATCTGCGTGCAGACGATACCACGGCTTATCCGGCGGCTCCCATTGGTGAAGTGGCACAGGAACCTCTTGCGCTGCAACGGACGCACATTGATCGCAACCTCTCACTCTGGATTCAATGTCTTTGTCCAGCCCTGGCCACCACAGATATGAGCGAGCCAACATCTTCATTTTATTTTGTCCTACATGACACTCGTGGAGCGTATCCAGAAGGGCTGCGCGATACTTTTGAGGTATAACGGTGCGTAGGCCCCAAAGAACGCACTCACGGTGTGTTGTAAGTTCAGCTCGTCGTTGCCAGTACAGAACCAACTCCTGTTCTACGCGTTCGGGCCAGCCACTTGCAATGTACTCTTTTACTTGCTTCAAGTATCGATCCTGAAGAGTCGCCTCAGCAATCTGCTTAGCTCTGACTGGAAGAGTGTGCATGCGAAAATCCTGCACCGCATTAATCTCCTCGTCCACAACGTTGAAAATACCTTCTTCCATTTGCTGATCGAACTCCAGATCGGCGCCTTCGGGCAACCTAGACAGGCCATCTGCATTTGCGATGTTCGTCGTCGATTTAAACTGTATGTCGAACGCGTAGCTCATTAGAATGATGGCCCACCGTTGCAGACGACTCGCCGTTGTCGCGGGAATGCCCTTTGAGGGTCCAAAAATTACAGTTAACGGCTTGTGGTCGGTGAAGAGTGTAAACTTCCGTCCCCACAAATACTGATGAAATTTTCGGACGCCAAAAATAATAGCAAGGGCTTCCCGTTCTATTTGAGCATATTTTGTCTGGGCTGGTGTCAGTGTCTTCGAAGCGTGCGCAATCGGTCGGTCTTCGCCGTTGATGCGATGATAGATGACGGCCCCAATACCTTTCGAAGAAGCATCCACCGCCAGAAATATGTCCTTCCGTGGATCATAATGGGTGAGTACTTCAGCGGAGGCGAGCTTCCTCTTGATTGTTTCAAACGCATCTACGCAAGACGCAGACCATTGCCAAGATGTCGACTTCTTGAGTAGGCTGTTGAGTGGAGCACAAATATCGGACAAAGACGGCAGATACTTTCCGTAGTGCTGTACCAGCCCCAAAAATGAGCGCAGTTCTGAAACTTGTGTTGGCGGTGGCATGTTCAGAATCGCTGATACTTTTTTGGGTGATGGTCGGAAACCTTCCGCAGTAACCACGTGTCCCAAATACTCAACCTGCCGCTGCAGGAAGGCACATTTCTCCCTCTTGAGAGTGAAGCCGAACTCGCGGAGACGTGACAAAACTTGCTCTAAGGTTTCCAGATGCTCTTTGTCGTTTCGGCCAGTCACGATGATGTCATCGAGATAACAGGCTACAGAAGGAATCCCTGCGATCACCTGTTCCATGGTACGCTGGAAAACGGCTGGGGCAGATGCGATGCCGAAGGGCATTCGATTGAATTGAAAAAGGCCCTTGTGAGTATTGATCACCAAGATTTTCTTAGCTTCTTCGTCCAGCTCCATCTGTAGGTATGCTTCGGACAAGTCTAATTTCGTGAACTTTTCACCGCCATTTAATGTCGCCAGAAGTTCTTCAGGTCTAGGTAACGGGTACTGTGCGATTTCGATCTGCGGATTCACAGTGACGCTGAAGTCTCCGCAGACTCGTACGGCTCCATTTGGCTTGGGCACCACTACAATGGGAGTGGCCCATTCCGACACCTCGATAGGTTCCAGCACCCCATTCTGTACTTGCCGTTGCAGGTCAGCTTCAACCGCTTCCCGAGACGCAAAAGGGATCGGCCGGGGCTTGAAGAATTTCGGCTCAGCGTCTTTCTTGAGATGAAGGTGGACTAAAGCCTTGGTGCACCTTCCTAGTTGGCTTCGAAAAAGATCCGAGTACGTTCCTAAGACGCCTTCCAACTTCGGAGCTGTCAATATCTTGCCCACGAATAATGTGTTGAGGTCGATGCCAAGCTCACGTATCCAATCCCTTCCAAGCAGATTGGTATGTTCCATCCGGGTAAAGAGTGCCTGAAGCTTTTCTACCCTTCCACCTATGGAAACATCGAGATCTGCTGCTCCACGAAGTGGTATCTCGTCCTTGTTGAAAGCACGAAGACGGTACGGAGATTGGTATAGCTCTGGCTCACCCAACCTCTTGAACGTCCTTTCATCCAGAAGTGTTGCCCGCGATCCCGTATCGACCTGCAGGATGACGTCCTTGTCTTTGATACTACAAGCAATGAACTTCCCGTCTTGGTCGTCCGCAAGAAACACGTCGGTCACAAGCTTCACCTTCCGAAAATGTTTACCTTTCTTCCGCGTTCCCTGTGAAGCGGATGAACGACACATTTTCGAGATGTGTCCAGTTTTGCCACAGGCGTGACAGTCCTCGTTGCGGAATCTGCACGTTTCTTGCGAGTGGTTTGAATTTCCACACCGGAAACATCGTTCCTTGCTCTCCGGCTTGACTGTCACCTTGTGCACAGAGGGTTCTGCATGCAACTGCTTCGACTCTGCCTCCGCGGCCAGAAAACTTTCAGCGAGCCGGATCGCTGTGTCCATTGTCAAGGTCTTTTCCAGAACAAGTCGCGCGCGGATGCGCTGATCCCGGAGGCCTACGATGAACGCTGTCATCAGGGAACATGCTCGGACGTCAGACTCTCCTTCATATTCACAGCGGAAAATGATTGCCGACAACCGCTCAACGAAATCCTTCACTGACTCACCGTCCTCTTGACGATTTGAGAAAAGCTTGTATCTCTCAAACTCCTTGAACCGTTTCGGAGTGAAATGGTCAGATAACGTTGCAGTAAGATCCTTGAAAGGTACCTCCATGATGTTCCTCGGTTGCAGCAGGTTATAGAGCCGCTTGAAGACTGCCGGACTCAGCGACGAAATTAGAAGTCCACTCTTGTCCGCATCGTCCGTGACTCTTGCCACACGTATAGCCGCTAGAAACCTGATCTCATAGAGGTTCCAATCTTCCTTGTCAGGATCAAACGTTCCAGGGCTGCGAAACCGCCGAACACCATCGTCCGAACCTGCTCCGGTTGAGATAACTCGAGACTCATCCCCCTGCATCTTCTGAGAAGTCCTTCGCTCGTCGCCAGTTGAGATAACCGTAGGGTGGGTTCAACAAACCTCTTTAATAGAAGACTGAACAGGAAACGGACATGGCTTCAACAGCCCAAGAACTCAAAGAATAACTGGCACACGCCAGAGTAGAATATGGTGCTCTCGCGCATCTTCTTCTTGGTAGCCGCGCCACCACAGTACTCATGAAATTGATAAGTACAAAGTATTGCTTCGTTTATACGCTTTGAAAACTGCCCGTGTACTGTGAGCAACACTACGTCGTACCGCGAACAAAGCAGACTCAGCTGAGACATAATAAGCCGTTAATATGAACCACAAAAGTCGCACACAACATCATCGCCAGTTTCATCGGTGCCAGCGCAGGAACTCACTCAGCGCCGGTGCTCACGTTAAACGGATGCTGTCCTTTCTGCGAGCTCATACGCTAGTCTCCGGACTTCAGAGCCTCGTAAACCCAAAGAATAAGCTCCCAATTTCATAGATGTTAGATGTACGTGGCCAACTCTTCCTCTAGTTCAAGAGAAAGGACAGACGTTACCGATGTGCTTGACGGAACCAGGGGCCTTCTTGTTTGTTTCACGAACGGTTCTACGGTGGTAAGCACGATCATCATCATCATCGTCGTCGTCAAAAGAAATGTCTTTTCTTTACTTTTCACAATTTATTTTAGTGTCCGTGAACAAATATTTTATTTTTGGCACGCTGGCAAGGCATGCAGACACATTCAATTATCTCATTGTATGTGGTACTCTCGTGGTACTCATACTCACATTCTTAAAGGGGTCCGCGTACCCGTAACACAACCGCACCGTGTGACACATCTGTGGAAGGTTCTGTAAGGCACGAAATCAAAGCACGTCCAGCAAGTGTTTATGACGACTTGTTACGTTATCAAAAGTCGTTTGCGCCATATCTTGAACAGTCGAGAAAAACAAGTTGTCATATCTTACGCGATATATTATGTCTGCCTTTATGTTCATATTGATCAAGGTATTCTTGCAAGCCATTATGAACGACGTTGCAACTCTGGCGCCCCTTGCCTTCGTCATAGGATCTGTTGTGCAAACACAGACAAGCATAACAGCCTTCCGCTGAAACGTAAACGGACACCTGAATTCCCGTTGCTAGTACCTTGACGTATAAAGCACAAAGAAAAATCTGGCCTTCAATAAAATACTATATTCACTACCAAACGAATATCTTAATTCCGTGTGGGCTTGTCAGTATCGTTTATATTATCGGGACAACCTGGAGCCTACAACTAAAGCTCCACGTAAAACGTAACGTGAGTTTGCAAAATACGCCTGAGGCTATAGATGTCACTTTCAATGAGGATAACAAATCGAATTCTGTCATATGTGCATGAATCACTTCATCGGTACGGCCCAGCGCTAGAAACCACTACCACCACCACCACCAAGACCTCCCTCAACATCAACAACAAACAAAAAAGTACCCAAGAAGAAACGTTAGGCCCAATTTACTTACGCATCTTGCCTGCACACCAATCAACACCAGAAGTACTCTGCACCCACAGCAAAATCACCGTCGTTAATGCTGCCAGCAGAGCTGCCATGCTGTTCGAAGTACTTGGCTTACAGCGGTTCACAGCACAGAGTACAGCAGTTCTGTACGTACTGAATATGTGTTTGAGTTCGAGAAGCGCCGGCACAACGATGCCCACGTGGGAGTTGAGTCAAGAAGTCTGTGATTGATGACCACCTAAACAAATATAGTCGGCCTATTTGATATGTACTAAACGCTTTCCAGGAACGCACGTTGTCCTTGTTTACAGCTCCGTGTTGCGAAATGACAGAGTATTATTTGTACACGCGGCTGTTTCTGTTCTTCTTTTATTTTCAGTGTTGTGAACGTAGGACGCGGTTTTCACATTTGCCGCTTTTATGGAGAACATGCAAGGATAGTGATGCGTGCACACGCAAGATTGTTCCGCGCAAGGTGCGTTTATTTCTGCGTCTTGTCGTGACAAACGATGGCATGACATTTATCCCGCGACATTCGTGTAGGTATGGGAATAAATACATTTTTTGAGTATTTAAATATAAATACAAAATACTCTGTTGAAAGACGTAAGTAATTTTCTGCATAAATAATTTTCAATTTGAGTATTTAAATACGAAATATAAATACAGTATTTAAATACTACAACAACTACCAAGAATACTGTGCGGAAGATGTCATCCGGAAATAATAATGATCGTAACAACAACTCAACAGTGAACAATACCATTTATTTGTTATTTATCGTGGCGATTTTAATATCAGAAGTTTCTCAAAGACTGCAGTTTCTAGGTATGTCCTGTTCGATTGTAGAATCAGATTTGCAAAGGAGAACACCTCCCTAACTGCCGATAAGGAAAGACTTCTATTAGATTTGACGAAGATGCAACAAGGTAGTCGGGTAGTCCCGACAGCTTTCCTCAACAATAGTGAAAAACCGACCATCTAAAATGGTTTGTCGCATGTGCGTCCTTTGCGAAAACAGAGTATACAACTGCGCTCCAAACTCTGTTTTATGCTTCTTCTACCGGAACGCATAGGTGGGCATTTTGGTGAAACCTCACTCGCCCTCACCCTCACGGCCCTCACGGACTCATGCCCTCACTCGCCCTCACCGCCTTCACGGGCTCATGCCTTCACTCGCCCTCACCCTCACGGCCCTCACGGGCTCATGCCCTCACTCGCCCTCACCCTCACCGCCCTCACGGGCTCATGCATTCACTCGCCCTCACCCTCACGGCACCCACCAAACGCAAGCCCTGAGGGTCCTACCCTCATAAGGTCTCCTGTGAGTGCACTCATGGGGTCTGAGGGGCGCCAGGTCTCTGTGAGTAAAGTCACTGATGAGGCCTGAAGTGTGTGAGGTCAGTATGAGGGCATTCAGAAATGAGGTCAAATGACGCATACCAGACGTGCTCAAATTAAATTATGAAGGCATTGATGATATGGTTCCAGCGACACAACCACCGGCTGTGTACACTTTAAAGGGCTGGTGTGCACGTATTTAGCAATTTCGTCTACGTCGCGCTGAGAACGCAGCAAAGCGTCCTGAGCTGACTGATTAGTTGGTGATATGGTTGCGGTGACCCAACTACCGAGAGGGTGCACTTTAAAGGGCTGGTGTTCCCGTTTTTAGCAATTTCGTCTACGTCGCGCTGGGAACACAGCTAAGCGTCCTGAACTGATGGATTAGTTGGTGATATGGTTCCAGCGACCCAACTACAGACAGTGTCGCACTTTAAAGGGCCGATGTGCCCGTTTTTAGTGATTTCGTCTACGTCGCACTGCGAACACAGTAAAGCGTCCTGAGGTGACTGATTACTTGGCGATATGGTTCCAGCGACTCATCTACAGGCAGGGTGCACTTTAAAGGGCTGGTGTGCACGTTTTTACAAATTTAGTCTATGTCGCGCTGGGAACACAGCAAAGCGTCCTGAGCTGATTGATTACTTGGCGATATGGTTCCAGCGACCCAACTACAGGCAGGGTGCAGTTTAAAGGGCTGGTGTGCACGTTTTTACAAATTTAGTCTATGTCGCGCTGGGAACACAGCAAAGCGTCCTGAGCTGACTGATTACTTGGTGATATGGTTCCAGCGACTCATCTACAGGCAGGGTGCACTTTAAAGGGCTGGTGTGCACGTTTTTACAAATTTAGTCTATGTCGCGCTGGGAACACAGCAAAGCGTCCTGAGCTGATTGATTACTTGGCGATATGGTTCCAGCGACCCAACTACAGGCAGGGTGCAGTTTAAAGGGCTGGTGTGCACGTTTTTACAAATTTAGTCTATGTCGCGCTGGGAACACAGCAAAGCGTCCTGAGCTGATTGATTACTTGGCGATATGGTTCCAGCGACCCAACTACAGGCAGGGTGCAGTTTAAAGGGCTGGTGTGCACGTTTTTACAAATTTAGTCTATGTCGCGCTGGGAACACAGCAAAGCGTCCTGAGCTGCTTCATTACTTGGCGATATGGTTCCAGCGACCCAACTACAGGCAGGGTGCAGTTTAAAGGGCTGGTGTGCACGTTTTTACAAATTTAGTCTATGTCGCGCTGGGAACACAGCAAAGCATCCTGAGCTGATTGATTACTTGGCGATATGGTTCCAGCGACTCATCTACAGGCAGGGTGCACTTTAAAGGGCTGGTGTGCACGTTTTTACAAATTTAGTCTATGTCGCGCTGGGAACACAGCAAAGCGTCCTGAGCTGATTGATTACTTGGCGATATGGTTCCAGCCACCCAACTACAGGCAGGGTGCAGTTTAAAGGGCTGGTGTGCACGTTTTTACAAATTTAGTCTATGTCGCGCTGGGAACACAGCAAAGCGTCCTGAGCTGACTGATTACTTGGTGATATGGTTCCAGTGACCGAACTACCGGCAGGGTGCACTTTAAAGGGCTGGTGTGCCCGTTTTTAGCAATTTCGTGTACATCGCGCTGGGAATAGAACAAAGTCTACAGAGCTGACCGATTACTTCGTGATATGGTTCCAGTGACCCAACGACCGGCAGGGTGCACTTTGAAGGCGCTGGTGTGCCCGTTTTTAGCAATTTCGTCTACAACGCGCTCAGAACACAGCAAATCGTCCTGAGCCGACTGATTACTTGACGATATGGTTCCATCGACCCATATACAGGCAGGGTGCACTTTAAAAAGCTGGTGTGCCCGTTTTTAGCAATTTCGTCTACTTCGCGCTGGGAACACAGCAAAGCCTTCTGAGCTGACTGATTACTTCGTGATATGGTTCCAGCGACCCAACTACAGAGAGCGTGCACTTTAAAGGACAGGTGTGCCGGTTTTTAGCAATTTCGTCTAGACGAAATCGCTAAAAACGTGCACATCAGCCCTTTAAAGTGCACCCTGCCGGTAGTTGGGTCGCTGGAACTATATCACCAAGTAATTAGTCAGCTCAGGACGCGTGGGTCTGTTCCCAGAGCGACGTAGACGAAATTGCAAAAAACGGGCACACCAGCCCTTTAAAGTGCACCCTGCCGGTATAGTTGGGTGGCTGGAACCATGTCACCAAGTAATCAGTGAGCCAATACGCTTTGCTGTGTTCCCAGCGCGACATATACGAAACTGCTAAAAACGGGCAGACCAGCCCAGTAAAGTGCACATTGCCTGTAGGTGGGTCGATGGAACCATATCACCAAGTAATCGGTCAGCTGAGGACGCTTTGCTCTGTTCCCGGCGCGACATAGACGAAATTGCTAAAAACGGGCACACCAGCCCTTTAAAGCGCACACTGCGTGTAGTGGTCGCTGGAACCATATCACGAAGTAATCAGTCAGCTCAGAAGGCTTTGCTGTATTCCCAGCGCGACATAGACGAAACTGCTAAAAACGGGCACACCAGCCCTTTAAAGTGCACACTGCGTGTAGGCGGGTCGATGGAACCATATCACCAAGTAATCAGTCAGCTGAGGACGCTTTGCTCTGTTCCCGGCGCGACATAGACGAAATTGCTAAAAACGGGCACACCAGCCCTTTAAAGCGCACACTGCGTGTAGCGGTCGCTGGAACCATATCACGAAGTAATCAGTCAGCCAAGACGCTTTGCTCTGTTCCCAACGCGACATAGACGAAATTGCTAAAAACGGGCACATGAGGCCTTTAAAGTGCACACTGCGTGTAGTTGGGTCGCTGGAACCATGTCACCAAGTAATCAGTCAGCCAAGACGCTTTGCTCTGTTCCCAGCGCGACATATACGAAACTGCTCAAAACGGGCAGACCCGCCCTTTATAGTGCACACTTCGTGTAGGTGGGTCGATGGAACCATATCACCAACTAATCCATCAGTTCAGGACGCTTGGCTGTGTTGCCAGCGCTACGTAGACGAAACTGCTAAAAACGGGAACACCAGCCCTTTAAAGTGCACCCTGCCGGTAGCTGGATCGCTGGAACCATATCACTAGTGCCTTCATAATTTGCCCACGTCTCGTAAGCGTCATTTAACCTCATTTCTGAATGCACTCATACTGACCTCACACCCCTCAGGCCTCACCAGTGACTTCACTAACACAGACCTGGCGCCCTCAGACCTCATGAGTGCACTCACAGGAGGTCTCATGAGGGGCAAAACCTCATGAGTGCACTCACAGGAGACTTCGTGAGGGTAAGACCTCATGAGTGCACTCACGGATGGCCTGATCGTGGGCTTGCCCTCACTCACCCTCACCTTAAAGGCGTGAGGTGAGGGTGAGGGGCACTCGTGAGGGCCCTCATGAGTGAGTTCGCCCAGCTATGTGCGGGAATTCCAGCGATATCGTGAACCCAGGACACTAAAATCTCGTGGATGAAGGCACGGTGGGGCAGGGTGGGACCTGGAGCAGGGAAAACAATCTTCTACTAATTCTACTTCTATACTAACAATTTTCTTCTAATATTAAAATCGCCATGATAAATAACAAATAGATGCTATTGTTCCCTGCTGAGTTGTTGTTATGATCATTATTATTTCTGTAATTCCAGATGACATCTTCCTCACAGTATTCTTGGTACTAGTTGTGGTATTTAGATACTGTATTTATATTTTGTATTTAAATACTCATACTGAAAAGTACTTATGAGCTCACTGCTGCAGTATATTTAAATAGCTCTTTCAACAAAGTATTTGGTGTTTATATTTAAATACTCGAAAAAATGTATTTATGCCCATACTTCCAAGAATGTCACAGGATAAATGTCATGCCATCCTTATCTTGACAAGATCTAAGAAAAGATCTTCCCGGAACAGCATCGTAAGCGGTACTGCCCCGACGACCTTGTTATGGGTCGCGCGTTCAAAGTCACGGCCCACCCAGGGGCGGACGCGTTATCAAGGGTCCCTTCTCCGAAAATGAAGGACTGCTCCCTTTCGCCTCCCTCCACCGCGAACGATCAGTGGCCGGATTTGAAGGGAGACCAGGGCATATATTGCAGATTTTAGGAAAAAGCTTCCCGGAAAGAACACCGCATGCGATGCTGCTCCGACGACCGTTTGATAGGCGGCGCGTTGAAAGACACGGCCAACCCAGGGGCGCGCCGCGTTATCAACAGGCCCTTCTCCAAATATGAAGGACCGGATCCCTTGCATTGCATTGCATTGCGCATGCGTGAAATGCATGAAATGCATCTTTAGAAAAAATCTTCCCGGAAACAACACCGCAAGCGATGTTGCCCCGACGACCGTTTTACGGGCCGCGCATTCCAAGACACGGCCCACCCGGGGGCGGACCGCGGACCGTTGAAATGCATTGCACGCGGAACAATCGTGCATGTGCACGCACCACTATACACCACTATCATTGCATGTTCTCCATGAAAGTATGGTGAGCTAGAATGACTGGTGTGCTTACCGCCCTATCCAATGCATGGGGGCACTTGGTCGCGGCCGTGGCACACGGTCACGTGCGACTGTTTACATGGATGCGCTGAAACTCCCTGCGGGACTTGCGGAAGGATTTTTGTGGGGTTCCGTAGTACTCTTCTGTTCCGTATCACATGCCCTTTCCGTGAAACGCAGACGTTCGCACCGCGCCGGCCAACTAACGGAACGGTGTCGATGGATGGTTTATCAACGGCATCACGAGCTCAGTGCAAGGTCGTTGCTTGCTACGGTTCTCTCTCGCTCTCTTGCAATTGATAATTTGTTGCTTACAACAATGATCATGAGCAATGCAACAGTCGTCGGTCTGTGCACATCGCCGTATTCCCGCTCAGCCTTGAGAGATCCTTGCGCTTCGAAGAACCCTTCCTGTAGCGCTGGCAATGCTTTGGGCGTTCGCTCGCTGCGCGTGCACAATCTATAAGGAACTTCTACAACTTGTACCTTGCCGAAAAGCTGATAGCCTCCTCAGCCGGAATCGAATACACAACCTGACGCCAAACATTTGAGGGTTTTAGTGAGGGGGCCTTCATAAATCACTGATTGTAAAGTACGGGTAGATTTGGTTAGACGAAGTACAATGGCTATTTCTTGCAATCGAACCGTGCTTGTTTTCTCGCATTCGAAATCGGCTATCGCATAAGGACCCCGTCCAGGCACAAGTGTGCCAGGATTGTGTATGGAAGGTAAGGGAAAGGCCCCTACAGGACGTCACAGTATAACCGAGACAGCACGGTTTCAATAGAGAAATCAGCTGCAACGAATCGTTGGATGTTATATTTTATCTTTTCGCACAGTTTTCAGAAACCGTTTCTCTCAGTGATTCACAGGTTAAAGCACAGGGGTCGGATTCACAAACGCGATCGTAAGTTACGCTAAGATGCGCTAAGACGTCGTAGCCTGCGACGCGCGTACGACGGCGTCGTAAGCGCGATTCACAAAGCTATCGTAGTGGAGAGGGCATGTGTACCTCAGAGAGAAACACCCAGAGGGTGCGAGACTATGTTTTCGCTATGGTAACGATGACGAAAATTTGTAATCGCACCAATAAGAGTCGTCCCATTAGAAGAAGACTAGTTATTCGTCCCCAAATGTTTTGTTACTGCACGTGCTCTCGGTCTTTCGGTAGCCATAATGGATGCCATGCAATCACAGGCGAAACGCGTTCGATGACACAGCGAATATGTTCCCAGTATGTTCGTCTCGGAGAGGGGGTGGGTGAGGGTGTCTTGTAAACGGTGTGTGGCAGTTTTGCAGTTTTTATGGCTTCTTTTGCCTTTCTTGCAGACAATTTGGAGGGGTGTTGGGGGTGTCCTAGCGGGGTGTAGGGGATGCTTTAAAAATCTCTGCGACCCGATTTTACGGAGCACAAAGTTGAAGCATTTGTTGAAGGTTGCCAAGCAAAATAGTGCCTCAATGTCACCTCGGAATGGTCTCGAAGGTTCTGTGGCAAAGTGCAATGCGTTGGCGCGTATTACGGAGTCGTTGTTTCCCATCTCCAAATTCGCCGCTGCCAAATAACGCCGCCATCTTTCTTCGTAAGACTACTCTGGAGCTCTCGCAGGATTCCGCCGTAAGCTGCGAAGATTTTGCGACGCGCGCCCTTCGTGAATCTACACTTCGTCGTAACTTTCCCCTACGAAGGAGTTACGACAGATTCCGTCGCGCGAGCTCTTTGTGAATCCGGCCCCAGCTTCGGACTCGTGCGCAGTGCAATAATTATCGAACCTGGGGGCTTAATCACTTGCACGCGTTAGGAGCTAACGAGGGGCGGGGCACTCGTCGAGAAGGGCACGTGATAAAACACGTGAACGGCATTCTTCGCGCGATACATGAAGGGCGTGGTATACGTCACGCGCAATGTGTCACGTGCTCATCTTTTTGAATTTCCCGCCCGCCTTTTTGAATTTCCCGCCGCTCGTTAGCTCATACGACCGTAACGGCGATGAAGCGATTAAGTTCCCAGGTCAGGGTTTGCAATGTGTATTCTTCCGCGTTTTATTAGGCCGGTAAGTGGCCGGGATAAGTAGGGAAGCGTACCAAGTGTGCGGACAAACAGTTTTCGACGGTTTAATCAGGGGTCTGATAAACCCTCGTCGCTTCGGGCACTGACCGGCTGAAAAACGTAGGGCCGCGCAGTGCTTTACACACGATTGCATCATCAAATACCGCGACCATATGTACTACACTGCAATGTATTTGATGCGATATAAATTACATCAAAGCATGCGACATTATATCCACTTGTTATCCTTTAACGATAAGTCACCCGACGTTCGTTGCTTTTCTATTCAACCTGTTCTGAACCCCTTAGCTGGTGCACGTACAAGTGGAAAGAACTTCGGCGATAATTTGCCTGCTGCTCACAGTCACTTCATATGTAGTGCTTATTGCTCGCTATTTTCAAGAAATGAGACTCCATGTAAGAACCCGTGTTTTAGCCCGTACAACCTGTATGTGTAGATCTCGCACTGTTTTTATTGTACACACCATCAGATCAGAGTAATAAAATATATTGATATATAACTAGCTTGTTGAATGACAGTATGAATGACAGTTCAATAGCAAGCAATGGAAGAGCGTCGCTAAAGTTGGAAGTAAGAACGTCGAGGTAAAATCTGCAATAAAATAAACATTACAGCGTCAGTGTTCCCCAAATATTCACCAGATGAACGCGTGAAAGTGCGGGTAGTAAGACAACAATACTGGTGTTCGAATTTCTCAAGAAAAAAAAAACTATAGATGATGGAACAACTTCGCTTGCAGCAAAACTTTTCCTCAAGAACGATGATGAAGAAAATAGCAGCGGCGCTCGGCATGTATCATGATACCTGATAACATAGATTGAGAAGTTACCCGTCAAAAAGTGCAGTTAAGCTACCGTGTGCAAAATGTAACTAAGTTAATAACGAAGTTCTTCAGCCTAAAATGTAACTCGCAGTTACTGAGTTACTTAAAAAAAGAACGACTTATTTCCAAGAGACTTCGGACACAAAATAGTATTACGCAGGTCCAGAGCGCGTGAGCAGTTGAGTTAGACCTTGAGTTGCCTGTGGAGTAGTGGAATACGCTTAGATCGTTTTCGTTTATGTCCAACAATAGACCTCTCCCTGTTTGTAAACAAATGACGTCATAGCGTTCGACAGCGCCAAAATTTGGTAGAACTGAACTACGCTCGAAGCTAGAGGTGAAAAAGGTCGCGCCCGAAAGCTACGGTCTTAAGATATGGTCCCTTAAAGGGACGCGACCCTCGGTCCTACTTTGATTTCAATGGGAGGCAGCCAACAAGTGCCCGTTCGTGGAACCCAGCCCTCTCCTTCCGATTTCTTTGGGCTTCAGTCTCTCTACCAATGTCATGATGACGCTCCTCTGGTAGAGGTCTATTCGAACACTTTGCATCTTACTCCCTGTGGGCGCACAATGGTTCAGCTTCATTTCAATCACAGCGGTTCTTACTTCCTGAACAAAATACTGTCGTTGATTGAATATCACGTTTTATGGCAAAAAATGCCACGAATGAACCGGAGAGAAAGCAAGAAAATATGTGGACGTGAGTGAAAAGCGAGTTAAAAGTAACTTGGAACTTAACCTAAGTTACTTTGGCAAAGTTACCTGAAAAAGGAACGAGGTCCTCTGAAAGTTACCATGGCGCAAAAGTACCGAGTTAAGTTACTGGTTGCCAAAAAAAGGAACTTAGTTACAGTAACGAGTTACTTGTAACGAGTTACCTCGAACACTGCCTGATAACAGCGAGACGATGTCTTTCTGGAAGTCATAAAGGTTAGTGAT
The DNA here is from genome assembly GCF_037126465.1 of Ornithodoros turicata. Lineage (NCBI taxonomy): Eukaryota > Metazoa > Arthropoda > Arachnida > Ixodida > Argasidae > Ornithodoros > Ornithodoros turicata. Next base: position 65,286,694 of record NC_088206.1, read on the forward strand.
CCTGAGATTACGGGGGTAACCCTGAATGCTGTATCAAAATAGGACGTTATACACTGTCTGCGTAGCATAAAAGATGGTGGATACTTCCGAACGAGCTGCCTGCCAGTCTGGCAGCACATGCTGCTCCTGAACACTAAAGTCATGAAAGTTCACTCTCTCTCTCTCTATTTACCGGTCATGATGTACTTTGCGAACTTGGCTGCTCTGTGGTGGCGTGCATGAAAACAAAGTACACAGGTCACTGCTCAGCATGGAGCGAACAGTAAGAGCTGTTGCGTTGAGAGTGCGCCCTCGTTTTGAGAACTTCAGCCAGTAGGAAGAGTCTCTTCTGCTGGAACTGGTTCTGTTTTCCCCTTTGGTAGCAGCATGGCATGCTTTCTAATCCAGCTGATTCATTCTGATTATATATCAACCGTGAAATTAAATTTCAGCATCATTTTTGTGGATTCATATGTGTTCATATTCTTCAATAGAAAGCTTGCTGCATCGCGAAAAGCCGGGAAAGGGGGAGAGCAGTGACATAGTGTATAAACCCTGTTCTTAAATCGTAAGCGAAAACCATTGCTCGTACGATGAAGGTATAAAGGAGACAGAGTTCCTACTGTATGTGACTTTCTGTCTAAACAGATCTCACCTTCCACTACCTCTAGTACGATGTTCGAGACAAATACATAGTACATCGCGACTTTTGCTTGTCAAACGACGCGATTACATCTTATGATGTAAGTAAGGAGATTTTCTTCAGGTTGCATAATTTCATGTCAAGAATTGGCTTAGGTATATGATTGATTTTCCAAATACTCTGCATCTATTAGTACATGACGCTGTTTTCGGAAATGGCGTCTTAAACGAAATTTCAGCATGAGTATGGAAGGATTTCTGTGTCTTTCAGAGCGTGTATCTCGATGGTCAGTCTGTCGCGCCCAAAACTTTATACACTGTGCACCAGTGTATCAATGCATTATATGACAAGCGCAATCATGTTGGGTTGTACAACAATGGGGTGTAAAAAAATCCTGCAGCCAAAATTTTAGCAGCCTTCCACCATATCCAAAACGGAAGATACGCCGAGTCACCTTTCCTTGGAACGCATTGAGACGCTGCCTTTACCATAACACTACAAAACGCGAACTCGTCCGTCCGTCGTAATCATATCTCTGAAGCGTGACATATCAGCACGCCCACATTTTTTCTCTCCCCCCCCCCCCTCCCGTATCCGCCATTGATTGCTTCAATTTCGGCCATCGCGGAAACTCCCAGGCGCTCCCAGGTGCTCTTTGCCCATGGGGTCACGCGGCCGTGAGGGCGCAAGAAGCGGCACTGGGCTGGTGGGCCGAGCCCTTGGTAGCCACCTATCGGCAGGCCCGTTGTCATGACCCGGTTTCAGTCGCCGTCACTGATCTCTATGTATAAAGCATGGAGGTAAGAAACTAAGGAGAGGGCTATAAGATCGGAGGGCCCTGGGACCCCTCTAGCGGTCGCTCCAGGCAATACCACGCCCATCTAGTTGCCCGGTCACGTGATCCCCACATGTTTCTGCGATATGGCGGTCTGCGCGGAGGCTTGGAAGTTTAGCAAACCTCATCTTCAGCAAACGTCTTACCTTCAAAGAGTCCATTCGCACAATACTTTGAAGGTTATGGGTTGTTTGAAGATTTGCCGCGTGAAAAATCACAGCAAAAGTTGAGCAAAACAGAAGAGAAGCCAGGCAATGTCACGATGACGTGCGTACGTCTTCTAGCGATTTAGTGATCCATTGCTTCCACACCGAGATGATCTATCTTGTGTTTTAACGGGTGTGATAACTTCTAACTGTTATGAAAGCGGAAACAAGCTATTCGGCCGCAGCTCGTCTCTGTATTCAGGTAAGATACGCCGCGGACATGGAGGACGCCATGTTTTATGACGTCTTGCCGTGACGTTATGGGTCACGTGTGTGGGCAACTAACCACAATGCCATGCGCGGGTCACAGCACGCTCGCTTGCATTGGGAGAGACGCTTAGGGCATCTCCTTAGTTTCTTACCTCCATGGTATAAAGGCTGGATCGCGCATTGGAGAGGGGCGCGTGGGAGAGAGGTGCGGCAACCGGCCGCCATGTTGGAGGGCCCAATGGCGCCGGCTGCTCCCGTCCCATAGGAAACAATGGGAAGCGATTTGATTTGGAGAATTTATTCCGCTTTAAACGCTCCTCATTGCTGATTAGCACGCATCTTTCTTAGGAATCAGTGTGCTGATGTATTCCAAACGTGCTTCAGCCGTGTTCCTGTTGTTTTTAATAGTAATTGCCTTCTGCTTCTTCTCCGCTGCCTGTATTCCGAATAGGGGGCCGTAAGTGTTGTGCACAGGGAGCATACGCATGAAGGTGAATTCGGTGAATGTCAACCTATAAAATTCATTCTTTTTGCTCAGAAAGGTTTCACACTGTTTCTTATTGTGAGGTACTTCCGTTTTTATATTTTTTGTTTGTTTTCGTTTCTGTTCGGTTTTCGTGTGGTGTTCCGCGGTTCTCGTTCGTTATTGTGTGGTTTGGTGTTGTATGGTTCTCGTTTGACTTTTTCCGTTATCGTATTATGTTGCAAAAATATTCCAGAAGCCAGGAGAAGTCATGATCAGAAAACAACGAAATTGCACACCGGCTTGACGCAACAAATAACAATTTTAATGCAGACGTTTCGTCTCCCATGCGGGGGACATCATCAGTGAAAGCAAAATGAGAGGCGACCGCAACCAGCGGATTACTTAACCAGGTCGGCGAACACTTCGGGGAGGGGGCCGCGATTGGTATTACACACTAAAGGTTCTCCTCGCAGGTGCCATGACTCAAGCAGTTTCCTGGAGCCCCACCTTTGTTCCCTGGCTAAGGTCACAGCATTCGCGTAGTCAAAAGAGTGATCAATTAATATTTATTATGATGTATTATTTATTTATTATTATTTATTATTTAGTTATTTGTTGCGTCAAGCCGGTGTGCAATTTCGTTGTTTTCTGATCGTATTATGTTCTACGCGTGTCTCTGTATGTATTCCAGAACACACAACCTCGATCCTTATTCTGAAGGGGATCAGTATTTTATTCACCACATCACCACCAGCGTGGAGTATGGACCCTGGCGATGAAACCCCCCATTCATCAACTTAAAATAACGTGATTGTCACGAGTGCTTTGCAGTTGTTCAGCTGTCACCGTATTTCATTGCAGAAATTCGAAGCGCTGCATACCGGAAGAGCATGGACATGCATGACTTATCACACACGCTGTAGCAGCGACTGCACATACGAGGTTAACACAGCAGTTTATTTACTTCCACCGTACCTCACAGATTAAAAGAACAGTGGAACAAATTGGCATATTGGCGTAGGTTCTGCATCCGGTTCTTCGGCACAGCTGAGCGACTGTGAGGGGAACCTGCAAGCACAAGCGCATTGTTTATAGAAAATACATGGTCTTGAGATTTGTAGGAGCAGCCACACATACTTTCTTAGTACGTAATGGCACCAGCGAAGTAGCAATGCAGACAAGTCCGAGTTGTCAGATGCATGCGATACGAATAAACAGATTTTTCCTCAAAATAAAGAGCTTACCTGTGAAAAATTATCCCTCTTTCTCTGTCCGTGTGAAGTGTACTCAAAGTAGCAACAAATTGGCATGACATGCCCTTTAGTTTAAAGTAAATCTTAGAAAATACGGGCCACCCCGCTTGAACTAAATGCAGACGACAGAATGCGTTGGGCCCACCAATATGGCGGCCGGTAACCCCGCTGTGGAGCACCCTATGCGCGATTCAGCCTATACTATAGAGACCAGTGGTCGCCGTTCAGCACGCCATTCATTTTAGCTCACCATAATGAAAGCGCCAAATGTGAACACCGCGTCCTACGTTCACAACACTAAAAATAAAAGAAAAAGAAAAACAGAAACAGCCACATGTACAAATAATACTCCGTCATTTCGCAACACGGAGCTGTAAATAAGGACAACGTGCGTTCCTGCAAAGCGTTTAATACATATCAAACAAGCCGACTATATTTGTTCAGGTGCTCATCAATAACAAACTTCTTGAGTCAACCCTCACGTGAGCATCGATGCGCTGGCGCTTCTCGAACACAAAATCCCCTATTAGAACTACAGAACTGCTGTACTCTGCCGTGAACCGCTGTAAGTACTGTGAAGTACTCCAAACAGCATGGAAGCTCTGCTGGCAGCGTTGACGACGGTGATTTTGCTGTCGGTCGAGGGTACTTCTGGTGTTGATTGGTGTGCAGGCAAGATGCGTAAGTAAATTGGGCCTAACGTTTCTTCTTGGGTGCTCTTTTGTTTCTTGTTGATGTTGATGGAGGTGTTGGTGGCGGTGGTATTGGTGCTAGTGCTAGGCCGTACCTATGAAGTAATTGATACACATGTGACATAATTCGATTTGTTATCCACATTGAAAGTGACATCTAGCCTCAGGCGTATTTTGCAAGCTCACGTTACGTTTTACGTGGAGCTTTAGTGGAAGGCTCCAGGTTGTCCCGATAATATGAACGATTCTGACACGCCCACACGGAATTAATACATTCTTTTAATTAATACATGTATTTGATGTGATATAAATTACATCAAAGCATGTGACATTATCTCACTTGTTATCCTTTAACGATAAGCCACCCGACGTTCGTTGCTTTTCTATTCAACCTGTTCTGAACCCCTTAGCTGGTGTACGTACAAGTGGAAAGAACTTCGGCGATGATTTGGCTGCTGCTCACCGTCACTTCATATGTACTGCTTATTGCTCGCTATTTTCAAGAAATGAGACTCCATGTAAGAACCGAAGGAAGTGGAAATGTGTTTCGGGAACCCACTGCTTGTTTTAGCCCGTACAGCCTGTATGTGTACATCTCGCACTGTTTTTATTGTACACACCATCAGATCAGAGTAATAAAATTTATTGATATATAACTAGCTTGTTGAATGACAGAATGACAGTATGAATGACAGTTCAATAGCAAGCAATGGAAGAGCGTCGCTAAAGTTGGAAGTAAGAACGTCGAGGTAAAATCTGCAATAAAATAAACATTACAGCGTACGTGTTCCCCGAATATTCACCAGATGAACGCGTGAAAGTGCGGGTAGTAAGACAACAATACTGGTGTTCGAATTTCTCAAGAAAAAAAACTATAAGTGATGGTAACTATAAGTAAGTAGTTCTGGTGTTGATTGGTGTGCAGACAAGATGCGTAAGTAAATTGGGCCTAACGTATCTTCTCGGGTGCTCTTTTGTTTGTTGTTGATGTTGGTGGCGGTGGTGTTGGTGCTAGTGCTGGGCCGTAAGAAGCGTTATGAAGTAATTGATACACATGTGACATAATTCGATTTGTTATCCACATTGAAAGTGACATCTAGCCTCAGGCGTATTTTGCAAGCCCACGTTACGTTTTACGTGGAGCTTTAGTGGAAGGCTCCAGGTTGTCCCGATAATATAAACGATTCTGACACGCCCATACGGAATTAATACATTCTTTTAGTAGTGAATATAGTATTTTATTGAAGGCCAAATTTTTCTTTGGGCTTTACGTCAAGGTACCGGCAACGGGAATGCAGGTGTCCGCTTCTGTTTCAGCGGAAGGCTGATATGGTTGTCTCTGTTTGCACACCAGATCCTATGAAGAAGGCGAGAGGCGCCAGACTTGCAACGTCGTTCATAATGGCTTGCAAGAATGCCTTAATCAACCTGAACATAAAGGCAGACATGATATATCGGGTAAGATATTAAAACCCGTTTTTCTCGACTGTTCCAGAAATGGCGCAAACGACTTTTGATAACGTAACAGTCGTCATAAACAGTTCCTGAATGTGCTTTGATTTCGTGCCTTACAGAACCTTCAAGAGATGTGTCACATGATGCGATTGTGTTACGGGTACGCGGACCCTTTTAAGAATGTGAGTACTGCGTGTACCATTGCGTGTACGGTTCTTTCTGTTGTACTTGACACTGGTACTCCGAGTATGTACTAAAGGAGACCAATGCTACCCTGGCGAATTCTCTTGGCACACTATGAGTACGCACGAGTGTACCACATACAATGAGATAATTGAATGTGTCTGCGTGGCTTGCCACCGTGCCAAAAAGAAAATGTTTGTTCACGAACACTAAAATAAATAGTGAAAAGAAGAGAAAAGACATTTCTTTTGATGATGATGATGATGCTTACCACCGTAGAAGCGTTCGTGGAACAAACAAGAAGGCCCTCGGTTCCGTCAAGCACATCGGAAACTTCACGTCTGTCCTTTCTCTTGAACTAGAGGAAGAGCTGGCCACGTACATGGGGAGCTTATTTTTTTTTTACGAGCACTGAAGTCAGGTGACTAGCGTACGAGTTCGCAGAAATGAATATGATACAGCATCCGTTTAAAGGAGCAGTCTAGAAGCACACAACTCTGTTTGTTTTTGGTCAGTATGGAATGTTAGGCGGCCGAAAACAGTTTTCACACAATTAGTGCAACTGTAGCGAAATTGGGACGCCTGCAATAGCTCCCTGAACGTTCCGTGCGCGAAACGCCCTGCTTCGCCTTCACGATAGACACGTGATGAGCGCCGCCACGCGCGTCACTATGTGACGCGAGTGGTAGGGACGCTCCTCATTGGACCTGGGATCACATGATCGAGGTGAGCAACACCGCGCAGGCCGGAGCGTCTGCTACCGGTTCGGAGACGCCATGCGTTCTCCGGCTGCGTGATGTCGGAAACGGAGGGTTTGAAGGCTGTCAACGACACAACCACGTTTTTTTGGGATCGCAGATACCACGGGAAGAACGAGTGGTGCAGTACGAAATTAACTGCGTCTTGTACAGCGAAACCCCAGCGCTTCCCGACAGTGTGCAGCCTCTGACCGTTTTCACTGCACAGTTGGTTCAGTGGCTAACAGGTGGCGCCACAATCCCGCCGTCATCGCTTGCTTTCTGCTACTGTGAATTCTGAGATTGCACAGAAGCAACGGATATATTACTCTTGTGATTGCAACCTTATTGGGTCAAGATTGCATATATGCTTTGCTTTTTTTGAGAGAATGTGATATAAACCATATAAAGGACAGAAGTCAACAAGGAACCGCTCGCAATGTTCGTACCAGACCATGGAGGAAGGAAAAACAAGGAGCGGCTCTTCCCTCCAGACTAGCGTAGCCACCCACTAGCGGTCGCTCGAGTCAAAATTGTCATTGCTTCCTGTCCACCACGTGATCCCCTCTAAAGTTTCGGTTTTGTAAGGCTTTGTTTCTCGCGCTGCTCTCCGTATGATTTTTCCTTTTGAAAGTAATTTATTGTGAAAATGTGAGCACCGTCGTAGAAACGACGTATGGTAATGTGTTCCTGTCCCGGCTGCGGCTCTCGTTGAACTGAAAGCAGCTCTGTCACGGGAACGCGTTTTGTTCGTAAGTACACGGTAACTTGCTTTAGTCGCCCGTGTGTCTTCGAATCACCTTGAATTGTTCATTTCGGACCTCAAACTCTGCCGCAGATTCATTTCATATCTTCTGTTGTTGCACAAATATGATTAATGGGACGGCATTCTTTACCACTTAGTCAAGAAAAGTACATACGTTGGAAGTAACCGTTGCCACACGTGATGTTCCGGTCCCGCGTACTCCTTTTGCGTTCTGCACAATGTGACTTGTCTTCTAATAGAACGGTAAACATTCGAACACACACACATGAAGTGCAAGCACGCGATCAACGTAATACTCCCATCTGAACTGCGACACAACTACAGCTCGCGTCGTCTGCTTTGCTGGAGCCATGCTGTCTGGAGGGTCACGTGGTAGACAGGAGCATCCCAGAATGCAATGCGAAGCCGGCTACGCTCGTCCCGATAGAAAACTGTCGGAGGGGCCGCTCCTTGTGTTTCCTTCCTCCATGTAGCAGACGGTTTTTCCTACCAATGAATGAGGTTGTGTGAGGTTGTGAATGAGGAAATGTTCAACAAATGAACTTTACCACAAACGTCACACTCAGCGTGGGTGATTTGAGAGAGTGGCTGGGCGATTTTGCAAATTAATTGCGCCACGGTGAAACATCTTTGGACAAAAATATTTTGGGGGAATGCTTTTCACATACTGCTTTACAATATGACAGCAGTTTTTTTGCCATGTTAGATACCTCTTTAATGCTCCTTTAACGTGAGCAGCGGTGCTGAGTGAGTTCCTGCGCTGGCACTGATGAAACAGACGATGATTTTGTGGTTCAACGATGATTGACGATGATTTTGTGACTTTTGTGGTTCAAATTAACGGCTTATTATATCTTACCTTAGTCTGTTTTATTTGCGGTACGATGTAGCGTTGCTCGCAGTACACGGGCAGTTTTCAAATTGAATAAAGGAAGCAATACTTTGTACTTATCAATTTCATGAGTACCTTACGTGAACTCTCCCCATTCTGCCCCATACCATTGTTCCGTTTAGCCCCACAGGGGTAGGCAAAATGGGACGTTTGTTATACCCCTATAGTAAATGCATTGAATGTGCCGTCCGGGATTGTTCCGGCTGCCGTGCAATCATCAGCATATAGCCGAGAGATAAATGCGTGCATTGAAGTAAAAACTCTTCCAGTTTCTCCTCCATTTCCGTAGTGACAACTTCCGCTTTCCCCTTAAGTACCCCATTTTGCCCCATCTTCCCCTACCGATGAAAGTTCAATTGACACCGATGCGAACGACAAAGAGGAAAATGTGACCTACTTCTCCCAGGCTACGCTTGTGATCAGGCCAAAGTGAGCGATGACGCCAACGACGCTGCCGGTAGTTCACGAACGCATAATGCGTAGCGAGTGCAGCGACCCTCGTAGCGGAGCTGTAGAGCCGGTACAGCGTCCGACAAATTCGAGTGATGACTGCCCCCAAGCGAGTCCCGTGTAGAGCGTGTACTCGATCTGGACGCTCTCGCTCCGATTACTGTATGCATCACCCGAAGTCGCCATTACCATTTAACTTTACCTTCACGGAACATTCTTCACCTTCTTCATCTGAAAATATGGCCGTGAGCCACTAAGCGAGATTGTGCAGGACGATTGTTTGGAATTACGTTCATTAATACATACCAGCGCGAACGCAGATGTCAACTGACGTTGACGTACATAAGTACGTATGTATTTGGGAATGTGTGCGTCTACGTGTGAGAGAGCACAGAGAAAGCGTTTAAAAGCGGTTCGAGAGAAGGATGTAAGATACGAGACCTGCTGCCACAGACCTATTGCACAGCCCGGTATGGGATGCTCCCAGGGATAGCAGTGAAGATAAACAGACGGCGACTGTTGTAGTGAGGGCAGAGGAGCACCAAGTGTTGGGCCGTTTCATCCTCGCCACAGTGGGGGCACACACGACACACAGAGCGCCCACCACGGTGGAGGTAAAAATTTAGGGGTAGCGCCAGGCATCGAGCTCGCGTCAAACAGACTTCTGTCAGTTTACCGTTTATGGCAGCATTGATCCTCATTGTCGTCGTTATCATCGCTCTCAGATGATCAGGTTATACTTCATCCTGCACGCTGTTTATTTTCACACGATACCTCTGCGTTGTACACCCAATAGAATTATCGATCGTTTTCTTTAGGCTACTCTACAAGACCTGCGCGAAGAATTCTGGGCCTGTTTCGAGAAATTCCTCAAGTTATTGGACATCCTTTTTCCGGTACGAAGAACTTCGCAGTTCTAGACGAGAACTCTCTTTCAGACAAAAACCGCAGCAAATGACCTGCTAGGGTTGTCTTGCATTCATTCGATGACAACGTCCCTGCACGAATCCCAGGGTAACGTTTCCTAGACACGTGACTTTTAAGTGCGATGGCACTCGTTTAAAGCCACGCTGGCTTCCGTTCCAGTCGATTTCGAAACTCCAGTGCCAGTTTATTCCTCGTGCACCATTGACCACGGTATTGAAAACCCCACGCGAAACAGGGACATTGTTTGACTACGCGATGGAATACATGACAAGAGCAGATGCTGGATGATGACAGTATGCCGGAATTTCCTCTCTGCAGAAACGAGCAAACGTCACTCCCTAAGAACCAATGAGGACACGCCCTAAAAGGAATGCAGCGGCCCTGCGGGCGTTTCGTACAGATACGTGGCATTCCCCGTCTGGACGGCGCCTTTCTCCTCTGAACGCCACCCTCTCACTCGTGCGCCAAGGGAGTGACGTCACGCCTCTGTAGCTGCGGAACCAGCGCGGATGTATTTAATAATAATAATTAATAATGTCTTTTTTTTTAAATTTAATTTGATTTTTTGTATTTAATTCCTTCAATATCTAAGCACATTTCCTTTGGAAAAATTAGCGAGGTACATTGTCGGTCGATGCCGAACATATAGTCGTATCGGTTTCCGTCGGCGATCGTCCTTTTAACGCACTTTCGAAGCATCGGTGAAGGCGTGTCGCGTCAGTTTGGTTGTAGCCAGAAGGAGAGCGGGGCGTCCTCGTCCCCCCGTGCACCGCGTCGCCTGTGTCGAGAAGAAACGCTGCGACGGGCACGCTCACTCAGTAGTCGCGTTTTCATGAATACGACACAACGACACAACCGCATCGAATCGAGACGAAACGGGACAGAAGGCTTTTACATCGAGACCGGGGCGGCTCAATGCTCAAATTTACTTTATTTCCTACCGCGCGATAAGGGAGGGGGGGGGGGGAGCTTCGCTGTGATTCGTCACGAGCTCTCTTGCAATGACCAGTGGTGCCATTTCTTTGAAATTCCAGCCTACCGGAAGAGTTTTCACGTGCCGTGACGTGACGTTTGGAACGCATCGACTTCGAGTAATAACGATAGCGAACGGTATGTTCAGTTCAGCATCAGGCCCGCAGCCTTGTCTTATTGGAAAGTTGCAGGCGCACTTCCGTAAATATAGTGCCGCTACCGGTGTTGCGTGTGGTGAATTGGCCCGTACACTTCACGGTGAGCTGGCCCACACCTGGTGTGGGAAGCCTGGTGGGAAACATTGAGGCGTAAGCGCAAACGAGGGTTTAGAGCGTGGTTTTACTGCCTGGGTGTTATGGGCTGCCAGGGACGTCACCGAGCCAAACCGCGCGGCTACCGCAGAGGTTCACTGGATCCGTGTCCGATGGATGGCTGCACCGACGGAGGACAACCGGAAGATGCGGGAGCGATCCCATAGCTGGAGTGGACTGTGGAGCGCAGTGGAGGTTGAAGACAACCAAGGTGCACCCCAAAGGGCCCGGGTACGCAACAAGCTGCTGTTCCTTCCTCGTGAAGCCAGCTTGCACCGTTCCTCGAGCAGCACCTGCAAGGAACTGTCCCGGCAGACTCTCCTCCTCCTTCTTCCAGCGCTATCATGCACCAGCGCCACCACACTGCGACACCTTCGCGCCCAACGAAGGCGTAGCGTCTGCACACCATGTCCACGCGTACTTCAGAATGAACTCTGCTGTACGGCCTTGCTTCGAGAATTCTTGTTGTGTCGTCTCTCTCCCTCCCCGTCTCGGGTACCGCCTCTCTCATCTTGCTGCTCCTGTTCAGTGTAGGCATTCGCGCAAGTATAGCTACAATGTAGTATAGCGATGGTGAGCTAGAGTGAAGTGCTCACAGATATGCCGTCATTGCTGCACGCGTTGGCCAAGGATGAGGAATGTAAGTGGCGTTCGGTCGAGAATGCCAGGAACTGGCGTGCACAAAGCGTGCCGGCATTACCCTCGGCCAGTTGTTCAGAAATGTGCACCGAAGAGGTGAGGTTCATAAAATGTTGCGACACGGTTGTCTGAAATCGCCTGTCAGTAATTCTGCAGCCCATATTTCCTCGATTGCCCTCGAAAATGTAGTTGTATTTAAAGGTGGACCATATGCTGCACGTGTTTCTCGCTCGAAATAAATGATCTTGCAAAGCCTCGAGATTTGAGATGGGATAAACCACGGGGACCTGACTTCAGACAGCCGTGTCGCAAGCAGTACATGGCTCACAGGAAACGAACCAGTTTGCAGGTGACGTCCGTGTTTCTGCACGAGGCCCCTGTCAAGTGTGAGCAACTGCCAGCGGCAATGCTATCGCATTTTGCACGCGTTTGGCAGTGAGCCGAAGAGTACAATGACATTTCTTTCGTGACACTTTTAATTTTAGCAGCTTTATTTTCAGGGGATGTTAGCCGAAGGCGGACTCATTAGGGAAGACGCTGTGAAGTCTTTTGAGGTAAGCCAAAAACTACGCAGAATGTAACCTGGACCACCAATCATATGTTTCGTAAACTGCGCAAAACGTCATAGTAGTATAGTATGTCGTTCAAGAACACTTATATTTCCCATGGAAATAGAGCGCTAATATTACGTGAGTGTGACGCAGTCATTTAATGACAAACATGATGGCGCTTAAACGAAGCCGCAAGAGCGTCCCGTATAGCAGCTCAGCCATACCTCAGCAGCTCATGAAGACCATGCTGCATGTGCACAGAGCGCTAGCGCACACCTAGATCGAGCGTCAAATCGTCTTTCTCGACGAAAACGCCTGTATTTTCAACACGGTTGGACGAAACAGAGCTAGGTATATACCTCTGCCCAGGAAACGTCATCGTTACGTAATCGTGACGCTGGTATAGAAATAGCGAAACCGAAACAAACCGCACGGAGAACGTCGCCGCTTCACTAAGCCGAGTTCCTTCACGTGGTTCACGGGTCGCTTCTTTGTAATAGGTACACCCAAGTGAGTTCGCTTTCTAAGACACCTTGGTATCTTCCTCAGCACGCTCCACATTCCGAGTCCATCACGGAAATAGAAGGCTCCCACCCAATGGCTGCTTCGTCTCGAACGTGAATGTCGTAATCCTGAGAGTAATGTGTTTTTTTAGTACGACAGAGTCCGCGCAAGCTTTGTGGAGAAACGCCACGTGTACTCCGAGAAATGCCCGAATTCCGCGGGTCACAAACATGAAAGAGTCCGGTAGCCATCTTTAGAAAAGGCGCAGAAACTGGAGCGGAACAAGGTCATACAACTAATAATATGTAAGAAGCTACAGTATGAAATTATTCGCACATGAGATGCAACACTTTAATTTGGCCTTCTTGCTACTTATTATTTTTTTTATTCTACGAATTCCAGTCTACCAAGTTGGTGGCGCTATTGTAGCACCTGACGTCATTTGTTTGTAAACAGTGAGAGGTCAGGAGATTTCCTCATAGTCCTATAGGTATAACCGCTTACGCCAGATGCCCTCTATGTGTGGAAAAAAGAGCTTCCGACTTTTATAACGAGCGCCACCTACTGTACATGACTGTAACTAAAACTGCCTTTTCCGAACAGTCCCAGTAATCCTACTAGCGCAGATTTCAGAAAACAAGCATTTGTGTTCAGCGTTTGTGATATTCTTAATGTTTTCAGGCCTGCGGAAAAAATCTGCTCCCCGCTGACCAGGACGAGATGCTGGTATTGGTAACATTCCTCAAAGACTTCGTTACCGGATGAGAAATAAAAAGTTGCATCCTACACTTTGTATACTAATCGACTTTTCTATGGGAGAAGCGAGATGAAAGTCCCAATATCGGGAAATGCCACACGAGTGAGTAGCACATTCTTCTAGACCACGCTTTTTCGCGCGGCTTTAGCTCGACACTACGATCAGATTCGCGATCCTCTCACTTACTTCGTCCCTCCAATCAACTTGCTGCCATTAAAGCACAAGAAAACCAACAGAATCTTTTTTAGCTCGCTACTTTCATTTGCACATTGCTGCATCACGGCGCGCTGCAATACGTAGATCGGAGCTGACTTCCCAAAATCCGTTGGTCTTGCATGCGTATAAAGCTTTTCAAGGCCTCACCACACATCGGTAATACCCAGCTGTAATGGAGGCATGGCTAGCTCCAGGGTAAGTAACGTTTGCTCAGCTGTCTAGCTGCCTCATCTTTTTATAGGCACAGCAGCGTCACTGTAGGTTTCTGTACACGATAACAGAGTGTTCAATGTTACAGTATGCTTGTGAATGTTCTCGTTGTGATAATATTGTAGGCTGTAATGTATCCGATTCTAGTGTCGCATATCATTCCACTTTCCACTGGGCGTTGTGCAGAGCGTTTTTTTATTTGTCTTTTACGGGGTTTCATAAAAAGCTGTAACAGCAGCACAGTTGTCGTTCTTTCAGTTCATTTATACGACCCTCTCGAAGATGGTACATAGCTGCTCCAGTACGACTACTTACCCAAAATGTGTTAGTTAATTTCTTCATTAGTTGATTTTAGCCAAAAATGAGAGGCAGAATGGGAGACAATCCTTGTTAAAAACCATTAAATGTTTATATACCGTATTTTGATGCGCGTTAGCCGCACTGAAGATGGGACGCAAGTCACTGTTTTCCCCCATTTGGGAAAACTTGTGGCGCATAAGCCGCACAGTCAGAGAAGCCGCGGCTTGCATGTACGTCGGAATGATATCAGAGTGAATGCAATAGGATAGGCACACATACGGTACACAACTAGGGCAACTTTTATTTGCGCAAATCAAGGAATTCTCAACACTCACAAATGTGCGTTGCATTCGACGTCGTCCTGCACTGAAAGCGACGAGTACTTTTCACTGTCAATTTTTAGCGTTGTAGCTGCGCAGGTGCACGGGAGCACGCTTCTGTCAGTGTTCTATGAGTTCCCCAGCAACGACTGTGTTCCCAAATACGTGGCGTATAACGCACAATGAACAATAGACCTTGTATTGCCGACGGTACAAAAGTAAGCGCCACCTGGGGCACGCAAGGGGTCATGGGAACTTGGAGTCCCTTAGAGCCAGGTCCCCCAAGGTCGCCATTTTCCCATGTATTTGGTCCTATCCCGATGCGTGCAATGCCGGAGGCCGCCGTTAGATACCCCATTGTTACCAGACGTTGGCTTGCGTTTGATTGCAGCGCGCTAAAGATCCAGTTGAAGCACAATACAAGTCAGGCCAAGTCACCGATGGAGAAGTGAACGACTGCGCCTGCGGCGCCTGGTACGACAGGTACGCTATGTGATGCACGCAGCCGTGCACTAGATCCTTCCGATCGCTGAACACGTTTAAAAACGGGACCAAAAAGTGAAACACGACACAGAAAGTTGTTATACGCGTTTTATTTGGACATATAAAGACTAGATTCATTCGCAGAAACAACAAAAACATTTTGCCGCTAAACTTAGCGCGCTGAAGTGATCCGGAACGGCAACAGTGGGGTATCTAGTGGCGGCCTTCTTCGTTGCACGCTTTTCTGAGGTGAGTTTGGGGGACCTGCTTAGAGCATTACGAGACGGCCACAGGCGGAGGTAGAAGAACAACAATATTCCCGGTGTGCGCAGCGGTAGCATCCGCCGGGGTAAACCATAATCTAAGCAGACGACGAAGCAGTGTCGCCCAAACGACCCATGCTGCTTTGCGCCGCGCGCTTGGTGGCGCGCGCATCTTTTTAAAATCGTCTATTGTGCCAAGTACGCCGCACAATATTGTTACGAGAAGGAGGATGAGGTACCGAGGAGAAGGTCATGGACACTGACACAATAGAACGAACTAGGGTTCCGTATCGGGACCACTCGTTTTTAAAAATTTGTGAAAGCGTTAGGCAGATAAATATTGCATAGAAGTGGAAGAAGGACATATACTGAATCTAAAAATGTAAGAATTATAAAATTATGTGGACTACAGGTTTTTGTTTTTTGTTTTTTTTATATGCATTTCAAAAACCCCACCTGATTCACTTTTAGCGCAGGAGAAACACGGGAATGCTAAGCCTCACGGACTCGAAACTTGCATCTTGCAAGAGGTATAGGGTCGTTGAATTGGGCTAAATCACCTCATTTTAGTGAGGTCTGCTGTGAGGCAGAACATGAAATAGAGGATGTTGGAGATTGAAAGCAGAGTTGCCAGCCGAGTGCAAGGAAGAGCTGCCCTCGCAAGTGCGTCAGCAGTTTCATTGGCGGGAATGCCAGTGATATCGTGAACCCAGGACACTAAAATCTCGTGGATGAAGGCCGGATGGGGCAAGGTAGGGCAAGGCAGGGGCAAGAAGAGCATAGCCAACGATGCTCGGATGCTAAGGGATATGCTCGTAAAAATCAGGGCCGCGTTCTAGATTCGAAATTAGGGAAAGGTAGTCCGTAAAATGGTATATCCAGCAGCAAGAGGATGATACAGCCTGAAGGGCAAATAGAATTGCAAGTAGTTCAGCAAAGTAGGTTGGTACGTAAGTAGAAGAGCAAAGAGGTCTACTAGTGCGTATGCCATAGTGTGGAATGAATATTCCAATACCTGCTTTTTCATGTTGGGTTCCCATAGCACATGGCACAATGTTGTTCCCACAGCACATTCACGTTCCTCATAGCACATGCGGGGGCTTCATGTATGTGATTACCTCTTCTTCCGCTCTGATGGTGGCTCTGACATTTAATATAGGTGTTTATTCGAAGAGAAATACACACGAAACGTTAGCCAAACTCGTATTTGACTGCCTATTCCATTGAGAGAAAAAGCAAAGAAGAATAAAAATGCTGAATATATTCTGCCAAACGCGTTTAAATACAGCAGGTTTACAGGACCATCACGTGGCATAGCACGTGGCCACCTCCATAGGACGTGATGGTTTGTCATGTCAAGCTATCGCTTTAAAAAATGCGCGATTCATCAGTGGTTTATCCCGAATTCAGGGACTATTCATGAGATCTTGTCCCCCGGGAAGAGGATAGCCAGTTTTAGTTGCATTCGACTGAAGAGGTATGCCGTATAGGGCCGAATAATGTCGCCAAAGAAGAAAACTGTACATCTCAGGCGGCAGAGTTGGAGTACCTTTCACAGTTCAATGAGAGATGTGCCATATCTGCTTCCACATCGCAAATGGAACACAGTCGGTGCATCTTGAACAAAAGTGACGGGGTTCCTGAAATATTTTAGACGTAAGTGGTGATAGATCCCTGCGACGTAAACATCATGCCGATGCCATCGTTGTCATGCCACGAATGCAGGGATATGCAGTATTTAAATATATCGTAATTAAAGTATTATTTAAATTATAAATACATGTATTCGTATTTTGTATTTAGATACATACTTGAAAAATGTATTTGCAATTATATTTAAATACAATTTTTTCGTATTTATTTTTGTAAATACTCGATAAATACTCGTAAATACGCAAGGTACTGACTCATATCTTATAGTTACCCTGCATTTGACGTTTCGGTATAAGAAGCACAAAACTGAGTTTGTAGCGCAGTTGTATACTCTGTTTTCGCAAAGGACGCACATGCGACAAACCATTTTAGATGGTCGGTTTTTCACTGTTGTTGAGGAAAGCTGTCGGGACTACCCGACTACCTTGTTGCATCTTCGTCAAATCTAATAGAAGTCTTTCCTTATCGGCACCTATGGAGAGGTGTTCTCCTTTGCAAATCTGATTCTACAATCGAACAGGACATACCTAGAAACTGCAGTCTTCGAGAAACTTCTTATATTAAAATCGCCATGATAAATAACAAATAAATGGTATTGTTCACTGTTGAGTTGTTGTTACGATCTTTATTATTTCCGGATGACATCTTCCGCACAGTATTCTTGGTAGTTGTTATAGTATTTAAATACTGTATTTATATTTCGTACTTAAAGGGACTATCGCATCCGTCCCGGTCGATTCCGAAACTGCAGTGCTGTTTTACTCCGCGTTCATCACTGATAATAACGCCGAAAACCCGACGCGAATTGGCAGCGTTGTTCCTGTGGAGTTTGATACGAACTTGGCAAGAGCAGACGACGTATTCCGGGATTCCCTCTCTGGAAACGTCACACGGACGAGGCCAATCACTGCGCGCCTTTTGACATGGAGAATACCAATCACGGAGCAGCCTGAGGGACCTGGTAGCCTTAGCAACCGACCGACAGGCGGGCGGGCGAGCGAGGCGGAATGCTAGGGGACGGCGTCTTCTCTGTTGCCGACTGGTGGAATGTTGTTTCTGGTTAGTGTCGAACGTGTTCGTACAGTCACGAGCGTAACACCGTGTTTCACGTAACATGGTTACGTCTGCACTCACACTGGTAAGCGAAAGTCAGCGTATTTCACTTAGTATAGTGCGATGCGAACGCCAAGCAGACGATCACGGAGACAATCGCCTGCGCTGCGCTCCCATTCGTGAGCCTGGCTTACGTCATCATCGTGTTGGCTGCAGATGGAATGTGAACCTTTAAATCTCGTTTACTTAATATGTAAGCCGTTTTCGAAAGAGAAGTTTGGCAAAGTTGACGGAAACGGTGACGAACATTATCCTTTCGGAATCATACATACGTTCCCGGATGCGATAGTCCCTTTAAATACTCAAATTGAAAATTATTTATGCAGAAAATTACTTACCTCTTTCAACAGAGTATTTTATATTTATATTTAAATACTCAAAAAATGTGTTTATGCCCATCGCTACACGAATGTCGCGGGATAAATGTCATGCCATCGTTTGTCAGGACGCAAGACGCAGAAATAAACGCACCTTGCGCGGAACAATCTTGCGTGCGCACGCATCACTATCTTTGCATGTTCTCCATAAAAGCGGCAAATGTGAACACCGCGTCCTACGTTCACAACACTGAAAATAAAAAAATGAACAGAAACAGCCGCGTGTACAAATAATACTCCGTCATTTCGCAACACGGAGCTGTAAACAAGGAGCTGTAAACAAGGACAACGTGTGTTCCTGGAAAGCGTTTAGTACATATCAAATAAGCCGACTATATTTGTTTAGGTGGCCATCAATCACAAACTTCTTGACTCAACTCTCACGTGAGCATCGTTGTGCGGGCGCTTCTCGAACTCAAACCCCTATTCAGTGCGTACAGAATTGCTGTACTCTGCTGTGAACCGCTGTAAGGCAAGTACTTCAAACAGCATGGCAGCTCTGCTGGCAGCGTTAACGACGGTGATTTTGCTGTGGGTGCAGAGTACTTCTGGTGTTGATTGGTGTGCAGGGAAGATGCGTAAGTAAATTGGGCCTAACTCTTCTTCTTGGGCGCTTTTTTGTTTGTTGTTGGTTATGGTGGTGGTGGTGGTGCTGGGCCGTACCTACGTAGTAATTCAGCACATGTGACAGAATTCGATTTGTTATGCACATTGAAAGTGACATCTAGTCTTTAATTTAATAATTGGGGGTTTACGTCGAGAGACAACTGAGTTCATGTGACATCTAGTCTCAGGCGTATTGTGCAAGCTCACGTTACGATTTATGTGGAGCTTTAGTGGAAGGCTTCAGGTTGTCCCGTTTGATAAACGATACTGACACGCCCACAAGAAATTAAGATATTCTTTTAGTACTGAATATACGAGGGGTGTTCAAATCGAACCGGGACTTTTCATTTTTCGCAAAAGTAAAGTAAACTTACAGGAGAGAAATTTGTTCTATTTTTCAACGTAATCTCCAGCTGCACTAATGCACTTGTTCCAGCGTTTCACGAGGGCTTGGATGCCAGCAGCGTAGAAATCCTTACCGGCGCGTAGCAGCCATGATCGGACCGCATTCTTGACCTCGTCGTCGCAACTGAAGTGGCGGCCTCCAAGGAACGCCTTCAGTGGCCCGAAGAGATGGAAATCGCTGGGGACGAGGTCTAGACTGTAAGCTGGATGTGGCAGCAACTCCCTGTCAAATTCCTGTAAGGTGCGTGTCGTGAGATGCGCGGTATGCGGGCGTGCATTGCCCTGAGGAGGACTCCTTTGGTGATGAGGCCCCGCCGCTTTTGCTTCAGCGCCTTACGCACATCCCAGCCAACCTTGCAGTAATATGCACTATTGATGATGGTACCACTGGGCAGAAGCTCAACATGAACAACGCCAGCCTTGTCCCAGAAAACCGTAGAAAAACGTTGGATGTTCTCAGGAACTCTGACTCTGGGCTCTGAGCCGCCTCGGCCGGGATCGTCCTGCACTGATGTACGGCTGCCTCGGAACCGTTTGCACCACTCAAACGCTTTGCTGCGGCTAAGTGTATCGCGGCCATACTGAGCATGAAGTCTTCTGTGAATTTCAGATGACTTTGCGTCTTCATTCACGAGAAACTTCATGACAATTCGCTGTTCGATGTGCACGCTCACCTCGTTGTCGGCCATCTTGTCCAGCACGTGTCTTCTGCTTTGCACAAACTTTGGACCACCACGTGGTGAACGCGGAGGCCTGTCGCGCGTGACGATGACGAAAAATAAGTAGCGCGAGCGATTTGTACACTCAGGAGACAGAAAGACCCGGTTTGACTTGAACACCCCTCGTGGTATCTTATTGAAGGCCAAATTTTTCCTTCGGCTTTACGTCAAGGTACCAGTAACGGGAATGCAGGTGTCCGCTTACGTTTCAGCGGAAGGTTGATATGGTTGTCTGTCTTTGCACACCAGATCCCATGAAGGCGGCAAGGGGCGGCAGAGTTGCAACGTCGTTCATAATGGCTTGCAAGAATGCCTTAATCAACCTGAACATAAAGGCAGACATATTATATCGTGTAAGATATGAAAACCTGTTTTTATCGTCTGTTCGAGAAATGGCGCAAACGACTTTTGATAACGTAACCGTCGTCATAAACACTTGCTGGATGTGCTTTGATTTCGTGTCTTACAGAACCCTCAAAAGCTGTGTCACATGATACGGTTGTGTTACGGTTATGCTGACCCTTTCAAGAACGTGAGTATTGCGTGTACCATGTGCTTTAAACCACTACCAGAGGCGGTTCATTCTGTTGTACTTGACACTGGTATTCGGAGTATGTACTAAAGGATACCAATACTTCCCTGGCGAATTTTCTTGGCACACCGTGAATACCGCGAGACTACCACATACAATGAGATAATTGAATGTGTCTGCATGGCTTGGTCACCGTGCTAAGAATAAAATGTTTGTTCACGGACACTAAATACAAATAGTGAAAAGAAAAGAAAAGGAAAACACTTCTTTTGATGCTGCTGCTGCTGATGATGATGATCGTGCTTACCATAACAGTGCAGAGAAGCTTCTACCGTTGTAAAGATCAGACTAACTGCATCTATTGAAAATACCAGCAGTCCACGACCTGAGGCCCGGAGCCCAGCCGGTAAATTCGGGTGGTGCGGTCACAGCAAGAGCCGCGTGTTCGGGTGGTGTGCTACGGAGCAGTTCGCTCGCCCCAAGAGCAATTTTTTTGGCTCTTGCTGCGAGAGGCCGAGCCCAAAACTGCCCTCAACTCCCTTCTTCCGCTCTCGACGGCGAGCATGCGCATATATGCGCCACGCGAGTGTTGTCTGCTATACGTAATGCTCCTGCAGATGTGTGCCTGTCGTCTGTTTCTTTGTTGCGTTCACGGTTGATTGCATGGATCTTTACGAAAGTAGTAGGGGAAGGTGGGGCAAAAAGGGACAGGTAGGTAAAATGGGGTATCGGTCTTCTAGCTTCAACGCATGGAGCCATGTATGAGAAGAACGTTGAAACATTTAGAGCACGTGTGCACAAACACATTGCAAATGGCCGTCCAGCCAAAGAGACGCCGTTCAGCTCACAGGGAGGAGAAATGAGTTTTGCGTTGTGTTCCTTAAAATGTAGACGATTAATTGAAAGGGGGGTGGTACATAAACGTCATACATCTTGCCTTCGCACATCATGAGGGGAATTCAGGGACATTCCCTCTGAACGCTGGCTTCACCTTACTTCAGAAATGCCACCTTACTTCAGATAAGCAATGCCACGGGTCACAACAGCTGAAAGGAGGAACTCTTGGGTAGGGCGGGAGAGTAAGCCGGAGGCCGCGTGAAACGACTTATCATTGCTCCAATATCCTTCCTTTTTTGTTTCCGTATTTTTTTTTACCAGACGCCTCCTAAACAAGATGAAGGAGCGATCTTGTTTCGCCGTTTTGGTTGTACGGCGATTTGAAAGCGCCGTTTTCGGGCTGCGGGAGTACAGCTTCAGAAAAAAGCTTCTGGAACGCTGGGATTTTGTATTGAACTTCTCTCAGCGACCCCTGCTGCTTAGAGGAAACAGGTGTTGAGCAGAATCCTTGGAATGTTTAAGAAATGTTCCCATAGGGCCGCAGGGGAGGCTGAAAAAATTTAAATGTAAGATTCCAGCGTTATAGAAACTTTTGTCCCAATCTGTGTTGACGGCATAGGGGGATAGAATACAAAAAGCCCATCACAGGCCTAATCATGAACTGTGCACAGCAAGCGTTATCGTCCTCAAAATAGGCGCGCGCAGGGCTGCGTGCGCATTGGCCCTCGCGGTGCATGAGGAGGACTGCAGTTCTGCTATCCTCGTACTTCCGAAAATCCACTGAAGAGAATGTTAGTGCGCTAATATCGGAAATATTCATCTGACGGGCGTGTACTGTTGGTCATGGAATTTGCACCATGCTGCGTTCGTGTGTGTACGAAATCAGAATGAGTATGCCACTCATAATAACGGAATCCAAAGTGTGCGATTCGATATGCTATTTTACCCACGCAGTGGCTATCCCTCCCTTTTATCAATGCTGCTTTTTAAGTGAGCAAACGCAATATAACAACTACGTTCTTGCACACAGTACATACGTAGTCTATACGTAGAAGTACAGTATATACGTAGTGTATACTGCTTCGTTGTATATCAGACTAGCAATGCGGCCCGGCTTCGCTCTTGTCTTCCAGGATTTTAGCTGCCGTATCGGGCCCGTGCGGAGCTCGAATATTTTGAAATCGCTTCTTAGAGTGCACCTACACGACCTCAGGAGCATGTGTGACAAATTGCGTCCTTCTTGGTTAAGCGGTTTGGACTATGGCTGCATGATCGTCCGGGACAAGCTCCATTGTGTATATTAGAGTTGTATGTCTAATTATTATCTCAACAAGATATCTTTTTGTTGTGATTTGATTATTATTGAAGAAGAATATCAGTACACTGACGGGAAATATGCAATGCAATACAATATGCACATGATAAAAAAGCCCTGGATTCGTCCTTGAGTTCTGTGATGACAACGTGGAAACGCTGGCAATCGAACGGACGTCAGAACGATAACCGCGTAATTTTATATTTGGCATTGGGAACATGAATCTTTACGCTATCGTGACACACCGAAAAAAGACGTCGAAGAAGCAGTTAAGCTATCCGCGGTTTCCTTTCGTTTCTACACCTCTGACTTTGTGTCCGTATCATTGTGCGTCATGGTTATCTGCAGGCAGATAAACAACCTCCCTGCCTCTGTTAACTACTTGCTTTCAGGTGGGAAAAAATTTTCTACGACGCTTAGCAAGGGCCAGAATGCAACCCAGACGGCAGGTTCGGTATTGATTTTTGGAATCGGTAGAAAGAGTTCTTTTTCCAATACTGCTCTGTCCGTGACAGAGACATATCTCCCAAGCATGGTCGCAATCCTTGACCATGATCGAGCCACACTGGGGACATTTATTTATTAGTACCCTCAGGGTAAAGCACTATAGGGGAATGGGTTATAAAATAATCATATCGATAATACAGGTCATAAGAAAGTCAAAAAAGCAACATCAAATCAAGGGATCCATAAAAAAAAAGAAAGAAGAAACAATAGTAACGGTTAGCGCTGGTCACACGAGGTCTGTAAACAAAGTAATGAAACTGGCCGCGTATCGGCTGCTCTGGCAACCCTGTGGTCTCGTGTTTCACGTGGCACCAAATTTAGCGTCTCAGCGACCTCCAGTAAGACATGTTAATAACAGGTTACAATGCATGTTGTAGTTAGTTATTCTTAATCACTGCGTTTAGCATTAGATTATTCATGTGGCACAGAGGGAGAATGTCGAGCTACGGGTGATGCAAGAAAAAAGC
Organism: Ornithodoros turicata; assembly: GCF_037126465.1. Classification (NCBI taxonomy): domain Eukaryota; kingdom Metazoa; phylum Arthropoda; class Arachnida; order Ixodida; family Argasidae; genus Ornithodoros; species Ornithodoros turicata. The sequence goes on from NC_088206.1 coordinate 65,310,445, forward strand.
TGTGCCGCATATCTGGGGAAGAAGCAACCGCTGACCGACAAAAGCCGGTCCTGTGTCACGTAGCTTCCTCGGTGGCGGCACCCATGCATGAAATGAGAGGAAAGCAAAATTACTTTGGTGCATGCTATCCATTTCCGCCGAGTCACGAAAGGCTTTCAAAATAAGGGTAGGGTATATAGGCCCATAACCTACCCATGAAATCTGCATTTTGCTAGCCAATGAGCACTATCCCACCCACAGCCGACAAAGAGCGGTCGAGTGACTTAACGTGTGCGCAATCTTGCACACGGGACACCGCATTTAACGTCATATATTAGTCTCATGCATCGACGCAACGGTATCTCTACAGCGGTCGTCTTCAAGTACCGATCCTAGCACTGTACGCGCCGCTTTTAGCAAAAATAAAAATAAAAAAACGCAAACAGCAACCGGTGCTAAATGCATAAAATACGTAGCAAGGCGGATATAGAGTAACATAAAAAAAAGCAATGGACGATTTCAGAAATTGCATGGATGGCCCACCAGAGAGCGCCGTGATGCGAAAGCCCCGCTGCACCTTGGGATTTAGTGTTCATGAGTCAGAGAGAAGAAGAAGAGCGCAAACGGTTTCGGTTTTCTTTCTCCTTCACCTCCCGCACCTTCAAGCAACAGGCAGACGAGCACGAATGCAAACCATTTCCCACAACGCATTGCGCGATGCTCGTGACTTGCACGACGGAGGGCCCCCGTGCGGAGCACAAGCTGAAATCGCCTATTGGAAGGAAAGAAACGCGGGGATTCGAACCCGGGCATTTCTCGGCGAACGCCGAAGCGTTACCGGCGACGCCAGCTGAACAGCCTTTTCTCTCTTTTTTTTCGTTCCGAGGCCTCGTTCGTTGATTCAGAACTCTATACGCCCTGGGCGAAAAATGGACGCTTTTTTGGGTGGCGTTCTTCGTCTCAGTTTGAAGTTGAATCTTTCATCTTCACGTCTCATGGTGGACGTTTTTCGGAGAGCTTAGCATTTCGTAGATACTTGCAAGGAAAGACGTACGGCCAGCCGTTACTCCGTAGAAGAAACGCGAATATGTTAAGTTGGTCGGGCAAAAAATTATGTGGTTCTAGAGGCGCGAGTTGGTATCAAAATGTCGCAGGGGGTCTCATTCGTGCATCCAGACGTGGACATTTTCTGGCAACACTGGGCTTATTGCAATGTCAGAGAAAAACGTGGCGCAACAAATTGCACCTATGGGATATGCAGGTATATACAGGGTGTCCACGCTAAGTGTGAACAGATTTTTAAAAAATATATCAACCACTTTTTCCGAGATGAAATCAATTGCAATATAGCATATGCAGAAGGGCACTCCCTAGGGGGGCATTAACAGACTCCTAAGGCAATGTCTTAATTAACTTTAAATAATTAACTTTTTAGTTATAAAAGCTACGAAGTTGCTCCAATGAGAACATCTGATCTCTTCGGTCACCAGATACCAAAACCGTTTTCAGAACAAAAATCCGTTCGGTAGATCGTCCGCAAAAAATTCGTGGAAAAAGGAACAGCACAGACCTCACAGGGGGGAACTACAGGACTCAGGACTAAGGAAATCCTACGCAGAATTGCGTTCGAAACTATCTTGTTGTCCGTATTAAGTAAGGAAACGGGGCGATACGCATTCCGGATTCCGCTTCCTAGAGAGGTCTTTGCATAGTAACGTTACCACACCCTCTCGCAAGGGCGGGCAGAGGAGGCCGTCCGCCAAGCAGCCATTGAATATGAATTGTCAGCGGGCCAGAGAGCGTACGCTGAAGCACTTATACAATTCTATGCAGGTGTAGCCGACTTTAGGGAGGATTTTCCGCAATTCTCGGAATGTACGGGGTTACCTTATGCTGAAATCGAAGGTTTTGTGCACAAAATTCTATGGTGTCCACTTGCACGTGGCTATTGCAATAGAGCACAAAAGCGTTAGGGTGCGGTTAGAGGCATAATGAGGAAATACAGTGCGAAGCAGAACGGAGCAGAAATTGTGCCCCAGTGTATATATTATGGAAGCACTTCGAGTAACCTAGTGGGTATAAACCTCACAGAGCGTTTTATGACGCCTCTTTTTGCTCTAGACTGCGATGATACGCCATTATAAGCGGAAGACGAACCGTAGGAGTTGGTCATCGAAAAGCATATATGAAGCCGAAATCTATGGAATACCCTAAGGCCAGTAAGGCACGAGTATATGGTGTACCACAGACTACACCTGAAAGACGTGTCCATGGAACAAACAAGAAGGCCTTCGGGTCCGTCATGCACCTCGGCAACTTCACGTCTCTCCTTTCGCTTGAACTAGAGAAAGAGTTGGCCACGTATACATCGTCGAAATGGGGAGCTTATTCTTTGGGTTTGCAAGCACTGAAGTCATGAGACTAGCGTACGAGCTCGCAGAAAGGAATATGATACAGCATCCGTTTAATACTCCTGTCACACTGGGAAACTGAATGTCATTCCCAACGAACGACATTTGTATGAATGTCATTCGCAAAGGCAAGAAGTAGCTACACGACAATGAGAAATGTCATTCCGTGCTGATGATAATGGCGATTCGTGAAATAGTTGGACAGTTTCATACGACTGTGCATGCACTGAATCTTTATATACTTTCGCGTGCTTCTCAAAACTGCGTTCAACACCGCGCCTTCAAACCTGCGCTTTGCTTTGAGTCCTTACTTTGCACGTCGTACAAGGCCGAAGCCAAGTCGAGTACGCATCTGGACGGAGGAGGGGAAGAGGTCACCAAACAAGATAGCTTTTGCGGCTGGCGATGAACAATGCCACGCGCATAAACTGACCTGTCTCGTGATCTGTCCATTGGGTTCGTTCTTTTTCCGCACGCGCAACAGCTGATACGGCTGGAACTATACGGTGGCTGTAGGCGAAACTCCTACCTTTCCACTTTTTTTTTCTTTTTCTGTTTTTCTGCCAATAAATCCCCCCCTCCCGCCATGATGTCCGCCACAGCGCTGAGCATGGCGTCCGTGTTGACAGCGGAATAGAGTAGTTGGGTAGTATCGTGTGAACATTGCTTTACATCTGCTTTCTTCATCTCAGATGTCACAATTTTTTACAAATATTAATTACTGTAAATTTTTCGGTCGCATTTCCGTCGTTCTCAATGCTTGACATTGTTGTTTCTCACTGCCTTTCTGCCGTCCAGGCTATGCAGTTCGTGCGAAGGGGAAGAGTGAATGGGTTCCTCGAACACATTGTAGCACTGAACAAATGACATTCTTAAGAATGCCGTTCGTTGGGAATGACACTGTTTCCCCGTGTGACAGCGGCATAACGTGAGCATCGGCGCTGGGTGAGTTCCTGCTCTGGAACCGATGAAACTGACGATGATTTTGTGTGTGACTTTTGTAGTTCAATTTAACGGCATATTTTGTCCCAGCTGAGTCTGTTTTGTTTGCGGTACGATTGTTGTGTTGCTCACAGTACACGGACAGTTTTCAAAGTGAATAAACGAATGAATACTTTGTACTTATCAATTTCATGAGGCTTTACGTGAACTCTCCCTATTCTGCCTGATACCATTGTTTCGTTTTGCACGACAGGGGTTGGCAAAATGGGACGCTTGTTATACCCCTATAGTAAATGCATTGAATGTGCCGTCCGGGATTGTTCTGCCTGCCGTGCAATCATCAGCATATAGACGAGGGATAAATGCGTGCACTCAAGTAAAAACTCCTCCAGTTTCTCCTCCATTTCCGTAGTGACAACTTCCGTTTTCCCCTTAAGCACCTCATTTTGCCCCACCTTCCCCTAACGATGAAAGTTCAATTGACACCGACAATGCGAATGACAAAGGGTCAAATGTGACCTACTTTTCATCAGGCGAAAGTGACCGGCGACGCCAACGACACTGTCGGAACATTTGGTCGGAAGTTCACGAACGTACAATGCGTAGCGAATGCAGCGACCCTCGTAGCAGAGCGGTATACAGCCCGTAGGGCGTCCGAGAAATTCGGGTGATGACTGTCCCCAGAGCGACTACCCCAATAAAGCGTGCACTGTACCTGGATGCTCTGGCTCGGGCTACCAGATGCATCACCCGAAATCGCGATAACCATTTAACTTTACATTCACGGAACATTCTTCTTCTTCATCTGAAAAGATGGCCGCGAACCACAAAGCGAGATTGGCCAGGACGATTGTTTGGAATTACGTTCATTAATCCATACCAACGCGAACGCAGATGTCAAGTGGCGTATGTATGCATACATAAGTGCGAATGTATTTGGGAATGTGTGTGTGCACGTGTGAGAGAGTACGGAGAAAGCGTTCAAAAGCGGTTCGAGAGAAGGATGTAAGATACACGAGACCTGCTGCCACAGACCTATTGCACAGCTCGGTATGGGATGCTCCCAGGGATAGCAGTGAAGATAAACAGACGGAGACGGTCGTAATGAGGACAGAGGAGCAGGAAGTGTTGGGCCGTTTCATCTTGGCCACAGTGGCAGCATACAGGGGGACACAGAGCGCCAGGCACGCTGGAGGTAAAAATTTAGGGGTGCTGCCAGGCATCGGGCTCGCGTCAAACAGACTTCTGCGGTGGTGGTGTGATGTTATAAGGAACAGGAGTGAGGTCTGCCTGCTCAGACAAGGCAAGTTTCACTCCTTTGTAAAATGGGAAGGGGAGAAGGAGAGTGAAAGAAAAAGTATAGAGGGTCACATATTAAAATAAATGAGAAATTAGAAACATAGAGATAGAGAAATTAGTAAGAAGAAGGGGTAAGAATAAAGGGAGGGAGGGAGGGAGGGAGAAGGAAACCGTTCACGACAGTGCCACCGAGGAAGCAAAAGCTAGGAACTAGGAAGGAAAGCTAGGAAAGCAGGAGCTAGGAGGAAAGGAGCTAGGAAGGAAAGCTAGGGGCCAAAGACACCTTGATCTCGAGTTTCAGCGCCTTAACACTTCCCTGTGACTCTCTGGACGAGATTTTGTACCCGTAGGTCCCACCCACATTCGTAGAAAAGCGCAAGACTTCTGTTAGTTTACCGTTTATGGCAGCATTGATCATCATCGTCGTCGTTGTCATCGCTCTCAGGTGATAAGGTTATACTTCATCCTGCACACTGTTTATTTTCACACGATGCCTCTGCGTTGTACACCCAATAGAATTATTGATCGTTTCCTCTAGGCTACTCTACAAGAGCTGCGCCAAGAATTCTGGGTTTGTTTGGAGAAATTCCTCAAGTTATTGGACATCCTTTTTCCGGTACGAAGAACTTCGCAGTTGTAGATGAGAACTCTTTTTGAGACAAACACTGCAGCAAATGTCGAATCCCGTGCTAACGTTTCCTGGGCACGCGACTTTTAAGTGCGACGGCATTCGTTTAAAGGCACGCTGGCTTCCGTTCCAGTCGATTTCGAAACTATAGTGTCCCTTTATTCCTCAGTATTGAAAACCCCACGCGAAATAGGGAGATTGTTTGAGTGTTATGCGATGGAATATATGACAAGAGCAGGCGCAGGATGATGACAGTATGCCGGAATTTCCTCCCTGCAAAAGGGAGAAAACGTCACTCCCTAAGAACCAATGAGGGCATGGCACTGAGAAAGGGAATGCAGTGGCCGTGAGGGCGTTTCGTAGAGTTACGTGGCCTCCCCCGTCAGGACGGCGCCTTTCTCTTCTGAACGCCACCCTCTCACTCCTCCGCTTATGGAGTGACGTCACGTCTCTGCAGCTGCGGAACCAGCGCGGATGTTAAAACTTAACTTCGTTTGTTTAATATCCAAGTACATTTTGGTCGAAAAAAATATCGATATACATTGTCGGTCGATGCCGAACATAGTCGTATCGGTTTCGTAGATGGATTTCTGGATGCGATCGCCCCTTTAACGCACTTTGGAAGCGTCGGTGAAGACGTGTCGCGTCAGTTTAGTTGTAGCCAGAAGCAGAGAGAGGCGCCCTGGTCGCCTCGTGTACCCTGTCGCCTGTGCTGCGAACAAAGGCTGCGACGGGCGCGCTCGCTCAGTAGCCCCGTTTTCATGAATATGACACAAGCGCATTGAATCGAGACGAAACGGGACAGGCGACGCGCCACCGTTTACATGGATACCATGGCTCAATGCTCAACTTTTCGTTCTTTCGAGGTGATGTGTGTGTGTGGGGGGGGGGGGAGGATTTGCTGTTACTCGTCACGCGCTTCGAATAAGAACGATACCGAACGGTATCTGCAGTTCAGCATCGGGCCAGCAGCCGTGTGATATTTGAAAGTTGGAGGCGCAGTTCCGTAAATAGCGCCGCTACCTGTGCTGCGTGTGGTGAATGAGCCCGTTCACCTCACGGTGAGCTGGCACACACCCGGTCTGGGAAGCACAGTGGGAAAATTGATGCGAAAGCACAAATGAGGGTTTAGAACGTGGTTTTACTGCATGGATGTTACGGGCTGAAAGGGATGTCGCCGAACCAGACCGGCTACCGCAGAGGTTCACTGGATCCGTGTCCGATGGATGGCTGCACTGACGGAGGACGACCGGAAGCTGCGATAGGTGGAGTTGACTGTGGAGCGCAGTGGAGGTTGAAGACAACCAAGGTGTACCACGAAGGGCCGGGGTCCTGAACAAGGTGTTGTTCCTTCCTCGTGAAGCCAGCGTGCACCTTTCCTCGAGCAGCACCTGCAAGGAACTGTCCCGGCAGATTCTCCTCCTCCTCCTCCCAGCGCTATCATGCACCAGCGCCACCACACTGCGCCACCTTCGCGCCCAACGAAGGCGCAGCGTCTGCATGGCATGTCCACGCGTACACTTCAGAATGAACTCTGCTTTACAGCATTACTGCTCCTGTCAGTGTAGACTAGTCTGTACACTCAAAACGGGGCGTGGTTGTGACCTCCGGCATATCGCCATTTTGTGAACCTGACTAACAGTAGCAGGAGACGCAACTGTGCCGCACCCAACGTACCGTCCTCACACACACACACACTTGGCATAATCCTCCCGTCATTCGTCTACGAGCATCTTGCACTATCCGGATGTTTATGCACCCTCTCGATTCGATCCACCTCTGTTTAGAGGGGTTGAATACGGAACGCTCTCCTAGCGAATCGACCCGTTTCCATGGGCGAATGCGATTAGACAACTGGATTCGATATGCTTGTGCCGTAGTCAAGTGTAAACGCGGCTACTGTCTGCGCAATGCTTTTCTCCGTGATGTCGTGCACGCCGTATGGGCATTGATCCCGAATTGTTACAGCGCAGGAGGCATGCTGCGGAGCATTCACGCGAGTATATAGCTGCAATCCCTTACGAAAATTGCTGTTGCCTTTCTGTTTACAGTCTACAGACAAAAATCAACAGAATCTACGGACTTTCTACAGACTAGCTGTTTATCTTGTGTTGACACTGCTAGTTTACTTCCTGTTGACCTATGGACCATTACTTTCTGTAGACATTTGTCTGCAGAAAGTCTGTGTACTTTTCTGTTGACTTTCTACAGAACTGTTGTGTCACCATCGTAGTTTACTTCCTGTTGACTTATGCCCATTACTTCCTGTAGACATTTGTCTGCAGGAAGTAGGTATATTCCTCTGTTGATTTTCCTCACAACTGTTCTGTGCACCATCCCACGTATGATGTGAAGAGCTTTCGTGGACTTTCTGTGACTTGAGCTAAGTTGAATTTCTCGGTTCTATATGTTCACTCACTCGCAACACGCATAAAATACACGAAATGAAGTACTGCAAAACAATATATCTATTTTATTTCAAAAATGCATACCTTGAAACTGGTATCCAATGTCGACACAATCATACAAAACATCCCGCGCACAGAGTAGTGAAGCTTTTCACACGTACCCATGCTTGATGCCACACAGTGTCGCGTCGCACAATAGACGGTATGCAAAACCCGGCGCCCTCTTGGAGCGCGCACGGAAACCTCCGGAATTCCGCCATGTCTGAGGCTCCCTGCCCGAGGCGAGTCATACACACGGCCAGGGCAGGCGATAGGCTGGGGCGAGTAAGGCGGCCGCCTTAGGCTCCGCGCTTGCATAGGTCCCGTGCATGAAGCCCTCAACCAGAGAATACTTTTTTTTAAATATCAAGTATGCCCTTAAGCGTGTGAAACAGTCCCCGCGATGTGCCTTTGCCTCGGGCCCCGCACACCCCTAGAAGCAGCCCCGCACACGGCTCACGTCCAGCTGTAATGTCGCGTGTCTTACCTCACACATTTGCTGTTTCACTATGTTACTCACATGGTGAGACGAGGGATTCAAAAGGGAATGTAAGCAGGGTAAGAGTGCTTCTGAATTCTTTGTTGCATTGGAGCGCGGTCATATCGATTTTGGGAGAGAGAATTACTTTAATCTACTGCCAGACTGCTCTTTAATGTCATCCTGTGGCATATTTAGACAGTTCAGTACAGTCCGCTTAAGAACTATTTAGTGCACTGCATACGAGATAAACATTTCGTACAAAATAAAGCTTAGTATGATTGCAGCAAGTACCGATGGTCAATTATCCTAAAACAATATGTTTCTGGGCACTACCGATGACATATCGACAACTTTCTATCACTACTACGCGTTCCCTTGGTGGTATCTCTCTCGCTTCTTCTTGAATGTAAAGACTGATGGCACAGCAAATTCATAGAGGCCCATCTTCCATTTGGCACGTTTAGGTCAAAATCAGTGTCGTTGAAGTGCCGCGAACGCACCTTTGCTCTGTCAGGATTGAACTTATCCTTTCTCTTGATAGCAAGCAGGGGGGTAACTTCTGTCTCGGGGAAGCTGTTGAAGGTGACTGTAAGACGAGCATCAAGTGTCCTCGCACTAAACGATTAAGACAGAGTGTACTGTCTGAGAGGCACATCGGGGAGAACTACCTGTCTGGTAAACAGTCACATGAAATGCAGTGCAACCAAACGTGACAATTATGTGGGCGATGGTTAAATAACGAAAACTCGATTCACGTACCAAGCTGAGAAAGGTCACGTTTTATACCAGTGCGTAATGGTGAATATCACAGAGGGTTTCATAGAAACAACTGCAATCGTACTGTGGGTTTATCTTGTACCAAATGGTTCTGTTATATAAAGTGCGCTAACAAGTTCTCAAATGAGCTGTACTATAAACTATAAAAGTTTCTCCTGGGATGGGATAACAAAGCATCGTTGCACTAGGTTAACATATTGTTGTTGCCCAACCCATGTCAGGCTCCAACAGCTCCCCATAGACCCCAAAGTCTGTGATAATTCACACAACACTGGGCACACGACCAATGAGAGTGCAATGGTGTAGAAATTATGCATCTATAGCCAGTCGGCCAATCAGGAGCCGTAACCTTTGGCTGACCGTTCGGCCGGTTCTGGCTACCAACGACTTCTACCGGATTTCACGCCTACCGCCGATATTCAAAATAACTGAAGCTTGTTTTCGCTAAAAGAAATATTTATTGGTCACAAAGGACTGATTCAAAGATCTGATGCATGGGTGCACTGTGAATACAAAGGGCACTACGTTGTTGGCACGCTCTAACCAAGTTCGAAGTTGAAGCAAGACGTACACACCGTCCATTTCTTAATACCGAGGCAGTCTCATGAGTGCGTATCATTTTATGATGAGAATCTTCTTCCGCTGTTTGCAGAGCGGAAAGCTCTTATGTGGCACGTAATTCTGTCTTTGTTGTCAGCCCTCGAAATCCGACGGCGCCCGAGCGTGTTCTTCACTCTCAAACCGCTCCAACTCAGGAAGTATTCCAGTTCCGCAGTTGATAGACTGTTCGTGGGATAATAGTCGTGTCCAGGAACAGCACATCACGCGTAGAACCACATTGAGGCATGAATAAACCAGCGAACATATTTCTACAAACTGGTCTGCCGATTGCCACAACCAAAACACGGAACACAAGAGGACGCAGCGCCGGCCAATTTTATGATGCGCATCTTCTTTCGTTGCTTGCAGAGTGGAAAGCGCTTGTGTGGCACGTAATCCTGTTTGTGTTGACAGCCCTCGAAATCCGACGGCGTCCGAACACTCCAACTCACGGAGCATTCCAGTTCCGGAGTTAATAGACTGTTCGTGGGATAATAGTCTTGTCCAGGAACATCACAACACGCGTATAATCACATTGACGCATGAATAAACCAGCGAAGATATTTCTAGAAACTGTTCTGCCGATTGACACAACAGAAAGACGGAACAGGAGAGGACGCCGTCACGCCGATGCGTGCTATTTCGAAACTATGCTGAAACGGCCGCCGGGACGCTGCACGCACATGCGCGCGCACAAAATGCGATTTCAAAACATTGTCGACCAATCAGAGCGCGCACACAGTCTGGGCCAATGAGCTTGCAAGGTTGTAGAATGGCGCAGTGGTACATACTCTACAGCCGCATCCTCTGGTACCTGAGGAGGACTGCCTACGTCACCGCGCTCAACGCTTTACATGCAATAAGGAATAGAGAGATTTGAGGCTCTCTTACCCAGTTTACATTCCCTTTGAAATCTGCGTCCTATCACACAAATTAGATAGGTAAACAACATATGTGAGAAGCATGACACGCGAGAGAACTGTCGTGTGATAGTCGATTGCATTGCTCGGGCCGGGTAGAACGCCTCAGACATGGCGGAATGCCGGTAGGTGCTACGAGATGGCGCTACATTTTGCGTACGGGCTATTGACAGTCAATGACCGGTGCAGTCTGAGTTCTTCTGGCGCCCCAAGATGAAACGCTGGACTTTGAATTTCGGCGAAAGCGACGTCTCTGAAGCGCTGGAGAGAAATGTGTTTAATGCGTTTAAAGCAAATTGGTAATGTTCAAACGCAAGTGAGCAAAACTGAGTTAAATGGTCATAGCAACAACAAAGTTTGATCCCCCAGCTTACTGTTCAACAAAGTAAGGCCTGCAAAATGGAGAATGGAATTAGCAGAATCAACACCGGCCACGAACTGATACTTGTACACCTACCTGACGGGACGCAAGACTGCAGCTGCTGCTCGAAAAAAAGAAATGCCACAGCACAACAGTCATGATGTTGTGGCGGCGCCGAAGACGATCGCACCCATCCGTACCACCCGCGCTTCTTCTTGCGCCTTTTCCCGTGCGTGCACCACTTCGATTCCTGTCCGGCTGCGGTGAACAGCACCGTTCTCCGGCTGCAGTCTCGTAAATAAACTCAGATGGCTTCCCCTCAAGCTGGTGACCCGAACGCGAACCTTGCTCCTTCTGCTTCGCCGTCAGCGGTACCTGCCTCTTCCGTCAGCCCTGCGTTAAGCATCTCGGCTTCCACGCAAGTCCGTCTCCCACTCGACAGCAAACCTCCCCGCTCCGGGCCGTCAACTCATCCTCCACTGCCACGTACGCCCAACGTTCGCTCACCATCGACGTTGGCCTTCGCCGCCGCTTTCAGTGGTTACTTTGGATTGCCACTGTCCGTCATGCTATCCCCTCAATGTGAATGCAAGTGAAGCTTAATCACACGCTTCGTTCACGCAGCTTACCCCTTACGACGCAAAGTCATATCCTCCTTTGTTCTTGCATGGCGTGCAAAAAACGATAATGAAATTAGCAGAAGCAACACCGGCCACGAACTGATACTTGTACACTTACCTGACGAGGCGCAAGACTGCAGCCGCTGCTGGAAACAAACAAAAAGCGACAGAACAACAGTCATGGTAAGAATAAAAGTGAAGCTTGATCACACACTTCCATCACACGACGCAAAACCGTATCCATGGACGAGCGAACGCTGAGACAGTTGAAACATGTTGCAACTGTTCAACTGTTCCAACGACATTCCGATGATGCTAATGGTGATGACTCCCTCGTGACGAGGCGAAGACGAGGGACGGAGGCACAGAGTCAAAATATGGAGCAAACGTGTCGCATGCGCATGATCCTCATGTGGTTGCATAAGTTGGAAATATGTTGTATACTGAACTGAAACATAAATACGAGGGTGGTTCCATAAGTTTCCGGCCCGAGGTAGAAAATGCGCGCGAATTTGAAAATGCGATTAAGGACGCGTGGCGCCATCTGTTGGAGGGCCGGAGCACCACCCTCAACCCTCTCCATGCGTTTGTCGGTTGGAGAGCGGCATTTCAAACAGCCAGGGTGCACTCTTCAGTTAAAATGGAAAAAATCGAGTACCGCGCTGTGATAAAATTCTTGACGAAAGAAGGACTTCGCCTAAAGAAATTAAAGCGCGACTGGACAACGTGTACAGGGAAGCCTCTCCGTCGTACACAACGGTAAAAGACTGGGCTAAGCAGTTTCGACTGGGGCGAGAGTGCATTGAAGATGATCCACGCGATGGTCATCCAGTGGAAGTGGTGGCACAAGAAAATTTGTCTCTTGTCGAGGAGGAAGTGCTGAGCGACAGGCGTCTGAAAGTGAAGGAAATCTCAGAAAGGCTGGGGCTTTCCAAAACAACCGTTTCTCGCATCATCCGCGAGGGCCTTCACATGAAAAAGGTCAGTGCGAGATGGGTGCCACGACTTCTCTCGTCAGTTCAAAAGCAACAGCGCGTCGTCTGTGCCAAAGAGTTTTTGGAGCTCTGTCAAGAGAACGAAGAAGAAATATTGAAGTCAATTGTCACAGGGGATAAGACTATGGTGCTCTACTATGATCCCCTTTCAAAAAAGGAGTCGATGGAATGGCGCAAACCAGGAGAAGCGCCCCCAAGAAAAGCCAAGGTCACACAATCCACAAAGAAGATTGTAGCGACACAAGTAAGAGACAACCTTCCTGGTAGCTCGCAAGGGAGCAAGTGTACGAACGTTTATTTTGCTCGCGCCTCAACAACAGCGGCGCCGCGATGCCGATGGCAAAGCCGCCACAAATTCCCCCCCTCCTAGCGCGTCGCTGGAAGGCGACGGGTGCGGACCAGGTTTTTGGACCAGCTCACGGAACGGCGTATGGTCGATGGAGGGGATAAGCCTGGACCGGGCGAGGAAGTTGAGAGGGCGGGTTCGGGAGGTCGATGGAGGTCGAGGTTGATAGAGGTCGAGGGAGGTGGATGGGTGTCGAGAAAAGTAGGCTTTAGGCGCTCGATGCTGACATTTTCCTCTTTCCCGTTGACGAGAACGGTGTAATAGCTGGCCGCTCGGCTCAAAACACGATGCGGGCCGGTGTAGGGGGGCTGCAGAGGTTTTCGCACTCTATCACAGCGAAGGAAAACGTGTGTAGAGCTGCACAGGTCAGGATGTTGGTAGGGACGCCCAGAGTAGGAACGGGAAGGTGCAGGGCGTAAGGCAGCCATGGCGCTGCGTAGGCGGGTGACGAAATCGGATGGTGGGAGTACGGCGGGAGTAGATGGGGGTGACACGAGGTCACCGGGCAACCGGAGCGCCATACCATACACGAGTTCTGCCGAGGAACACTCGAAATCTGGCTTGAACGCAGAGCGGATTCCCAGCAGCACAATGGGTAGGGCTTCAGGCCAAAGAGTTTCGGGGGATGACCGTAATGCGGCCTTGAGCTGCCGATGAAGTCTTTCCACAAGGCCGTTGGATGCGGGATGATAAGCGACAAGATAAGACAACCTTCCTGGTAGCTCGCAAGGGAGCAAGTGTACGAACGTTTATTTTGCTCGCGCCTCAACAACAGCGGCGCCGCGATGCCGATGGCAAAGCCGCCACAAATTCATGGCAACAATATTTTGGGGTTGTCACGGGAGCCTCCTCATCGACTTCAAAGAGAGGAACACCACAGTGAATGCGACTTATTATGCTTCACTCCTGCACCGACTGCGAGACGCCATCAAGGAAAAGAGGCGCGGCAGGTTGAGTCGAGGTGTCCGGTTGCTCCAGGACAATGCCCCTGTCCACATGGCTTCTGTTGCCAAGGCTGCACTGAAGGAGTGCGGCTTCGAAGAAATCCACCACCCACCCTACAGTCCAGACTTGGCACCGAGTGACTACTTCCTGTTCTCAAACCTGAAGAGGGATCTCAGAGGACGGAGATTTCAAAACGATAGTGAGGTGCAAGAGGCAGTTTTCCAGCATTTTGCGGACAAAACTTCCGACTATTTTTTCAAGGGTATAAGAATGCTGGTTGAAAGGTGTCAAAAGTGCAGTGAGGTGAAGAAGTTAAGGGTGACTATGTCGAAAAGTGATACACTTGTTTCGTCCCTATGACTATTAAAAGATGGTCGGCCCGGAAACTTATGGAACCACCCTCGTAGCACGAGCAACTGCTCTCTCAAAGCCGTCAAAAATGTATTTTGAGTTTTAATATATAGCTAAAATGCAACAGAGTGGCAATCGAGCTACTACATTTAATCATAAGTTCACATTCAAATACTGCTTTATTTAGAGAGACAACACAGGTCTCTCTACCACCCAGGAGGGGTGTACGCCCCACATGGCTTTTTGCAACACACCCTGAAATTGCTGATATTACCCATACACCTTTTCTCCCAATGAAAAGACGCACAAATATGCCTCTATACATATAACCCCCCCCTCCCCCCCCCCCTATGGTATGCTCGTTACCCCCTAGAGCTCAACCTCTGGAGACATTATTGGCGGATAATAATACAGAATTCATCTATAAAAACGGCATCATCTATAAAAACGGTTGATATAAATACTTGCTACATATGTGCACAGAAAGTCCACAACCTGTCAACAACGACATCTCTATACCTTGTCCACAGAAGGTACACATAATGTACTTCAGAGATTGTCAACATGATGTCAACAGCTATTCCTGTTGACCTGGTCAATAAAAAGTCAAAGTCAACAGACTTGCAAGACAGGAAACAAGAAGTCTGCAGAAAGGACAAATCCATTATCATAAGGGAATGTAGCATAGCTAGAGTAAAGCGCTCACAGATATGCCGTCATTGCTACACGCGTTGGTCAAAGATCATGAATGTAAGATGAGGAATGTAAGCGTTCGGTCGAGAATGCCAGGAAATGGCGTGCCACAAACCGTGCCTGCATTACTGTCGGCCAGATGATTGGGAATGTGACTTCTCGAGGCACGCTTGTCTGAAATCGCCTGTCAGTAATTCTGCAGCCCATATTTCCTCGATTTCCCTCGAAAATGCAATTCCAATATTGAACTTAAAGGTGGGCCATATGCTGCACGTGTTTCTTACTCGAAATACGAGGGGTGTTAAGTCAAACCGGGACTTTCTGTCTCCTGAGTGTACAAATGGCTCGCCCTACTTCTTTTTCGTCATTTTCACACACGACAGGCCTCCGCGTTCACCACCTGGTAGTCCAAAGTTTTTGTGCAAAACAGAAGACACGTGCTGGACAACATGGCCGACAGCGAGGTGGACGCGCACATCGAACAGCGAATTGTCATGAAGTTTCTCGTGAATGAAGGAGTAAGGTCATCTGAAATTCACAGAAGACTTCAGGCTCAGTATGGCCACGATACACTTAGTCGCAGCAAAGCGTTTGAGTGGTGCAAACGGTTCCGAGACGTCCGTACGTCAGTGCAGGACGATCCCGGCCGGGGCAGCCCAGGGACCAGTGTCCGAGTTCCTGAGAACATCCAACTTGTGGAGGGCCTGATGAAAACCTCCAGTTTCGGAAAGTTAGTGCCCGTTGAGTCCCGAGGCAGCTCTCAGTCTTTGACCGGCAGAGAAGACTGAAACCTCCCAAGAGCTAAGGTACCGTTTCGACACTGAAGGACAGTCGTTCTTTGATCGGATCATCACGTGCGATGAAATGGGTGCACCATTTCACTCCTGAGTCTTAACGCGCATCAAAACAGTGGAATCATCCAGGACCGCCAGCTCCCAATAATTTCCGAAGCACCCCGTCTGCGAGTAAGGTCATGGCCACGGTTTTCTGGGATAAGGCTGACGTTGTTCATGTTAATTTTCAGCCCAGTGGTACCACAATCAATAGTGCATATTACTGCCAGGTTCTCAGGGATGTGCATAAAGCGCTGAAGCAAGAGCGGTCGGGCCTCATCACCAAAGGAGTCCTCCTACAGGACAATGCATGACCGCATACCGCCCATCGCACGACACGCACCTTACAGGAACTTGGCTGAGAGTTGCTGCCACATCCCCCTTACAGTCCAGACCTCGCCCCCCCCCCCCCCCAGCGTTTTCCATCTCTTCGGGCCACCGAAGGCGTTCCTTGGGGGCCGACACTTCAGCTGCGACGACGAGGTCAAGAATGCGAACCGATAATGGCTGCTACGTGCCGGTAAGCTACGCTGCTGGCATCCAAGCCCTCGTGAAACGCTGGGACAAGTGCATTAGTGCAGCTGGAGATTACATTGAAAAATAAAACTGATTTCCCGCCTGTAAGTTCATTTTACTTGTTCGAAAAAAGATAAGTCCCCTTTGAATTGAACACCTCGAGATTTGAGATGGGATAAACCACGGGGAACTGACTTCAGATAACCGTGTCGCAAGCAGGACATGGCTGGCATGAAATGAACGCGTTTGCAGGTGTCATCCGTGTTTCTGCGCGAGGCCCCCTGATAACTGTGAGCAATTCATTCCTTTGCCAGCTGCAATGCTATCGCATTTCGCACGTGTTTGGCAGTGAGCCATAGAGTACAATGACTTTTTCCTTCGTGACACTTTTAATTCAGGCATTTCTATTTTCAGGGGATGTTAGCCGAAGGCAGATTCATTGGGGAAGATGTTGTGAAGTCTTTTGGGGTAAGCCAAATGTACGCAGAATGCAAACTGGACCACCAATCGTGTCACGTAAACTGCGCAAACTTCATAGTAGGATAGTATGTCGTTCAAGAACACTTATATTTCCCACGGAAATTGAGCGCTAATATTACGTGAGTCTGACGCAGTCATTTAATAACAAACATGATGGCACTTAAACGAAGCCCCAAGAGAGCGTCTAGTATCGGCTACCCCAGCAGCTCATCACGACTAGCCCGCCATATGGCGACCATGCTGCACGTGCACAGAATGGTGGCGCACACCTAGATCGAGCGTCAAATCATGCTTCGCGACGAAAGGGCCTGTATTTTCAACACGGTTGGACGAAAGCGAGCTGGGAACCTACCTCTGGCGAGTGGCCTTCGGGTGGTTCACGGGTCGCTTCTTTGTAATAGGTACACCCAAGTGAGTCCGCGTTCTAAGACACCTTTTCTCAGCATGCTCTGCATTCCAAGTACATCACGGAAATAAAAGGCTCCCACCAAAGGGCTGCTTTGTCTCGAAAGTGAATGTTGTAGTCCTGAGCGGAATGTGGTTTGTTAGTACGACAGAGTTCGCGCAAGCTTTGTGGAGAAACGCCACGTGTACTCCGAGAGATGCCCGAATTCCTCGGGTCACAAACATGGAAGAGACCTGTAGCCATCTTTAGAGAAGGCGCAGAAACTGGAGCGGAACAAGGTCATACGAGTAATAATATGTAAGAAGCTATATCAAATTATTCGCAGATAAAATGCTACACTTTAATGTGACCTTCTTGCTACTTGTTAATTTTTTATTCTACTAATCAAGGAAAGGTAACAGAAACGGAAACGGTATTATACCGGAAATATAGCAGGTAACGGTATCAGAAACTGAAACGGATATCGCACAGTTAGAATACCTGAAACGGAAACGGAAACGACAATAATTTACGGTAATAATGCGGGTACCGCATGACCCGAATTATTGCAATTCTTCACCATATCATGTAGATAAATTTATGGAATAAACTTCAATGAAGCAAACTAAAATTAACAGAAAACCTAAAACTAAAATGAACTATCAAACTCGAGCATATATGTAAGTAGTATACAGTAAACAGAAGAATCATAGTTCCCACGCTCATGGTGACCTGGAAGTTGCAAGCGTGAGTAACATTCCTGGAAACTATGTTCATATTAGCTGCTCACAGGAAATCACATACCTATATGCGTGTTTTGAATAAACGATGTCTTTGTATGCATGTATCCCTGAGTTCCTCAAAATAGACTTCAGAACGTAGAGGGATTAAGTTTTGTTACGGTCTCAATGGTCTTTTTTTTTTAAAGAAAAGAAAAAAGGAAAACAAAAAGCTGGAGGTGGGGCGGTGGAACCGAAACGGAAACGTAACGGAAATGAAAGCAACAATGGTGGTAACTGGTTCAACAATAAATAAGGGCCAGTAACGGAGGTTGTAACGGAAACGAAAAAGATTCCGTTACCTTTCCCTGCGTACTAATTCCACTCTACCAAGTTGGTGGCGCTGTTGTAGCATCTGACGTCATTTGTTTGTAAACTAGGCTGCGTTCCAATACCTCGCGCCCGCGAAGCCGCCTGACTAGGCAGCTGAGTAGACCCCTTTGCTTGTCACTATTGGAACAGGCTTGCCTAGCCGAGGCGCCTGTGGCGCCATCTCGTTGCTCACGCAAGAAATTCGTACGGCGCAAGCTCACCAGGACTCGAATGCGCTAAGTTTGTAGGACATCGTGCATAAACTGTCACCTTCACAACTAAACATGTGTTGCAACTCTCTACGCAGTTTAAAAAAAACGTACCACTATGTGCAACTTTACATTTAAAGCCAGCAGAAACAGCGGGCACGCTGGTACCGTCAACGCGCGTCTCCATTCCGGCTGTCAGATGATCAGGCGTATAACTAGACTGCATCGATGCGCACTAGGCGGTAGCCGACTGAATAGCGGACTTGGCGAGAATTGGAACGAGACTTAACATGGCGGCACTTCCGGTTAGACCGCTAGGCAGTTGACTAACCGGGGTATTGGAACGCAGCCTGTGAGACGTCAGGACATTTCCTTATAGTCCTATAGGACTAACCGCGGAGCCACATTCCCTCTATGTGTGAAAAAAAAAAAAAGAACTTCCGACTTTTTATAACCAGCGCCACCTACTGTATATGACTGCAAATAAAACTGACTTTTCCGAACAGTCCCAGTAATCGTATTAGCGTAGCTTTCAGAAAACAAGTATTTGTGTTCGGAGTTTGTGACATTCTTCATGATTTCAGGCCTGCGCAAAAAATCTGCTCCCCGCTGACCAGGACGAGATGCTGGTATTGGTACCATTCCTCAAAGACTTCGTTACCGGATGAGAAATAAAAAGTTGCATCCTACACCTTGTATAGTAATCGACTTTTCTATGGAATAAGCGAGATGAAAATCTCAATATCGGGAAATGCCACATGAGTGAGTAACACATTCTTCTAGACCAAGCTTTTTCGCGCGGCTTTAGTTCGACACTACGATCAGACACGTGATCCTCTCACTTACTTCGTCTCTCCAATCAACTTGTTGCCATTAAAGCACAAGAAAACCAACAGAATCTCTTTTAGCTCGCCTACTTTCATTTGCACATTGCTGCATCACGGCGCGCTGCAATACGTAGATCGAAGCTGACTTCCCAAATCCGTTGGTCTGGCATGCGTATAAAGCTTTTCAAGGCCTCAC
The DNA here is from genome assembly GCF_037126465.1 of Ornithodoros turicata. Taxonomy (NCBI): domain Eukaryota; kingdom Metazoa; phylum Arthropoda; class Arachnida; order Ixodida; family Argasidae; genus Ornithodoros; species Ornithodoros turicata. The sequence continues at coordinate 65,329,777 of NC_088206.1, forward strand.
CACACATCGGTAATACACAGCTGTAATGGAGGCATGGCTAGCTCCAGGGTAAGTATCGTTTGCTCAGCTGTCTAGGTGCCTCAGCATTTTATAGGCACGGCCGCGTCATTGTAGGTTTCTGTACACGATAACAGAGTGTTCAATGTTACAGTAAGCTTGTCAATGTTCTCGTTGTGATAATATTGTAGGCTGTAACGTATCCGATTCTAGTGTCGCATATCATTCCACTTTCCACTGAGCGTTGTGCAGAGCGGTTTTTTTTTTTTTGTCTTTTACAGGTTTTTATAAAAATGTGTGAAAGCAGCACAGTTGTCCTTCTTTCAGTTCATTTATACGACCCTCTCGAAGATGGTACATAGCTGCTCCAATACGACTACTTGCCCAAAATGTGTTAGTTAATTTCTTCATTAGTTGATTTTAGCCAAAAGTGAGAGGCAGAATGGGAGACAATCCTCGTTAAAAAACCATTAAATGTTTATATACCGTATTTTGATGCGCATTAGCCGCACTGAAGATGGGACGCAAGTCACTGTTTTCCCCCATTTGGGAAAACTTGTGGCGCATAAGCCGCACAGTCAGAGAAGCCGCGGCTTGGAAGTACGTCGGAATGGTTTTTAGAGTGAATGCAACGGGATAGGCACACATACGGTACACAACTTGGGCAACCTTTATTTGCGCAAATCAAGGAATTCTCAACGCTCATAAATGTGCGTTGCATTCGACGTCGCCCTGCTGTGAAAGCGATGAGTACTTTTCACTGTCACTTTTTAGTGTTGTAGCTGCGCAGGTGCACGGGAGCACGCTTCTGTCAGTGTTCTATGAGTTCCCCAGCAACGACTGTGTTCCCAAATACGTACCGTATAACGCACAATGAACAATAGACCTTGTATTGCCAACAGTACAAAAGTAAGCGTAAAAGTAACCTGGGGCAGGCAAGGGGTCATGGGAACTTAGAGCATTACGAGACGGCCACAGGCGGAGGTAGAAGAAGAACAATATTCCCGGTGTGCGCAGCGGTAGCATCCGCCGGGGTAAACCATAATCGAAGCAGACGACGAAGCAGTGTCGCCCAAACTTCCCATGCTGCTTTGCGCCGCGCGCTTGGTGGCGCGCGCATCTTTTTAAAATCGTCTATTGTGCCAAGTACGCCGCACAATATTGTTACGAGAAGGAGGATGAGGTACCGAGGAGAAGGGCACGGACACTGACACAATAGAACGAACTGGGGTTCCGTATCGGGACCACTCGTTTTTAAAACTTTGTGAAAGCGTTAGGCAGGTAAATATTGCAAAGAAGCGGAAGAAGGACATATACTGAATCTAAAAATGTAAGAATTATAAAATTATGTGGACTACAGGTTTTTGTTTTTTTTATTTTTTTTATATGCATTTCAAAAACCCCACCTGATTCACTTTCAGCGCAGGAGAAACACTGGAATGCTAAGCCTCACGGAATCGAAACTTGCATCTTGCAAGAGGTATAGGGTCGCTGAATTGGGCTAAATCACCTCACTTTAGTGAGGTCTGCTGTGAGGCAGAACATGAAATAGAGGATTTTGGAGATGGAATGCAGAGTTGCCACTCAAGTGCAAGGAAGAGCTGCTCTCGCAAGTGCGTCAGCAGTTTCATTGGCGGGAATGCCAGTGATATATCGTGAACCCAGGACACTAAAATCTCGTGGATGAAGGCAGGGTGGGGCAAGGCAGGGTGGGCCAGGGTGGGGCAAGAAAAGCATAGCCAACGATGCTCGGATGCTAAGGGATATGCTCGTAAAAATCAGGGCCGCGTTCTAGATTCGAAATTACGGAAAGGTAGTCCGTAAAATGGTATATCCAGCAGCAAGAGGATGATACAGCCTGAAGGGCAAATAGAATTGCAAGTAGTTCAGCAAAGTAGGTTGGTATGTAAGTAGAAGAGCAAAGGGGTCTACTAGTGCGTATGCCAAAGTGCGGAATGAATATTCCAATACCTGCTTTTTCATGTTGGGTTCCCATAGCACAATGTGGTGTTCCCACAGCACAGTCACGTTCCACATAGCACATGCGGGGGCTTCATGTATGTGATTACCTCTTCTTCGGCTCTGATGGTGGCTTTGACATTTAATATAGGTGTTTATTCGAAGAGAAATACACACGAAACGTTAGCCAAACTCGTATTTGACTGCCTATTCCATTGAGAGAAAAAGCAACAAAGAATAAAAATGCTGAATATATTCTGCCAAACGCGTTTAAATACCGCAGGTTTACAGGACCATCACGTGGCATAGCACGTGGCCACCTCCATAGGACGTGATGGTTTGTCGTGTAAAGCTATCGTTTTAAAAACATCAGTGGTTTATCCTGAATTCAGGGACTATTCATGAGATCTTGTCCCCCGGGAAGAGGATAGCCAGTTTTAGTTGCATTCGACTGAAGAGGTATGCCGTATAGGGCCGAATAATGTCGCCAAAGAAGAAGAAAACTGTACGACTCAGGCGGCAGAGTTGGAGTACCTTTCACAGTTCAATGAGAGATGTGCCATATCTGCTTCCACATCGCAAATGGAACACAGTCGGTGCATCTTGAACAAAAGCGACGGGGCTCCTCAAATATTTTAGACGTAAGTGGTGATAGATCCCTGCGACGTAAACGTCATGCCGATACCATCGTTGTCATGCCACGAATGCAGGGATATGCAGTATTTAAATATATCGTAATTAAAGTATTAGTTATATTATAAATACATGTATTCGTATTTTGTATTTAGATACATACTTGAAAAATGTATTTACAATTATATTTAAACACCATTTTTTCGGTATTTATTTTTGTAAATACTCTATAAATACTCCTAAATACGCAAGGTACTGACTCATAGCTTATAGTTACCCTGCATTTGGCGTTTCGGTATAAGAAGCACAAAACAGAGTTTGGAGCGCAGTTGTATGCTCTGTTTTCGCGAAGGACGCACATGCGACAAACCATTTTAGATGGTCGGTTTTTCACTGTTGTTGAGGAAAGCTGTCGGGACTACCCGACTACCTTGTTGCATCTTCGTCAAATCTAATAGAAGTCTTTCCTTATCGGCACCTATGGAGAGGTGTTCTCCTTTGCAAATCTGATTCTACAATCGAACAGGACATACCTAGAAACTGCAGTCTTTGAGAAACTTCTGATATTAAAATCGCCATGATAAATAACAAATAAATGGTATTGTTCACTGTTGAGTTGTTGTTACGATCATTATTATTTCCGGATGACATCTTCCGCACACTATTCTTGGTAGTTGTTATGGTATTTAAATACTGTATTTATATTTCGTATTTAAATACTCAAATTGAAAATTATTTATGCAGAAAATTACTTACCTCTTTCAACAGAGTATTTTGTATTTATATTTAAATACTCAAAAAATGTGTTTATGCCCATCCCTACGCGAATGTCGCGGGATAAATGTTATGCCATCGTTTGTCAGGACGCAAGACGCAGAAATAAACGCACCTTGCGCGCAGTCTTGCGTGTGCACGCATCACTATCCTTGCATGTTCCCCATAAAAGCGGCAAATGTGAACACCGCGTCCTACGTTCACAACACTGAAAATAAAAGAAGAACAGAAACAGCCGCGTGTACAAATAATACTCTGTCATTTCGCAACACGGAGCTGTAAACAAGGACAACGTGCGTTCCTGGAAAGCGTTTAGTACATATCAAATAGGCCGACTATATTTGTTTAGGTGGTCATCAGTCACAAACTTCTTGACTCAACTCTCACGTGGGCATCGCTGTGCCGGCGCTTCTCGAACTCAAACCCCTATTCAGTGCGTACAGAATTGCTGTACTCTGCTGTGAACCGCTGTAAGGCAAGTACTTCAAACAGCATGGCAGCTCTGCTGGCAGCGTTAACGATGGTGATTTTGCTGTGGGTGCAGAGTACTTCTGGTGTTGATTGGTGTGCAGGGAAGATGCGTAAGTAAATTGGGCCTAACGTTTCTTCTTGTGTGCTTTTTTGTTTGTTGTTGATGTTGAGGGAGGTCTTGGTGGTGGTGGTGGTTTCTAGCGCTGGGCCGTACCGATGTAGTGATTCATGCACATATGACAGAATTCGGTTTGTTATCCACATTGAAAGTGACATCTATAGCCTCAGACGTATTTTGCAAGCTCACGTTACGTTTTACTTGGAGCTTTAGTTGTAGGCTCCAGGTTGTCCCGATAATATAAACGATACTTACAAGCCCACACGGAATTTCGTTATTTCGTTTCGGATATTCGTTTAGTAGTGAAATTTTATTGAAGGCCAAATTTTTCTTTGTGCTTTATACGTCAAGGTACTAGCAACGGGAATTCAGGTGTCCGTTTACGTTTCAGCGGAGGGCTGATATGGTTGTCTGTGTTTGCACAACAGATCCTATGACCAAGGCAAGGGGCGCCAGAGTTGCAACGTCGTTCATAATGGCTTGCAAGAATACCTTGATCAATATGAACATAAAGGCAGACATAATATATCGTGTAAGATATGACAACTTGTTTTTCTCGACTGTTCAAGATATGGCGCAAACGACTTTTGATAACGTAACAAGTCGTCATAAACACTTGCTGGACGTGCTTTGATTTCGTGCCTTACAGAACCTTCCACTGATGTGTTACACGATGCGGTTGTGTTACGGGTACGCGGACCCTTTTAAGAATGTGAGTATGAGTACCACGAGAGTACCACATACAATGAGATAATTGAATGTGTCTGCGTGCCTTGCCACCGTGCCAAAAATAAAATATTTGTTCACGGACACTAAAATAAATAGTGAAAAGTAAAGAAAAGACATTTCTTTTGACGCCGATGATGATGATGATCGTGCTTACCACCGTAGAACCGTTCGTGAAACAAACAAGAAGGCCCTCGGTTCCGTCAAGCACATCGGTAACATCTGTACTTTCTCTTGAACTAGAGGAAGAGTTGGCCACGTACATCTATGAAATGGGGAGCTTATTCTTTGGGTTTACGAGGCTCTGAAGTCCGGAGACTAGCGTATGAGCTCGCAGAAAGGAATATGATACAGCATCCGTTTAACGTGAGCACCGGCGCTGAGTGAGTTCCTGCGCTGGCACCGATGAAACTGGCGATGATGTTGTGTGTGACTTTTGTGGTTCATATTAACGGCTTATTATGTCTCAGCTGAGTCTGCTTTGTTTGCGGTACGATGTAGTGTTGCTCACAGTACACGGGCAGTTTTCAAATTGAATAAAAGAAGCAATACTTTGTACTTATCAATTTCATGAGTACCTTACGTGAACTCTCCCCATTCGGCCCCGTACCATTGTTCCGTTTTGCCCGATTGGGGTAGGCAAAATGGGACGTTTGTTATACCCCTATAGTAAATGCATTGAATGTGCCGTCCGGGATTGTTCTGGCTGCCGTGCAATCATCAGCATATAGCAGAGGGATAAATGCGTGCACTGAAGTAAAGACTCCACCAGTTTCTCCTTCATTTCCGTAGTGACAACTTTTACCGTTTTCCCCTTATGTACCCCATTTTACCCCATCTTCCCCTAGCGATGAAAGTTCAATTGGCACCGATAATGTGAATGACAAAGAGGAAAATGTGACCTACTTCTCGCAGGCTATGCTTGTGCAACGCCTCCTCTAAAAATGAATGCCTGTCAGATCGCGCGCTTGCCAATGGAACGAAACGAGCCCTCGCAGAGGCTCGGTCTCCCTTGTGCGACGAGAGATGGACAGGAACGCCGGTATCTGTACTTGTTTCACTCGCTCCCGGCTCCTTTTAGTGCTCTTCCGTTTGCGTAAACTGCAGGATGATTGAAGAACGAACAGCTTTATCGTTTAATTATGTGGAAACTGTGCGTAAGTGTATTGTTAGGCCCTGACATGAATGACTTGCATGAGAGCAGGTTTCACCCGAGCACCCGGGATGTACGCTAAAATCTCACTTTCAAATTTCTCAATCCAAGAAAGGCGATAAAAGATAAAAACTGCGTCACGGTTCCTGCAGGTACTGCCCTTATGTCCACTTTCCTGCTGTCACGCTGTCCTCGTGTCTCACTGTACCCAGTGTTCACTTTCGAAGATCGAAGTTGTACAAAACAAAAACTGTAGAAAATAACATTGTTCACTTTCAGAGGCTTCGAGTTATAGAAAAGGCTTGTGATCAGACAAAAGTGAGCGACGACGCTAACGACGCTGTCGGAAGTTCACGAACGCACAATGCGTAGCGAGTGCGAGCGAGCCTCGTAGAAGAGCTGTAGAGCCGGTAGATCGTCCGAAAAATTCGGGTGATGACTGTCCCAGAGCGACTCCCCCAATACAACGTGCACTGGACCTGGACGCTCTCGCTCGGATTACCAGATGCATCACCCGAAATCCGTCACGGAACATTCTTCTTCTTCTTCATCTGAAAAGATGGCCGCGAGCCACTAAGGGAGATTGGCCAGGACAATTGGTTGGAATTACGTTCTTTAATCTATAACAGCGTGAACGGAGATGTCAACTGACGTATGTAGCATACATAAGTACGTACATATTTGGGGATGTATGCGTGTACGTGTGAGAGAGCACGGAGAAAGCGTTTAAAATCGGTTCGAGAGAAGGATGTAAGATACACGAGACCTGCTGCCACAGACCTATTGCACAGCTCGGTATGAGATGCTCCCAGGGATAGCAGCGAAGATAAACAGACGGAGACGGTTCTAATGAGGGCAGAGGAGCAGGAAGTGTTGGGCCGTTTCATCCTGGCCACAGTGGGAGCATACAGGGGACACAGAGCGCCCACTATGGTGGAGGTAAAAATTTACGGGTAGCACAAGGCATCGGGCTCGCGTAAACTAACTTCTGTCAGTTTACTGGTTATGATAGCATTGATCATCATCGTCGTCGTTATCATCGCTCTCAGGTGATAAGGTTATACTTCATCCTGCACACTGTTAATTTTCACACGATACCTGGGGCCCTATGGGCCTGTTTCTCTGGGTCAGGTGGCGCGAGTGAGCACCAACGTCAAAGCCCCAAATTATGCAACACTCGGTAGTTTAGCAGACGACGCGGCACTTTCAAATACACGGTCTCGAGTTGCTTTTCAAGAAGCACCGCTTTTTCTGTGGATTTCCTACAGGTTTTGTAGCTTTCCTCGGCGCCACACCATTTGAAACATGCAGAACACGCTGATGAAACTACTTACTGTTGGGATCCGTGGCCGTTTGGGCCCGAAATGGCACTGTGCAAACTTCACTGCAACAGCCCTATTCTGATCCGTGTCGGTAGCGCGAACGTGTCGTTCGGGAGCGAGCGGACGTGGTATATGACGCAACGTAACGCTAGCGATGAGAATTTGGTATTCCCTGCGCTCCAAACGCGTCGTCCGTAAACAACGGTGTCGCTCACGGGAGCAAAGGCCTCGACCCTGTCGTTATGATGGGCCGTACTGTCGTTAAGAGGAGCCAGAGCTGTCAAGATGGCTGCAAGTTACTTTGCGTGGCTCCTATCGACACCGCCACGGCTGGCGCCCGTGTTTAGATCGGGCGACAACGCGTTTTTATCAAATGAGACGTCTTTCGTGAAACTGCTTCACCGCGGAGGCTATACCTCACTATCATCCATGTCAAGATTCTAAGAACAACACACAAGGGTGTATCGTGCTAACCCAACCCAACCCAACCCAACCCAACCCAACCCAACCCAACCTAACCTAACATAAAAACGATAAAAAAAAAACCCGAGTGCAAGGGCAATGAAAGGAAAAAAAGACGGTAGAAACGCAGCACTGACTGCCAACCAAAGACTTTTATTTGCAAAGCATCCCCGCTTATAATACAAAAATACCCTCTCCCTTCCTTCTCGTTGTCCCCTTGCACCGTTCTTTTTTTATCGTTTTTAGAATGGATCACCAACCCGCCCGGATTTTAACTTGATTACACAAAGCTCTGCGTAAAGCTTACATTGCTCCGCTTGCCAACTGTCCTGACAGCTCATTAGCCGGCGATTTAATACCGCGACTAATTCTGCCCACTCCCTTTGCCTGTCTAATTGCGTGAAGGCTGCCAGCAAAATGCCCGTGAATAAATTGCGGTGCTCGATCATGAACTGCAACACCGTTTCATATTATTCGTGCGTTGAGCAAGAAGCGCGAGACTTCTTCTCCATCGTCAAAGCACCGTCGTCTGCTTCCAAAACAAGGGGCATTCCGCGTGATTCTCCACCTGCTGCGCTATTGGGTGAGAGCCCAGCGTCTCGTTCTCAGACGTCTTAACGTCTAACGACAGTCAACAAACCAAGCGCTTTGTCGCTAAAAGCGACGTGGGAATACCAAAACTGGAAGGTGTCGCTCCCGGTGCTTGTAATCGCCTTCTACCGATACCCCTCTATCGACACTACGCTGGCGCTCGCCCGCGGCTCGGAATAGGGCCCCAGACTGCGTGGTACACCCAATAGAATTATTTATCGTTTCCTTTAGGCTACTCTACAAGAGCTGCGAGAAGAATTCTGGGTCTGTTTGGAGAAATACCTCAAGTTACTGGAGATCCTTTTTCCGGTACGGAGAACCTCGCAGTTCTACACGAGAACTCTCTTTGAGACAAACACCACAGCAAATAACCTGCTAGGGTTGTCTTTCATTCATTCGATGACAACGTCCTTGCACGAATCCCAAGGTAACGTCTCATGGACACGTGCCTTTTAAGTACGGCGACATTCGTTTAAAGGCACGCTGGCTTCCGTTCCAGTCGATTTCGAAACTATACTGCCATTTTATTCCTCGTGGACCACCGACCACAGTATTGAAAACCCCACGCGAAACAGAGGCATTGTTTGACTGTTATGCGATGGAATACATGAAAAGAGCAGATTCCGGATGATGACAGTATGCCGGAATTCGCCCTCTGCGAAAACGAGAAAACGTCACTCGCTAAGAACCAATGAGGGCACGGCCTTGAGAAATGGAATGCAGCGGCCGGGCGGGCGTTTCATAGAATTACGTGGCTTCCCGCGTCGGGACGCCGCCTTTCTCCTCTGGACTCCGCCCTCTCACTCCTCCGCTTAGGGAGTGACGTCACGCCTCTACAGCTTCGGAATCAGCGCGGATGTTAGAACTTCGTTTGTTTAAAATCTAAGCACATTTCGGTCGAAAAAATTAGCGAGGTACATTGTCGGTCGATGCCGAACACCTTCTCAGTGACTTTCATCTTTCATCGTTGATTTTTTAGGCAATTTGAGGCTTTGTTTGTATCTGTCCCTTCTATGTTGTTCCAGCCTCAGAACATCAGTTTATCTCTTGTTCAACAGGTGCCGCTTGCGTCGATTTCCGTCGTATGAATGTGTGTATGAGTGACCAAAAAATGTAAGAGTGAAAGGAAGGTGAGTGAGAGTGAGTGGCTGGTTTGTCGTCCCTTCAGCCCAAGCAGCAAAATGTACTGAAAGTCGAGTGCAATAGGGGTGGACGGGTAGGTGTAAGGCCTTGAACAGACTCGTGAAGCTAAAGAACATTGATAAGACACATACCGTTAACCCCTATTGCACTCGACTTTCAGTACATTGTGCTGCTTGGGAGATGACGCACCCCGAAAGTCGCTGGAGAGGCGTGTTAGCTTAGCTCAATTGGTAGAGCCCTGGACCGGTAATCCAGAAGATGTGGGTTCGATCCCTACAGCTGGCTAACCTTCTCAGTGACTTTCATCTTTCATCGTTGATTTCAGGCAATTTGAGGCTTTGTTTGTATCTGTCCCTTCTATGTTGTTCCAGCCTCAGAACATCAGTTTATCTCATAGTCATATCGGTTTCGCAGATGGGTCTCTGGATGCGATCGTCCCTTTAACGCACTTTGGAAGCATCGTTGAAGGCGTGTCGCGTCAGTTTGGTTGTAGCCAGAAGGAGAGGTGGGCACCCAGGTTCCCTCGTGCGCCGCGTCTCCTGTGCTGAGAAGAAACGCTGTTACGGGCGCGCTCGCTCAGTAATCGCGTCTCCATGAACACGACACAAGCGCATCGAATCGAGACGAAACGGGACAGAAAGCGTTTACACGGAGACCGGGGCTCAAATTTTCATTACTTCGTACCGCGCGATAAGGGTGGGGGGTGATGTTAGAGGGGGGGGGGGCTTCGCTGTGATTCGTCACGATCGAGCTCTCGTACAATGACCAGTCGCGCAATTTCTTCGAAATTCCAGCTTACCGGGACAGTTTTCACGTGCCGTGACGTGACGATTGGAACGCGCCTACTTCGAATAATAACGATAGCGAACAGTATGTTCAGTTCAGCATAGGGCCTGCAGCCGTGTCATATTGGAAAGTTGGAGGCGCAGTTCTGTAAATATGGTGCCGCTACCGGTGCTACGTGTGGTGAATAGGCCCGTTCAGCTCACGGTGAGCTGCCCCACACCTGGTGTGGGAAGCATGGTGGGAAACATTGAGGCGTAAGCGCAAACGAGGGTTTAGAGCGTGGTTTTACTGCCTGTATGTTATGGGCTGCCAGGGACGTCGCTACCGCAGGGACCGGTTACCGCAGAGGTTCATTGGATCCGCGTCCGATGGATGGCTGCACCGACGGAGGACGACCGGAAGATGCGATAGCTGGAGTGGACTGTGTAGTGGACTGTGCTGTGGACACTGGACTGTGGACTGTGTAGTGGAGGTTGAAGACTGCACCGCATGTCCACGCGTACTTCAGAATGAACTCCGCTGTAGAGCCTTGCTGCCCCTGTCTGTGTAGACTAGCCCGTATACATCCGAAACGGGGTGTGGCTGGGAACTCCGGAATATCGCCATTTGTCAACCTGATTGGCAGTAGCAGGCGACGCAACTGAGCCGCAGCGAACGTCCCCCCACCCCCCTCACGCACAGACAGACACACTTCCCATAATCCTCCCTTCATTCCTCTACGTGCATCTCGCACCATCCGGATGCGTATGCACCATCTCGATTCGATCCACATCTGTTTAGAGGGGTTGAATGCGATACGCTCTCCTATAGCGAATCGACCCGTTTCCATGGGCGAATTCGATTCGGCAACTGGATTCGATATGCTTGTGTCGTATTCAAGTTAACGCGGCTAGTGTCTGCGCAGTGGTTTTCTCCGTGATGTCGTTCACGCCGTATGGGCACGGACCCCGAAGAGTTAACAGCGTAGGAGGCATGCTGCGGGGCATTCGCGCAAGCATGGACCTGTTGCTCTGGGCCAGGTGGCGCGAGTGAGCAGCAACATCAGCGCCCCAAATCATGCAACACGCCCCAGTTTAGCAGACGACGCGGCACTTTCAAGTACACGGTTTCGAGTTGTTCGCGCTTTTCAAGAAGCACCCCTTTTTCTGTTGATTTCCTACAGATTTTGTAGCTTCCTTGGCACCGTACCGTTTGACACACCATGCAAAACCCGCTGATGGAACTCCTTACTGTTGGGATCCGCGGCCGTTTGGGCCCGAAATGGCGCTGTGCAAACTTCACTGCAACAGCCCTATAGCTGCAATGTAGTATAGCCATCGTGAACTAGAGTAAAGCGCTCACAGATATGCCGTCATTCCTACACGCGGTGGCCAAATATGAGGAATGTACGTGGCGTTCTGCCGAGCATTCCAGGAAAGGGCGTGCCACAAACCGTGCAAACAAAGCATTACTCTCGGCCAGATGTTTAGAAATGTGCACTGAAGAGTACTACTCGCGACGCGGTTGTCTGAAATCGCCCTGCAGTAATGCTGCAGTCCATATTTCCTTGATTCCCATCGAATACGTACTTCCAATATTGTATTTAAAGGTGGACCATATGCTGCACGTGTTTCTCGCTCGAAATAAATGATCTTGCAACGCCTCGAGATTTGAGATGGGATAAACCACGGGGAGCTGTGTTCAGACAACCGTGTCGCAAGCAGTACATGGCTCACAGGAAATGAACGCGTTTGCAGGTGACATCCATTTTCTGCACGAGACCCCTGACAACTGTGAGCAATGCATTGGTTTGTCAGCTGCAATGCTATCGCATTTCGCACGTGTTTGGCAGTGAGCCATAGAGTACAATGACTTTTTCCTTCGTGACACTTTTAATTCAGGCATTTCTATTTTCAGGGGGTGTTAGCCGAAGGCAGATTCATTGGGGACGATGCTGTGAAGTCTTTTGGGGTAAGCCAAATGTACGCAGAATGCAAACTGGACCACCAATCGTGTCACGTAAACTGCGCAAACTTCATAGTAGGATAGTATGTCGTTCAAGAACACTTATATTTCCCACGGAAATTGAGCGCTAATATTACGTGAGTCTGACGCAGTCATTTAATAACAAACATGATGGCACTTAAACGAAGACGCAAGAGAGCGTTTCGTATCGGCTACCCCAGCAGCTCATCACGACTAGCCCGCCATATGGCGACCATGCTGCACGTGCACAGAATGGTGGCGCACACCTAGATCGAGCGTCAAATCATGCTTCGCGACGAAAGTGCCTGTATTTTCAACACGGTTGGACGAAAGCGAGCTGGGAATATATACCTCTGGCGAGTGGCCTTCGGGTGGTTCACGGGTCGCTTCTTTGTAATAGGTACACCCAAGTGAGTTCGCGTTCTGAGACACCTTTTCTCAGCATGCTCCGCATTCCAAGTCCATCACGGAAATAAAAGGCTCCCACCCAAGGGCTGCTTTGTCTCAAAAGTGAATGTTGTGGTCCTGTGCGGAATGTGGTTTGTTAGTACGACAGAGTTCGCGCAAGCTTTGTGGAGAAACGCCACGTGTACTCCGAGAGATGCCCGAATTCCTCGGGTCACAAACATGAAAGAGACCCGTAGCCATCTTTAGAGAAGGCGCAGAAACTGGAGCGGAACAAGGTCATACAAGTAATAATATGTAAGAAGCTATATCAAATTATTCGCAGATAAAATGCTACACTTTAATATGACCTTCTTGCTACTTGTTAATTTGTTTGTTCTACTAATCAAGGAAAGGTAACAGAAACGGAAACGGTATTATACCGGAAATATAGCAGGTAACATTATCAGAAACGGAAACGGATATCGCACAGTTAGAATACCTGAAACAGAAACGACAATAATTTCCGGTAATAATTCGGGTACCGCATGACCCGAATTATTGCAATTCTTCACCACATCATGTAGATAAATTTATGGAATAAACTTCAATGAGGCAAACTAAAATTAACTGAAAAACGAAAACTAAAATGAACTATCAAACTCGAGCATATAAGTAAGTAGTATACAGTAAACAGAAGAATCATAGTTCCCCTGGGCTTATGGTGACCTGGAAGTTGCAAGCGTGAGTAACATTCCTGGAAGCCATGTTCATATTAGCTGTTCACATAAATCACGTACCTATATATGTGTGTTTTGAATAAACGTTGTCTTTGTATGCATGTATCCCTGGAGTCCTCAAAATAGACTTCATTGTAAAAGGATTAACTTTTGTCACGGTCTCAACCGTCTTTTTTTAAAGAAAAGCAAAAAAAAAAAAAGCTGGAGGTGGGGCGGTGGAACCGAAACGCAAAACCGAAACGGAAACGTAACGGAAATGAAAGCAACAATGGTGGTAACTGGTTCAAAAAGAAATAAGGGCCAGTAACGGAGGTTGTAACGGAAACGAAAGAGATTCCGTTATCTTTCCCTGCGTACTAATTCCAGTCTACCAAGGTGGTGGCGCTGTTGTAGAATCTGACGTCATTTGTTTGGAAACAATGAGAGGTCCGGACATTTCCTCATAGTCCTATAGGACTAACCGCTTACTCCAGATTCCCTCTATGTGTGAAAAAAGGAGCTTCCGACTTTTTATAAAGAGCGCCACCTACTGTACGTGACTGTAAATAAAACTGACTTTTCCGAACAGTCCCAATAATCGTATTAGCGCAGCTTTCAGAAAACAAGTATTTGTGTTCGGAGTTTGTGACATTCTTCATGTTTTCAGGCCTGCGCAAAAAATCTGCTCCCCGCTGACCAGGACGAGATGCTGGTATTGGTAACATTCCTCAAAGACTTCGTTACCGGATGAGAAATAAAAAGTTGCATCCTACACCTTGTATACTAATCGACTTTTCTATGGAATAAGCGAGATGAAAATCTCAATATCGGGAAATAACACACATACGGTACACAACTTGGCCAAACCTTTATTTGCGCAAATCAAGGAATTCTCAACACTCACAGATGTGCGTTTCATTCGACGTCGTCCTGCTCTGAAAGCGACGAGTACTTTTCACTGTCAATTTTTAGCGTTGTAGCTGCGCAGGTGCACGGGAGCACGCTTTTGTCAGTGTTCTATGAGTTCCCCAGCAACGACTGTGTTCCCAAATACGTACCGTATAACGCACAATGAACAATAGACCTTGTATTGCCAACAGTACAAAAGTAAGCGTAAAAGTAACCTGGGGCACGCAAGGGGTCATGGGAACTTGGAGTCCCTTGGACGAGACGGCCACAGGCGGAGGTAGAAGAACAACAATATTCCCGGTGTGCGCAGCGGTAGCATCCGCCGGGGTAAACCATAGCTTGGCGAACTCACTCATGAGAGCCCTCATGAGTGCCCCTCACCCTCACCTCACGCCTTTGAGGTGAGGGTGAGTGAGGGCAAGCCCGCGACCAGGCCATCCGTGAGTGCACTCATGAGGTTCTTACCCTCATGAGGTCTCCTGTGAGTGCACTCATGAGTTCTTACCCTCACGAAGTCTCATGTGAGTGCACTCATGAGGTTTTGCCCCTCATAAGACCTCCTGTGAGTGCACTCATGAGGTCTGAGGGGCGCTAGGTCTGTGTGAGGGAAGTCACTGGGTGAGGCCTGAGGGGTGTGAGGTCATTATGAGAGCATTCAGAAATGAGGTCAACTGACGCTTACGAGACGTGGGCAAATTATGAAGGCACTAGTGATATGGTTCCAGCGACCCAGCTACACGCAGTGTGCACTTTAAAGGGCTGGTGTGTCCGTTTTTAGCAATTTCGTCTACGTCGCTCTGGGAACACAGCCACGCGTCCTGAGCTGACTGATTACTTGGTGATATGGTTCCAGCGACCCAACTACAGGCAGGGTGCACTTTAAAGGGCTGGTGTGCACGTTTTTACCAATTTCGTCCATGTCACGCTGCGAACGCAACAAAGCGTCCTGAGCTGACTAATTACTTCGTGATATGGATCCAGCGACCTAACTACTGCAGGGCGCACATTAAAGGGCTGATGTGCACGTGCTTAGCAATTTAGTCTACGTCGCGCACAGCCCAGTGTCCTGGGCAAAGCTCAGGAGGCTTTGCTGTGTTCCCAGCGCGGCGTAGACGAAATTGCTAAAATCGGGCACACCAGCCCTTTAAAGTGCACCCTGCCGGTAGTTGGGTCGCTGGAACCATATCACGACGTAATCAGTCAGCTCAGGACGCTTCGCTGTGTTCCCAGCGCGACGTAGACGAAATTGCTAAAATTGGGCACACCAGCCCTTTAAAGTGCACCCTGCCGGTAGTTGGGTCACTGGAACGATATCATCAAGTAATGAGTCAGCTCAGGACGCTTTGCTGTGTTCCCAGCGCGACGTAGACGAAATTGCTAAAAACGGGCACACCAGCCCTTTGAAGTGCACACAGCCGGTAGTTGTGTCGCTGGAATCATGTCATCGATGCCTTTATAATTTGCGCAGGTCTGGTATGCGCCATTTGACCTCATTTCTGAATCCCCCTTATGCTGACCTCACACCCCTCAGGCCTCACCAGTGACTTCACTCACGCTGACCTGGCTCCCCTCACACCTCATGAGTGCACTCACAGGACGTCTCATGAGGGGCACAACCTCGTGAGTGCACTCACGGGAGATCTTATGAGGGGTAGGCCCTCATGGGTGAGGGCTTGCGTTTGCGAGTGCCGTGGGGGCGAGTGCGAGTGAGGGCATGTGCCCGTGAGAGCCGTGAGGGTGAGGGCGAGTGAGGGCATGTGCCCATGAGGGCCGTGAGGGTGAGGGCGAGTGAGGGCATGTGCTCGTGAGGGCGGTGAGGGCATGTGCCTGTGAGGGCCGTGTGGGTGAGGGCGAGTGAGGGCATGCGCTTCTGAGGGTGGTGAGGGTGAGGGCGAGTGAGGGCGTGTGCCCATGAGGGCCGTGAGGGTGAGGGCGAGTGAGGTTTCACTAAAATGCCCACCTATGCTGCTCACGCACTTGCGAGGGCAGCTCTTTCTTGCACTCGGCTGGCAACTCTGCTTTCAATCTCCAACATCCTCGATTTCATGTTCCAAACATCTGATCATCTTCGCAGGTCTTCTATGTCCTCCTCACTTAGCTGGCGCAGAACTGGGACCACCTCCCGTCGGGCTTGCGTCGGACGGAAGTTTTACATACACTTTCCCGCTCTCGGTTTCCTCCTCTCATCCTCTCAACATTTTTCTCTACTGTATTCGCAGCATCTCTTCCCCTCATCTTCCTCGTCGCCATTTGGATGAGACCATTACTCGCCTTCTTCGATCTTCTTGGTCGCCTCATTCCCCTCACGCTTTCTGCCATGCTCTCGTTCGGTCGCCCTTGAGGGCGCTGCCCATGTCACACCATTCTTGATTGTGGTGACGTTGTCCGCCTGAGCGAGTCTCCGACCCGCTCCCCGCTCACCCGTTTTGAAATGGGGGCTTCGAAGCAGACGACAAGCGCCCGGATGCTTGATATTTTCCGTGACGCATTTCCTGTTGGCGAGTCGACAGTACGACCTTGGCTCGGAAGCAAAATACGGATTTTCTATGTTAACCAATGCTCCAATTTCAGTAAAGTGAAATATTTTTATAGCTGTTATCACGCTTTTGTATTGGTGGACAACTTCGACGCGGACATCGGCGGTTATTCGCAGGAAATGGGGTGCTTTAATGCAGACATCTTCGCGCGCCATGCAGCCGTCTTCGCAGTAAACAGCTCCTATGACGTCTGTTATCAATCCCCATGTTTTCCATTTCATTTGCATTTCAAACAAGACGCAACCGTAGTCGTCTCTTCCAACGTTACTATAGGTTCAAACTAAACCAACGTGTCCTCCGTCTGTGAACTACACGAGCAGACAACAGTAAGCGGCACCAGTGTAGCGCTCCAAAGTTGCTTTTCGCTGTTTAGTGGCCGCTCCGGGTGTGTCATACTCTCGAGTTCAGTGCGTCAAAAGAGGGGCGCCTACTTAACGCAACCAATGTTTTTTAAGAAGAAGAGGAAGAACACAACATCCTTGCGCTAGGCTCTCACGAGCAGAATACAGCTAAAGCATTTATTTCAGGTGCTTCCGATGCAGCCCCGAGCATCGACTTCGGGAAGACGGCGTGCGGTCCAGATCGTGGAAGCGACTGAGGAGTTTTCTGTGCGCGAACAGTCGCCCCCAAGAGAAGTACTTCGAGTGCCAACCCCGCTGCCCCCTCCTCAGTGAGTTTCAACGTTAGTAGAAATTGCAGCGGATTGTTGTCATTATCAGGGGCTAGTTTCACACACCTGACCACGTAGACTGAGGAGCAATTGTGGGAAGCTCTAGGGCACTGCGAAGCAATAGATCTGTCGGTGACAAGATTGTCATTGCAGTATAGCTATTGCCTAGGAGGACACAACCGACGGCAATGTTTTGAACTCGAGCCTTTCTTTATCACGATTAACGGGACAAAGACTAGGTGTCTTGACAATGAAGTAACGTCTGATAACTTAGATAATAGTGTTAACGGAATGCACAGAGGGCTTCTCTACGCCAGCCTGCTGGCAGCGCTTGCCTGGTGAACTTCTGCGGAATGGGCTGCAAGGTGTTAAGCTGCTTAAAAAGCCACAATGAGGAGCTTTTCTCTCCACACTCTTAAAAATGAACTTCACCGCATAGCACACTCCTAGCCAACCATCGGGAGGCGTACACCTTTTTTGTGACACTTATGCCATTCATAATTGTCACAGAAAAGGCGTACGCCTCCCGTTTCCAACAAATCAGGGCAGATAACGATATCATTCGTGGCAATGGCTACCTCTAAAGCGTGAGTCTGCATAACACGTTCCGTCCCGCCATAGAATTGTACGGCCCCCGGAGGAAACACCTGCGGGAAATTCGATGTCATGCATGTTCGCCTGCATAGCAGGATCCGTCGTCACCCTCTCTATGCTTATCGGCACCGTCGGATATTACATCGTCAACACAGGTTATCTCCATATATGATCTCTAAGGAACTCGTTGTCTTTGTTTGACGGCACGTCGTAACTTCTTGCTATTCTAGGTGAGATTGAACCAATGGGACAAGAAACACATGGTAAGCATACCCCGTTCGTCAAGCAGTGTTTATAAACTACTCCCACGCTGTTAAGGTTCAGCGCAGACTGTAATAAAGTTCTGTCTTCCATGGTGCTTTCCAGGCATGACCACAGACAGTCAAAACGGTCAGTGCATTTTGAAGAGTTTCATTATTCTAGCAAGCGTAAGAACATCCTCTAAAGTGCACGGAGGTATACTTTGGGGGTTTCTTTTACCTGATGAAGATTCCTTATACGTTGTTCTTTAGAATCGCACATTTTCGCAGAGGAAGGTTCACAATAGCATAGTGTCTAAACCAAACGCCTCTTGCAGAAAGTCCTGGAATTCGTAAGTTTCTTTTCCTTTTCTTTTTTTACCGCTCTTAAATGGAAAGACTAGGCATCGTCACCTGGAAATCCCGCAGAGTATGCAGGCCAGACACCCAGCGTTATGTCCACGGTGCTGCTGTGCTACTGGAACTCATCCAGCATCACGCGAAGTCCCCCCAAGGATTACGACTTGAACAAGCTGTGCGCCCATTGCTGCACGCACATCATTTACTTGGGCGCACACCTGAAGGTCAACGCTGACGGTCCTCATCTCGTCTTTCCCGATGACGACCGCGGTATGTCAGCTTCCCATTGTTCACCTTTGCCTTGAAGTGTTCGTAGATAGACACTAGCTTTCTACAACTACTTTGAGTATATACTTCGGATATTTGTTTCCTTGGAAAAGTAATCTATGTTCTGTCGGGAACGACATTCATTCTGCGATGTACCATTTATGAGGAAAGTGAACGGAGTTCATGCAGTCCATGCGGAAGATAAGGTTGCAAGTGCAGTTCGTCCGAGTAACTAATAAATAATAATAATAATAAATGATAATAATTGTAATAATAATAATAATAAATGATAATGATTGTAATAATAATAATAATAATTATAATTATTATTATCATTATTGGTGGTTTACGTCGCGAGACAACTGAGATCAAGAGCGATGCCACAGCGGTCGGTCTGTGGATTGCTTTTGCCCACCTGAGGGTTCTTTAACGTCCTTTAACGTTTAAGGGTTCTAAATGCGTTATGGGGATTAATAGTGTAACTGAACGGACTGCTAATACGAGGGTGTTTGATTCCCTTGAGCATCTGGCGAGCTTTATGTTCAAAGACAGTCAATTTGTCACGCTCGCATGCATTTCCCTAAGTTTTTCATTCACTTCGCGTGAGATAACTATTGAAGGTGCACGAGGCATCGACTGATCCTACAGGTTCTCATTTCCTCAAGCAATTTGTGAGAGTGCGTTGGTTTTATTGATGGGCAGATGATAAGTACCAGATGCAGAAAGATAGTGGGTAGTAATGGTCATGAATGAACACGCAGGATTACGATCGATACGTGACTTGGAGGCTCTGAAGAGTTCGACACCTGGACTGAAGTTGCACTTGTCTCTCCCGGTGGACGATGTGTGGGGCGCAGAGGAGTCCAATTCGACGCTGCTGATGCAATGTAACTCTCTGGCGAACCGCCTCGCTCAGTGGTTGCCCCAGCATGGCTTTGACGGCGTTGAACTGGACTGGGATCACCTACCCATGCATAAGAAATTGCAGTATACACGGATCACGAAGGTATGCCCCGACAAAGCACGAGCTAGAACACGTACATCTGTTTAAGAAGTATAGTCTTGCAACAAAGCAAGTGTTTGGTCTGGTTGGTGCGTACTTAATTTAAAAATTATCAAAAACCCCCGGTGCTGGGTAGGTCGAGGACGAAGGATAAAATCGACAAGGACAGGCATTGACAGGTGGATCAGTGCCTGTCCTTGTCAATTTTATCCTTCGTCCTACCCAGGACTGGGGGTTTTTAGTCATTTTTAAATTAAATAGTCTTGTAGGCGTGTACGCTTTGCGATTCCAATTACAAGCGCACAGTTCAGGGTGATAGGATGAACTGTAAGACGTAGATCCAGACGTAGTTGATGCAAACATGAATGGCACCGGCACATGGAAGCGATTATTCCAATTGAACAGTTTGCGGCTTGCAACTTGCTGCTGACAAAACGGTTTTCGGTTACGAATTTCCCCGAGTTCAGCATAGTCATGTCTGCAACAGGAGCTTCACATCAAGAAACCAGAAGATGGAATAAGGGATAGTTCGGGACCGCGAGATCTACATGCCGTCAGCTCACTCGCTTTTCATTTTTTTTTTTTTCCTTTTGTTGTTGTTGTTCACGTGCATGTCATTTCACGTTCCCTCTTGTCGCGCAGTTGATACGAAGAACGTTGCGAAAGGAAGGCTTGCAGATTATGGTCCGCGTCCACCCCAGGAAGAGCAACGCCTATGACATCAACGCCCTCTACGGGTACGGTATAATAGATTAAATTCCAGCAGAGAAACGCAAAAAAAAAAAAAAAAGAAGAAAAGGAAAGTGTAATAGCGTCTGCCATTGTATGAGGGTCGCGAGTTCTCTAAACGGTCTTTCTCAGTGAGAGTATTTGTGGGTCCATTCTTTGATGCAACAGACGACGTGATATCGCCAAGAATTTCCGTTGACAGCTGTCGATCTCGCCTAAGCAGTTTTTATTTTTTATGCGGACCGGCAGCGTATGTGAGCCCGAAGCGAGAGACACATTGACAGGCAGTTTATTGTTTTCTTACTCGTGGATTCCCCCCCCCCCCCCTGCTGTTATGCAGCTTTAGTTTGAGCTTGTCCCGTGCTGTGTATTTTCTACTCGCTCTTATAGTTCAGGACTAACTTCAGCCAACTAAGTTCAAGACTAACTTCAGCCAACTAACCCATCTTTCCACAGCTTCAGCGACTTCCTCGTGGTGCACCCGTTCGCACAGGACGACAAGCCCAAGGTTGCGGTGCCGCCCATCATCTTCAAGGAAGACCTGGTAAGGCCTGAGTGCGTTGAGAACACTGAGAAATGCACACTGTGTAGCCCCTATCGTTTGTTTGCACTCGACAAGGCTTCTACGATTGCCACGTGGTTTCTCAACCGTATTGTGTGCTAACGCATCTCGAGGTTATTAGGGGATAGATTATTCAGGGAAGTATAATGTAAGGGGAGTCATAGATATTCATGGCGATGTTGGGAAATGGATTTTTTGTTTTTTGTTTTTTTGCAAATCTCATGACATTGTGAACGATGCCGTCATGGCGTTGAAGCAGCGCCATGAACTTTCTTTGAAATGATATATATCGCTGTTAGCGCGTCCCCATGGTTGTAGAGCACCGTACAAGCACCGTTCTAGTGATGTGATAGCAAACGTCTTTGTATCTGCCCACGCAACTGTAGTTTACCTGAGGCTGAACGACTGAGGGTCAAACGACATAGAACCTTTACGCTTTCTGTCGGACCGTCCACCAAACTGCTGGAGTTTCGATCCCGATATGTTCGTGAACCTATAACGAAAAACACTTTTCTAGGTCGAGCTGTGCGAGGTGTCTCTGAGTCAACTGCGCAACAAGCATCGGGTTATCCTGGCACTTCCCCTCTTTGGCTACGCGTACCGACTACGAAGCATAGCCCACTACGAACTGAGGGCTCCAGTTAGAGGTCCCTCAACCCAAGGACCCTACACGGACACACGCGGGGTCCTGGCTTATTTTGAGGTACCTCTTCTAGAAACATTATAAATGCTGCGTGAAAATGGCTGGGAAAACCCCCGTGGTGTTGGCTGGGAAAGCACCAGGCGGTGGAGCGAAGAAGTCCTCTTCGCGTATCTCCTGACTTCTACTCAGCACAGCGGTCCCTGAGCACTATTTCCATGCTAAAGCACAAGTTTAAAAAGTCAGTGCTTCCCTCTATGTAGCACTTTCATGTTGGTGTTCAACGTGCTTCCAGCTCCATTACGACAACCAATTGGGGTATGTGCGTCTAACAAAAGGATTTTTGCTTAGATATGTTTCGAGTTCACGGCAGACATATGGGTATCACTCTATGACAAAGTGGCCGATTGCAAGATCGCCGTGAATCGTGATAAGAGCCAATGGATTGGATATGATAACAAGGCCAGCATCCTCAACAAGGTTTGCGAGAGTTTCCTTTGCCGCTTCTCTTGTTCTTGAGTTCTTGTTCTTGACACGACAGCTCCTTGCTGTGTTGTTCAACGATAAGTTTCTCTGAAAGACGTCCCGTCCAGTGCCACTGTGCATAGTGCAGTACGACCACGGGAAGGAACCTCTAACGGGTGTATAAACATTGACCGCAGAAGAGTATAATTTGTTTCAGGTGCTGTTCGCCAAGCAGCAGCGTATGGGTGGTGTGGCCGTCTATACCGTGGACATGGACGACTACGATGGCGACTGCGGCCAGAAGAACGTCCTCCTCAATCAAGTTTACAATGCCCTCAAGGAGATGGACCGGCAACCGTCCAGCCATCCGACGCAAACTCCGCGATGATCTATTTTGAATTAACTATTAAACTTTAGGGGCTTGTAAAATGTCATCAACACCACATTTTCTGAACGCCACCTTAGGGTACTACGACGACATTGGATTGTTTCCGTCCAGTAGTTTATCCACCGCAAGCTCGGGTATGTGGGTGGTGCGAAAATTTGGGGGTGCGGTTACATTGTAACAGTATAGTACACACCAAAAAAAGGTTGGGAAAAAGTTAGGGGGTATGGAAAAACATTTGGGGGTCTGGATAGACCACTGTGGTCTCTTCTCGTCTGTGTACTCTCGAGACCCACAATTCGCCTATAGGTTGCCGCAGTGGAGCGACTGCGTGAATGCTACGGGGATTATAATACTACGTGAATAGGTTCTCGCACGGCAAAATGCTTGTGCTCGTAGCCAGCAGTAGTCCAGCAAGAACAGTTGATTACGGTTCGGAACTGAGGTAGTTCATGAATACTAATGGCGAATTCAGGTGGTCGTCTCATGGCAACAGGACGTCGCACTCGGAAATTTTCCGCGCTGTATCAAGTGACCGTTCCCACCCAGGGATGAGTGGCAGGGAATTATTCTTTTGCATTACGCTAGGGGCGTCGCGGTCGCTCGTTTCCAGGTTTCGTCTTCTGCTAACCCGCTTTAACTTCGACGTGCCAGCCAATGTGGGCCATAACCACCCTTGCAGAGCGGATGTGACGACACGGAATATAGTTGGACAATCCACTGCCAACACCACCTAGATACAGAAAGCCTGCGCGCTCGTCGACGTGACGTAACAATTAAGAGTCAGCCAATCAGGATCGTGTTTGCAACGGTCGCAGCCAATCACGAACGTGCTTTCAGCGGATGTGGCCATGGAGAAGAACCGCCGTCGTTTGCTAGTTGTCATTGAACGTTCTCGCGTACTAAATGGGAAAACTTGGAAATAAAGCGCAAAACGGTCTCAGTCTTTCTCAAAACTCATTTTCTGAAAAGCGTCTTTACTTTTTGTCTAAATATTTCGGTCCGCAGGTTCCAGGTGAGCTGCGATCATTTGCGGGTTCTTGAATTCGCAGGACGGTGAATCGCAGTAGCAGACAAATTCTGACTACACACGTATGTCCACGGACAGGAGGCAATGCGCAGGCTTTACGTTTATCTACGTGGTGTTGCCACTGCTCGGTCGTTTCGGGACCGGGCGAAAAAAGTGCTAGCTGGCAAATTACAATCGCTCGGAAAGCGCCACCGCGAACATGCGAGATCGCTTCACATTGACCAAGCGAACATGACTGCTCCAGATCTGGCACAAAAAGTTGCCACGAAATATGACCACCCGAATTCACCATAAGATCGAGCAGAATACGAGCGCGACGAAACAGAGAACGGTTCTCCATTTCCATTCCCCTTGTTTTTCCTTCTCCCCTTCTACTTTGTACTGCCGAAACCTGTAGATAACCAGAGTAGGGAAGCTTTGACAGATATTCTATTTCTTGCGAGATAGACGACTTATTGATGTATTTCTCAGCGTCATTTGTGTGTAAGAGCTTCAAAATTTTCTCAAAATTTTCTTTTATTTGTGTGATGACTTTATTTAGTGCTGCTGTGCTCTCCAAAGCAGGGCAAACGGGACAATGCCTCAGTATTAGCGTTCTGCAACCCTAAAAGGTACAGCATCAGGGCATCTGGCGATGCATTGTAAGGTGTCTAGATGCAGCACTGCTTTCGAGAGTACAACAGTATTAGATACAGCCAGCACAGAAATAAATACGCACATTGCCGGCTGAGAAATGCCCGTCTATCTCATTGTTGCGTCGTTTATAATCTTGTTATCTACAGGTTGCGGCAGTACAAAGTAGAAAATGGCGAGAAGGAAAGAAGACAAGGCAAATATTACTTTAAAACGTGGGTGTTAAAGGGGCACAAAACAGGTCGACGAACATTTTCCAATTATTACGCCCAATGAAAGAACGTAGCTTACTATATCCAAATATGAAATTCTTTTGCTTCGAGCGAGCGTCTTTAACACGAAACAATGCCATTCAAAGTGCATAATCCGCGCGAGCCTCTCCTTATCCTTGGAACCGGGTCAAGTCACTATATTCCAGCGTATAGCAACACCAAAGTCTAAGCGCTGGGGGTGGGGGAGATTTCGCTCTCCTAGCGAATGACGGACCCCACTGAGACAAGCTGCAGCTCGCGAGGGCACCGGTTGCGGGAACATCGCGGTGACCTCGCGGAGCAATACAGCACAGAAAACATAGTGCGCATGTGAAATAGAATATTGAGGGTTTTTCGTACAGTTTGAACTGGCTACCTTGTATTGGACAAGTGAGAATATGTTTAGAGTTGACCTCACTTCTTGATATGACAACAAAATTAATGTATAAGCGTCCCGCATTCTAAATGGCTGATGATGCGCGACGTCAAAATGACGTGTCGCTATTGTCGCCAGGGCATCGCAGGGCGGGGCATGAGGGCGAAAGAGTGCAGTGAATATTCAGTCGGTTTGGAGCCATTATTTTCTTTTTCGCGACAACATTTTTTTTTAAAACGTTCACCGTCGGCAACGTATCACAATGTATTTAAAAAAAAGTGCGCCTCGTATACCTGTTTATTGCCCCTTTAATGTCAAATGAAGCTTTCTCTAGATGCAACTGCAGGGAAGTGCTTAGTCTCCGTTCACTGTGCCTTGCCTTGTCTCGTGATTATGCCCAATCTTAGTCCAGCAAGAATGCTCGTCTCTGTGGTGTTCATGTCGTCCCAGGAGCTGCTTCCAAGTGCCTTCTTTTCCAACAGTTCCGGGCCGCGACCGCGGGAAGAGGTGGTGCCATGGCAGTATTGTGCGTGACCACTGTTACCCCCAGCACAGCAGTCGACTGATTAAAAGTGACCGTTCTCATCTGCTGTAAAAACCCCAGACACGTTTGACTTAGTCATGTACCGATATCTGTGGCACGACACCTTTGCAATCACACCCGAACAATAGCAGATAACACTCGCTGAGAGGAAGCCGGTGTTCTTCATTTAACGAGTCTCACTGTAGAGATGAATGCGCTTATAAT
Organism: Ornithodoros turicata; assembly: GCF_037126465.1. Classification (NCBI taxonomy): domain Eukaryota; kingdom Metazoa; phylum Arthropoda; class Arachnida; order Ixodida; family Argasidae; genus Ornithodoros; species Ornithodoros turicata. Next base: position 65,355,378 of record NC_088206.1, read on the forward strand.
CTCGGTGCTCGTTCTGCTTTCTAGTTGTTGCACAGGTGAGTTGCGCCGTACGTTATCGTCTACGAGACATTTGATGCGTCGGCGACGTGGCCACGGCGACAGACGTGCCGCGTTTCTTCGAAAACTAGAGTGCGAAATTTCTTTCAGGACAGGAAACATGTGGTCGACCAGTCATTGCGCCGGTGCTCGACAATGAAGATCGCATCTTGGGAGGATCTGAAGCTGTGCCCGGCAGTTGGCCGTGGCTGGCGCCCCTCTACGAGCACCCCATCCTCGGAGGGGACATGGTCTGTAGTGGGGCTCTGCTCGACTCCCAACACGTAGTCACTGCTGCTCACTGTGTCAGGTAAGAATTACAAGTAGTAGTTTTCGCGATGACGTATTTTTTTGCGAATTTAAAGTCCCGCGAAGTATTCGAAGCAATGACAGAAAAATACCAGAAACAAATAAGGCCAGGCGGCCTCGGTGGCTCAGTCGGTAGCGTGTTCGCCTTCTGATCCCGAGATCGCGGGTTCTAACCCGGCCGAGGACGCCAGCAACTTGGTGGCAGGGTACAAGTTGCTTAGACACGCCGTCTTCCGCGAGGGACGTTAAATACGGGGTGCCGTGTAATGAGCTTTCATTGCACGTTAAAGAACCCTCAGGTGGGCAAAAGCAATCCACAGACCGACCGCTGTGGCGTCGCTCATGATCTCAGTTGTCTCGCGACGTAAACACCCAATTATTATTAATTAAAATAAGGCCAGGGACGCCGACACGTCTTACCCACGCGTTTCATTACCCTTTGTACTGCACTTTCAGTTCTGCACCTGACTTCAGGACTGTAGTTGTTATAGTAGCCACATTACGCTTCTGGTTGTGCCGATCAGCGACTTCATGAGAGACATGTTCCTTGGCAGAAGAAAAAGTTTATTTGTCGCATACCACATGGAGGACGGCGCTGTCGGGCAGTCCATGCTCGTGATCGCTGGTTGAAGGAGATGGACGCGGCGATGTAGGCTTGAAGTAGCGGAGGAAGGACATGGCGGTAACGAGTCGAAAAATACGAAGCTGTCACGATGTTCACTGTGTCGATGCCGACACGAAAATGACGGGAGACACGGAAATTCGGCAGTGACTCCGCGAATTTAAGGTTCAGCGAATAATGGTCTGAACCTGGCTCCTCGCAAATACGCGAATTACTGAGCCCGCGAATTTAACAACTTATACAGTATTTCACACCTAACTGCGAAGTTTATATCGCTTAGTCAAGGTACTCTCCAGCACAAACTCAATAATGCATGGTGACTGGTCGTTCATCGTCATTCCGTAAGACATGGCGGTCTGGTTCCGTTATGCAAGTTTGCAAAGAAAAACAGCGGCTATTAGTCATGTAGACATTCATCAAATTGCATGGGAAAACATGACAAGGTACTAGTCTCTGCATCAACCTAAGACCAGAGACAACATCGTATAGAGCACCCCGCGACTAGCTCGGACGAGTGTCGAATGCGAGGGCAGGACGACGTTCGGATGCTATGATCGATTTCCTTGCAGATCGGTGCATCGGAGCATGCTGCGCATTCATCTTGGTGTCCATACAAGAGACCGCAGAGATGTCGGTGAACAGACAGCCCTGGTGCAACACATCTGTGCTCACCGACTGGCGTACAAACCTTATGTGAGTCACCTTCTCTATCACAACCCATAATTTGTACGGCATTTTAATAGGCGTGGTACGCAGAACGATATAGCCATCCTGAGGCTGCGCCGCACAATCAAATTCCGGGACACCATCCAGCCCGTGTGCCTTCCACAACCCGATGGCGAAATGCCAGATAATGTGACACTTTATGTAACAGGATGGGGCAAGACTCAAGGTGAGTCTGTGCAAATAATGGGACTCTTCTAAATGTTTTACTTATTTATTTATTTATTTTTGGTAATGCAGCAACGCATATTGACGTGGAGGACAGATCATTGACCCTAAAGCAGTTACGAGTACCCAGTCTTTCATCCGAGACTTGCAGGAGCCAATTCCTGAGATTCCTTCTGGACAGCGGCTTCTGTGGCGCACACGAATACGGTTCAACCTGCAATGTAAAGTATACTGTTTTATCTGCGTACTGATAATTAAGTCACCATTAGGAAACAGCTGTGGACCTTTCTACCAGTATATAGCGGACCAGTGTAGCGGACCTTTTTTGATGGCGCAGGGAGACAGCGGCGCTCCTGCTGTTCGCCTGCGTGACGGTGTGTGGACGTTGGAAGGTATCACGGCAGGAGGACCTCGCACGTGCGGTATAGCGAAGTCACCCATGCGCTTCACTAAGGTATCGTGGTTCGTCAACTGGATTCGTCGCTACATGAACTCCAGCGAAGCTGAATGGAGCGTACTATGTAGGCCAGCAGACGTGTAGAGTAGCAAATTCTACTATTTTCACGGGCATTTAATTTTTGATACAGCAGCAAAGAATACAAGTTTTGCATGGAAGTCGCACTTTGTAATCAATGTTGCTCGACTTCCACATTGTCGTGGCTAATAAAATGCTCAGCTCTAAATGTTGATGTAAGATATAACATACCAGCGACCACAATACAACTGAACGCAATACCAGACATGCTTTTCGTCTTCAAGATGCTTTGGGACACTTCTACACGAAACTCTGTCACCCCATATAATCGTCATCACGTATCTCTCTCTCTCTCTCTCTCTCTCTCTCTTTGTTTACATTTAGGACTCCATCTGCGTCACACGGGTTCTGAAGTATCACGATTCGGAACATTGTGCCGAGCTTAGTTTACTCACTTAACGCAGTGGCACTCGCTACTGCTCTGGCTACGTGTAACATCACAGTACCGTTATTTCTGCTGCTTTGTGTATATAAAAGGATTCGAAAAGTTATTGTCGTTGGTGTGCTGGCCTTATTTATAGTTTTGTGCTCTCGAAAGCAATGCAAACGGGAAGGAGCCAAAACATTAGGAGTCATAACCTTGTTATCTACAAGTTGCGACCGCACAAAGTAGAAAGTGACGAGAAGTTAAAACAAGTCAAATGTACTACCTTTTAAAATATGGATTGATTGATTGGTAACGGAAAAGAAGTGGAGATGTTAGTTCCAAACTTGTTGGGGCTGGCTACTCCAGGACGCGTTATTTGTGGTTCATGATATCTAAGCACAAATTCAGGGAAAGGAGGATGGGGAAAAATGAAGAAAGGGAAAACTGTACGAATGTATACACTTTGTCAGGCACACATACCCAGACGCGAGTGGGAAGTTCATGGATGTCAATGTCGCGTGAGGCGTTCTCTAGTTGCGAGTGCAGCAAAGTGTCCCGTCTCTGTTCTCTGTTCCGTGCCTTTTCTCGTGCGCTGCTATATTCAATCTCAGTCCAACAAGAACGCTTGTCTGTGAGGTGATCATGTCGTCTCAGGAATGCTTCCAAGTGCGTTCGTATCCAACAGTTCCCGACCGCGGGAAGAAGTGGCGCCACGTCTGATTAAAAATGGCCCATTCTCATTTATACTCTAGTCCGTAACAAATCCTGATGCCTTTGTATTGGGCGCGTATCGCTATCTGTGGCACGATACTTTTGCAATCACACTCGAACAATAGCAGATAACACTCCCTGAGAGCAACCCGGTGTTCTTCATTGAACGGTCTCACTGTGGAGATGAATGCGCTTATAATCTCCGTTCTCGTTCTGCTTCCCAGTTGTTGCAGAGGTGAGTTACGCCCTACGGAATCGTCCACGGGACATTTGATGGCCACTGCGGCAGACGTGCCGCGTTTCTTCGAAAGCTAGTGTGCGAAATTTCTTTCAGGACAGCAAACATGTGGGCGACCAGCCATTGCACCGATGCTCGACAATGAAGATCGCATCATGGGAGGATCTGAGGCTGTGGCTGGCAGTTGGCCGTGGCAGGCTGCCCTGTACGAGCACCCCCTCCTCGGAGGTAACATGATCTGCAGTGGGGCCCTGCTCGACAGCCAGCACGTGCTCACTATTGCTCACTGCCTCAGGTAATGATTGTTTCACGTCTAACCGCGAAGCTTCTATTGCTGTAGAAAACTTAGCTGAAGTGAGAAACGTGACCGTTCCCTTGCGAAACCCAGACTGTGTATTACTCAAACTCGTGGTCCACGTGAGCATCGTGCTTTCTTACAGCCTTTTCTTCCTGGCTTTCTTTTTTTTCTTCAAAATTTAACATCCCACCCTGCGGCCGGGAGCCATGCCTTCTAATACCTGAATGATCGATCTGTCCGGTAGCTGCACCGGCAAGGTGCCGGAAGATACCATCCGCGCCAGGGATGACGTCAGCACTATGAATAATAAATAGTGCATAATTAGCAATGGCACGTTTACATTCGCGCACTTTCTTAGCGTTGTATACCCTTTCCCTCACCCAAGCAACAACACCAGACGAGAATACAGAAAAATAAATCACATCAGGTTTAATTAAACACATCCATTCGAAATACACAGAGTTATCACAGACTTATACAATTCCAGACTGAAGGGCACCCTGATGACCACACAGAAATTAGGAAGATTCACTTAAGTTTCATTTCTCTCCTAGGGCTACACGTACACGTAGTGATTAGACGTTTGCATTTATTCGGTGAGTGGCAATTATAGGTAAATTGCAACGAAACATGGCAGCGTTGGTGCACAGCTGATTCCTGCTAACACTCACGCTATCGTGGCCGCTCGTCCCATGACGAATTTTTTTTTTTCGCGGGGCCAGCAACAGGGGATGCATTGCATTTATCTGTTCACACAAGTGGTTCTTGGTCTACAGCTCCGAGATGTGAACGTCGTTTCCTGTTTAACCCAAAAAGTGCACCAACTCAGTATTACAATGCACGTATTCAATTCAGTATTACGTACACAATGCACGGATACAGAGATGCACGGATAAACACGCCCACTGTGACACATGCGCAAAAGGAGCAGGACACGGAAATGTACTCGGCTGGTAGATGATTTCGCATATGTGCACGGGCAGGGCAACAGAAAGTTTTTTCTACATTGAAATTATGAATAACCTATTAGTACACACACAAGCCACGCCCATGTTGTAAAGTTTTTGTGTTTACGACCGTACCTCTACTGTCAACACCCAGGATCGCTCGCGCCTCTTGCTGGTGGCTTTGCCGATGGGTCTGATTTGGTATTTTCGCTTGTTTACGCTACCAGTTTAGATATACCTTGGATCACATCCGCTTCCTTGAGTGTGGTTACGGAGCCGCTGATTCCATTCGGAAGATAAATCAGGAGGCAAGCTCTTGTCCCGTGTCTTTATTTTTTTTCTCTCTCTCTCTCTAGGATCCACAATGTCTGAAAAAGCATTCTAGCTGCTATGACGGAGGGCAGTGGTATTCCCAGTGGGTCGAACATGCTTGCATGAACACGCAGAACAGCGCGCTTAGTCTGTGGCTTATCAGCGTTTTGACCGGTTCCGTTTTGCACATTATGGAGTCCTCTTTGCGATCCCAGCCAACCCCGAGTACCTTCATGATCAACATGTCTTGTGTCGTCACGTAATCGTAGGGAACCCCATCTGCTTCGAACGTTTCACGAAGAAGCGACGAATTCGACGACCATTTTCGAAGTTCCATACCTGCTCGTTTCATCACTTCCTTTGCTTCGCGGTAGGTTTGCACGACCCCTTCCTCAGTGCTCGCCCCCGTAACAAGGGCGTGCACGTATAGTCGATGGCTTCAGCAGCGGCACAGTGTTTCGAAATTCTCTACGTAGCGAGCTAAAATGGTGTTGTGAGGTTGATGCTACGATGAACAAACTGCAGGACACTCCAAACCGTATCCGTGTCATCAGCAATTCCTCAACGTTGAACGTAGGAGAACGTAGATCAGACAGCAGTTCTGCTATCCACAGGAACCGAAGAAGGTCACAGTCTTCTGGGCGTACACTGACTTGAAGGTAGACCTTTTTTAAGTCTGCGACGAGCAGAAACTCGAACAGGCAGAAGTCGATGAGAAGTTGTACAAGGGCGTTGTTTAAGTTGGGATCTTTGTCCAAGATGTCTTTTAACGACGGGGGCATGTGTCTGTTTATCCGGAGGCGCTCATTCTGTTTGGTGTTTGACGGAATACTGTCGGATCGCTGCGTCATACTGCTGTTGGGGCCTAGGTTCTTTCTGCAAGAGTTGAAGTAGCAGCTGTAGGCTTCGAGTGGCGAGAGACTTGTTGTTACCAAACTTACCAAGCATGTCTTCCTTCACAGCAAGAGGGGGCCTGTTGTGCTCGTTATGCCGAGTTCCCACTGGTTACTGAAGGAAGTTTCTTTTGCCTCAGGTTGTGCACAGAAAAGTATCTGAGCGCCGGTTCGTGTCAGAACATCGCATGTGACCCTGAGGAGTCCATCCGAATACCGTCCCCACTGCAGTCAAGTAATCTTCAAGGCGTTTGATGTGATCCGTTGCCACCAGCCAGTAATAATCACAGCCTAGTAATAAGGCGATGCCTGAAGAGCAAGGTTCGCCGTGCAGGGACACGTCCGCTCACTCAACCTGGTATTGCCGCAGCAGAGCAAATACATCCGCACTTGAATGAACGCTTTCTACGGTACATATCTCAGGTACGACGAGTGCTTCTACTTCTATGGCGTTTTGAGACAACTGGCTTTGAAGTGTGGTCTTCACTTTGCGGCAGTGATAACGGGCGGGACTACGAGTGTTCCCAAAAGCAAACGTCATGATGTCCTCTGTACGAAGCGACGAAGCGGAAAGTAGTGCCTCAATGTCTTCCCGTACGAATGTCCTCTGGTTGCCATCGTCAAGCAGTATACGTACCAAGCACTTGTACCCTGAGCTGTGTGCATAAATTGTTGCAGTCTGTAGGCTCGTATATCCACGCTCATGATGCTATTTGACGTCTGCGTCACTGAATGCACATCCGTCTGTTCCTGTTCGGACATGAGGGCGCCCGTGACGGAACCGGAAGAAGCTGGTGGACGTCGAGACAATGCCACCCGCGAAACGTCGCTCAACCCAGTCATATGCCTGCCATTACATTGCCTGCATCTCAGTGCTCGGCTAGTGCGGCAATCGCTTGCGTTACGGCATTTCTTTGCACATCTGAAGCATCTGCTGCATATCAGTTAGCTTCTTGTGTTTGTCTTCAGCGGATGCGTTATACGTGCGGTCGTCAATCCAGTGATCCGGTGATGCGCAGAATATGCATGGTTCCCGTTGCATCGACGGAGTAGTAGACGGAGTAGTAGTAGATGGTTAAGGCTGACGCGGCAGGAATATACGTAATATGCCTTCGCACAGCGTTGGACTGAACTGCTGGTGACGTGTGAAGAAGTTCTTCGCGATTTTCCACTTGGATCCTCAAAAAATTCAGAACGTTCTGTAATTGCTCAGCCGTTACAGTGGTAAGCGATGCCGGCTGTTGCTACTGTGTAAAGTCGTTTGCTGTGGGTAGGACTGCAGAGTTAACATCCTCTTTTGTCTTCTGCCTGTAGAGGATTGAAATCTCGTCGGGAAGAGCTCTGAGTAATATGCGATGGAGGACAACTGCGTACTTTGGAGGCACCCCCATGTTCTCTAGACAGATCACTCGAAATACAATCTAGTCATACAAATCCCGTAGCTTGCTGACGTTTGATGACGATCGTACGGTTGGAACAGAAAGCAACGCATTTACAAGATGCAAAGTAACATCTACCTACTGAAGCGATCTGTCAGTGTAGCGATTCCTCGCTAGTAGTTATCCCATGTCAAAGGAATCAATTCAACAGCTCATTTCGCAGGACCTGCCAGGCAAGCCAGGAGGTCCTCTCGATTTCCGGTAACTCTTGATTGCTGTGTATAGTCGCTGAGAAGTGATTTCAAAACAGTCTCCAAGCACTCAAATCTGCCGAAAAGGTTGGAATCGGTAGTTTCGGTAATGTGACAGTCCGGCGCGAGGTATGCAGAACGCGAGGTTCCGCTGTCGAAGTAGGCGTATTTGGCGTCACGGCCGCCATGTTGTTCCGATTGAGCTCCCGTATGATTCGAGTTTTCGTCTCGCAAAGCTTTACTTCGTACGGTAGCTGTTCACCTAACTCTTCTTCCAAGCGAGTGACGTCCATATGTTCAAGGATTGCCTTTTGTACATTCTTCAGGGCTGTTTCCTTCTCGATGATGCATTCGAGTCTCTCTTTGAGCTCATGTACTGGAGCGTGGCCCGCGCTGAGCTCTGTTCACAAGTCTTCGTAACAGTAGCCCGCAAGTGGGCGCGAGCAGCCACCAAGCGTTCCATTATCCCACGAGAGAGAAGTCCAACTACGTCATCAGGCACGTCACGTTTCTGGAACGCCGTAGCGCGAGCCACAATCTGGTAGCAAAGTAGAGGACTGCACGCAGCTTCCCGAAGGTCTTCCAAGACATTCCGGGGACTCTGTCCCGGGTCTCGGCGCCAGCGACAGGTTGAAAGATGTACTGCTCGCGACACGGTTATCTGAAAATCGTCTGTCATCGAAAATGTTGTTCCGACATTGTATATAAAGTTGGACCATATGCTGCACGTGTTTCTTACTCGAAATAAATGATCGTGGAACACCTCGAGATGGGATAAACCACGAGGTGCTGATTTCAGACAACAACAACAACAACAAATAAGTTAATGATAATGAATGGGGAAATTCGCCACGTAAGGTGCGGCCCACTACCCCAAGGCACAATGGGGCAGGATGTGATGTGTCCTGATGATGAGGTGATGAACGATGCTAAATAGGGATAGTCAGTGGAGTCAGTAAGACATCAGAACGGTAGGCAAACCCACAGCACACAAAAACACACACACAGCACGCAGGTACGCAGGCAGATCATAGGGAGAGAGGAGACCAGTGTCCCGGAGAAAAATCTTGAAATACTCAAGAACTTGACGATGGTCAGACAACCGTGTCGAAAGCAGTCCAAAACTTGACCATTCACTCGCAAACCCAAACTGGTTACCATTCCAACCCGTGACTCACGTGAGCCTCGTGCTCTCTCACAACCTTTTCTTCCTTGCTTTCTTCATTTCCAAATTCAACAACTGCTTAGTCAAGATGCTCTTGAGCTCCAACTGGATCATACATGATGACAGATCCTTCGTTGTCATTTCGTAAGACATTCCGTTCTCGTTCCGCCATGCAAGTTTAAAGAAAAAAAAAGAGAGAGAGAGAAAGAGGGCATGCAAACATTCATCAAACTGCTGAAACGCATGACACGGACAAGGCACTTGTCCTATGTATCTCATGTTTAGCAGCAACAGCACAGACACGTACGAATGAAAGGGGACTAGTGCTTTGTTCGTATTTTACCTTCGTTTCTGAGTGTTTTTTTTTTCTTCGTCCGTGTCTGTGCTGTTGTTGCATAACATTGAGTCATATGAGTTATCATTAACAACTACCCCACCACACCAGTCCACTGGTCTCTGTGCTAACCTGAGAAACATGAAATAATATATAGAATCACCTCGTGCAGTAACCCACGAACCCAGTGAACGAGCGTTCAATGCAAAGGAAGGACGGGGTCCGGATGCAATAATTGATTGCCTTGCAGGTCGGTGCATCGGAGCACATTGCGCGTTCATCTTGGTGTCCATACAAGAGACAGCAGAGATAACGGTGAAGAGACAGCCCTGGTGCAACACATCTGCACTCACCGGCTGACGTACAAATCTTATGTGAGTCGCCTTTTCTATCGCAACCTAATTTGTATGAAACTAATGTAGGCGTGGTGCGCAGAATGATATAGCCATCCTGAGACTGCGCAGCCCAATCAAATTCCGGGACACCATTCAGCCCGTGTGCCTTCCACTACCCGGTACCGAAATGCCTGATAATGCGACACTCTACGTAACAGGATGGGGCAAAACTCGAGGTGAGTCCGTGCAGATAATGGGACTCTTCCGAACGTTTTTGGTAATGCAGCAACAGATATTGACGTGGAAGACATGTCATCGACATTAAAGCAGTTACGCGTACCCAGTCTGTCATCCGAGACTTGCAGGAGCCAATTCCTGGAGTTCCTTCTGGACAGCAGCTTCTGCGGCACGCACGAATATGGTTCAGCCTGCCATGTAAAGTATACCGTTTTATCCGCGTGCTGATAATTAAGTCACCATTAGGAAATTCGATTCCTTTAGGAATGGAAGGAATTCCATTCCATTAGGAATTTCATTCCATGAGTACTACGGCACTCATGGAAGAGAACAGTTCTGGAAACAGTACAGGTGAATCTGGTGGTGGGTTTCCAGCATGGTCATCAAGGAAGGGTGTATGACGCTGCAGGCTGTAGTGGACTTTTTCTTGGTGGTGCAGGGTGACAGTGGCGCTCCTGCTGTTCGCCTGCGTCATGGCGTGTGGACGTTGAAGGGTCTCGCCGCAGGAGGACCTCGGACGTGCGGCACAGCGACGTCACCCATGCACTTTACTAAGGTATCGTGGTTCGTCAACTGGATTCATCGCTACATGAACTCCAACGCAGCAGAATGGAACGTACTATGCAGGCCATCGGACGTGTAGAGAGCACAAGTTCCGTTGCTCTCACGGGCATTTCATTTTTGGTTCAGCAACAAGAAATACAGGTTCGGCATGGAAGTCGCATTGTGTAATCAATGTTGCTCGACTTGTCCCAGTGTCATGGCCGATAATATGCTCAGTTCTAAATGTTAACGTAACATGGAAGATGCAGACCGCAAGAATACAATGTAACGGGAGACCAAATATACCTTTTCATCTGCAAGGTGCTTAAATACATTTTTCAGCAGAAGCTTTATTTACGCTTAGACCTCCATTTATCACACAAGGCCTGAACGTTTACTTAGTTCACTCACTTACCGCAATACGGCGCTCGCTATATGGCGCAGAGTGGTAGCGATGCCCCTGTGTTGTCTCAGTTGTAATAAAATAGCAATTTAACCACGCATTTTGAAGATTTTTTGGCAGTTCATGCAGTATGTGTGAATCATCATATGCGCGCAAATAAAAAAAAAAATGATTGCGACCGGCAGCATCTGCTGGTATCATTTGATGGCGCAGAATGCGACAGCAAACAGTTAAATTGCTTCAAATTATAACCAATTATAATTTGAAGTTATTTACGACGCGCTAAGTTTATTCGAATTAATTATAAGTTAGTTGAAATTTGATTATAATTATAATTTGACTTCCAGGCAGAAGTAAGGCCGATTAGTTTTTTCTCTTCAACGCACACACCAATCCTGAGAATTGAGAACAATATGGCAAAGATAATGGTGAGGGTGACTGGTGAGATAGCGAGAATATACTCGAAGTGTATCAGCATCCAGCAGAAGGGGGACAGGCGTCGCCGGTGCATCAACAAGAGTACAGTAAGTCTCTGATGTTCGTGGTACTCCCAGACAAATGCGAAGGCCGCGGGCCTGGATGTTAAGTAGCTCGTCATGTAGCTCGATGTCATCTCTCTTTCCTTGTTGTTGTTTTTCGTAGCTTTTTCTCGGAGTAGCAGAACTTGTCAGGTGACAAGTTCAACCTCTCCGTATTATTTTTAGTCCATCCAACAACAACAACAAATAAGTTAATGTTAATGAATGGGGAAATTCCAACTCCAACTCCAAGTAATGGCAAAAGGGCAAAGGTGCAGGCCAGCTGGTACATGGTGAAAAATTGGAACCCCGAGAAAGGGACAGAGAAGGGACGACACGACACGTTCTCGAACGGGTCGTGAACGTCGAGAACGCGTCGTGTCGTCCCTCCTCTGTCCCTTTCTCGGGTTCCAATTTTTCTTCAACTCCAAGCGCAAGAATCTTGTGCTTCTTCAAAACAGTGGCGCATAGCTCATTGGTCTGTCATGGAATTGCACGACGGAATCCAGGGTCATTGTTGTCATCATCCAGGGTTGCATACGTCATCACAGACAGAAGCAGTAGAAACCGTGCTGGAAGCCTAAGGTAGATGCGCAAAAACCGAACAGACTCGGGACGCTGGAACGAAAGACACGAAAACGAAACTGCGGCGCCTCCTCACGTACATTTGTTTTCAGCCACATTCGAGAGGGCGCCACATCACAGCAAAATAGTCCATTGTCTCTTGGGAAGTGATGGGCACAGCACAGCTTGCGGCATACTAGTCTGGGAGCTGCAGCTTGCGGTTGATCTGGCCCAGAATCTCCAGGTATTGCAAGATAGTTTGTTGAATCAATCAATTCAATCAAGATAGTTCAAGATAGTAATTAGTTTCGACTAATAAACACGCACTGGATTGCATGCCGTACGTGTTTTTTAGTCGGCGGAAACATTCGGTGCGCGGGTCTTGGGCGCTACATACTGCAGAATTTATCTGGCGATGACCTAACGGAATTAGGTAGCGTTGCATAAAAAAAAAAGAGAGGTGGCCCCATTTCTTCCTATACAAGATTCGCAACATTAGCACGCAATTCCGACAGTCTAGTGTTTCTTTCCAACTCATTTCTCTTGAAGGCGGTTAATCCTCCGCTTTAGATGGATTACTTACCGGATAACCCAAGACTTTCTCCTAACCACTTTCTTTTTGTGTTTGTTGGGCAATGCGTGAGACACAAAATTGAACAATTGAAACAATATTTAATCGTACCGTCATGTAAATTCACATAAATAAGTCTCGTGACGTGAGCCTCCATGTCACGACAGTATTTTTTATTTTATTTTTTTAATTTTCTTCTCTAGGTGGAAGTGTCATCAGCTGCCACTCGTCTCCTTTCTCCATGTCGTTGTACTCGTCCTCCAAGAGTTTATGTGCCGTCATGTTCACAGGATGTCCTGAAATGAGCAAATTTACATTTGCTACGCAGATAATCCCTACATGTCTGGCGCGCTAGTTTCGCAGACTTATAGTCAGTGACAGCATAAGTCATACATTTGACCCCGCCCACACACATGAATCGCTCCGCGGGCGCTCGCTAATGTAGTGCGGCCAAGTGGGGGTTGGGAGGAGAGAGAGAGAGCCGGCACTACATCGCGAAGCGGGGGCGTCGTGCAAAGGCTGGTAGCCAATAGACCTCTACCTGTTTGTAAACAAATGACGTCATAATGTTCGACAGCGCCACGAGTTTGGTAGAGTTGAACTACGTTCAATACTAGTGGCGAACAAGGTCGCGCCCGAAAGCCACGGTCTTGAGGGGATTACGATGGTCTCTGAAAAGGACGCGACCTTCGGTCCTACTTTTCTTTCAATAGGAGGCAACGAACAATGGACCATTTCCGACAACGCGTATGCGCATGCCCAGCCCTTGAGTCCGCCATTTTTGAGCGCAAAACATACCCATGGACCCACCTGCGGGCGACTGTCATGATCATTGTGGGGAGATAATCGATTTCAAGGTTACGCGGACGTTTGAGGTCTGGTAATGTGTACAATGCGCTTTCACTCTTTCCGCATTCTTCTCTTGCAACTTTCCCACGCAACGTACATGCGAGTTCGTAAAGCGTCACCATTATTGTGGGGAAAGACACGACGTTCGACATTTCGCCGCCAGGGGCGACGCGAATATGGAAAAGGTCCATTGCCCATTCGTGGAACCCAGCTCTCCCCTTCCGATCTGTTTTGGTTTCGGTGTGTCTACCAACGTCATGATGACGTTTCTCGGGTAGAGGTTTATTACAGGAGCCTTCCGCGGATGAGTGGGCGGTCCCAATTGTAGGACTTAAGTTGTTACTGACTATAGAACTGCACCTTGAAGATACCTATTTGCACCTGGGAGCTGTTTTATGGGCTAGAAAGGAACATCACGACGTTCACTGTGGCCGCTCTTCACTATATAGATCAACTTCTTCTGCTGGAGTGTTTCGTCAATACAACAACGATCTACACGCAATAATTTCTTTACACCTCTTCGGTGTTAACTACCTTGTCCCGCCTATTGCATGTTTACTTTGAGTCTGTACAGAAGAGAAGAAAGCAATTGCAAGCTTATTTGCACAAAATGCCAATTTTACACGCTAATATCCGTCTTGCTAAAGGAGTCGAGAAACCGCACAGATAGTTCCTTTTGTTTGCATGTAGCTCATCAAGGCTGACGGCCTTGAGCTCACCTTGACATCCTCGGGACGCTCTGGTTGACAACACATGGATTATCGCACAACAATCATACACGCTTCTCTGTCCCATACGGATCATTACGTTAGATGGTACCGGATTAGATGGTAACGTTAGATGGTAACGGCGTGGTGCGGAAACAAGATGGCGCTCCTTTTCTTCCTTCGACCTCAGTGTCGATACTCTGAAGCGCAGCTTATTTAGTGACGCTATCTGTACGCCTCACTCCACGCACTTCGTACGCAAAGTTTCACACCCCACATCCTGTTATTTTTTATTCCTGGTTTTAAAAATATCCCATTTTCGAGGCCCCCGCCAACCGTGGCGCCAAGCGGTGCGTAGCAGTTCCATGAAAGTGGAGTTCCATGCAGTCCCGGGAAGTGACGCTTTGACCGGTTGCTTGATGGCTCTACGTCATTGCGCTTCCGCTCATTTCCGCTTCCGTTCGGAGCTTTCGCCGCGCCGCCTCCCACCGTTTGCCGCGGTCATGTTTACATCGTCGTCACGAGGACGGGAAACTATACGCACTTCCGTTGCGCGCTCGATACTACGTCATACGTAGAATGGGCGAGGAGGAGGCGAGCCAAGAGTGAGAGGATCTCCTCATATTCAAGTGCGATAAAGGCTGGTTTAGAGTCCGACGTAGTCTTCGGCCGTCGTCGCCCGCGCCGACAGCTAGCGTTCGCTACGCCACGCTTCCTCATCCTACCGGGACCACAGGCTGACGCGAATCGGCGCAGCGCAACGAAACCACTACCGGAATTTTTTTATTAGGTGTATTATATAGGCACGGATGTTCCTTGATAGGTCCGATCAAAAGCTCAGTGGGCGACGCCATGTTGGGAAATGTGAACCACCGGAGTCCACGCCGTGCACATCTCGCTGGCCAGCGCCAGATGTACAGCGTCGCTCTACTCCCCTGACGGCGGCTGACGTAGTCGCGCGTTGCCGAAGCGCCGTGCTTCGCCGAGTGTCGTCGAGCTATGAACTCACAGGCGACGGCTCGCGCTGCGCGGCTGTGCGCTGCGTGTCGTTACGCTCCACTCCATCGGACTCTAAACCAGCCTTAACTTCGTGACGCGGATGCGCAGCGTGAAGGGGTTTCGACGGAGATGTTTGCCGAACAAAAATATACATTTCAACGATGGTTTCGTGTAATATTCGGGTTTGGATTGATGAACCCTTTAACTTGTATTAGTGTCGTGTTGGCAAACTGTCGAGCCCACGCTAGCCACTGGTTCAGTGGGAGACCGTTGCATGTCGTGGTCTGAATAGGGCGAATCGGTCTTTGTCGTCCCCGTAACCAATTTGGGTTGCCGCGGGAGCCGTCGCGGGGCGACTTGCGCCTGGGGAAGGGTAAACGTGAAGCACCCCCCCCCCTCTCCCACTGCCGTCAGAAGCTCTATAAACACAGACAAGAAAACTCTCATGCGCACTGTCGAGATTGTAAGTTTAAATTTTCTTCATTCCCGCTTTATACTGTCCGAGGCCTGCCGTTCCCCCCCATCGCCTCGACTCTGATTGCCACTGCCCTTTATGGTTGCTACTGGTATATGGTTGCGTTGGGTTCGCACCGCGTACGGACAGGTTTGCAGTTTTTATTTTTTACTGACACATTGCTCGTGCACTGATGAAATGTGGGACTACGAGGCCGCAGCCTGTTATGTAGTCCCGTGTGAGTTAAGTGAGTCCCGTTAAGTGAGTTAAGTTAAGTAAGTCCCGTGAGTGTAGTCCCGTCCCAGTTAAGCTTATCGAGCTCAACGTGATCAGTTGTACTGCGTCGTGGATCTGAAGCGCCATGATAGGCATAGAATCATACAGATAAAATGCATACGTACCAAAGCAAGCCATGAAGCATTTCGATTTTTGACGATATTCGTTTCGCCCTGTAGCGCAGGTGCCATTCTGTAAGGGCTGACATGCCTCGATGCTTGCGTTGTAGAAGAAACGCTTTGAAGCATACGTGCAGTTCCCTTTTCCTGGTTGAGGCTCACAGTCTATCGTGTAATTGATGTTAGTGTAGTTGTTGACTTTCACTGCGCATAACAAAACATGGTAGGAAATAATTGGAGTGGAAGTATATAGCACGATGAGGCTCATGGGTGTGTATGGCGCTGGTTGGAGGAATAAATGCTATTATTTGGAAGCACGATAGTGGGTAATAAACAAGGGAAGTGTCTCAGCATTGAACTTGGAAGATCAACAAGGATTATGTCAATAAATACATCTCAGAATTGAGTTGTGTTAATATGTTAAGGTACCAAGCAGCAGCATTACGCGCAGTGGCCACCATCATCCATATTCATCCATATGGATCATCCACATTCACATATTTTACCAATTAGGCTTGACTCTCATAACTTAACTGGGTGTTTCGGGTCTAACTTTAAAATGGTGCCACGCGATAAAGCTTTGATCCGCGAATATTCACGTTGGTCCACGAAAAAATCCACGGCAGGAAACAATACCATAATGAGCAAAATATTTGGTAAAACAAATGCTCAGTCAAAATATAATGAATTGTGCCTTCCTGAGTGAGAAATTTATTGACGAACGCTCAACAACAACAACAAATAAGTTGTGACTATGACCTCGGGTGATTCACTACTGGAGAGCAGAAGAGTACCCCATTACACGCGAAATATTAGATGAGAGATACGAGAATGAAGTTAGAGTTATGTACAAGTACAACAACTGAGGTGTCCTCCACTGGCTGGAACAGTCAGCTATATGAGTATCAGTGTGATTTATGACATTACAGATTATGGATCGGGGTTACGATTGATCGCCTACAGGTACTTACGATATTTCGTGCGACGGCAGGTTTGCTCACACTCTCTACTGGTTAGGAAATTATTACCGTTCCCCTCACAACCTCCATATTGGAACTTCTTACACTGCCAGGTTGTCTCGTTGAAATACCATCTCGGGATCGTCGCTCTGCAGCGACCTTCGTCGGGTTTCAGGGTGCATGCCTCCTTAGGTACAACTGCGAAGAAAGTGCAGGCGCTGCAGCGCGTCCAACACGTGCCCCTCATAAACTAACGCAAAATCAACGTCTATTATGCAGTATTCAAAATGTGATTAATCAATTATTAATTATTTAAAGACTTAGTCCTACACTTGCACCTCTCTTCGCATCCTTCCTTGGTGTAAAAATAGTTATCATTTCCGCCACAGCCTCCGAAAATGAATTCTTCGCATTTCCCACTGGTAAAGTTATTAAACCAGAGGTGCATCGATGCCCTGCAAATCCCCTCATCAAGCTTCAGTCGACATCGATCAGACCATGTGTTGACGTCCAGCGCTGACGTCTCTACAGCTCCTGAAAAATGCGTTCACGTTCAGCAGTTTCAAAACGATTCTTTCATCACTCTAAATATTCAAACGGTTTTCACACGGCAGTCTTTCATAATACTCATACAGAAAGCTGACCTACCCAATGTGACAACTGCAAGGCATATGAACGCGACGACGTAGACGCAGCCTGTCTGCCTTCCAGCAATCATTGCGTTGTTGACTGACAACATGGTTTATGAGAGGAACAGTTCTGAGAAGCGGAAGCATAATGTAACATTTGGAATAGCAAGTCTGGTTCCAGATGTTCGGATTAATTTGGAGTCCTTTCGCTTCAGATTTCATGGTGGTCTCCGGCGCGAAACAGACAGCACGGCCTTTGAAATCATTTCCGGCTATTCAAGTTGCGAACAATACGTCTGAAAAGATCTGTCACACTTACTTGGAATGGTATATCGAATATTTTCGAACAAATATTCGTATTTCAATCGCGACGAGAGTGTCCTGTACTTTCCTCCATTTGCTGCTGTTCGCGAGGTAATAGTTGCGCGTCTGAACTGACCTCGTGTTTAAAGGACGTGGTGATGTGATATAAAAAGAAAAAAAAAGGGGGATTAAAGTCACGACAAAGTAGACTGGCTACCCCGTGCAGACGACTTAGCCGTAGTTAGTCAAAATAAATAAAAAGAAGAAAACCCACTAGATGGGGGCCGGGAGACAAACATCTCGAACTAGTGGGATAATGAAGCATGTCGAGCTCCTCTTCATTATCATTGGACGTTACTTTTAATCCTGTCACCAGCCGCAGTCGGATTTTATGACACCGAACTGTATGCCTTTCAGTGCGTGGTCGAAGTACTCGGGGCCTAACCCCGGCACTGTAGGCAACGAGCGTTCCGCGCTCTTGTGAAATAATTGCCCCTCTTCTTTGTCAGAGACAGCATGATTTAAAGCCTACTGGACTCAATGACACCTTGTGGGAGTTAGCAGACGTTCCACTCTTAAAAATGCTCCTAGCATGCTCCTAGCCAACCATCATTTGGAATGATATCGTTATCTGGCCCGATTGGTTGGAACCGGATGGCGTACGTATTTTTTGTGACAATTATGAACAGGATACGAGGGTGGTTCCATAAGTTTCCGGCCCGACCAACTTTTAATAGTCATAGAGATGGAACAAGTGTATCACTTTTCGACATAGTCACCCTTAACGTCGATGCACTTTTGACACCTTTCAACCAGCATTCTTATACCCTTGTAAAAATAGTCCGAAGTTTTGTCCGCAAAATGCTGGAAAACTGCCTCTTGCACCTCACTATCGTTTTGAAATATCCGTCCTCTGAGAGCCCTCTTCAAGTTTGAGAACAGGAAGTAGTCACTCGGTGCCAAGTCTGGACTGTAGGGTGGGTGGTGGATATCTTCGAAGCCGCACTCCTTCAGTGCAGCCTTGGCAACAGAAGCCGTGTGGACAGGGGCATTGTCCTGGAGCAACCGGACACCTCGCCTCAACCTGCCGCGCCTCTTTTCCTTGATGGCGTCTCGCAGTCGGTGCAGTAGTGGAGCATAATAAGTCGCATTCACTGTGGTGTTCCTCTCCTTGAAGTCGATGAGGGGGATCCCGTGACAATCCCAAAATATTGTTGCCATGATCTTCTTTGTGGATTGTGTGACATTGGCTTTTCTTAGGGGTGCTTCTCCTGGTTTGCGCCATTCCATCGACTCCTTTTTCGAAAGGGGATGATAGTACAGCACCATAGTCTCATCCCCTGTGACAATTGACCTCAATATTTCTTCTTCGTTCTCTTGACAGAGCTCCAAAAACGCTTTGCCACAGACGACGCGATGTTGCTTTTAAACTAACGAGAGAAGCCGTGGCACCCATCTCGCACTGACCTTTTTCATGTGAAGGCCCTCGCCGATGATGCGAAAAACGGTTGTTTTGGAAAGCCCCAGCCTTTCTGAGGTTTCCTTCACCTTCGGACGCCTGTCGCTCAGCACTTCCTCCTCGACAAGAGACAAATTTTCTTGTGTCACCACTTCCACTGGACGACCATCGCGTGGATCATCTTCAATGGACTCTCGCCCCAGTCGAAACTGCTTAGACCCAGTCCTTTACCGTTGTGTACGATGGAGAGGCTTCCGTGTACACGTTGTCCAGTCGCGCTTTAATTTCTTTAGGCGAAAGTCCCTCTTTTGTCAAGAATTTTATCACAGCGCGGTACTCGATTTTTTTCATTTTAACTGAAGAGTGCACCCTGGCTGTTTGAAATGCCGCTCTCTAACCGAGTAAAGCATGGAGAGGGTTGAGGGTGGTGCTCCGGCCCTGCAACAGATGGCGCCACGCGTCCTTAATCGCATTTTCAAATTCGCACGCATTTTCTACCTCGGGACGGAAACTTACGGAGCCACCCTCGTAAGTGTCACAGAAAAGGCGTACGCCTCCGGTTTCCGACAAATCAGCTAGGGCAGATAACGATATCATTCGAGATTATGGTTGCCTAGGAGCGTGCTATGCGGTGAAGTTCATTTTTAAGAGTGTGGTTAATAACCTGGAAATTGTATATAACTATAGCTGTATTAAGAGTTACACTCAACATCCAAGATGTCGTCTGTCCCGTTTGCCAGACAAACTGATTTTTCCGCTACCGCTATATTTGAGTTATACGGTTATATTTGAGTAACCATGGGATACAACGAAGCACGTGCCTCAACCCTGAAGGGATGGATGCCCAATAAATGCTGGGACCCTCCATAGTGTTTACGTGTTCCGTGTGTCCTTAATCAGAAGAGTTACTGCTGAATTTAATTACATGTTGAGAAAGAGACAAGATAATGAGGAGGAGGAAGACAATATGCTTGCCTTTCTCTTTTTTTTCTAATGCTTCAAACATCACGGTATCAAAGACCAGAATAGGACCTGTAGCCAAATCCTCGCCGACAAGCGATGTGCTGGAAAATATTGCGTGCGCGTGTACGTCCACGTACTTATTCGTCTGATTAGGTCACGAGTGGTATTTTTTATTTATTAATATCTTACGTTTTCTCTTTCGTATGCAAGAGTCCTTGCACGCTTCTTTCCTTCTGAAATTGTTACTTTTGCCTCCGCACTCTCCATATTCAATTTTCTTGCACTTCGTGAGTGTTTCATTGAAATACCATCTTTCGGAAGTGGATTCGCAGTAAGCTTCTGCGAGCGGCAGCGCATATGCTCTTTTGGGTACTTCTGCAAGAAAAGGCACTCCGCTACGATACGTGTTTTACTAAGTGGACTCAAAGTCGAGAGTTATTGCGCTCTAACTGGACAAAAATAGCCCAAAACGTTCGATTGTTTGAAAAGCCTTGCCTTACTCTTGCACGTAGCTTCACGGGTCTTTTGCGTAAGAAAGTTGTTTTTGTTCCCGTGACAGCCGCCAGAAATGAATTATTCACCTTTCCCACTGGTAAAGTTATTAAACCACCGGGGAATGTACCCCCTGCAGTACACAGCATCAGGCTATAGTCGAGATGACTCCTCCGTTTGGGATGAGCTGGCTGTGACTCCTGCTGAATACGTAGAAGTTTACCACTCGAAATCATGAACCAACCATATATCCGAACATACAGAGTTTGCCAAGATAAACGTCGGGGTTTGTAATGGAAGCAAAACAAATAAAAACAGTGTCGGGAAGTTAGCGAAGGTCGAACGCGGCGTTGCAGACGACTTCGCACAGTCGTCCTGTTTATCCATTTGCACTTGTTCACTTGGTGCGATCTTTGCGAACCCTGTGTATCTGTACTGAAATGAAGATGACGTCAAGCTGCTCAAAAGGCTTAATTCGCTCATTGGACCATTTTCCTCCGAACGCACAGCTCATGCGACGCTCTCATTCTGGCTGAAAACAGCCCATTACCATACGCTGGCTACCATTACTACTATTTTCCCAATACTACCATTTTTCCGTTCCTGGAGTTCTTCTGCCAATGACGAGGCTACGCCTCCCAGATTTCGGCATCAAAAATGTCGAGAGAGAAATGATAACGAACAGCTTTAATGCAGAATGCCTGCACTATCCGCTCAGCAGGTGGAGGACGCTCAGGAAGCGCAAGAATCTTCTGCTTCTTCAAAACAGTGTCGCATAGCTCATTGGTCTGTCATGGAATGGCACGACGGAATCCAGGGTCATGTTGCATACATCAAATGGACACTCAAACTTCGTACAGACATAACCAGTAGAAACCGGGCTGAAAACCTAAGGGAAATGCACAAAAACCGAACAGACCCGGGGCGCTGGAACGAAAGACACTAAAATGAAACTGCGACGCCTCCTCACGTACATTTGTTTTCGGCCAGCAGCAGACGACATTCGAGAGGGCGCCGCATCACAGCAAAATGGTCCATTGTCTCTTGGGAAGTGATGGGCAAAGTACAGCTTGCGACATACTTATCTGAAATCTACAGCTTGCGGTTGATCCGGCCTAGAAAACTCCAGGCATTGCAAGATAGTTTGTTGAATCAATCAATTCAATCAAGATAGTTGCAAGATAGTTAGTCTCGACTAATAAACACGTACTGGGGTGCATGCCGTACGTGTTTATTAGTCGGAAGAAACAATCGTGCAACAACTGACAGGATAATCCGCAAGCTGTCGACTCCAGACAATTATGTCGCAAGCTGTACCTCGAAATTGTGCTTGCAGTAAAGTATCTAGCACCTGTCGTACTTTAAGTACAGTACCAAGTACAATACTACAACTGTACTTAAAATACAAAGTTACTTGCATAGTACTTTAACGTACTCATCAAGTACATTACAATTTTAGATGGTATCGCTGGACCTTTCAACCCTTGGTATATAAAACGTCAGGTATGTTTCGACTGTTGTCATTAGAAAACTTAGCTGGCATTTTTGCCAAGGATAGTTAACAGAAACGAGTTTTCGACCAAGCTTTGGATTTGTATCGCTAATTTGGTGCTTGAAAGCAAAGTACCGCAGAAAAGTACCTAAAGTACAGCGCAAAGTACACAAACTGAAATGTACTTAAGTAAAGCACAAGTACTGAGAAATGTACTTAATGTAACTTGGAACTTCAAGGACTTCCCATCGCAGCTCTTGCGGAATTGGTGAGACTATTATGGTTCGATTGCATTAGTATGTTAGTTTGGGAGCAAGAGCCGTCCGTCCGTCCGTTCGGGTCGACGTTCACCTAGAGAAACATCCGTCCGCCCGCCCGTCCTTCCGTCCGTCCGTCTTTCCTTTCCTTCTTTCTTTCGTGCTTTTACGTGCCTTCTCTCATCACGGCTTTCGTCACAGATCTTCTATACTGCCTGGTAGGGGACTCAGTGGTTTACCTCGCATACCTTCAAGAGAACACAGCGTCTCATGGACGCATGCTCCGAAACCCGTGGCGCTGCACGCTACTCCTTGCCAAGACTGGCGTCTCAATTATATCCACGTTAAAGCATATGTACAGCACAATGCATATTGCCGAGACAAAAGAGAATATTTCGCTCGACCTCCGCGTCACGCACACAGAAGTATCTTCAAAGCAAGTTTGAAAATGAGCAGAATATATCGAGAAAAAAAAAACGCATTTTAGTTAGATAACTAAATGCTGAGCTTTCAAGGTATTTGAAAGATGCGAAGTTGCTCGCAAAACTATCCAGATACGTAACTTAAATATACGTATATAATACATATTGAAAGATTCTGCAAAGCTGTCGTAGTCTGGAGCAATGATTGGAGAAGAAGTACGACTCTTGGGAGCTATATACTGACAGAATTTATTTGCCGATGATCTTAGAAAATTAGGTAGCGTTGCATTTTAAAAAAACATGTTCCTATTCCTTCGTACAAGATTCGAAAGATTAGCACGCAGTTACGGCAGTCTATGTGTTTCTTCTTTCCAGCCCATTTCTCTTGAAAGCGGTTAATTCTGAGCTTTATATGGATTACTTCCCGGGTAACCCAAGGCTTTCTCCTAACTGCTCTTTTTAATTTTTTCTGAGTGGAGCGAGGTGTGAGACACAAACTTGAACATTTTTTGAACAACTGAACAATATTTAATCGTATCATCAAGTGAATTCGCATAAGAATGCCTCGTGATGTCAGCCACCATGCCATGTCAGTATTTTTTCTTTTTTAATGCCTGTTTCCCCTTGTCTGTCTCATCCTTGTAGTAATCGTTCTTGTTGAATTTCTGTCCTGTGATGTTCGAACCAGGATGTCCTGAAATGAGCAAATTCACATTTGCTACGCAGACAATCCCTGCATGCATAATGTAAAACCCCAAGACTAGGGAACACGAAGGGACAGACACCCTAGTCTCGGGGTTTTAGATTATGCATCATCTTCACCAGCTCGCTTGCTTCCTATAGCCATTTTTTCATTGTCAATCCCTGCATGTCTGGTGCGCCAGCTTCTGAAACTAAGAACTGCAGCTTGACGAAAACGATTTACCCCTGGGAGTTGTTTTATGGGCTAGAAATGAACATCACGAGGTTCACCGTAGTCACGCTCCACCACATAGTACCCAATTCTTCTGCTTGAGTGTTTCGTCAATACAACAACGATTTACACGCAATAATTTCTTCACACCTCTTCGACGTAAGTATCCTGTTCCAGCTATGACATATTTAAGTTGAGGCTATACGAAAGCGCAGAAAGGTGCTTAGTTGCAAAAACGCCCATTGTACACGTTATTGTTAGTCGCCTTAAAGGAGTTGAGAAACCGCTGTCTCGCAAGGCCTGTACGCCTCACTCCACGTACTACTGAAAGTCACCGAATCTTACAGCTAACATGCATACGTACCAAAGCAAGCCATCCTGCATTTCGATTTTTGATCGTATTTGTTTCTCCCTCTAGCGCAGGTGCCATCCTCTAAGGGCTGACATGCCTCTTTGCTTGCGTTGTAGAAGAAACGCTTTGAACCATACGTGCAGTTCCTTTTGAATGGTTGAGGTTCACAGTCCATCGTGTAGTTGATGCTAGTGTAGTTGTTGACCTTCACTGCTCATAACAAAACATGGTAGGAAGTAATCGTACTGCAATAAATGCATCTCAGAATTAAGTTACATGAACTCTCTCGTAGCTAAGCTAGCCGAGCAGGGAGCATTACGGTCACTGGACATCATTGTCTCTACGTTACATTGTTTCGTTAACTAATGAAACACCCATATTCACAGATTTTACACTATCACTTTATATGTTTGACTGTTCTAACCTAACTGGGTGTTTCGGGTCTAACTGTAGACCGTGAAGGCTACCGAAAAAACTTTGATCCACAAATATCCACGGAGGTCCACGAAGGGAAACATTGCTGAAACATTGGTGAATAGTCAAGTATCGATATGACTTATGAGGTTTCTCATCAGGCTAACGATTTATGGGCTAGAGGCACTTACGTTGTTTCGTGCGAAGGCAGGAGTCCTCACACGCTTGTCGCGAACTGAAATTGTTTTCATTCCCACCACATCCTCCGTAGGAAAACTCCTTACACCTTCCGTCTGTCTCATTGAAATGCCATCTCGGGATCAACGCTCTGCAGGGACCTCCTTCGGGATCCAGAGTGCATGCCTTCTTGGGTACATCTGTGAAGCAAGTGCAGAAACTGCAGTGCGTCCTACGCGTGCGCCTCACAAACCAACGCACAATCCACGTCTATTATACAATATTCGCAATATCATTAGTAGATTGCAATGATTTAAGGACTTAACCATACACTTGCACCTATCTTCGCATTCTTGCTTGTTGAGAAAGTTGTTAGCATTTCCCTCACAGCCGCCATACGAGAATTCTTCACATTTCCCAGTGATAAAGTTGTTAAACCACCTGGGAATCAACGCCCTGCAGGGCCCCTCTTCAGGCTTCAGTCGACAGAGATCCGACGACGTGTCGGCGTTCAGCGCTGTCCTGTCTACAACTCCTGAAAGATGAATCGATGTTCACGTTCCATCACTCGAAGTATCCAACGGTCTTTTGTAATACTCGTGCAGAAAGCTGGCCTACCTAATGTGGCACCTGCAAGGATTATGAACCCGATGAAGTAGACGCAGCCTCCCTGCCTTCTAGCAACCATTGCGTTGCTTTGTCGACTAACAACATGCTTGCTGGTTTGTGGAGCAGTATACTGAGAATCGCATTCATTAGTAGTAAGTGGAACGTGATATTTGGAATGGCAAGAAGCGTGGTTCCAGACGTTCGAATTAATTCGCAGTTCTTTTGTGTCAGATTCATTGCTTGGCTTCAATGGCAAACAGGGAGTTCGGCATTTCCGGCTATTCATTTCAAGTTGTGAACAATACGGTGGGAGCATCACTCACACGTACTGGTATATCAAATATTTTCTAACAAACATTCGTATTTCTTTCGCGACGAGAGTGTCCTGTGCTCTCCTCCATTGGCGTGGGATTATTTGAGATAATCAGACTTGTACGTATCTTGAGTACGTACTCAAAATACAGTATTTTAAATACTTTTCCCAGTATTTTGGTACTCTACTCAATACTTTTTGCGACAAGTATTTTTAATGTATTTAAAATACTTTTTTCGGTATTTGCTACTCAGTACTCAAAATACTTTCCTTCCTCGTCAAGCCATATCCAGCACGCTTCCCGCCGTGCCGAGATTTTCAGCTCACTGGAATTTAACCCCCTTTTTCTTCGTTTTCTTTTTTTCGGGAATTCGCGAATCTGTCATTTATCCTCTTGTACAATAGGCTGGTCCCAAGCCTGGCCTTGCTTCTCAATAGCCAGCTTCGTCAGAAAACCGTTCCTATTCATATTGCCAGGTGAATCACCAGGGGATTAGGTACAAGATAATCCCGGCATTTATTTCCTTGGTCATCAAAGCAATAAACACGTGCCAGAGGTTGAAAGACCCGAACCGACATACAGGAGGGATTACGAAGTTTTGGGTCAGAACATATCAACAAAGTTTACTTGGGTTCACCAAAGTTCACCAAACATTACTTGACACCAAGACGTTGCAAATGAAAGATATGCATGGCTGATGAAGTTTATTCCTTTCATTTGTAAGGCCATGTTCAGAATACGCGTTTCATTTACTGCTAATACTAAAGTACTTTAAATAGTATCTTATATACTTCTTAGAGTATTTAGTACTCTACTCAAATTACTTTCAGTTTTGAGTATTTTGTACTCTATTTTAAATACTTTTGCGCAGTATTTTGTACAAGTCTGGAGATAATGGAAGGAACATACAGGGTGTCCAAGAAAACGTGTCATTGAATTTTAATTGAATTGAAATTGAATGTGCATGGCATGTAACCTAAGTTTAATTATGTAAATTTTCGCGAACTGAACTCGGAAATTTGCCAAGTAAAGGTCACTTTTTTACCCCGCCAATGTGAAGAGCGTGCCAAGTTACTCAAATTAATGATAATTGACAGGAATATTGAGGAGCTATCGTATCGGAAAAAATAGCTGAACATCATGCTATTCTGAGCACCTGACCATAACAAGCGATGACTTTTTGAGCGCAATCGCTCTCACTCCGACGAGATGAGGTTCCAAAGCCAGCCCCCAGAGTGATAGAAGAAAAAGTAACAAATCCTAAAGTTGGGAGACGGAAAGCATTATCCCAGGGAAAGTCGTGAAAGATAAGCCGTGCCTGCGTTATCCCTTACTGCAATGCGGGGATGGGCTGGGTTTCCAATCTCCTTTCGTCGGGCTGACAAAGGTTGCGCTGAAAAATTCATCGTGCGCTATCCTGTGGGAGCTCCGTGAAGCATGATGTTCGGCTATTTTTTCCAGTGGGATAGCTCCTGAATATCTCTGCCAATTATCATTAATCTGAGTAAATTAGACACGCTCTTCACATTAGTGGGGTAAAAAAGTGACATTTACTTGGCAAATTTCTTACTTATGCTCGCCAAGATATACATAGTTAAACTTAGGTTACACAACACTCACATCAGGAGGAGGCAAAAAACCAGTAAGAACAAATGCCGTTGACCGCATGACTCTATAGGTGGTGTAGTTTTTTTATTATAAATCAATGACACGTTTTCTAGGTCACTCTGTATACTAACACTATGAAACTCAGCTGCTTGTATTTTCGTTTGTTTGCTTGATAGCTTTTGGGAATAGCACGCCCACGCCGTGGCTATCCTTTACCTTCTCTCTCTTTTTTTTTTTACTTTGCATTAAACATATCCCCCCCCCCCCCCTGATACTGTTCATGCATAGCTCCGCTACAGTACGAAAGTTTCGCAGTGAATAACATCTTAAAAGTGTTTGAGAATTAAAGTAGAAATCAAAATAGGAAGGGCCTCTAACTTTCCAGGTTATGGCCACTAGAATTTACAGGCCGAGTACGAAAACCCTCAAGCAGTGATTTATCCAGAACCCCCTACACCCTCACAAATGTTCAGTGACACCCCCTAACTTTTCCACCTGTGTACCTCCTACTGGGGGTGCCCTTGCGATTACAACTTTAGACACATGCCGGTAATGGTAAGTTACGCTGTAATGACATAAATATATAAAAATCACCCCCTCGGCCCCAGTTTTTTCCAACACCCCTTCGTGCTTCAAATTTTGGATTACCCACTGGCGACATGCTCTGTGTAGTACTTGCTTACTGTGACATAAATGCGCACCATCCTATGTGGGGAAGCCGTAAGCGCGATGGCAAGGGGTCACTGTGGTGCGACGTCATTGAAGATCTTGACCTCTGTGTCTTGAATGATGGGTCTCCAACATTCTTGCGTCGAGACTTCTCGACGGACGCACTAGACGTTTCGCTCTGTTCCAGGGACCTTTTTCCACATGTCACTTGGAGTACCGATTTGGACGGCAGAGGCAGCGATCATCTCCCCATATTCCTCTCGTATTCCAAGTACGCGCCCGGAGCAGGCCACAGGATCGCTCGGTTGACCAATTGGCAGTCCTTTCGCAACCTGAGCAAGAAAGATGTGCAGGCGGGAATGACAGCAGAGGAAATTACTGATCTTATTGTGCGGTGCATAACGTCGTCCACCACGACTGCTAAGGTCGCTGCTGGTCATGCAGGTACGAATCCAGTAGTGGACCGTTTGCGTGCTTATAGGAGACGGGCGGAGCGAAAGGCTCGGCGACCTGGCCAGCTCACGGACGTTGAGGATGCACGTCGTGCGAACGTAATTGTACAAAAGGCCCTGAAGGCCGTGGATGTACGTAGATTGCTGCACTTCTGTGCGTCTTTGACCCCTTTTACCAGTACTGCGAAGGTATGGCGCGTTGCTCGAAGTCTCCGGCAAGCTCCTCCGGCGAAGAACCCCCTGCGATCTCTGTCTCTCTCGATTTCTAAGCCCGAGAAGGAAGTTGCATACGAATTTTGCAAGGCCATAGCAGCGAGCTCCGAGGCAGCCAAATGTTCAGGCTTTCAGGAACATGTTGTGTAGCTACAGCGCGCTATTAGCCAAGCTCCTCCATCATCGGACCCCGACATGGATGCAGACTTCACGATTGCAGAACTCAAGCCGGCCCTGGCGTTTTCTCGGAAAAAGTCGTCACCTGGTCCGGACTTGATCACCTATGCTGCGCTCCGTAACCTGAATGACACCTGCCTTCTGGTCCTCTTAGAGATCTACAATAAATCATGGAGGGATGGACAAGTCCCTACTCAGTGGAAGGAGGCTCTAGTGGTTCCCATACTGAAACCTGGAAAACACCCCTTGGACCTGGCGTCTTTTCGGCCTGTCAGCCATACCAGCTGCTTAGGCAAAGTCCTGGAGCGCATGGTGCTGCACAGGCTCGAGTGGTGGCTCGAGAGGAGGTGTGTTTTCCCCCACGAAATGTCAGGCTTCCGTAGGCATCGTAGTTCAATGGATTCGGTGATGGATTTGGTCTCTGCTGTTGAGGAAGCGAAAGCCCGGAGGCAAATCGTGATGGCTGTCTTCCTGGACGTCAAGCGGGCGTATGACACCGTAAGTCACCCCGGTGTTCTTCAGTTACTCAGTTCAGTGCGTTACTCCGGTCGCAAGTGCCTGGGAAAGCGCTTGCATGGCTTTCCGACTTCCTGAGCCAAAGGAAAATTTTTGTCAGAACAGGCGAGGGTGACACAGAAAGGACTGCTGTTCCGCAGGGTGTCACGCAAGGAAGTGTCCTAAGCCCGTTACTATTTAATATTGTCATGGTTGAACTCAAGGAATGTCTACCGAGGAGAGTAAGTCTCTCCATATATGCGGACGATGTGTGTATCTAGACTGTCGGAAAGTCCCAGCCGGCAATTCGACATCGGTTGCAAAGAGCACTGGATGCCATCAACAACTTCTTCTTGAACGCGGGGATGGGTATCTCCACCGAAAAAAGCGCTGTCCTTCCTTTTACTCGAAGAGAGATGCGGAGGTTCCAACTGAGGATTGGTGATTGCCCCCTCATACAAGTCAAGTTTCACAGGTTCCTGCGTGTTATCCTGGACCGCAACCTGTCGTGGCGAAGGCACATTGACTTCATCATCTCAAAGGCTCAGCGCTGGGGGAATGTGATTCGCCACTTTGCAGGCGTGCGCTGGGGCTGCACTGAGCGGGATCTTCTTGTGCTCCACAAAACTCTGGTTCGCAGCTCTCTGCTATACAGCTTGCCCGTATTGCACGGTATATCAGCCACGTCTGAACACAAGCTTCGGTGTACACTGGCAGGCAGCCTGCGGACGGGCCTTGGTGTCCCGCGCAGCGCTGATACACGGATGGTGATCGCTGACGCCGGGGAAATACCCATCGATGTCCTCCGCCGAAGAGAAACCATCCGACACCACCTACGGTTGCTCGCTCACCACCGGCGTCATCTTCTGGTTCAAAAGCTACGTAGGCGGAAGAACAGTAAACTCTCGCTATGTGTTACAGCAACATCTGGAAACATCCCTGGCTTCGCTGTCGCCCCGACCGCCCCTTCAGTGGCACCATGGACACTGCCGAGCCCATCCCTCTCGACACACATCCCTGGCCTCCTGGGGTCGAAGAGCCAGATCCCCGTTTCGGTTCTCAAGCCGTCTACTTTGGAAATGATGGATACAAAGTACAGAGGCCGCACGGCTGTGTTCACAGATGGTTCGTCTACGTCGGATGGCTCCTCCGCTGCCTTTGTCATACCGGAGGAGTCACTATCATGTGGGTTCCGCCTGTCACATCGCACTTCGTCGACCTCTGCGGAGCTTTATGCCATCTTGTTATCTCAAAAGTCTGTCTCCAAATACCCTCCCCGCTCCTGGGTGATATACACTGACTCGAAATCAGCCCTGCAATGTGTAGAAACCATGGGCATCCGCGGCTCGTTGGCCCCGGTGGTTGTTAATATCCTGACGGCGCTCAAGGTTCTCGGCGAACAGGGACACCGGGTGACCCTACAGTGGGTCCCCGGCCACACCGGCATTCAGGGCAACGAAGAGACAGATTTGGTGGCTGCTGCGGCCCGCCGTATCTCCAGAGCCGTGCCCATTATCCTCTCCAACGGAGATAGGCGCTCCTACTTGTCTGCGTTGGTGTCACCCTTGACCCGCCAGCAATGGCTGCATGTCATCACTCAATGGTCGCTCCTCCATGCAGTGGACCCGTCATTATCATTTAGGATGCCAGGTGGCTTCCCTCGCAGCTTTACGACAGTCCTGCGGCGTCTACGACTCAACGTCGCCTTCACCTCTGTGTTCCATGTTAAGCTGGGTTACAGTAACACGGCGCTGTGCCAAGCTTGCCGCACCTCGGCTACGATCCCCCATATCATCGAGGACTGTGAGCGGTACACGTGTGAACGCCGGGTACTTCGACGCCAACTTGAACTCCTCGACCATAGACCATTCAGCCTGTCCAAAGTACTTGGCCCATGGAGCGCCCCTGCGCATCAGTGCCGGGCTCTTCGCTCCCTTTTTGCTTTCATGCAAGCCATTGGACTCATCGAAGAGCTCTAAACAGAACTCCGACCTGTCGTCGCTTCAATCTCACCATAATTCATCCTCTCATATTAACCACTGTGAAGTGGGGTAGGGTCCTGTGGCTACCACGGGGAAACATCCCATGTCATCGTCACTTCTTCATTTATTGTTGTTGTTGTTTCCTGCAAGAATAAAACGCTGTCGGCATTTTCTTGCTAAAACGGCTGCTGAAACGTCAGTCTCTACAATGGGCAAGTGCTGTAAAGGGGCTAACGCAGACGCGACTTGATACAAATTGTACGTGCTCACAAAACACAAACGACGACTTCCAGTCACAATATCGCACAGAGGTTGGTTCGCGATGAAAGATGAAAGATTTTCGCGATGAGTTCGCAGCTGCTGCACTGTTTACTTATCGCGGAACGGTGGAACCCGGCTGTCCGCCATCTTCAAGCACAGATACGTGAAGCCGCGATAAGCCGTAGCTGGAATCCACTGACAAGTACGAAGGCGCGTACACGTCACAATGCCGGTTCGGGTGCATCTACGTCATAAAAATGGCTGCGCCCATGTGTGTTTCGGAATGAATTATCTATTTTTTTTTACATGGTACTGTACCGAACTGAGAGAATGAAGGTGCATTTTGGGGAGAGCTGGATGTGGGCTTTCAGAATATGACAACCGTTTCGACTATTTGGGATATCGACATAGCTGACCTTTAAGCAGCGAACGAGGCTTCATGACGTTTCATGAGGGCCGCTACTTTCGGTAGCTGTCACTTCATGACACGACGTTTCATTCTTTCGACGCTTCATGGTAGTTGGATTGGCTCATTTTAGCTCCGCGGTATGGCGGTTGACGTTTTTTATTTAGTTGGATTGTAACGATGCGATTCTGACCCCAGGGTCTTTCTGTAAAAGGCGCGTCATTGTGTTGTTACTGACCGCCGCCGTGCTACCAAGTCTACAATGAAGTGTCTGTGGAACAAAGATGATGAAATGATGAAATGATGAAAGAGATGAACTCAATTGCAATATAGCATATGCTAAAGGGCACTCCCTAGCAGGGCATTTGCAAAGTCCAAAGGCAATGTCTTAATTAACTTTCATTAATTAATTTTTTAACTACAAAAGCTACAAAGTTGTCCCAATGAGAACATCTGTTCCTTTCGGTCACCTGATATCGTAACCGTTTTCAGAACAAAAATCCGTTCAATAGATCGCCCGCAAAAAATTCGTGAAGGAACGCCATTTTTTTCTTTATTTTGTTCATTGCGCTTCTTAGAAGACGCGTATTTCCTTCATCCCCAACGGGAGAGGGGGAAGGAGCACAGTGCCGCCTCATGCGTCGAAGATGAGCTTTAACTTGCGGAAACAAAACAAAAACAAATGTATCGGGTGACTCTATCGGAACTGGCCTTATCTTGGGTTGCATTTTCTGTTTCCTTTTAATCTTTTTCCAGGACGCGAGAGGCGATAGTGTGCTCTTTCTCCCTCTCACATTGGGGATGAAGGAAATACGCGTCTTCTAAGAAGCGCAATGAACAAAATAAAGAAAGAAATGGCGTTCCTTCACGAATTTTTGCGGGCGATATATGGAACGGATTTTTGTTCTGAAAACGGCTACGATATCAGGTGACCGAAAGGAACAGATGTTCTCATTTGGACAACTTTGTAGCTTTTATAATTAAAAAGTTAATTAATGAAAGTTAATTAAGACATTGCCTTTGGACTTTGCTAATGCCCTGCTAGGGAGTGCCCTTTAGCATATGCTATATTGCAATTGATTTCATCTTGGAAAAAGTGTTATATATATTTTTAAAAAATCTGTTCACACTTCGCGTGGACACCCTGCATATTCGTTTTCACCTCTTTCATTTCAAATGCACAAAGAAAGCGAACTTTGGTATGTTCTTAACCGCGCGCGGTAGGCAACGGGCGTCCCGCGCTATTGTAAAATAATTGCCGCTCTTCTTCGTCAGAGGCAGCATGATTTGAATCCTACTGGACTCAGTGACACCTGGTGGGAGATAGCAGACCCCGCTGGTTATATAACCTCGCACAAATCAGCAGTCTATTTTTTTTTTTTCATTCATCGCGCTACACAAGTAGGACAAGGCGTAACGAGTAAACACAACAAGTGGCATTTCAAAGACATTTTTTAATGTCACGCTGTAAATTCACATTTCAATGTGTCATGATTACAGCCTCATTTGGTCTGCGTTGCTTTTCGGCCTTGCTTAGCCTTCTAGGGCGTTTCATTGGCGGGCTTCTTTCCAGAACCTATAACTATATATTAAGGGTTACACGCAATAACTTCCATCATGACGTCTGTTCCGTGTGCAGACAAATTGATTTTTCCGCTTCTGGATTATATTTCAGTTACCGTGCGATAAAACGAAGCACATACACCAATTCTGAAGTGATGCCCCATAAGTGCTAGAACGCTCCATAGTATTTACATGTTCCGCGTGCCTTTAATCACAAGAGTCACTGCACTGCGAATGAAACTACATTGCTGAGAAAGAGACAAGATAATGAGGATAGGAAGACAACATGCTTCTCTACCCCCTCTCTCTTTTTTAATGTTTCAAACATCACTGGAGAAAACGACCAGGACAGGACCTGTAGCCAAATCCTCGCTGACAAGCGTCTGTGACGGAAAATATAAAGGGAGTGGCTTTTTCCGATTAAATGCCTTTCTGAGTTAAGGAGGGGGGGGGGGGGGGTCCACCGCTATTTTTAAATATGTAGTTAAGAGAGAAATCGGGCGATAATGGTGCTTTCAGGTGTTTTTGTTGCTCATCTTGTCTCTTCAGTCATTTCTTTTTATTTATTTCTATTTCACTTTTCTTTTTTCTATTTTTTTTATGGGTGACCTACCAGCGCTAATTCCCGAAGGCATAGACGATGCTGACACACATAGGCATATTTGTGGGAATTTAGGTGACCCATTCTTACAAGTATTACACGTGGCGACCTTTGTTCGTGTTCAGTGGAAACGTCACATGTGGATTTCATAGTGAATGGAATCCGGGCAGAAACCGGGTTTAACCCGAGTGGGCAGCAAGCCGGCGTGCTGCATGGCTGACCTTTCCCCTTTCTTTTTTCTTATTTTTTTCTGCCGATAAATCCCCCCCCCCCCCGAGTTGGTAGGAGATCAGTTCGGTGTGGGAGGGGGGGGGGGAATAACCGGACGGAATCGTGTTTAACCCCAAAAAGTCGCTCCCTAAAAATACTGTATGCCAGGGTATGTCCCCGTATTTATTCGTGTGATGAGGTCGCGAGTGCTATTATGTGCTATTAGTCACTTGTAAATGTGCTTACGTTTTTTTCTTTCGTACGCAATATTTCCTGCACTCTTCTCTCGTTATGAAATTGTTACTGTTACCGCCACACCCTCCGTATTCGAATTGCCTGCACCTTCTGAGTGTTTCATTGAAATGCCATCTAGTAAATTGCTTTGCAGTCACCTTCTTCGGGGGGCAGCAATCAGGGTGTCGAACCGAAACGTTTTTCGTTCCGGTTTTCGTTCCGGTTACATCATAGACGATCCGGTACCGGTTCTGCACCGGAGCAAAAAAATAGCGGTTCATACCGGTTTTTAACCGGTTCCGCTTCTGCTGAGAATATTCATCCGCACAAAAAAAAAAATCGGTGTTACAAAATGTAAACCCGTTTATTCCGCATACATGGTATTTAATATTAATAGACAGCTGCGAAATTGGTAGCTCCTCGTTCCTGTAGGTTACTGTCTGTTCAAATGGGCCTTCTCCTTTCTTGAAGCACATGCTGCAAACGGACTTGTTTGTCGTGATGTCATACGTAAAGTACTTTCTTGCTGGGTTGCAGCGATCGCGTCCCATCCGAATGTCTGTTGCTACTGTCTAGCCAGCACGCACCACCGCACGAGTACGACGCAAATCGAGGAACGCCCTCTCTCACAAGCGCTCTCGACGGCTCCGTTTTATTTTCTTCGTGTCCTGTCCACAAAAGAGTTGCCACTTCGCACGGGCTTGCCCTCGCGTATACGTAAATGTATTCAACTTAGCTGCTCTCAAACAAGGGACGCGTTGCGCGACATTACCGACAAAGAAGCCGTTATGCAGCCCCCTTGGGTCGCTGTTTAGTTGAGGAGAGTTTGGGGTATCAAATTAAAACGAACACTACGGCACATTGCTAGAGAGTCACATGTACGTCTAAGTCTGTGTGCGTGCACGAACGATAAAGACGTACGAATAAACCGACGAAGTTTTTTCTTGGACCGAAAACCGTTAAATATATTTTTCGGTTTCCCTCCTGAGCGAAAAAAACGTATACGGTTTCGATTCCGTTCCGGTTCGCACCAAAATAGCGGTCTGTTTCGGTTTTCGGTTCCGGTTTTCGGTTCGCTCCGACACCCTGGGCAGCATACACGTTTTTTTGGGTACTTCTGCAAATAATGCAGAGCAGGAACTCCGTTACGATACGTGTCTTACTACGCGGACTCAAAGCAGAGAGTTACTGCGTTCTAGTTGGACAAAAATAGCCAATAATGTTCGATTGTTTTCAAAGCGTTGCCTTACTCTTGCACATAGCTTCACAGTCCTTCTGGGTAAGAAAGTTGTTGGTGTTCCCGGGACAGCCGCCATAAATAAATTCTTCATATTTCCCGCTGGTAAAGTTATTAAACCACCGGCGAATGTATCCCCTGCACTCCCCTTCTTCAGGTTCTAGTCGACATGACTCCTCCGTTGGGGATGAAGTGGCTATGACTCCTGTTGAATATGCAGAAGGTTAGTACTCGAAATCATGAACGATCTTTCCGAACATATATATGTGCTGAAATGAAGATGACCTGGTTGTACTGGTGAAAAGGACTCGTCGTTGTCTACCTCACAGAGGTGGTCAACGTCATGACTGACGCCCTGGGTAATGTGTGTACTAGGCCGACTTCTACGGGAACTCTGCCAACATATGTCTGAAACCGTCTGAGGAAAACCCCCAAACAGCACAGCTGGCACCGGGATGTACTGACGCGAAGATGACGTGAAGCTGCTCTCAAGGCTAACCTCGCCGAGTTGTCTCTTGGAAAATTAGTGAGACGATAATGGTTAGATTGCATTAGAATGTTAGTTTGTAGCGAGACGGGTGAGCAAGCTAGAGAAGGGGCGGTGAACCTGCGGTGGATGGGCGGTGTTGGACCAGAGCCCCATAATTTCCATAATTTCGCAAGAGGTGGGCGATGAACAATTTGCTGCTTACCGCCCTTCAGAAATATTTCGCTGCCGGCGACCACAAACCGTGAGCTTGGGTAGACTGATGGATATACAGCTTTTGTTTGTTTGTTTACGCATTTATATCATTTTATTTTATTGTAAGCTAAAAACTATTAGAGCTGCATAAATTCGGTTTTCGCAGGTGAGTCATGCTGGTTATACGACCAGGCGGACATCATGTAGGACAGCGTATGCAACTACTGGACGATGAATTCGCTAAAATGCATTAATTAACTTATCAATTAGATGTTTTCTGGGGAAATGCGAGATAGCAGAATTGGAGCCAGCCATTATTGAAGTCCATCGTCCTTATTAAACACCCAGAAGTGAACGTACTTTGAAATAGAAATTCCCGAATTTTGCTAAGAAAATGAACCGAACACGAACTACACCCTACTTGAGCGTAGAAAGAGTGGCAGCGAAAGAGACACTCCAGTCCAGAGATACTCCAGATACTCGAGGGATACTCCAGATGCTCCAGATATACCCTAGAGGCACTCCAAAGATACTCCAATCACCTACATCACTCCAAGGCACGCGGTTTTATGAGGACGATGGATTTTAATAAGGATTGGCTCCAACTCTGCTATCTCGCATTTCACGCAAAACATCAAATTAATTAGTTAGGTAGGTAATGAATTTTAGCTATCTAGTCGTCCAGTACTTGCATCGCTGTGCTACAGGATCTCAGTCTGGCCGTATAACCCGCCTGCGAAAACGAATAGAATAGAAATAGAAAGAAAAAAATGAAAACATAGGTCGCACTGGTGCGACCAGCTGTTTCAGGACGCTTGACGCGTGGAAGCACTGAATCAATTAAAAGATTATATCAGCACGTATGTCCTTGACGTAGGTCGTGAGTGCACAGAGCGCGGGTTGTTGGCGCTGCCTTGGCCAGCTCATCAGTACCTTCTCAATAAAACGAAAACGAAATTTACGCAGCTGTAATAGCTTCTTTGAAAAAAAAAATCTGTGATGATAGTTGATGATGATGAGTTGATGATGGTGATGAGTAGATGATGAAAAATGATAGCTCCACGAATGTGGCTCCGTCAGCCTTGGCAAGGGTTTGTGGAGCCTGGGCATAGGTCGGACGTTAGAAAGCCAATGTGCTGTCTATATCGACAGTCAATCACGTGTTGTGAAAGTTGCCTGCAAGTGGACGTGGCACTGACATTCAATTCTAGCAGCGTGAAAGAAAGCTACAAATCCACATCGTGCAACGAAGGGTGTGAAGTGAGGTGCTGCCGCTGGACTTCGAGGAGATAAGCTTTCATGGCTCTTGTAAAGGAAGCTGACTTACCTAACATGGCCCCCTGCAACACATACTAGCGCCGTAGCGTAGACACGGAACAAGTTCTGTTCAACACCTATCACTGAAAACCGCTAGTCGACTACGTACACGACTCGCTTAAGTGGCCTACATAGGCGAGAATAATTTCAAGAATTCCGAATTCCAAGAGCTCGTTATCGCATTGCAAATATTGATCGTGCCTTGTCTACGCTATAGTATAGTAGCGTACGTTATATATCATAGTTTGCACCGGATGTTGCGATGCACATGACGTGCGATACAAAGGGCATGCATGTTTCTATTGTACTCATGAACTCGCGTACAATACATCAGCACAATCAATCGCATTACGTGCAGAACAACTACTTTATTGTGAGATGATGAATGGGGAGTTTCATCGCCAGATGGGATACTCTACCCCGTTGTTGATGGTGATGTGGGGAATGAAATAATGAGTGCCTTCACAATAAGGATCGAAGCCCTATGGTATCCAGAAAAGCGAAGAGAGCTTTGAGGGCAGAGCGTTGGTGGGCTGGATGTGGCTAGGGACCAAGCAATTTTGTGAGAGAGAGGGGACGAGAGCCCAGCTCGTTAAGGGATCCGGAGAGTACGGTTCGGGAAGGTTGGTAGGTCGGGCAATGGAGAAGAATGTGCTCTAGATCATCACCAGCACCGCAGTGACAGCATTGGGGGAGAGTCAACTTGTCTCAACCGGTAGCGCCAGTGTGCTTTAAAGGCCACATCGAGGCGCATTCGATGAACTAGTGCCGCATCTTAAGGCATGCGGAAAGCGAGCACTGCTCAGGGGTCGCCAGTAACAGTAATACTTTGTATTATAATACTATTACTGTAATACTTTTGAGTATTTGTATTATGTATTATAATACTCATTTTTGAAATGTATTTGTATCTGTACTATAATACACAAAATCGAAGTATTACACGTATTATAATACTTTTGAAGGTGTAATAACTTCCCAGAGGTCGTAGGTCCGACCTGCTACGTGTCACCGGTGCACTTTATCAGTAATTTTTCCTGTCCCACAAACATTTGTACACCAACAAGTCCCCTATTATTCCTCTCCCCCAAATTATCCCAAATGAAGTGACCTCGGGGCCAGAGGTTACTGGAAGCTTCCTCGCATTCCTTCCATTTCAGCGTCCGTAAAGATGAGTCATCGTATTGCAAGCCCTTCGTCGTATGACAGAGTGCGTCCAGTCCAGGCACCCCTGTACGGGGTTGCACTATGGACAGTTACACAGTTTTGAACGGCCCACATTTTATCGTCGAGACTGGACGAAATCAAGACACTGTCACACTGAGAGCAAGCTGTTGACTGTGATCGAACTGATCAGCGTTATCTCATCATATTCGGAAAAGCCATGCCCTATAGAGGACTACCCCTTTGATAACATGCTAAACATGTAAGCATCTGAAATATTATAATACCTCAGAAACATGTAAGCATCTGAAATATTATAATACCTCAGAAATAAAGTATTACGATGATGATGATTAGTGTTTTAATGGCGCAGCAGCAATAAAGTATTACGTATTAGTATTATAATATAAAATATGAGTATAACTGCCCACCCCTGACTGCTCAGCATAGCGGGGGCGAGAACGTCAGTGGTCCATTGGCGTGAAGCCATAGTCACGAGACGTCGAAGTACGGAACGACGATATCCTCCCAGCAGCGCAATACGAGTCCGTCTCTGAGACGAGAGAGCTGCTTCTGCGGCGCTGTCGGCCTGTTCATTCTCTTCGACACCGCGATGGGCTGGAACCCACTGGAGAACCAGCCTGTGCCCTGCTTCGTAAACAAGGTTGTAAGCCATTAATATATCCATTACCAACGGTGCGGAGGAGCCTCGGATGCCAGAATTTTCAATTGCTTGCAGCGCAGATGTAGAGTTAGTGAACACGACTCATTGCCGCGGGTTAAAATCAACGATGTGCTGCAGAAAGAAAAGTATGGCATAGAGTTCCGCAGCTGTGGATGTGGTTTGATACGAAAGGCGACGTCCATCCACTACGCCTTCGGATAGGATGACGAATGCCGAGGCGGATTTGGCATTTCGAGATGCGCCATCGATGTATGCTGTGGCTACTTTGTGTCTACCTGAGCATAAAAATGGGCTCGTAGGACTTGAGGGGGAACCTGATCTCTTCGTTCCAGGAGGTCCGGAAGACGTACAAAGGTGGGTGGCACAGGCAGACACCAGGGAGCGTCCGGCGATGTGACGTCCTCAGCTATGAAGCCAGTGAGAGTGAGGCGTGTCCTCAGCGCTACTGGATGGAAATCACTTTTAGGACGGTATCGAATTTTCCTGAGGAGTGGATGACGGGGAATGCAGGGCAAACAGGGTACGAAGGGTATATAATGACATTGTGGAAATCCTGTGTAAGATTGGAAGGCTCTAAAGCACAGTCGCCCTCACCAAAGCCGCGTGAACGGCTAGAAGAGAGCGCTGATCACAGCCCATCCTGAGCCAGAAAGATGTTGAACTGCAGGAAGCCATCGCTAAACTTTGGTTCCAAGGTGCTTAATGTGGCGAGCCGAGTGCAGGTCCGAGTCCATGACCACACCAAGGAAGCGGTGGGAACGCACAAGCTCGAGCTTCTTTGCACCAACCCAAAGAGGAAAAATTTATCATAGCCTTGCGGGTGAAAGGGAGCTCGACGCACTTTTCGGAAGAAAGGTCCATCCCAAGTCGCGTGAGGTACAGATAGACATTTTTGAAGGCTAGCTGCGAACGACGCTGAATGGCTGGTCGTGACTTGCCTACTGAGTAGTTGCCTACTGGCTCGAGACTTTTATGTGTAGAAGCATGCGATATTGATCAACTAATTGGATTTTCAAATGTACGCCGCACAGTCGTTCTCTAATTGCAGAACAACATTGATAAAATAAGCGTACTTCTCGAAATGGTCACAAGATCATGTTTGAAAAACTTTGGAGTGTTTAACAGGATTTTGTATCTAGAAACTAGTCTAAGATGTGCGTTCCAACTAGTAGTATAGGTCCTAGTCGCGGATAATCTTATCTGACAGAACACCATTTGTGTCAACGGACACTGTCATGAGGTTGCACGTTTTTGTCATTGACGACATTAACCGATTAATCCTCCCAATAACGTGTACTTCCCACGTTCGTTTTCTGATTGTCCGATAGACGCCGAGCATTTTGTCAGCTGGAGTCTCTGGGGTCTAAAGTCCAAGTGAGAAAAGTGCAACATGCAGATTCAGCGTGCGCTTTAAAAAGTCACACTTTTATTCCCCAGCCGTATCGTATATTTACCTATAGGCGGCAGTTCAAGGCTTAGGCAAAGTGCTCATCTGAACAGCGCTTTCAAAGCCGTATTGCATTTGACTGTACAGGAATTCTGTGACTCTTTGTCGGATGCCTGTATCGACCTGGCGGTGCAGTGTCATCGCTCGATCAGAATCCATGTGGATGGCCCTTGAATACGTGATATGCAATTCATGTGCTGTGACACTCATGAACTGAGCCTGGGTTGTTCCCCTGGACGAAGGATAAAAGAAGAAAGCAGGTTAAAGATCGAGTAAGCCCATATCCAGATTATTTGACAGAGTGCGGGGCGACTCAATGTCATGTCACTGAAAGCCGTTTCTGCATTGTTATGGGGGCCTGTAGCTCTTCTGAATCAAACAAGAGTTCAGATAGACAAAAATAACGCACATACAATAGACGATTTTACAAAGATGAGCGGCCCACCAAGCGTGTCGCAAAGCGACATGGAAACTTTGAGGGACACTGTTCCGTCGTCTGCTTCGGCTATGGTTTACTTCCGCTGACGCTGCGCACACTGGGGATGTTGTTCTCCTTCTACCTCCGCCTCTACCCGTCTTGTAATGCTGTAAGGCGCTCCAAGTTCCCATGAGCCCTTGCGTGTCACAGGTGGCGCTTGCTCATGTTCTAGCCAGCTTACTAGGACTGTACTGTCCTCCGCAGCGACTCTGTCGTATAGGGGAAGTTTAGGAAGATGAGTACACGATCTTCTGCGGCTCATCTCATACAAGATTCTCCCCTGTGCAAGCTTTCGCTTGTCCCATCCTACAGTTGGCAATACGACTCAGCCGTGTTTGGATTGTTCGCATGGCCAGTACGAAAAGCAAACTATCCTAGGGAGTGTTGTTATCTAGCTTGCTAGCTTGTGTTATTATCTGGCTTGTGGGTTCATAAAGTGCAGGTACTGTCAGTGCAAAGGGGACTACCTCCATTGGTAGTTCTCCTGCTTGAGGACAATGCACAGAGGTGGCACTTGCTTTTGTAAAAAAGATTTATTATAGCCCCACGACTACTTTTAGTGGGCGCGTGCGTGTGGGTACGGGGGGGGGGGGGGCGTGCGTCAGCGACGTCGACGTTACGACGTTACATTTTTTTGCGGGGTGGGGGAGAGAGGGGAGGAGGCGTTGCAGAATTGGTCGGATGCCGAATTCAGTCTCTCCATACTTTTGTTATTGTTGTTAGACATCTCCCGTCTGTCTCAATGAAATGACACCTCTCGATCATAGCTCTGCAGGGACCTTCTAGAGGTTCCAGAGTGCATGCCTTCTTGGGTACATCTGTGAAGCAAGTGCAGAAACTGCAGTGCGTCCTACACGTGCGCCTCACAAACTAACGCAAAATCGACGTCTATTACACAATACTTGCAATATGATTAATCGATTTCCATGCTTTAAAGACTTTACCATACACTTGCACATATCTTCGCATCCTTCCTCGGTGTCAAACTTCTTAGCATTTCCCTCACAGCCGCCCTACATGAGTTATTCATATTTCCCAGTGGTAAAGTTATTAAACCACCCGGGAATCAACGCCCTGTAGGGCCCATCATCAAGCTTCAGTCAGCGATCCGACGACGTGTCGGCGTCCAGCGCTGACGTGTCTACAACTCCTGAAAGATGCATCGATGCTCACGTTCCTTCACTCGAACTATCCAACGGTCTTTTGTAATACTCGTGCGGAAAGCTGACCTACCTAATGTGGCACCTGCAAGGATTATGAACGCGATGGCGTAGACGCAGCCTCCCTGCCCCGCCATGTCGACTAACAAACAGGGCTCGAAACCATTATTTTTTGGAGTTCGGTTCAAGTTCCTGTTGAAGGTTATCGGTTCGGTTCTGGTTCGGGTTCACCGAAACCAAAATACCGTTTTGAACCGATATTAACCGGTTCGAACCGGTTTACGTGTGCAGTGCTAATCAGTGTACCACATGTGAAAATTAATGTCAGGTTCCGGCGATAGCTAGCTCCTCCTTCCTTCCTCTGACTCCCTCGCCTCAACACTTCGTAGGTACAAAGAACCATGCAGTTCACAGCAGGTAATCTTTTACTGCACCAAAAAGTGCTTCGAAATGGCGTAGAGCTAGCATACCATTGAACTCCATTGCAAAAGGCTATTGTCATTTTCTAAAGAAAAACAAGAGTCACAGAAGAAAGCGGCCACGTGGAAAATAGGCGTATCCCAGAATCCCTTGCGCAGGTCCACACGTTGCTCCCCGTTGAAAATAGGGTGACGCTCCTGTGTTTCCTTCATCCATGGT
Organism: Ornithodoros turicata; assembly: GCF_037126465.1. Classification (NCBI taxonomy): domain Eukaryota; kingdom Metazoa; phylum Arthropoda; class Arachnida; order Ixodida; family Argasidae; genus Ornithodoros; species Ornithodoros turicata. The sequence continues at coordinate 65,398,676 of NC_088206.1, forward strand.
CTGGGTCTAGACCACACGCCAATCTCTTTCCCGTAGTCGATAGAGGTCTGCGTTGCTTGCGGATGTTACTCTCTGAACTATTATAATTTACGTCGCTTTCACACTGCGACGATGAGTGAATACAAGTAGCCCAGGCAGCAATGGAAAGTGTAGCTGTCGTGTAGCACATCGTTTTTTTTTTCTTTTCTTTCTTTTAGATTTTTTTCTTACACCTTGAGTCACAAAAAATGTACAGGAATGTCGTGAACCTTTTGGAGGTGAGGCTGTAGGAGGTGCATTGACTCCACTTCTTGGTTGATCAATTTGTCCGCTCTATGAATTCGGCAAGATTCTGAGCGATATGGAGCTAGTGCGAGGCAGTCGAGTGGGAAGGTATTGGCGTTTTACCATCTATCGAACCGGTTACCGCATCATTTTTTTTTTCAGTTCCGGTTCGTTCAAGGGGAGAAAAAAATTTTTACGGTTCGGTTCGGTTCGCCGGCAAAAAAAAAAAAAAAAACAAGAAAAAACTTTTTTTGCTATTTTCGGTTACGGTTCAGTTCCGCTTTCAACCCCTGCTAACAACATGCTTGCTGGTTTGTGGAGCGGTTCTGAGAATCACATTCTGTAGTAGTAAGCGCAACGTGATATTTGAAATGGCAAGAAGCGTGGTTCCAGACGTTCGGATTAATTCGCAGTTCTTTCGTGTCAGATTCCTGGCTTGGCTTGAACGGCAAACAGGAAGCTGGGTATTTCCGGCTATTCATTTCTAGTTGCGAACAATACGGTGGGAGCATCACTCAGAGGTACTCGTATATCGAATATTTTCTAATAAACATTCGTATTTCTTTCGAGATGAGAGTGTCCTGTGCTCTCCTCCATTCGCGTGGGGTTACTTGAGATAACGGAAGGAACATAGTAACTCTCCGATACTGTTCATGCATCGCGCCGCTACAGTATGAATGTTTCGCAGTGAATAACATCTTGAAAATGAAAAAAAAATATCAAAATAGGAAGGGCCAGGCTTTCCAGGTTATGACCACTAGAATTTGCAGTCGAGTACGAAACCCTCCTGCAGTGATTTATCCAGAACCCCCTACACCCCGCTAACAGCCTCCCAAATGTTCAGTGACACCCCCTAGCTTTTTCACCTGTGTACCCCCTAGTGGGGGTGCCCTTGCGATTACAGCTTTAGACACATGCCGGTAATGGTTAGTTACGCTGTAATGACGTAACAATACAATAATCACCCCCTCGCTCCCAATTTTTTTCCAACACAACTCCATGCTTGGAATTCTGGATAAACCGCAGGTGACATGCTCAGTGTAGTACTTGCACCGCTCTACCAGACCGGAGATAGTCTGTAGCTAGACTTCGACCTCAATGCTGTCCCTTACGGTAATCGCTTTATTCCCAGGTGAACCCCCGAACTGCTCTGTGTGCATTGTTATCAAGTATGTCGATCTCCTCCTGATTATCAGTGAACGTTTCTCGGAATCCTGTCGCCAGACGCAGTCGGAATTTGCGATACTCAACCTTTGAACCTGAAAGTGAACCCTTCAGTGTGTAGTCGAAGTACTCGAAGCGTAACCCCCGCACTGCAGGCAACGGACGTCCCGCGCTATTATAAAACAACTGCGGCGGTCTTCTTTGCCAAACACAGCATGATATGTAGCCTACTGGACTCAGTCACACCTTCTGGTCGATGGCAGACCGCGCTGGTTATATAACCTCGCACAAATCAGCAGTTCTTTTTTTCGTGTGTGTGCATTTTTTCATTCGTCGCGCTACACAAGTAGGACAAAGTGTAACGAGTAAATACAACAACATATATTTCAATGACGTTTCTTAATGTCATCCTGTAAATTCACATTACAATTCGTCATGATAAGAGCCTCATGCGCTCTGCTTCGATTTTCCCCGAGCGGACCCTCCATTCTTCGGGTTCTTAGGCTTGGGGCGCCTCTCATTGTCGGGCTTCTTTCCAGAACCTCCTGCAGCTGTATATAACAATATATTAAGAGTCAAACACAACTACTTTCATCGTGCGGTCTGTTCCGTCTAGCCGACAAATTGATTTTTCCGGTTCTGGGTTATATTTCAATTACCGTGCGATAAAACGAAGCACGTGCTCCAATTCAGGCGGGATGCCAAAAAATGCTAGAACGCTACATTGTGTTTACGTGTTCTGTGTGTCCTTAATCAGAAGAGTTACTGCACTGCGAATGGAAATACATTGTTGAGAAGGAAACAAGATACTCAGCACGAGGAAGACAATATGTTTGGCTCTCTCTCTCTTCTAACTTTTGAAACATCGCGGTAGAAAACACCAGAATAGATCCTGTAACTACATCCTCGCTGACAAGCGCTGTTATGGGAAATATTGCATGCGAAGGTATGTCCACGTATTTATTCGTGTGATTCGTGGTCACGAGTGGCATTAGTCACTTTCTAATATACTTACGTTGTTTCTTTCGTATGCAAAAGTCCCTGCACTCTTTTTTCGTGTTGAACCCGTTACTGTTACCTCCACATCCTCCATAATCAAATTTCTTGCACTCGCTGAGTGTTTCATTGAAATACCATCTGTCGTAACCGGCTCTGCAGACACCTTCTGTGCTGGGCAGCGTGCATGCTTTTGGGAGTACTCCTGCAAATAATGCGGAAAAGGCACTTTGTTAAGATATGTGTTTCACTACGTGGATTCAATTACGATAGTTATTGCGCCCTAGCTGGACAAAAGTATCCAATATTTTTTTACTGTTTCAGAAACGTTGCCTTACTCTTGCATGCATCTGTGCAGGCTTTCTTGTTAGCAAATCTGTTGGCGTTCCCGCGACAGCCGCCATAAATGTATTCTTCACACTCCCCACTGGTAAAGTTATGAAACCACCGGGGGTTGTACGCCTTGCAGGGCCCACGATCAGCATCTAGTCGACATCTCTTCTCTGTTTTTGATGACGTGGCTAAGACCCCTGGTGAATATATAGAAGGTTAGATGAGCAAAGCTTGTGCACTACAACGTTACAACGTAAAAACAAGACTTCACCGCATAGCACGATGTGTGCTAGCCATTGCCACTATGGGTTATCGCTTTGGACATGAAGAGAGAGAAGAGCGTACGCCTTTCTGTGTCAATTTGGATACATGATAAAACCCAATAAGGCGTACGCCCCTCTCCCTTGATAACCCTAACATTCGTGGCTGGCGTACAGCGTGCTATGCGGTGCAGCTCTGGCCCAGAACGCACGGTTACCTCTCCCACGATGGCCCCTACGATAGCCGCATGACGTTGCCTGCCTAAGCGTGGCGGAATACGCCAAGCAGCTTCATCACCATCACCTCACTCCTCCCCACCACCACCACCATATCTGGTGTTAGAGTGTGAAATGCAGATGTCGTGAAACTGCACTCAAAACTACCCTCGCCCAATTGTCTCTTGGCGCATTAGGTAAGATTATGGTTATATTTTATTCGTGTCATAGTTGGATGGCAAGGGCCGTTATGATGCTACAGAAGGGGCGGTGAACTTGGTTCGGATGAGCATTGTTGAACCAGAGCCACTGAATTTGGCAAAAGGTGAGCCGTGAGCGGGTAGTGAACAATATGCTGCTTCTACCGCTCTTCGGGATTGCTCGCCGATAGCTACTACAAACATTCAGTTTATCTAGTTGGATCGATATATAGGGAAAGGTACGAAAATGGTGATTCCACTAATATGGCTCTGTCAGCTTGAGCAAGGGTTTGTAGAGCGTAGGCAGCTGTCGAACGTTACAAAACCAAGGTGCTGTCTAGGAAGGGAGTTGCCTCAGGACAGGAGCCGCCGATATTTCATCTCAACATCTCAACCGTTTCGCTGGATTTCTACCCACCACGGTGCTCTCTAGCTTTTCAGTCAATCACGTGTTATGAAAGATGGCTGCAATTAGTCGTGGCACTGACAACTATCGGGGCAGCGTCAAAAGAAGTTGCACATCCACAGCATCAAAACAAGGGTGTGAAATGAGGGGGGAGGTATAGAGGAAGCTTACTTACCTAATACGGCACTAGCAACACATACTATCGCCGTGGCGTAGACACAGGACAAGTTCTTTTCAGTACCCATTACTGAAAAGTGCTAGTCGACTACGTTTTACGAATCACTTAAATTGCTTACATAGGCCACAATAATTTCAAGAATTCCGAATTCCAAGTTCTCGTTAAAGCATCGCAAATCCTGATCGTGCTTTGTCTACGCTATACTTTACTTCCGTACGTTATAAATCATATTTTGCACCGGATGCTGCGGTGCAAATGACATACGATACAAGGGGGGGGGGGGGGGGTATATAGAAGTTTAATAAACAGGAGGTGGCGTCCACGCAGGGAGAGGTCAGTTTCTATTGTGCGTGTGAACTCGCGTACAATACGTCAGCAGCATGAATCATATTATGTGTCGAAGCGTGCGCTATTGATCAGATAATTGGATTTTCAAATGTACGGGGTACTCGCGTTTCTTCATTGCTGAACAACATTGATAAAACGAGAGTACTTCTCGAAATTGTCACAAGAACATGTTTGAAAAACTTTCGGGCGTTTAATAGGATTATGACTCTAGAAATTCCCAACTAGTAGTATAGGTCCTAGTCGCGGCAAATCTTATCTGATAGAACACATTTTATGTCAACGGACACTGTCTCGAGGTTGCAAGTTATTCTCATTGACGACAATAACGTATTAATACTCCCAAGAACATGTGCTTCCCACGTTGGTTTTCCGATTGTCCGATAGACGCCGAGCATTTTGCCAATTAGAGTCTCTGGGGTCTGAAGTTCAAGTGAGAAAACTGCAACATGCAGGTTCCGCATGCGCTTAAACAGTCACACTTTTATTCCCCAGCCGTATCGTATATGTACATATAGCTGGAAGTTCAAGGCAAAGGTAAAGTGGTCATTTGAACAGCGCTTCGAAAACCGTGTTGCATGGGGCTGTACAGGAATTCTGTGACTCTTTGTCGGATGTCTGTATCGACCTTGCGGTGTAGTGTCATCGCCCGATCAGAATCCATGTTGATGGCCCTTGAATACGTGATATGCAGTTCATGCCCTGTGACACTCCATGAACTGAGCCTGGGTTGTTCCAAGAGACGAAGGATAAAAGAAGAAAACACGTTAAAGATCGACGAAGCCCATATTCAGATTATTTGACAGAGTGCGGAACGACTCAATGTTATGTCACCGAAAGTCGTTTCTGCATGGTTATGGGGGCCTGAATCTCTTCTGAATCAAACAAGAGGTCAGACAGACGCGAATAACGTCACATGTGCAATAGACGATTTTACAATGATGCGTGTGCCACCAAGGGGCGGCGCAATGCGACATGGAAACTTTCAGGGACACTGTTCCGTCGTCTGGTTCGGTTATGGTGTACCTCGTTCACGCTACTGCTGCGCACACCAGGGATGTTGTTCTTCTGATTTGACATCCGCCTCTGGTCGTCTCGTAATACTCTAACACGCTCTAAGTTCCCATGAGCACTTGCGTGTCACAGGTTGCTTATCGTCCGATTACTTTACTGACGAGCGATTATAAGATCGTAGCTAAAACTCTTCTAATGCGCATTTCACCTCTGTTGGAGAAGGTGTTATATCCTTGCCAAGCATGTTCCGTCCCCGGCAGGTCCTCAGACCTTCATAGAATCGCTCTTCGTGATGTCATCCACTGGATTAACAGTGGTCATGCCCCCGCGGTGCTGGCGTCATTCGATCAGTCCAAGGCATTCGATCGCGTGCGACACGCATACCTGTTCTCTCGGCTGAGGGCATATGGGTTCGCCGTTGCTTGGGTCAGGTATGTGGAAACGTTGTATAGGGGCGAGAGAAGCATTGTCTCTGTCGCTGGCGGACTGTCGTCCCCCTTTGATGTAACTTGTGGGGTCCGTCAAGGATGTCCCCTCTCTCCCGCCTTGTACACCATTGCCATCAACCCTCTACTCGAGAGACTGTGCTCGCTTCCAGTTACATTGCCACTGCCCAATGGATGCCCCCACCTGTTTTTGCGTTCGCAGACGACATCTCTGTGATCGTTTCTTGCGAGTGTTCCCTGGGCCCGTTTTGAAGGCTTTTGAGGATTACGGAGCTGTCTCAGGGGCAAGACTGAATAGATCAAAAAGTGCAGCACAGTTTTTGAACCTCCAGCCTTCCTGCGGGGCTCCTTAATGTGTTCCAGTGAGGCCAGAAGTCAAAATTCTTGGCGTGACTTTTGATTGCACTGGCATATCTACCGTAAATTGGCCACGAGTGTTTAATCGTTGCAGAGCTGTCCTGCGGCAGCTTAAGTTTGTTGATTTGCCCATCACTTTTCGCGCTCATCTGCTACTGGCCTGGTACTACAGTCGCTTGTGGTTTTTAGGAGTCGTTGCCACGCCGCCACCACTAATCCGTACTGCCATCACCAGGCACGCGTTCCGTTTCCTCTGGGGCGGTTCGGTGGAGTGGGTCGCGAGATCCCGCTTGCACCGTACACGTGACCGGGGAGGCTTGGCTTTGCCGGTGGTGCTCGACAAGTGCCTTGCACTTCAGTCGCGCGTTTATTTCGAGGCATTGCACACTCCCGAACACCCAGCGTGCGCATTAGTGCAGTACTCTCTGGGATGTGCTACCAGATGGTTCGTTGAGAGCCCTGGGTTTCGGCCTAGGTCCGAAGTCCTACCTCATCAATACAGTGCCTGTGTTGATGTTGTACGGCGTTTGCGACTCCAGCTTCCGGACGCTGACATCCAGTTATGGGCTGTCAGCGATTTTTATACAGCTATCCGAGAGTTGGAGTCTGGTCCCCCAGTTCCTTCGGTGCCGAGGAAGCTGTCTTGGCGTCGAATCACTGCGGGCTGGCTAGATGCACGCCGCGCCAGTCTTCAGTGGAAGTTGGCCCACGACGTTCTTCCTCTTCGCGAGCGACTTAACCGTTTTCACATCTCTCGCTCTGACGGTTGCCCGTCTTGCGGGATGTGTGAAACCGCAGAGCACTGTTTCAGGCGTTGTCGCGCTCCTCTTTTGCTGTGGCGCAGAGTAACCCAGATATTTCAGCTGTCGACTGTCGCCTGGGCCACCATATAGTTCCTGGAACCATTGCCTGTTCCGCGCGTCCAGCGTTAACAGTTGGCTTTATTAATTACCGAGATCAACTTTCAAATTTGGATCCCTCGTTGACGGCTGGCTTTCGGTGGCCAGAGTTCGGAGACGCAGCTATATTTCAGGCTGTCAGGGCAGGGCTTCGTAGCCACATTGTCCGTGAGCAAGCACTGTATGGTCTTGTGGAGTGCTCTCGCCGCTGGCTGACGTCTACTCGTCTTTTCCGCCACGTTCAGGGTGAGTGGCAAATCATGTTTCTGCCAGCTCGCTAGGACCGTACTGCGCTCGGCAGCGGCTCTCCCGTGTTGGGATTGTTCGCTTGGTATGGTCAGTACGAAAAGCAAACTCTCCTAGAGAGTGCTGTTATCTAGCTTTTAGGACTGTAACGTTAAGTTATTGTCTGTCCAAAGGGGCTACCTCCATAGGTGGCTCTCCTGCTTGATGACAATAGTAGTATATGATCAGCTCAAGTGGCCCACAACTCACACAGTGGCCTGGACGCCATTAATGAGCAATTAGAGCTAATTGGGACCCCCCACATTAATCAGGATAATTCAGGGAGTCATTACACAAATTGGGGACCATCTAGGACGTGTCCAGACCACTGTGTGAGTTGTGGGCTAGTTGAGCTGATAAAAATAAAAAAATAGATAGAGATAGAGTGGAGAGAAGGAGTATCGTTGAAGATCAACGACGCCATCTTGAAGAAAGCGGTCCGGAACGGCCGCTGACTATCGCTGGGCGACGGAGCACGGAGGCAGGTTGCAAAGCATCGCAGCACCAGTTCCGGACATCCTGTGACGTCAGCTGTGACGTCATCATGGCATGTCTGGGCAAGTTAGGACAGCTCTGGACATGCAAGGAGAAAAACACTCGTAATACAGAGGCTGGGAAAGCAAGAGTATGCAAACCATCAATAGCTAACAAGAAAATATAATTAGTTACACAACAAATGATCCCACCACAACAGGAGCGCAGAACCATGCGACTGCTCCCTCCGAGAGACAGGCAGAAAGTGACTTGTAATGGTTTTTTGTCCTGTATAAAGCCCCGCAGCTGCATCCCCTAGCGGGTACTTACTCAACTAATCTCACAACAAAGTTATTAAGAATCACGCCAGCGCTACTCCCGTTCCCAAGGCAGAAGATGATAGAAAATGCCGGGGATGCCCGGACAACAGCAACCAGCACTAGCACGAAAATCGAAAACAAAGCGGGAAGAAAGTTGGCGAAAGCATTAGTTACGCAACAAATCACCTCACCACAGCAGGAGCGCAGACCGATGCGATTGCTCTCCGTGACAGCCAACCAGAAACTGAGCGAGCGCGGGTAGCGCACGTCTGCTTTCCGCGACAGCCGGAGAGAAACTGACTGGGGCGCCGCTCCGCGGCCGCTACGCATACGCGCTCCTAGCGCCCTCTGGGGCGACCACCTCCGAGAGGCTAAGAGTGAAGAGCATTCCTGCGCCCCCTGCTGGCCATTCTCATTGGTCGTGAGGCTAAGGGAGAAGAGCATTCCTGCGCCCCCTGCTGGACGTTCTCATTGGTCGTGACGTCATCCTATTGTCTCAGGGCTACCCTGTTTTTTTCCACTAATGCTCCTCTGGTCAATCTACAATGAAGCCACAGTATGACGTCATCATGCACCTGCGTGGCTCAAGGACGCGTACGCTCTAGACAGGGGACCTATTATTTATTGAATCACTATCCCATGATTATTTCCTTTATTCTTCTATAACGATTGTATGGGAAACTATTGCAGAAGAGCACCATGCATGAAAGCTGATCGTAGGAATTCCAAAGTCTTACTAAATGAGACTTGCAAAAGAACAAAATATCCTAACACGTAACTCCATCAACGGCAAATAAGAGGACTAGGTACTCAACAAATCAACACAGACTACGGGTAAACAGGAGCACAGAACTCAGGGCAGCACTATCGTCAAGACAACAATGTTCCTTGTCAAAAAAGAAAAAAAATACAAAACGTCAACAAAGGAAAGCATGCATATCGGGGCATGTCAGGACACGTCAGGACAAATCGTACGACTGCTGGGCAACAGAGGAAAACAAACACCTGAACAGAGTGAAAAAGACACTCACCATCATTTTTCCCATTCACAGCATTCCCTCATTGTAAATCCGCTCGTCACAAAATCCACCTGCATCGTCGAACACCATTCACCAGTGATGAACCACACATCTGCACCCCATCAGAGGCAGACAGAACCCCACCGAAGCTAGGCTCTTCCACTGACGGCCAACGCAATCACCAGGAGCAGATTTTGCGTGTCGAGACCCGTCAGTGTCCGAGAGAGAAGTGAATCCTTGCGCCCCCTGCAGGCCGTTCTCATTGGTCGTGACGTCATCCTATTGTCTCAGGGCTACACAGTTTTTTTCCACTAATGCACCTCTAGACAAGGTCAACCTGAAACAATAGTCTCTCGGTATGACGTCATCATGCAGGTGCGTGGCTCATGGACGCGTACGCTCTAGACAGGGCACCTGTTATTTATTGAATCACTATCCCTAGATTATTTCCTTTATTCTACTATAATGATTGCATAGGGAACTATTGCAGAAGAGCACCATAGACAAGAGGAGACTGTAGCATTTCATTCCCAAAGTCTTACTGTACAGGGAAAAAAATAATGGTTCAGCAAGACATGTCCATCCCAGCAGAGAGCCATGCAGATAAGTGAATAATGACACTTTGTTCCTCCTGAATAAAGTCGCACACCTGTCCCCCTCGCGGTTACTCTCTTAACTAAATGAATCACAAAATTATTAAGAATAGCTCTACTCCCATTCAAGGCAGCACAATCGTCAAGAATATTTCTTGTACAAAAAGAAAAAAGCTACATGTAGAAGGAAAGCATATCAGAACAAGCCCAGGCATGTCAGTGCATGTACAACAAAGGGGAAAAAGCGAAAAGAAACAAAGAAGGAAACCAGCATCAAACTATTTCTAAGCACACACACTCCTCTTATTCAAAAACAGTGCACATCATAAATCCGTCCAGGGCAATACACACCATTTTTCTATTGCTACATTTTTTTTCCAGTGACGGTCAATGCATTGCTACAGACTGCGTAACGTCATCACATCCTGTCTGAAGAAGAAGACAGCGGCAAAGACTCCTATTATTCATTGAATCGCAAGATTATTGCCTTTGTCCTATTCTTAGTGACATCCATGCTCTCATTAAAATTCAACAAAAAGCACCCTGCATATTAACGATTTTCACCCCAAAGGCTCATCATGGTCATTAGAATTACAGTAAACTACCACTGCTCTTTTAAAATAATAAGTGAGACCACTCAACATCACCTCCAGGATTATGTAATACATGACCCTTTCTATGCTCATACATACGTTGTCTGAGGCTACACCTGCGAGCAAAAAGGCGCGGAAACCGGGGGTGGCAAAGTTCCATTCGCGCATTGCGAGCAAAAAGGCGGGAAAGCCGGGAGCAAAGTTCCATTGGGCGCACGCCAAAGCACAACACAGAACGCCTATACGGGAACAATGATGGCATTCGTATACTATATTAATGATTATTGCATTGCAGTTTAGAAAAACTACTACAAAACTATAATTTTAGGAGCCCATTAAAATTCTACTTTCTATGGAAACTATAATTGCCCTATAGTAATTAATGAAGCGCTCCAATTTTTACTCTGTTCCCATTTCAGCCTTGTCATGCAGGGAAGCAGACTCACATCCAAAATAATTAATTTACACTGAGGGTGCCGTGCTTCAGGAATTCCTATCCTGCGCTCAGATGCAAGCATTTCTTCACGGATACCTTTAACAGCTGACTTCCTCAACATACCGAGCTCCTAACAACATCTAACAAACAATCAGAGAAACCCTCTTCTCAGCTGTACCATGCTACTGTCTTCCTAGTAAAATCGATGATCTGAGGAAGAGAGCAGCGAAAAATTGCGCGCACTTGTGCTTGCCTTCAAAAAAATTAAGCATATGCCAATAAACCAAGAAAAAGTCACTCATGTCTGGTATCTGATAGTGCCACATACACAGACGCATTGCCCTTGCGTAAAGAAAGCACAGGACAGGGATACACAAATTTCCTTAGGTGAGCAGGGAAAAGGCTTAAGACCTCAGGTCACCACACATCGCCACGCGGCTAGCACAACATGACACCAACAACAACATACTAGCAGCGGGTAAAATTGCAACACTGCTAAACAAGTCCAGACATGCCACGATGACGTCACAAATCAGGAAAAAAAAGCACACGCATGCACGCACAGAGGACAACGCATTAAACACACGGAGCGCTCAGGAATAATGGGAGTGTTACCGCACATCGCTACGAAGCTCAACGTCTAACACAAGACGGCAGCAACAAGATATTAGCGAAGGGTAAAAATTGCAACACTACTGAACAAGTCTAGACATGCGACATCGAATGCGAAAACGCTGGTGATCGGGGAAAAGGCCTAAGCCTGCGGCGGATCATCATAGAGCATACACAATTTCATTTTTCTATTTTCCGTAAACTAAACGCGGTCTGCTTGGAAAACGACGTACAAATTCTCTTAGGGAGCAGAGAAATATAGAAATTTGTACTCCGTGCTCAGATACCAGCATTTCTGCTCAAAAACCTGCAAAATTAAGCACTGCTTACTTCGTCAAGATATCGAACACCCAACAAAATCAAACAAACAACCCCACTTCCACTGGTAGAACACTATTCAGCTTTTACGCAGGAGGCTTTCCTTCTACTTAAAAAGTAGAGAAAATAAGAAAAGAGCAGCGAAATATTACACGCACTTTTGCTCGCATAGCTATAAGAGAAAAAATTAATAAAATAACAACGCACACGCTAATAAACTGTGACAAAGACACCCATTTCTGCTATCAGATAATTATTGCATAATGCTAAATACTCATTTGCATTGGCCCTGCGTGAAGAAAGCACAGGACAGGGATGCACAATCTATCTTAAGCGAGCACGGAAAGTCACTTCTACTCGAACAGCTTAATACCATAAAGTCTGAATTTTTGCAAAGAAAATAAAGCTTGAACAACGCTACGAAGGTGACAGACACATACTAACAAACAAACAAACACTTCTTCGAGTCTGTATTATCTTTTAAAAAATAACGAAAGCACACATAAAAAAATCAAATCGGCTAGGTAGCCTACCAGACGTTGTGCCTTAAAGTTGGCTGCACGCAATGCGCGGAAGCATGCTGTGAAGCCAACTTGCGGTTTTGCTGGATACACATGAAGTCCGATTCCAATTGGAAATCGGGCTAAGGACGTGCCTAACGAGGAATTTTCGCAAAATTAATCCCAATACCTGGAATTCTGTTCATTTTAGCGGGAATGCTGGCGCTTGTGCTCCATTATTCGAAATTTTCGAATATTCGAATTTCTCGATTATCAAATTTTCGAATACGAATAGGGTTCGAATATCAACAATATTCGAACAATATTCGAAATTTCGAATATTCGCACACCTCTAGTGAATACTGATACTCAACGATATATAACAAAAAACAAACAAATTCCATTCTCATGAACTCTCCTCTGCCGATCGGCTTTCTCCTGCTCTACCTGGATGCTGACTTCCCCCCCCCTCACCTACATTCTGAGTAAAAGCAGTGACAGAAGAAAAGAACCGCGAAAAATTACACGCATTTGTGTCACAGGAGAGGGATACACAAATTTCCTTAAGTGAGCAGGGAAAAGGCTTAAGTCGTACCGCTCAGGAATAATCGGAGAATCACCGCTTATCGCTACGCGGCTAGCGCTTGAACAATGCTACGAACGTGACAGATACATACTAACAAACAAACAAACAACAGCAGGACCGGCATCGGGCACTCATAAGATACCCTGCCCAAAACAAAGACTTCGCCATCTCGCGGTTTGGACGCGCGCGATTCCCCGAGTGAGCGCACTGTTTTATCACGCGTCGCAAGTCCAAACCGCGAGACCAAACCGCGCGCGCGCTTCGCGGTTCGAGCGCACTGTTTTATCACTTAAACAGCAACAGAGCTGACATCGTAGTACCCTCGCGATAAATCTTTTATTCCAGCGCCGGCAGAATGTATTCAGAAAAGGCTTCGGGTGTGTAAGGTCAGCCCAAGGCGTGTTGATAGGAGCGCGCTCCTCTGTTGGGTACCCAAGCTTGCAGCCAGCGATGCTGTAATGATTATTTTATTTGATTTTATTTGGAGTCATTATCGGCTCACCTATTTAGTGAAGACCTATGAACACGGTTTGGTTTAAAAATGATGAGAGCTACAGTGTGTAGCGAATGATGTTCACATTTACGCGTCTGTATAATGATCGCTGCGTAGAAGCACGGCACCGTTTTCTTCGTAGCGAACATGCATTCCTTTCTTTCTTTCTTTATTGGTTCGCGCCGGCCGAGTGGCGATATCCTATTACAGCCGGAACGAGGACCGATTGTCTTGCGTAAGCATACATGTCTGTGCCGTCTTTTGGCGATGGCAGGATAATTATTGACCTGAGGAATAATATGGATTTATGTGGTTGTGAAAATAGACTTTGCATTTGTGAGTGTGAAAATGTTAGTGTGTGTGTGCCTGTGTGTGTGCGCGCGCGCACGCGCTGGAACCCCACTTGACAAGTAAGTGTTTGCCTTTTCGTGTGGCACGAGTGATACATTTATGTACTATTGCGTGAAATAGTGGTTTAAAAAATAAGGGCAGTCGCCTTTGCATTGCTATCTGTAGGATAGGACGAGCGTTTTTAATGGAATTGCCTCGCGAACCTGGCGAAGTCTTTGTTTTGGGCAGGGTATCTTATGAGTGCCCGATGCCGGTCCTGCTGTTGTTTGTTTGTTTGTTAGTATGTATCTGTCACGTTCGTAGCATTGTTCAAGCGCTAGCCGCGTAGCGATAAGCGGTGATTCTCCGATTATTCCTGAGCGGTACGACTTAAGCCTTTTCCCTGCTCACTTAAGGAAATTTGTGTATCCCTGTCCTGTGACACAAATGCGTGTAATTTTTCGCGGTTCTTTTCTTCTGTCACTGCTTTTACTCAGAATGTAGGTGAGGGGGGGGAAGTCAGCATCCAGGTAGAGCAGGAGAAAGCCGATCGGCAGAGGAGAGTTCATGAGAATGGAATTTGTTTGTTTTTTGTTATATATCGTTGAGTATCAGTATTCACTAGAGGTGTGCGAATATTCGAAATTTCGAATATTGTTCGAATATTGTTGATATTCGAACCCTATTCGTATTCGAAAATTTGATAATCAAGAAATTCGAATATTCGAAAATTTCGAATAATGGAGCACAAGCGCCAGCATTCCCGCTAAAATGAACAGAATTCCAGGTATTGGGATTAATTTTGCGAAAATTCCACGTTAGGCACGTCCTTAGCCCGATTTCCAATTTGAATCGGACTTCATGTGTATCCAGCAAAACCGCAAGTTGGCTTCACAGCATGCTTCCGCGCATTGCGTGCAGCAAACTTTAAGGCACAACGTCTGGTAGGCTACCTAGCCGATTTGATTTTTTTATGTGTGCTTTCATTATTTTTTAAAAGATAATACAGACTCGAAGAAGTGTTTGTTTGTTTGTTAGTATGTGTCTGTCACCTTCGTAGCGTTGTTCAAGCTTTATTTTCTTTGCAAAAATTCAGACTTTATGGTATTAAGCTGTTCGAGTAGAAGTGACTTTCCGTGCTCGCTTAAGATAGATTGTGTATCCCTGTCCTGTGCTTTCTTCACGCAGGGCCAATGCAAATGAGTATTTAGCATTATGCAATAATTATCTGATAGCAGAAATGGGTGTCTTTGTCACAGTTTATTAGCGTGTGCGTTGTTATTTTATTAATTTTTTCTCTTATAGCTATGCGAGCAAAAGTGCGTGTAATATTTCGCTGCTCTTTTCTTATTTTCTCTACTTTTTATGTAGAAGGAAAGCCTCCTGCGTAAAAGCTGAATAGTGTTCTACCAGTGGAAGTGGGGTTGTTTGTTTGATTTTGTTGGGTGTTCGATATCTTGACGAAGTAAGCAGTGCTTAATTTTGCAGGTTTTTGAGCAGAAATGCTGGTATCTGAGCACGGAGTACAAATTTCTATATTTCTCTGCTCCCTAAGAGAATTTGTACGTCGTTTTCCAAGCAGACCGCGTTTAGTTTACGGAAAATAGAAAAATGAAATTGTGTATGCTCTATGATGATCCGCCGCAGGCTTAGGCCTTTTCCCCGATCACCAGTGTTTTCGCATTCCATGTCGCATGTCTAGACTTGTTCAGTAGTGTTGCAATTTTTACCCTTCGCTAATATCTTGTTGCTGCCGTCTTGTGTTAGACGTTGAGCTTCGTAGCGATGTGCGGTAACGCTCCGATTATTCCTGAGCGCTCCGTGTGTTTAATGCGTTGTCCTCTGTGCGTGCATGCGTGTGCTTTTTTTTCCTGATTTGTGACGTCATCGTGGCATGTCTGGACTTGTTTAGCAGTGTTGCAATTTTACCCGCTGCTAGTATGTTGTTGTTGGTGTCATGTTGTGCTAGCCGCGTGGCGATGTGTGGTGACCTGAGGTCTTAAGCCTTTTCCCTGCTCACCTAAGGAAATTTGTGTATCCCTGTCCTGTGCTTTCTTTACGCAAGGGCAATGCGTCTGTGTATGTGGCACTATCAGATACCAGACATGAGTGACTTTTTCTTGGTTTATTGGCATATGCTTAATTTTTTTGAAGGCAAGCACAAGTGCGCGCAATTTTTCGCTGCTCTCTTCCTCAGATCATCGATTTTACTAGGAAGACAGTCGCATGGTACAGCTGAGAAGAGGGTTTCTCTGATTGTTTGTTAGATATTGTTAGGAGCTCGGTATGTTGAGGAAGTCAGCTGTTAAAGGTATCCGTGAAGAAATGCTTGCATCTGAGCGCAGGATAGGAATTCCTGAAGCACGGCACCCTCAGTGTAAATTAATTATTTTGGATGTGAGTCTGCTTCCCTGCATGACAAGGCTGAAATGGGAACAGAGTAAAAATTGGAGCGCTTCATTAATTCCAAGTAATAGGGCAATTATAGTTTCCATAGAAAGTAGAATTTTAATGGGCTCCTAAAATTATAGTTTTGTAGTAGTTTTTCTAAACTGCAATGCAATAATCATTAATATAGTATACGAATGCCATCATTGTTCCCGTATAGGCGTTCTGTTGTTGTGCTTTGGCGTGCGCCCAATGGAACTTTGCTCCCGGCTTTCCCGCCTTTTTGCTCGCAGTGCGCGAATGGAACTTTGCCCCCCCCCGGTTTCCGCGCCTTTTTGCTCGCAGGTGTAGCCTCAGACAACGTATGTATGAGCATAGAAAGGGTCATGTATTACATAATCCTGGGGGTGATGTTGAGTGGTCTCACTTATTATTTTAAAAGAGCAGTGGTAGTTTACTGTAATTCTAATGACCATGATGAGCCTTTGGGGTGAAAATCGTTAATATGCAGGGTGCTTTTTTGTTGAATTTAGTGAGAGAATGGATGTCACTAAGAATAGGACAAAGGAAATAATCTTGCGATTCAATGAATAATAGGAGTATTTGCCGCTGTCTTCTTCTTCAGACAGGATGTGATGACGTTACGCAGTCTGTAGCAATGCATTGACCGTCACTGGAAAAAAAGTGTAGCAATAGAAAAATGGTGTGTATTGCCCTGGACGGATTTATGATCTGCACTGTTTTTCAATAAGAGGAGTGCGTGTGCTTAGAAATAGTTTGATGCTGGTTTCCTTCTTTGTTTCTTTTCGCTTTTTCCCCCTTGTTGTACATGCACTGACATGCCTGGGCTTGTTCTGATATGCTTTCCTTCTACATGCAGCTTTTTTCTTTTTGTACAAGAAATATTCTTGACGATAGTGCTGCCTTGAATGGGAGTAGAGCTATTCTTAATAATTTTGTGATTCATGTAGTTAAGAGAGTAACCGCGAGGGGGACAGGTGTGTGACTTTATTCAGGAGGAACAAAGCGTCATTATTCACTTATCTGCATGGCTCTCGGCTGGGATGGACATGTCTTGCTGAACCATTATTTTTTCACTGTACAGTAAGAATTTGGGAATGAAATGCTACAGTCTCCTCTTGTCTATGGTGCTCTTCTGCAATAGTTCCCTATGCAATCATTATAGTAGAATAAAGGAAATAATCTAGGGATAGTGATTCAATAAATAACAGGTGCCCTGTCTAGAGCGTACGCGTCCTTGAGCCACGCACCTGCATGATGACGTCATACCGAGAGACTATTGTTTCAGGTTGACCTTGTCTAGAGGAGCATTAGTGGAAAAAAACTGTGTAGCCCTGAGACAATAGGATGACGTCACGACCAATGAGAACGGCCTGCAGGGGGCGCAAGGATTCACTTCTCTCTCGGACACTGACGGGTCTCGACACGCAAAATCTGCTCCTGGTGATTGCGTTGGCCGTCAGTGGAAGAGCCTAGCTTCGGTGGGGTTCTGTCTGCCTCTGATGGGGTGCAGATGTGTGGTTCGTCACTGGTGAATGGTGTTCGACGATGCAGGTGGATTTTGTGACGAGCGGATTTACAATGAGGGAATGCTGTGAATGGGAAAAATGATGGTGAGTGTCTTTTTCACTCTGTTCAGGTGTTTGTTTTCCTCTGTTGCCCAGCAGTCGTACGATTTGTCCTGACGTGTCCTGACATGCCCCGATATGCATGCTTTCCTTTGTTGACGTTTTGTATTTTTTTTCTTTTTTGACAAGGAACATTGTTGTCTTGACGATAGTGCTGCCCTGAGTTCTGCGCTCCTGTTTACCCGTAGTCTGTGTTGATTTGTTGAGTACCTAGTCCTCTTATTTGCCGTTGATGGAGTTACGTGTTAGGATATTTTGTTCTTTTGCAAGTCTCATTTAGTAAGACTTTGGAATTCCTACGATCAGCTTTCATGCATGGTGCTCTTCTGCAATAGTTTCCCATACAATCGTTATAGAAGAATAAAGGAAATAATCATGGGATAGTGATTCAATAAATAATAGGTCCCCTGTCTAGAGCGTACGCGTCCTTGAGCCACGCAGGTGCATGATGACGTCATACTGTGGCTTCATTGTAGATTGACCAGAGGAGCATTAGTGGAAAAAAACAGGGTAGCCCTGAGACAATAGGATGACGTCACGACCAATGAGAACGTCCAGCAGGGGGCGCAGGAATGCTCTTCTCTCTTAGCCTCACGACCAATGAGAATGGCCAGCAGGGGGCGCAGGAATGCTCTTCACTCTTAGCCTCTCGGAGGTGGTCGCCCCAGAGGGCGCTAGGAGCGCGTATGCGTAGCGGCCGCGGAGCGGCGCCCCAGTCAGTTTCTCTCCGGCTGTCGCGGAAAGCAGACGTGCGCTACCCGCGCTCGCTCAGTTTCTGGTTGGCTGTCACGGAGAGCAGTCGCATCGGTCTGCGCTCCTGCTGTGGTGAGGTGATTTGTTGCGTAACTAATGCTTTCGCCAACTTTCTTCCCGCTTTGTTTTCGACTTTCGTGCCAGTGCTGGTTGCTGTTGTCCGGGCATCCCCGGCATTTTCTATCATCTTCTGCCTTGGGAACGGGAGTAGCGCTGGCGTGATTCTTAATAATTTTGTTGTGAGATTAGTTGAGTAAGTACCCGCTAGGGGATGCACCTGCGGGGCTTTATACAGGACAAAAAAGCATTACGAGTCACTTTCTGCCTGTCTCTCGGAGGGAGCAGTCGCATGGTTATGCGCTCCTGTTGTGGTGGGATCATTTGTTGTGTAACTAATTCTATTTCCTTGTTAGCTATTGATGGTTTGCATACTCTTGCTTTCCCAGCCTCTGTATTACGAGTGTTTTTCTCCTTGCATGTCCAGAGCTGTCCTAACTTGCCCAGACATGCCATGATGACGTCACAGCTGACGTCACAGGATGTCCGGAACTGGTGCTGCGATGCTTTGCAACCTGCCTCCGTGCTCCGTCGCCCAGCGACAGTCAGCGGCCGTTCCGGACCGCTTTCTTCAAGATGGCGTCGTTGATCTTCAACGATACTCCTTCTCTCCACTCTATCTCTATCTATTTTTTTATTTTTATCAGCTCAACTAGCCCACAACTCACACAGTGGTCTGGACACGTCCTAGATGGTCCCCAATTAGTGTAATGACTCCCTGAATTATCCTGATTAATGTGGGGGGTCCCAATTAGCTCTAATTGCTCATTAATGGCGTCCAGGCCACTGTGTGAGTTGTGGGCCACTTGAGCTGATCATATACTACTATTGTCATCAAGCAGGAGAGCCACCTATGGAGGTAGCCCCTTTGGACAGACAATAACTTAACGTTACTAACTTAACTTAACTAACGCGCGAACACTCCATGAAGTGTGTAATCCCGATCGCGATCGGGGGACCGATTTCTACGTTGTCGATCTCGACAAATTCAGACCAAAGTTGTCCTCACGAAAGAAGGATCGCGATCACAACCAGATCACGATTGTGCGCAATCCAGTTCCTTTGCTAGTGCGAACAAGGTACTGTCGTACCTCGTTAATACGGACAACTTGAATTATGGACGATTTTTGTGAGGACGAAACTTTTTCAATGCATTTTCGTCTCGTTAAGACTACGGTCCCACCATTTACCTTCCCCATCACGTCGAATCAGCCGCTACTACGCGGCGCCACCATCCTTATCTTGTCGGTTAGCGGCCAGCAGGAACTCTGCTTTCTCTAAACAGGTTCCCTAGAAAATCCGTACTCCCAAAATAGCCCTTCGGACTTGGGCTACCCCACGAGCCTATTATCCCTACACAAAGGCAAGAGTCAAGGGCGTTGGCAGACGGAAGGAACGTTTTACGGAAGGTTTTCGAGATCCTTCAGAGAATACTTCACACCAAGGCAGTATAACAGCATATGCCTAATGTAATTTTATCAGTTTCTAAAAAAAAAGTAAATTTCATCAGGATTTGCTATCGCTTGTTTTCTCTCTCTTTCCTTTGTTTTTCTTCTTGCTATAAAAAATGATTTGTCTGACATACTCCTTTCAATATCAGAAAGCGCGACGGTAACTTTTGAAAAAAAAAAAAAAAAAGGAAAAGAAAGAAGAGAGAGAGAGACAAATGGGCGCAATACGGCGAAGCTAGAAAACAATTGACCTGTCCTCTTCATATTTTTCGATTTTTTTATTACGTGTTAGCGCCACGAAGCAACTGGGGCTATGAGCGGCGTTTCTTTTCTCGCTGTTGTTTCAGATACCTGTTGTTTTGCTTGCTACCTTGCTTGCTTCAGCATCGAGATAATAGTGAGTCTTCCTCGTGTGGCTGCTTGATATAATTTGAAGGCGAACGACAGTTTTCACACGCGCTTTCCCTACACGCGCTTTCTATTTGTGACAAAAAGAAGAGAACATGTTGATTCGGCAAGTTTAGAAGTTTAGCTATTGAAACCAAATTTCCTTGTTATATTCCCAACAGACGAATGTCGTTTTCCATATATTTTCCGGGACGCGCTTTTTCTATTTCTTTTATCGGTTTGACATTGTTAGCGAAGCACCCTGTGTGGGGGGTGCACAACGCGTAAAACGGCGGACTGCATATTTATGCACTGGCTCTTTCGCGGAGTTGATGGCTGCACATAATTGTCGACATTTATTTGGCTGTCCCTCCATATTTTGGTCATTTCTTACGTTGAGGCGCAATAAGCCAGGACACTGTGTAAGCGTCCCTGTCCCACATTTTACCTCGGTGTCTGTCTTTCTCTTTCATTTTCTCAAACCTGACAACGGTTTGGAAAGCCTTTGCACTCAGCTGGACAATGTGCATGGAACTACCTTCCGGAGGGCTCTATCTCCATCAAGGTTACCAGGAGTTGGTCCAACAAGATGAACCGTTTCATGGGAAAGCTACAAGAAACCTTACCGTGTGGTTGAAAATTTATAAGATTTATAAAACAAATTCACGTCAAAAACTGATGTGGCTACTGGAACACTCTGTTTGTGTGTTGCACTCGTTTCATAAAAAAAGAACTGGCAAAACGATTGCCCGGCGTTACGATTGCCCGGCTCTAGCAGCGGCGCTCGCAGCTTTTTTCGCTACTTTTTCAGTAGCGGAGGAGCGGTCACGCTAAATTTCTAACCAATAGCGGAAAAATAATTCCCGCTACAAATTTTGGCAACGAGTCCGATGCTGCTACCGCTACTTTCCCGCTACTTTAGTGGGCAAGACAAAAGAAGTAACTCGTATTCCACGCCATTTCACTTCGACAAGGCAGTATCCACGTCTGAAGCATAAGTGGGCAGTAACGCGTTACAAAGAAGTGCGTTACCGGTAACGCGTTACATTCGAGTAGCGAAATATGGTAACGCATTACATTTGGGAGAAAAGTAACGAATAACGTAACGTCACTACATTTTTAATAACCAACGCGTAACGGCGTTATGCGTTACTGCGTGTTCGGGAACATTGGTTCATCGTCTAAACTTCAAAGCTTGAGCCAGGATAGTGCCTGCAGAATACGGGAAAATTCCCGATTTTTTCTATTCATCTTCAACAATGACAAGAAGGTCGACATTTCTGGACACCATTGTACTTCGATCGTTATTCTGAAGGGGCTCGTTATTTTATTCCCCCATTCCATCCAGCAATGGGGTAGAGTATCGCCTGTTGCGATGAAACTCCCCACTCTCCAAGGTCGAAAATAAAGTTGTTGTTTGACAATAAGGTCACATCGCACCCACGAAGAACGCAAAAGAAAGATTATTGTCGTACCCTGGTTGAGATGTCACCTTTGTTTACCACACTCCCTCTGGTATTTCTCGGACGAATGGGGCGAAAGCGACAGAAAAATGCCTCTGCCCTCTGAACAAGTAACAAAGAACCAAGGAATTGGCTATTTGGATTTGTACTGTGTGAAATAAAAGGTCACCGCCTCTATCAACCTTGACAAGGAGCACTCACTGGTCATTAGGCGTCCTCTCAGCCAAACGGGCGATGCTCAATTTTGAACATCAACTACTTCTGCGTTGCAATACGTCGTACATGTAAGTTGTGTTCATGGGTGAAGTAATGCAGAAGTAACGACATTACTTATTAGAAGTAACGGCCTTAGTAACGCGTTACCTACTACCGCAACAGTAACGAATAACTTAACGCGTCACTTTTTGAAAAAGTAGTGAGTAACGGTAGTGCACTACAAAATAAAAGTAACTTCCCCACATATAGACTCTGAAGTCTCACAATCCGGCATGACCAAAGTGATATTTTCTAATTTCTGTACGCTGTTATTCTGCCTAAAATAAAGTTTTCAGAGCTGGTATCGACATTTTTCCTGCTTATTGTTCCTGCATAAAACAATATTTTATTGCCTAAGCGTTGTGTAGGCTCTACTCATCATGGTTACATGTTCGTCATACAAAAAATATCTTACGAGGCAGCTTGGCAGTAGCGCAGGTACATATTTCCTTCCGGGAGCGGTACCGCGCTACGTTTCGGAATGAGTAGCGGCGTTTCAGAGGAGTAGCGAATAGCGATACTCCGCTACCTAACTGCCGACCGAAGGGCAGGACGCAGACAAGCTGGTGCATAACCCGGTTCCTTCCGTTCGATTAGAAAACAATGAAGCAAAAAATAGAAAAAATAAAGGAACAAGACGAAGAAGCGTGTGTTTGGGAGACGGAAGAGAATTAGCTCGTAGCCTTTTCTGTGTTGACATTCATTGCCTAGCAGCGACAATTCTTTTGTAGGAGCGTGCTTGTTGCCCCTAACAGCTTTATCTAACACGCAAGATGTCAGTGACACTGCAGTAACCGAATATGATTCAGCATGCGCAGCGATGTGCGCAATTGCTATTATTCAAAAGTATTGCGATAATTAGCTGCATTACGATAATTATGTTGATGATACCGATTACAGTTTTATATTCCCTTGAGACCATGGCTGCTTGCGTACCGAAGGTAGTGCTGCAAGAAATACTACAGTCGTTCATTGTACCGATAGATTTGGTCCACAGGCACACTACACGCACGTATTGCTCTCTAGGCGCAAAAATAGGGTTCTACGGTTTTTAGTTCGTCCACAACAACGATTATGATTCAAGGCCAGTACGTTAGGCAGAGCACACGTTGCGAGAATACGAGAAAGACAAACAAGGAAGCACACAAGAGACACGTTTCGAATAACAGCATTCCCCCACGATTTTCTTTTACAACTAGACAGGTGGTAAAACAACCGAAGGAATGTGAACGGGCGCGCGTTCTCATTATTTGTCTCGGTCATCTGTCCTCCTTTGGCCGTGTGCCATACTAACCCGATTGCAGCAGGACAGTGGTCGGAAATCTCGTGCAAGTTGGTCTATTTCCTGCTCTTGCATAACGTATTAAAAAGATATTAGATAGATATTATAGATTATAAAGTGTTACACGACTTTTGTAACGGGAGAAGAATTCTGTGGGAGAAGAATCTATTTTGCTAATAAGCACGGTAACTTTTCATGAGACCGCAGGACGTTGGAGAAGGTTAAAAAAAAAAAGAAGGCAAGAACATAGGGTGAGACTAAAGGAATGTACGGGTCAAATTTTAAGCGGGCATTGTGATATTGCTGGCGGGCGGTCAGGTCCGGCTTGATATTGCGGTAGGTCAGCCTACCGCAATATCAACAGTTCAAATCAGAACACGACAGTCAGCAGCAGCAGTGCCGGATTTAGGGGAGGGCAGACGGGGTACTTGCCCCGGGGCCCCCACCACAAAGGGGCCCCCACCAGTAAAGGTGTTGTCCAAGGGAAATCTGTTTTGCATGCCTCAATCAGGCGGGCGGTCAGTACGTGCATTGTGATATTGCTATGAACATGCTCATGCTGAGTTCATCGTACTGCTGAAGCGGCCATTCGCTTGGCGAGGGTAAAACAACGGGATGAGGCAGTGAGGCAACTGTAGCAAATATAGAAAAAGAGGAGATGGAACACAGCCATTAGAAATTGGTAAATGCATATATTGTTTATGATAACATCCGGGTCGAGCTGAACAGCATCACATCGTACGCCTGTCTCTTGGATAGCCGCAAGTGAAAGTTGGCACCACTGAGGTAATCTGCAAAAAGCAAAATGTGCAAAAACTGGGCAATGCTGTCATGGGCAGATTTGAAATATCGAAGTGAGATACACAACAGAAGACAGCTGTTCTAAACCTAGAAAACACTGTTCATTCTTACCCTTTTACTCCTGTGCTGTACCTCAGACTATATAAAAAAAATCATCGGGGGAGAGTCGTAATACAGGTGCTTCTCAGTCTTGCCCCCAGAGTCAAGGCAATGACACTAGACTAAGACCACTGATGCCTGAGACCATACAAGGGAGGCAAAGACCACAGCTTGGATTGCCTACGGGGAAGAAGAAATAAATAAGCGCACTGCACCAGTACAAAGTTAAACCACTTGGTTACAACTTACCGTTTCTCTCTCGCCAGCCGCCGACGCAGCTTGCGGACGATATCCGACCGCAACTCCGCGGTTTCCGAGGATTCTTGCACGGCCGTGTCATTGCCGCGCGTTTCCAGTTTGTGCGAAGCAGCGACAGCAACGATACTATGAACGTGCAGCCTACCGCAAGATCAACAGTTCAAATCAGAACACCACAATCAGCAGCAGCAGTGCCAGATTTAGGGGAGGGCAGACGGGGCACTTGCCAGGGGGCCCCCACCACAAAGGGGCCCCCAGGGACACCAGTGAAGGTGTTGTCCAAGGGAAATCTGTTTTGCATGCCTGAAACGCATCCATGAAACGGAAACTTCGTAAAAATCTGTCCTCCGTCCACGCATATCGACCCCGAATAACGCATTGGATAGACATGAATTTTCACTTGTCTGCGAAATGTTCAAAATATGACAAAACCTGACTGTTGAAAAATCTCGGACTCGTGTGCCACACGGCCGCCGTCCTTTAGAAACAAAACGATGTCATTTATAGACATATAATATACGGATACATAGAATACATAGAATAATACATAGAATGCACGAGGGAGCCCCCACAGCACAGTGCCCCACGGCCCCCACCACTGTAAATCCAGCACTGAGCAGCAGTCAACACGGCGTTGATGAATCCGTCCGCCGCAGCACAGCAGTACGAAACCAACGTGACGTAACGAACAGACTGACGCAAGCCCCACCCTATTGAAAAATACTTCAGAAAATCTTACAAAATAAACTTCTCAGACTGCTGAAGGAATTTCTATGAGGTTATGAGACTAAATCTTACAAAATTTCTCTCAGAGTTTCTTACAGGGATCCTGTAGGATTCCAGGGAGGATTTCTTACAGGCAGTGGCAATGCAGCTTTCTTACAGGGCTTCTTACAGGGTGGCCTGTGAGGCTTTCTCACAGGATTTCTTACAGGCCCCGAGACCCGCAAGAAAGCCTGTGAGAAAGTGTAATGGGCCACCCTGCAAGAAACATCCTTTGAAAGCTGCACTGCCACGTATGATAATTGAAGGATCCCATACACACTTGCTGAGAAGTATTGAGAGTAAGTCGCATGTCGTCACTGTAAGGAATGTTGCAGAACATTTATGGCCCCGCCAATAAGTTCAGAAAGGCATGACCCAACGCATTGTACACGTACTTGAAATGTCCAATGCGACGACCAAGAAATTTCTTCATGTGATTATGACAAGTTTATGTTTCGCACATTGAGAACGCGTAGGCTTTCTTGCGTAAAAGCATCATCCAACATCCTCGAGACGAGAATGGGTTACGACCACGAACTCGGATCCAATGCTTTATGTTGAATTCCAATGGCAGAGTCGGAGCAAGTGGCAGACTCTGCAATGGAGCGGCTTGATCTGGCCTAGAGCAAGTCATCCGAATCTGCGACTGGAAAAACTTTCGCCCAACTTGGAGTTTAGCCCTGGCCAATCTCCCTTGGTGGATGGCGGCCAGAGACGGAGGAAGAAGAAGAAGAGAGAAACTGATGTTCTGAGGCAGGAACAACATAGAGGGGACAGATACAAACAAAGCCTCAATTTGCCTAAGAAATCAACGATGAAAGATGGTACTCATGTTCCATTATAACGCCATGTTTTGCAACATCAAGGTCCTTCTAATCTCCTAGCGTTGCCATTGTTATGTCTGACTTTTCGCTCCGTTCATGAAACAAAATCGCCAACGTACAACGCGAAAGACTAGTCCCGGCCAAGACGCGTTGCGAAGCGGTAATGTTGGCAAAGCAGAGGCAGGAAATATGAAACACAAGCGACAAGTGACACGTCACATAGAGTTCCGGTTGAATCTGCCTTCTGAATCTGAACTGAATCTGCGGCTGAAAACTTGCTCCGGAGGCGCTCCGAATCTGCCATTGGAATTCAACATTAATTCCCGCTGGCTGCCGCTTCTTCCGAGTTTAACCTAGAAGAAACAGCATTTTAAAAAGCACGGTTAAAACAACATGTGTGTGCGTGAGAGATAGGCATAGAAATATGTAACATACCGTTTGCCCAAAGCACAGTTGCTATAACCATCTCACTGCATTCTACCTTCCGATCCACAGAATACGTGCGAACAGGGGTAAAGACGCATAAAGAATGAGAATGCATAGTACGGACGATTATATACCACACACACACGTTCTATATACCTCAAAAGCGACGAAAATCCTGAATTCCAGGCGATATTTGCTTGAGATGCGTAGCTGTGTCCATGCGCTTCATCGTTTCAAAGCAGACTAACTAACTTGCTGGCAGTTGGAATAAACGCTGTTTCTGAATCACGCTGTTTTCTCATGGAAGTCACAAGGCCAGACCCTGAATTATCCCACGGGATATTTTCACATTGGTGTGCCTGTGAGGATATGTATACGAATCTGCATCCTTTGTAGGAAATTCTTAGAGACGAAAACGCTTCTGTAAGAAATTCTGAAGGAATGCTATCTTTCTATGAGATTTTCTGAAGTATTTTTCAATAGGGGTGCACCTTCCGCAGAATACTGGAGTTGATCACACGCTAGTTACATGCTCCGCCACGATGTGGCCACCGGAAATCTTGTATAGTTTCGGCGTCATATACCAATAAGAGCGAGACGGTCCACCCTCCACGTATCATAGAACAACACAACGCAACAAATTGTGCGCCGCTATCTGCTCTCCCTTTTGCGCCAGATTCGTACAAAGACCACCCATAATCGGAGATATTTGCATGTTCCGGGCCTTATGGCGCCGCAACCGCATGCCAGGCCGAACATCGGAAGACGGTCCCCCCCAAGTCAAGAATCATAGCTTCCGAATGGCACCAGCTTCGCCACCAACAGACGAAAATGAGAGCTACAGGTCTGGTACAAAGTTGCCTCTTTTTAAGAGGGGAGTGAGACCATAGCCTTAATATGGAAACTCGCTTCTCGAACAATGGAAGGTCCAGCAAGGTACAAACTATATGTAGTCCATGTATTTTTGTCTCCTTATTGTGTACGGTATCCTGCATTCTACAGGATAACTTTTGAAAGTATGACCTTCCCTTGTATAGGGAGCTATGCCCTCTCCTTGACAACCGTCCACAAGAACTATAAAAGGAAAGGAGGTTAGTTGTGGACATCAGGAGCCTGGAAAATTCTGTATGACGTCATGACTGTTCCGAACACCTCCACGGGCAATTGACCCTGGTGCAAGGAGTTGTGTCTTTAGTTGAACATACTGCTGTCGCTCGACAGCTTATTGGAACCGAGGCGGTACAGTTGTACAGGAAAGTTGTCAGGCTCTGGCGTGGACGACTTCAGCAACGCCGAGCTAACGGGCACGTCTGCTATGGCTCGAACGGGACTATACAGACTGCTCTTTTAATTCTTGGAGGACAATGAGCAGCAAGCTCTACGTGTTGCCGACATTTTGCTAATGTGCAACAAACTACACCTTCAAGCAGGCACTAATTCGGGATTTTTTTGAATAAACCTTCAGCATTGATGGTCAGAGGGTGATGGTCATAGTTCTACAAATGAAATATCTGTTTTGTACACCAATATACGAAGTGTTGTAAACAAGCGTGACGATCTTTGCTCAGTTATTGACTCATGTGATGCATCTATAGTTGTGCTGACTGAAACGTGGTTATCTGCATTAATCTCAAACCGTGAGTTATTCAGGTGTGAACGTGATTACAACGTTTTCCGCGCTGATAGAGGCTCACGCACTGGTGGTGGTGTCCTCGTGGCAGTAGCCGTACACCTCAACGCAGTTATCGTGAACATTGATTGTGATCTTGAAATACTTTGGGTTTTAATATGTTGTCAACACGTCCGTTTTGTTTTGGGCGTCTGTTATCGTCCTCCATCGATGGATCGTTCATTCATGTGCAAACTTCATGATGTCCTTAATACGGTAGTTATTCGTTATCCAGCATTACCTTTATTCCTGCTCGGTGACTTTAATTTTCCTAAAATAACTTGGGAGCGTGAATCACCATGTGTTGTACCATATTCTTCTGACTGTAATGAATTCTTAGACCTGTGCTTAGACTTTAATTTAACTCAACTTGTAAAAGAGCCAACTAGGGTAACAGAGGTCACTTCATCAACATTAGACCTCGTCTTCACTACAACGCCAACTTACCTGTCATCTATGACGTGCTTACCTGGTCTCAGTGATCACAAAATCATCCACTTTAAGCTTAACATGTCTACTCAGCGTCCAGTAAGGCAGAATAAATTAATTCGGGACTACAAGAATGCTGATTTCACAACTATCAACAGCTTGCCTGAAGCATGGTTGTCAGACTTTCTTCAAATATGTCACACGCGGTCAGTAAATGAAAACTGGAACGCGTTCAGAAACTTTGTGGAGTTTCTCATGGAAAAATACATTCCGCAACGCAGAATTTTCTCGCGCTGTGACTCCCCGTGGTTCAACACTCATCTCAAGAGGTTGCGAAATAAGAAAAAAAGGTTATTTCGAGCCGCTAAGCAGTCTGGCAACGCAGAACGTTGGGCCGTATTCTACTACACTGAGCAAAAATATAAAGCGGAAGTTTTAAACGCAAAGAATACTTTCTTCGAGCAAACTCTGCCGACCATGCTAAAAGAGAATCCCAGGAAGTTTTGGAGTGTCTTCAGAGATGGGGGCGAACATGATGTTAAGCTGCAACAACCAAGTGGTGATGATATTCCACCTGATCAGTGCGCTTCCGTGTTAAATGATCAATTTTCTAAGTCGTTTTCTCACACTGCATCTGTAGATATGTCATATAGTATATCAGTTAACCTTCTTCCAATGGATCCCCTAGTGTTTGACATCGTTGGAATTATGAAGGTGATTGACTCGATAAAACTGTCATCTTCGGCGTTGATGGAATCAATAGCAAATTTCTTAAAGCTACTTCACTTTCATCCGCCGCTGTACTTTCGACACTTTTTCAACAGTCACTTGAAGAAGGTTGTGTTCCATCCGATTGGAAGGTTGGGAAGGTGATTCCGCTGTACAAATCCGGAGATAGAAGTTCACCCTTGAGTTACAGGCCTATATCGTTGACCAGTGTGCCATGTAAAATTTTCGAACATGTAATATTTTCACACTTAGTCAATCACTTGGAATTTCACTCATTTTTTTGTCCTCATCAGCATGGATTTCGTAAATTTTTCTCTTGTGCTACGCAACTAGTTTCACTGACTCATGAACTTGCCCTTATCCTTGACCACAGCTCCTAGGTAGACTGCGTCTTTTTAGATTTCGCTAAAGCATTCGATAAAGTTTCTCATTCTCTGCTCCTGTACAAACTAAGCAAACTTAGCATTGATAAGAAAATCTTAGTATGGATTGAACAGTTTCTTTCCTGCCGCGTTCAATTTGTATCTGTCAATAATCATGATTCATCTCACCTTCCGGTTACCTCTGGTGTACCGCAGGGTTCCGTACTTGGTCCTCTGTTATTCCTAATCTATATTAATGATCTACCTGGCTTTGTCAAATCGTCTCTCAGATTGTACGCCGACGACTGCGTTGTGTATCGCGAAATCAAAACAACCGATGACGTTGAACAGCTTCAGTCCGACTTAACAGCGATCTCACTATGGTGTCAGAAATGGTCAATGGAATTAAACATCGCAAAATGTAAACACATGAGAATAACACGTAAACTGTCGCCAGCAGAACCATACTGCATTGATAACGTGCCACTTGAGCAGGTATCTTCTTATAAGTATTTAGGTGTAATCCTGTCTTCAAACCTCTCATGGAAACCACATGTTTGCTACATTATAAATAAGGCCAATCGTACGCTCGGATACCTTAAACGTAACTTCTCTCGTGTCCCTAGTAGCCTTAAACTAAACTTGTACAAGTCGCTGATTAGACCCCATCTTGAGTATGCTTCAGCTGTATGGAGCCCTAGTAATCGTACCCTGATTAACGCATTGGAGCAAGTGCAGAACCGAGCCGCGCGATTCATTCTCTGCAACTACCATCGAACATCCAGCGTGACACTAATGAAGAATCATTTATCATTACAATCATTACAGTCCCGACGCGACTTTTCTAGCATTTCTCTGTTTCATAAAATTTATTATCACAACATGTCGCTAAAAAACGAACTTCTTTCCTCTGCACATTATATATCCTTGCGAGTAGATCATTCTCACAAAGTGTTTGTTCCCATAGCTGCAACTAACACACTGGCTGATTCGTTTATCCCGCGCACAGCACGTAGGTGGAACCACCTTCCTTCTTCTGTTTCCAACATCAGCTCTATCACTCATTTCAACAATGCACTTAGCGAATATAGTATTTGATACCTGTTTTGATATATGTACTTATTTGTCCATGAAACCTGCATTTTGATCAACTGCATTTCTTGTTCTTGTTTTTTGTATAACATATGTGTAGGTCTATTTTCAATATATTACCCACTCCCCTCTGTAATGAAGAACCCTGAGGGTAAATAAATAAATAAATAAATAAACTCCTGAAAGACTTATCGATGAGCGATTAACTGCAGATGCACCGCAACGTCGCTAAACTATATTTCTACAAAAATGCACTTGAGCGAAAAATGACAGTACGCATTCATTGACCACAACATCATTGCCTCACGTTATTACGATATTTATTTCCGTTTCGTGGGCTGCCGTTTTGGTACTGATTATTTTTTTTTTAATGGAGAGAAGAATGAAAACTAAATGCTGCTACCATTTTGTATAATCTAGAGTTCGTGAGACCGTCATTCCAAAACCGTTTTAGTTTGTGAAGGCCTCAGGAGCTTTGAATAATCTTGATCTTTTGAGGGGATCGTTATTTGAATGCGAGCTAGAGGGTATGTTTTAAACACTCCAGTGAAGAAGAAAATAGTGTTGTCTAAAGAGCACTTACTGAGATCTCGCTTCGTGTGTAAACGTGGAGAGGAAAATTGAGCTTTCTTCACATGGATAAAGCGCCATATCCGCTCCACGTCTGGCAGCGTTCGTGTCACATGCAATTACCACTAGACGTCGGAACTCAACGGATGCCGCAGCTTTTCTTACATTCATACGTTTGGGACAAGAGGAAGTCGAAACCTTTCACGCAGGAGAAAACTGAGGTCTCGCCAACGTCTGTGGAGCCTACTTGAAGGCTGGTGATGTCGACAACTTGGGGCAGGTCGCTCACAATGTCAATAAAGTTTAAAATCTTGTCACCCGGAACAGGTTTGATCATAACTTTACTAACGTGGGTACTAGTTTTAGTGCAGAATTGCAAACGGCAAAGGCAATACTGCGAAGGTGCTCCGTACTCGAACTAGCCGTTGCGAAAATCATGTAAATAGAGGAAATAGAGAAACACCGTCAGGTCCACGAAAGAGGTAGACGTCGAATCAAACGGTTAGGGCCATCTTGTTTTCTGCGTACGGTTTTTTCATGTATCATAGTTTCATGCAAATTCTGCACGGAAGCCTGTCACCGCGAGACACCTGTGATCATGAGCAACGCCACAGTGGTCGGTCTATGGATTTCTTCCCTGAAGTGGGGCTGCGTTTCGGTCAGCGGTCAGCTGTTCACACGAAGTAGCCATTCAGAATTGATTTTTCCCATGTAGACACACCACACCATGCAGTACTGCAGGTGAGGCACAAGTACGGTTACCGAGGTGCGAATTCCCTGTAGACGTACTTTTTTGTTTGGAGCGTCACTCAAGAAGTGCACATTTGGCTTTATTTTGATAGCGATTCGAGTTTGTTTGAATTCAAGAGAACCTCAGTAGTAATAGGGGGGGGGGGGGGGGGGTCCTATTAAATTGGGGGCGAAACTACAGGATCCCTGCCCCTGAGCCCTGCCCGTATTTTTCCCCGCGCGGCGCGTGTGAGGAGGGTTGTTCGCGCGCTTATCGGCGGGGGAGGGCTGCGCGTGCGCTCATCATAGCGTATTTTTCAGCCTGGGCAGACTTCTTTGGCCGACTTCACATATTTTTCCGATACAACAGGTGAGCGGTTTACATGCAGAGACATGCAAAGAAGGGTCATACACAAAAAATACAAGTGAAAATATATTTATTAATGCCAATTGTAATGCCAATCAAATTGAGATATATTTATTAAAGCCAATAGTGCTGGGAATTGTGCCAATTGTGATGCCAATCAGGTGAAGGAGAAAAACCCAGCCGAAAAACCTTCACCACCTGTAACAGGGCGGCGCTCGGGTGGAGGGCTGCTGTGGTGGGCGGAGCGTGACCGGAGGGCTGCGTGCGCGGTTACCCTTCAGCCTGGGCTGACTTCTTTCACTATTTTCCTACTTGGGCCGACTTCCTTCCCGCGACAGGTAGGCGGCGATCGAGTGGAGGGCTGCTGTTGTGGGCGGCGCGTGGCCGGAGGACTGCGTGCGCGTTTACCCTTCAGCATGGGCCGCCGACTTTCGTCATTTTTCAGCCTGAGTCGACTTGAATCGTAATTTTTCCAGCTACAACAGGTGTGCAGTAGGCTGTTTACATGCAAAGGATAGCCATACACAAAAGTACAAGTGAAAATATATTTATTAAAGTCATTAGTGTCAGAAATTATGTTATGACTCTGCGTGAATGGGAAAAACTTAGCCAAAAATCTGAAGGAGAATGAACACAATACACATAACAAAGAATATACTTATTACAGGTATGATACAATAGCATTGAATAGGTATCACAAATCAAACACAATATTTTTATTAGTGGAAGTTTTCAATGAATCAGAAGTGATAACACATTTAATCAAAGAAGATATTCTTAATCAATATGATTACAAACAAAATTACAAGTTTTATTATAAAAAGCCTGAGACGTGAGAACCTGATAGATGTAAGTAATTTCGACCACAATATGCGAAGTTTAATATTCCAACATGACACAAATTTAATTTCTTATGAAGTGAATAGCGCAGACATAAGGCAATAACGCGAATCAACACATAGCATTAATATAGAACCAATCATAGGCACGTAGGGAAATAATAGCTACACCATATCAAAACGAGAAAACAATCACCACATTTAATCAAAGAAGATATTCTTAATCAATATGATTATAAACAAAATTACAAATTGTATTATAAAAAGTCTAATATTCCTATACGTGAGAACCATCAGTGCAATAGCGGGAAGTTCTGATAGTTGTATGTTATTAACTGTGAACAGCAGAGACCCTGGAAGACTATGGGACACGAACACAAGAGGAAATAAAATCTATATCTCTACATTGATTAATCAAAACAACATAGTAATCTATCATTCAGAAAACCAGAAGAAAAAAAAAATCAAACTCATCAGAAAATAGACATGTTAAAAATGAACTTCACCACATAGCACGCTCCTAGCCAACAACCAGATCTGATGATATCTACTCTGATTTGTTGAAGACTGCTGCCAATAGATGTATGGAAGACCACGGAACATGAACGACAAGAACGACACGAACACAAGAGGAAATAAAATCTATACCACTATAAAGAAGATATTCCTAATCAAACAACAGAGTAATCTATCATTCAGAAGATCAGAAGAAAAGATCAAACTCATCAGAAAATAGACATGTTAAAAATGAACTTCACCACATAGCACGCTGCTAGCCAACAAACAGAACACGAACGACAAGAACACAAGAGGAAATAAAATCTATACCACTACAAAGAAGATATTCTTAATCAATATGATGACAATGAAATTACAAATTGTATTATAAAAAGTCTGAGACGTGAGAACCATCATTGCAATAACGTGAATATATGTCATAAGTTATGACATATATTCACACTATTGCAATGATGGTTCTCACATTTCGAGCGCAATAGGGAATCTCAGTTTCATATTCCAACATTACCCAACTTTTAATTTCTTATTAAGTGAACAGCATAGACGTAAGAAAATAACGAGAAAAAACACAATCAACAGCTACAATTAATACAAAGCCAAACCTGCGCACCATCCAACACATAGAGAAATAATAGCTAATCAATCTATCAAAAGGCGAAATAGCACTAAAAGACGTGGTGTTATTTGAAATAATGAAAGGAACATCTTAAATCACTACATGTCAGTACGTTCGTGCATAGCGGCGCTACCGCACGAATACTTCGCGGTGAATATTGTCTTGCAAGTGTTTTAGAAGGTGATGGAAATAAGAAGAAATCAAAATAAGATGAGTGTCTAATTTTCCAGGTTATGACCAGTAGAACTTACTGGCCGTGTATCAAACCCTCAAGTTATCAATTTAAAGGCTAGATACCGATATGTTCTGTGTAGTAGCTGCACCGCTCTACCAGACCGTAGAGACCCTGTGGCAAGACGTCGAGCTCAATGCTATTACCTACGGTAATCGCAATTGTTTCCAAGAGAACCCCTCCCCCCAAACTGCCCTGTGTGCGTTGTTATGAAGAATGTCGAGCTGCTCTTGATTATCAGTGGGCGTTACTTTGAAACCTGTCGCCAGACGCATGGAGCTCGAATTTTTGACACCAACTGTATCCCTTTAATGCGGGGTCGAAGTACTCTGAGCGTAACCCCGCGCTGTTGTGAAATAATTACCGATCTCTTTGTCAGAGACAACATGATTTGCAGCCTACTGGACTCAGTGACACCTGGGTGAGGGTTAGCAGACTCCGCTGGTTAATGATCTCGCAGAAATCAGCAAATATTCTTTTTTTTTTTTATTCGTCGGGCTACACAAGTAGGACAAGGCGTATCAAGCAAATACGACAACAGATATTACAAGAACATTTTCTTAATGTCATCCTGTAAATTCACATTACAATGCGTGATGATAAGACCTTTTTTTTTTAAATTCCGTTTTAGCGCCGCAAACCTACTGTGGCTATGAGCGGCCTACAGACGAGGACAGATGGAGAGAGGACAGCAGGAAGGAGTGCGGGACAGGGGGGTTAGTATGCGTCCTGGGCCAACTCCAGGGGGAACTGTGCCGACATTCGTCTGGAAAGTCTTCGGAAAATCCAGGGAAAACCTCAGACAGCACAGCCCGTGACAGGATTCGAACCCGT
Organism: Ornithodoros turicata; assembly: GCF_037126465.1. NCBI lineage: Eukaryota > Metazoa > Arthropoda > Arachnida > Ixodida > Argasidae > Ornithodoros > Ornithodoros turicata. The sequence goes on from NC_088206.1 coordinate 65,434,158, forward strand.
GTCACCTCCCAGTTTCGGCGTGGAAAGTGACCATCTTATCCACTACGCCACGGGAGCTGGTGATGATAAGAGCCTCATGCACTACGCGTTGATTTTCGTGCGGACTCTCCCATCTTCGAAGTCTTACCCTTCTGGAGCATTGGCAGGCTTCTTCCCAGAACGTCCTGAAATTGTGTATAACAATAGCTATACTAAGAGTTACACTCAACATCCATGATGTCGTCTGTCCCGTTTGCCAGACAAATAGATTTTTCCGCTACCGCTATATTTGAGTAACCGTGGGATACAACGAAGCACGTGCCTCAACCCTGAAGGGATGGATGCCAATAAATGCTAGAGCCCTCCATAGTGTTTACGTGTTCCGTGTGTCCTTAATCAGGAGAGTTACTGCTGAATTTAATTACATTGTTGAGAAAGAGACAAGATAATGAGGAGGAGAAAGACAATATGCTTGCCTTTCTCTCTTTTTTCTAACGCTTCAAACATCGCGGTGGAACAGACCAGAATAGGACCTGTAGCCAAATCCTCGCCGACAAGCGATGCGACGGAAAATACTGCGTGCGCGGGTATGTCCACGTACGTATTCCTCTGATTAGGTCACGAGTGGTATTTTTCATTTATTAATAACTTACGTTTTCTCTTTCGTATGCAAGAGTCCTTGCACGCTTCTTTCTTTCTGAAATTGTTACTTTTGCCTCCGCACCCTCCATATTCAATTTTCTTGCACTTCGTGAGTGTTTCATTGAAATACCATCTTTCAGAAGTGGATTCGCAGTAACCTTCTGCGAGGGGCAGCGCATACGCTCTTTTGGGTACTTCTGCAATTCATGCAGAAAAGGCACTCCGCTACGATACGTGTTTTACTACGTGGACTCAAAGTCGAGAGTTATTGCGCTCTAACTGGACAAAAATAGTCCAAAACGTTAGATTGTTTCAAAAGCCTTGTTGTTTGTTTTCCTCTTTGTTCTTTTGTTTTTCTTTTTGTTTGCCTTTATTTTTCCCTTTTTTTCCTGGGAATAGCAAGCCGCCATACCGGTGGCTAACCTTTCCCTCTTATTTTTTTATATATAATAAACATATCCCCCCCCCCCCTTGCCTCATACTCTTGCACGTAGCTTCACAGGTCTTCTGCGTAAGAAAGTTGTTTGTGTTCCCGTGACAGCCGCCACAAATGAATTATTCACCTTTCCCACTGGTAAAGTTATTAAACCACCGGGGAATGTACGCCCTGCAGTACACAGCATCAAGCTCTACTCGAGATGACTCCTCCATTTCGGATGAGGTGGCTGTGACTCCTGCTGAATACGTAGAAGGTTAACACTCAAAATCATGAACCAACCATATATCCGAACATACAGAGTTTGCCAAGATAAACGTCGGGGTTTGTAATGGAAGTAAAACAAATTGAAACAGTGTCGGGAAGTTAGAGAAGGTCGAACGCGGCGCTGCGGACGACTTCGCACAGTCGTCCTGTTTATCCATTTGCACTACTTCACTTGGTTTCGATATCGTCTCCAACGCCGCGTTCGACCTTGTTACAAGGCGGCGTTATTTTTTTTTTTTTTAACTTTTGCGATTTATCCGCAGGAAAACGGACCAAGCGGCAGTTTCGACATAAAATTTTGGGGCATAATACGTCCCCTAACTTTAGCTTCCCAACACTGTATTTATTTGTTTTACCTCCATTACAAACTCCGAAGTTAATCTTTGCGAACCCTGTGTATCTGTACTCAAATGAAGATGACGTCAAGCTGCTCCCCTATTGAAAAAAGCACTAGAATCATTCTGGTGTTTTTGGTGGCTGTGATTTGGGACATTCCTGGTGCTTTTTTCTCTGATGTTAGCATCAGAATTCTCTGGTGTTCCTAGTGTCTGTTCTCTGATGTTCCACACCAGGATCCCTGGTGTTCTGTGATGCTCCACTGTTGAACATTATGATGTCTCATGCGTTAAATCCCGTGATGTACTTGGTCCGTCAGGAACCTCACAATGGACTAAAATCTGTGCATAGCTGTAGACGTGTGTGTGTGTGAGAGAGAGAGAGAGAAAGCAGGATAGTGCAAGCGCGGCACCACAGCACGAACACTGTGTTAGTGCTGTCCTCTTTCTTTTTCTCTAAGCGTTCAAAATTATGCACAGCTTTCAGAGCCTCGTGAGGGCGCTCAGGAGCCAAGTACCTCACGGTATCGAATGCGTGAAACAGCATAATGTTCAATAGTCGAGCATCACAAAACACCACGAAGGGATCCTGACATGCATACATGAATGTGCAACATTCAACCAACACGGTCTGCTCGTTATTCCGGTACTAAGGCTGCTTGGGATGTACTCATTAATGTTAGCGGCTCATCAAACCAGTCAACAATACAACAAGATATCAAAGGTTGGTTTCTACTGCAAAGGTGTCCCAGCTGTTAGCAGCCTATACTAATTATTTGCATATAGTATACTGAGAATCAGAAATAGGAACAGACAAGCACGTGTAACAAAACTGTCTATATTACTGCTACAATTGATGATACACAGTTAGGAGAAGTATGCACTCCACAATATAAAAGTACAAAAAGCAGCAATGTTATTTCTTCTACGAGTGTGAATACATCACATGCGACACAGTTAAAATTTAGAAAAGCATACTCGATCAACTCTTCAGTCATTTTCCGTCCTTTCTTCTTGTAGTCCATATCCCATGATTAATCAGTTCACATGATGCCGGACGAAACGCACATTCAAAGACGTCACATCAATGACCAGTCGTCACATCTACCCCGAATGCATCTCTTGTATGTTCTCATACTTCCACTTGTGCACAGGTTGGAAAGCAAACTACGACATATAATGCAGAACTTCAGAAACACATATTCAAAGTTGTTCACATTCGTGCGAAGTTTTTATGTTGAAAACCAGGACGAAACGCTACCTCAACCACCTCGACTAGCCCGTTGAGTTCAAAACAGACACTAATGCCGATGGCGCTGTCGCTCTCTGATGTGACAATGAGAGCGTAAAGTTTCGTTTTCAAACTCGAATGAAAGCCGCAAAGCGTGTCAATTTCGACACTCGGGGGAATTATTTGCGATGCGAATTATCATTCCTTTGTAAAAGAAGTTGCGCTAAGGAACTCATGATCATTGTAAATAGCGGTTTTCATGGTAACAACGTGTAGTGCTCGTACCCTGGCGCCTGTATGTCTGGTGACTGTGAACCACACCAGACCGCTCTAACGGTCACATTAAAACACTACGTCTGTCTAGTGCGCACACCAAGCATTCTAGAAGGCACCAGAATCATTCTGGTGTCGTAGTAGTCCACTCTGGTGTTGACATCAGGAGAACTCGACAGCAGCAGAATCACCTTGGTGTCACGCCAGAAATTTTTGATGTGCACATTACAAACACCAAAAGAGTCTAGTGTTAACGCCAGGAACATCAGGAAACACCAGAATAATTCTGGTGATTTTTTCAATCGGGTCTAAAGGCTTAATTCGCTCATTGGACCATTTTCCTCCGAACGCACAGCACATGCGACGCTCTCATTCTGGCTGAAAACAGCCGGAACTGTCATACCGGAACCATTACCATATGCTGGCTACCATTACTGCTATTTTCCCAATACTACAATTTTTCCGTTCCTGGAGTTCTTCTGCCAATGACGAGGCTACGCCTCCCGGATTTCGGCACCAAAAATGTCAAGAAAGAAATGATAACGAACAGCTTTAATGCAGAATGGCTGCACTATACGCTCAGCAGGTGGAGCAGGTGGGTCAAGCTGCCCAAGCTGCCGCTAAATCAGCGTCAAACAACGGAGGCTGCCATCTTGTGGAACGCAGTTGCCAGACCCGGAAACCCGAAGTTCGCCCGTTACGGCGGCACAAACGCCGCTGTTGTCTTTTTGTCATATTTGCTTAAACAAACGAATTTATTGAAGAATAATGCAGTAAACGCGTACAAGTTAGTAATAACTAACCCATGTTGTCTAACAAATTCTAGCCCACTAACCCATTAACCCATTCTTAGCGAGGAGGAGGAGGAGGAGGAGGAGTGTCGTTGGGAGGAACCCGAGAGGTCTGCCTGCCTGATTAGGCGGCATGTTTCTCGGGAAGGGAAAGGTGGTGGAGAGGAGGAGAGGAAAGGGTGAATGGAAGACCGAGCGGAATCCACTCGGGGGGAGGATAGCTGCGTTCATGGGCCGACTTCAGGGGAACTGTGCCGGCATACGCCTATTACACATCTGAGGGAAACCCAGGAAAAACCCCAGACGGCACAGCCGGCCGGATTCGAACCGCGGACCTCCCAGTCTCCAAGCGCACGCGTTACCGCTGCGCCACCGGAGCTGGTCCCCCATTCTTAGCGATTGTTGTAACGCTCGCATTGTAACGCATGCACAAGCTAGAATGACAGTTTCGGTTTCCTGGTTGCGGGTTTTGGCGTGCAACATATCTATCATATGCAGGCACATCTGGAACTACATGTTGAGCCAAAATCTTTCTGAAATGTTTTTTGATATATTTGCAAGGGAGGGGGAGGATGAAACGTTAAACACTCCGCATTACAATACTGCTAAGGGTAAAACCTAATTGATAAATGCAGATGTCCAAAGATCACGAAATGTGGACCACACCTCGATGGCATAATCCTGATGTAAAGCCTCCATGGACCAGAGTGGAAGGCATAGCAAAAAAGAAAAAAGAAAAACAGAAGACATCTACCAAAATTTTATAGATCAATGACTTGATGCTTCCTCTTTTCCTCTATCGTGATTACTCAAGCAGCTCAGTTCTAAGGTACTGCAGTGACGAACTCTCACCCTCTTCCTGCACCAAAACGAGTAGTCTACACTAAGCGTATATTGGTATGATGGTTGACCACAGTGAGAACAGCATACGTCTGCTTATGGAAAGCAGTCTCGATATAGCTTATCCCTCCTTATTGGAGAAAATCTTGGAGTTGGAGTTGGACGGACTAAAAATAATACGGAGAGGTTGAACTTGTCACCTGAGAAGTTCTGCTACTCCGAGAAAACAAAACAAAAGAGAGAGAGAAAATCTTCTTCACTGTGATGAGCATACATACAGGCAAAGCGCATATGTTGGCAACCACTTGTCACCTGTGCATTTTAGATCTTCGCATAGAGACAACGCTTTGGAAGTGCACAAGTGAGATATTTTACTGAAGGCACAGTGCACGTGATTTCAAAGTTCGTCGGAACGACGTGCCATTCAGACACAGGTAACGATCATTGTGCATGACAGAGCTCAGGCGAGATATGTTGTACACGTCCATACATAAACAAATTTTACCTCAAAGCAATAAGTAGTTACGTCCAGCAAAGTAATGCCACTATGTGTGCACACATTTTGTGTACGCAATGACGGTGTTCCACATTTTACTTCTATCAAGCATGAAGCGTTTGTGTGGCAAAAGCAACAAGCATATGGGTGGGTGAATATTTTGCAGATATTAGTAATGTGTAATACAAACCATTTACTTATCTTTTACTGCTGCACAGATTTCCTAATTGTATGCATACCTCAACTCAAGTTAAAGCGAAGCAAACAAATTTTGTTAAGAAATCTATAATCAGTGATCTACAGCAAAGTAAACTTCATTTGTGCATATACTTTGTGAACATAATCACTGTTTCACATCCTTACGTCTAATATAGTTAAAAACCATAAAACCCTCAGTGCAGGAAAAGACGAGAACGGAACACAAAAAAGACAAGGACACCACACTGAACTGTCAGCCAAAGAACTTTTATTTTGTGAAACGAGGCCTTAAATGCATAAGAACCCTCCTCTCCTCCTTTATTCCCTCTCGTGTTGGACTTCCTGTTTACACCACCATCTCTCGCACACACAACCGTTATCATTAACTGGTCGACATGACTGCTGATATGATTTGGGAAAGATTAGATAAATACAGGGATTACTGACACAGTTACTACCTGCTTTTTTGATCTCATGCGCCTCTCTAAAGAGAAGGCTACCTTGTTTTTTACACCTGAACAAAATTTTTGTTTTTTGGAATTCTGCCTGACATCCCACACATGTCTATAAGTGGTCCCCCAACACACCATATCTATTAGAGGTATTAGTTGAATGTTCTTTTAAACGAGTGTTCATGCACCTTTCAATTAAGAACATCCAGTGCTGTATCAACCAGCCCAAACACTCGCTCTGTTTATGCACCTTGATGATTGCCCGATATATACCTTATCACACTTTAGTGGTATGGAGTAAACTATACGAATATGGCATTCTGCAAATTTCTTCCCGGGATCACCAACCAGGCCACCTTTTAACCGTTTTTCATGTTATATCTAGTCAAGCAGGCTTTCCGTTAATTCATATGAATCACCAACCAATCATTTTTCATGTTACGTCAATATACTTGCATATGTGGAGAACTGATAGGTGTATGCTACGTGTGAATATGAATGTCAGCAGACTGGACGGTGGGAAAGGTCTTTTACGATACAGCTGAACATACACCGTCCTTAAAGGGACAGTCGCATCGACCACAGATCGATTCCGAAACCACAGTGAAATGAGATTCCCTGTCCTTCACTGACCATGACTCCGAAAGTCCCATTCCGATCGACGGAATACATTTTGCATAATTCGTGTGTAAGCGGCGCTACAGCAGACGACGGATGCGGTCGTCAAGCGGAACTCCCTGCTGAGAATCTTTAGCAACGTCACAAGGAATCTGACCAATAAGAACGCGGCGAGCCAGAGGAGTCCCCGCGGCTTGCAGCTTGCATGAGCAAGGTCAGGGAGACGAAGGCGAAGGCACATACGGAGATGGGGGACTCGGAATGCGGAAGTGGCGAATCGTGCTGTTCAAATGCCTTTAGTAATAGCTCCCGTGACGAATATACATGTTTGATGATGGCCCATATTCGACGGATCCGCTTCTTCTGCAAGTCGCTGGTGATGTATGTGCCGCAGCTGCGTTAGCGCAACAGAACGAGCCTCAGGACCACTTCTTTAGGTACGTTCATGATCGGAGTGCTCAATACTTAATCCCGTGACATTCACACTATGACGCAGGAAACAATCCAAGTGTTTGTGCGGCGTCTGTGCTCCCCAGGAACCGGATGAGTACCTATATGCTGCAGTGCTGGTGAAGTGGCAGAGTTGTGCAATGACGGCACGCATCACACTTTGTTCCCAGCTCTCTGTCATCGGCCAGAACTTCTGGTAGTGTATCCACCGCAGTATTGCAGCGACGATCACAGTCTTCGCCTACTGTGCCCACGATAGATAGGCACGTCGAGCAATCCTTATTTTCGTAGTTGTCGTCGTTGTTTGCGCACACGACGAATGCCCCATGAAAGTTACGAAGGCTCTAACCAACTGTGCAACTCAAGGGCCGGGTTAGAATTAGAATGATTGTCAGGAAATTAACTGTGCTACGTGTTTAGGAAAGTGTCCTTTCTTTTTACAGCTACGTCAGGTTCACTGCTTATTGTGTGTTTACAAGCTGAGTTTGGAGATTCCTTGGACCGAGAAACAGACGACAGATACTTGGGTGTGTCGTCCGCATGATTCGCCAACGTTTTTCCATCCTGGTCCTATCAGGACTATCATCTTTAGTGTGCCTCATTTCCTGTTCACACCTACACCATAATAGACTTGCGTAGTTTCCAATTGAGAAGTGTGAAACAGAATCTGTGTTACCACAGTAATCCCGAGAAGTGCAAAGGAATAGGCAGGAGCAATAAACTACCTGGCCATAAGTGACAGTTATACTTTTAATGGTAGTGTAATGCTTCTTATCGTTAGCAGTATTATAGCATGTGAGGGATATAACACGTCAAATAATTTCAGGTAACGTTTCATAACTCACTAATGGTACAGTTACACCTCATTATCATAGTAAGTGATACATCTGTCTGGGCATCTCCAAAATTTGTCATTCCCACGGAAGATTGTTCTGCCTTGATACAGCAAAACAAATTTTGATACCTGCCATTGATCCAATTTTTTTAGCACCACTGTTTTGAAAACAGCTTTCAAGACTGTAACTTCAGAGATCCTTGGCAGAGCATTACCTCTTGTCTATGTATTATAATAATTATTATAATGACAGGCAATAAGTTATGCAAATGTGAATAAATCTTTGTGTTGACTGAGTGTTGTCCATTCCAGAGCCATTGCACATGTCCACATCAAACTCTTCACGCACAGATATTTATTATTTGCTATGCACAGACAGTTATCAGCGTGCACCACACTGGCAATGTCCCTTGGGATCTGAAGCGGGGACTCACAAAAATAAAAAAATAAAATAAACAGTTTCGTAAGTACTTCAATTGCAATGAAAACCGGACGGTTGGACAGTAAATTGGACGGTTTCATTATAACAGTGGCACACAGGAAAAAAACTCGGGGTGTTGGGGGGATCTGGATCGATCTCTGGGCACAACCAAGTGTAAACTTTTGGAAGGGTTAGTACATCCTGAAATGACCCTCATGCCTCAGACCCCACTACTCGAATAATGCACCTCACTTTTACAGTAAGAGGCCTCTTACTATCTACGGCATATCCTATCAAAGCTCATAGGACAGCAAATTTGGCCAATGCTTATGTGACAGTGCCTCGTAGAACATGCAGCTTTTCTGTTGAATTGACACTACATGTCTGGTAGCCCCTTTAATGTCAGGAGGTAGGTTCATCATTTTACATTTAACCAGCAGTAATGTATGGCATTGCAAAAAAGGAAACAAGGGCTTAGTCTCAACGCTGCATCAGCATCATTCATCATCTCACAATAACGTTGTTGTCAGCCTCTGCACAAAGATTTGGGTGGACCTGAAACGGACCCTTTTTTTTCTTTTCATTTCCTGTTTTCAAGTTATTTTGTCTTGGCATGTAGCTGTGAGATGTCAGTAGAAGCCATGAAGTAATTCTCTTTACTTCTTGAACTTGAATGAAGAAAGCACTGTTCTGGAAGATCCTAATTTGTCAGAGGCGTCGTAAAGGCATTTAGTGTAAAAACCAGGTCTCTCAGCAAAATTGCCGTGCACACACGTACATTGTTTGATACCGTTTCATGGATGGATGGGACTTGGATCAGCAGCACCTGGTCCTTCTATAACACAGAACGTCAAAAGTGCACCTCAAGTTGGCTACGACAACCGCAAAATCCGCCGCCCTACAGCACACAAACAGTTCACAAACAGAGAGATAAAAGGAAACTGGGAAGTGGTTTATGGCGCTTATGTTACGGACAGATGTACTGTTTGTATATAGTGCCTGTTTCTAACACAAGGACACAAACAGCGTCAGTTCTTCCTTTTAGTGATCGGGGTTCATAGTTTGCGAATTGTTTTGTATCCAAAAATTGTAAACACATTATATGTATTTAAGTAATACACGTACCACTTGCGCTTGACCCTGTCGAGCTGCCTGCAGCTCATTATCGGCTCATTATCGGTGAACACATTATCGGTGAAATGCGAGGAGCATACACGGACAGCATAAACACTCCTTGCTTCATCTGGATACCCGCTAGTGATGTAGCTGCTTCCAACTTTCGCTTCGTCTGGGGTCTGGCTGTAGCTGTATCCTTGGCGTGCGAAATCAAACATCGAGGTTTTCGAAGGAAGTTTTCCTGGAGTCAGGAACGCTGCGTCGGTTTCCAAACGACATCTCACGCGAAGGATGCAAGCGTAGAGATAGTATCCGCGTCACTAGAAAGTGTCACATGTGAATACGGGCGACGTGGCGAAAAAAACAAAAAACAAAGCAGCCGCAGACTTGGCGGCAGACGACAGCGTCCTTCACAGCGGATTAGCCAGATTCCACCTTGCGTCACGCGATGTTGTTGGCGCTGGCGCTTTCGAGGATCAAAACGAAACCGGATCTTTTAAATTCGATTCCTCATCACCCGGTCCGTTTTGGAAGGATAAAATTTGGCAAATAGCTCGTGGTAGTGTACCTAACACATTGGTATTGGATTCGTAACCACGGCTCCGGATGCGACAGTCCCTTTAAGCCCCTTTCTTTGAGTGTGGAAGGGGATGACGTGAACGAGACGGTTAGAAAACGTCTCAACCGTTACAAAAAGAGGTGTATGAAAGCGGTTCCACTTCCAAACCAGACTTTTAAGAGAAAAGTTATATGGAGGTTGAAATTGATTCATGGAGTACTTACGAGGGATTCGAAGTGATTATGCAACTTGCCTTATCAAATATAACCGATTACCAAATATATACTATGTGCGAATAAATCCAGTCTACCACTATCATACACTGTGTGTTATTATTCCACAACTCAGTCGCAAAAATATTTGTAGTTACGAATAGCGTTTGAAACAATTTCCACTGGCAAACCTTCGCAACATAGCTTTCGGGGTCGTTGCAGGAGAAAATTGTTTCACGAGGCACTTGTCACAGAAAACATTCTTCACTTGCGAAAGCGAAAACGAAGCTGCCTACTTCAAGCACTGCCGTTCATTGGCAACCACAAAACATAATCTGTGTACTATCGAAGAAGTGTTTTAGCCAACATACGCAGGACGACGGGTATGAATGCACAAATGTAGTTACTTCTTCACACAATGTCGTCGTAGAGTTACGCTGGGCACCTTCTTCTACATCATCCAAAGCAGCCTCAGCTGGCTGGCGAGCATCACAATATTTAACGAATATCATAGTTCACAGACACAACTGGACAGAACGCACAGGATCGTACGTCCGCAGTGATTGGAAATACCGTGAACACATCCACACACCCTTATTTCCTAATTCTTTTTCTTTTTATTTATTTCTTATTTCTTAATTTTCTTTATTTATTTATTTCTTATTCCTTCCTATTTCTTTCTTTCTTTAGTTCTTCTCTTTTCTTTTTGTTTGTTTATTATTTCTTATTTCTGGAATAGCAAGCCGACGTCTCGTTTGGCTGACCTTTCCCACGTTTTTTTTCCCCATCGAGGAGCGCCGGCAGCCATAACTCACACTGGATTGGATACGGATTGAAATGGCTATTTTGGGAAATAGCATGCTCGGTGCACATTGTTTGCAGATAATTTCTACTTCGGTACAAATCTAGGTGGCAGATTTTGCGATGTTGGCAACAACCGTCCCACAAGATGGCGATCCTCGTTGTTTTACGCGGAGAATCAGCCGAAATACATGGCAAGATGGCGACTTTGACCCAACTGACGTTCAGGAAGTGCAAGACCCTTCTGCTTCTTCAAAACAGTGGCGCATAGCACATTGGTCTGTCATGGAATGGCACGATGGAATCCAGGGTCATGTTGCATACATCAAATGGACACTCAAACTTCGTACAGACAGAGCCAGTAGCAACCGGGCTGGAAACCTAAGGTAAATGCGAAAAAGCCGAACAGACTCGGGACGCTGGAACGAAAGACACGAAAACGAAACTGCGGCGCCTCCTCACGTACATTTGTTTTCAGCCAGCTGCAGACGACATTCGAGAGGGTGCCACATCACAGCAAAATCGTCCATTGTCTCTTGGGAAGTGATGGGCAAAGTACAGCTTGCGACATACTTGTCTGAAATCTACAGCTTGCGGTTGATCCAGCCTAGAATCTCTGGGCATTGCAAGATAGTTTGTTGAATCAATCAATTCAATCAAGATAGTTGCAAGATAGTTAGTCTCGACTAATAAACACGTACTGGGGTGCATGCCGTACGTGTTTATTAGTCGGAAGAAACATTCGTGCAACAACTGACAGGATAATCCGCAAGCTGTCGACTCCAGACAATTATGTCGCAAGCTGTATCTCGAAATTGTGCTTGCAGTAAAGTACCTAGCGTCTGTCGTACTTTAAGTAGAGTACCAAGTACAATACTACAACTGTACTTAAAATACAAAGTCACTTGCATAGTACTTTAACGTACTCAACAAGTACATTACAATTTTAGATGGTATCGCTGGACCCTTGAACCCTTGGTATATAAAACGTGAGGTACGTTTCGACTGTTCTCATCAGAAAACTTAGGTGGCATTTTTGCCAAGTGCTATAGCCACGAAACATGGATAGTTAACAGACATGAGTTTGTATCGCTAATTTGGTGATTGAAAGCAAAGTACCGCAGAAAAGTACCTAAAGTACAGCGCAACGTACACAAATTGAAACGTACTTTAAGTAAAGTACAAGTACTAAGAAATGTACTTAATGTAACCTGGGACTTCAATGACTTCCCATCGCAGCTCTTGCGGAATTGGTGGGACTATTATGTTTCGATTGCAGTAGTATGTTAGTTTGGGAGCAAGAGCCGTCCGTCCGTCCGTCCGTCCGTTCGGGTCGACGTTCACCCAGAGAAACATCCGTCCGTCCGTCCGCCCGCCCGTCCGTCCGTCCGTCTTTCCTTTCCTTCTTTCTTTCTTGCTTTTACATGCCTTCTCTCATCACGGCTTTCGTCACAGATCTTCTATACTGCCTGGTAGGGGCCTGAGTGGTTTACCTCGCATACCTTCAGGAGAACACAGCGTCTCAGGCACGCATGCTCCGAAACCCGAGGCGCTGCACGCTACTCCTTGCCAAGACTGGCGTCTCGAATATCTCCACGATAAAGCATATGTACAGCACAATGCACATTGCCGAGACAAAACAGAATATTTTGCTCGACCTACGCGTCACGCACAGAGAAGTACCTTCAAAGCAAGTTGGAAAATGTGCAGAATATATCGAGAAAAAAAAAACGCATTTAAGTTAGATAACTAAATACTGAGCTTTCAAGGTATTTGAAAGATACGAAGTTACTAGCAAACCTATCTAAGATACGTAACTTAAATATACTCGTATAATACATATTGAAAGATTCTGCAATGCTGTCGTCGTCTGGAGCAATGATTGGAGAAGAAGTACGACTCTTGGGAGCTATATACTGACAGAATTTATTTGCCGATGATCTTAGAAAATTAGGTAGCGTTGCTTTTAAAAAAAATGAAAAAAACATGTTCCTATTCCTTCGTACAAGATTCGAAAGATTAGCACGCAGTTACTACAGTATAAGTGTTTCTTCTTCCCAGCCCGTTTTTCTTGAAAGCGGTTAATTCTGAGCTTTATATGGATTACTTCCCGGGTAACCCAAGGCCTTCTCCTGACTGCATTTTTTTTTTTCTGAGTGGAGCGAGGTGTGAGACACAAACTTGAACATTTTTTTAACAACTGAACAATATTTAATCGTACCATCAAGTGAATTCGCATAAGAACGCCTCGTGATGTCAGCCTCCATGCCATGTCAGTATTGTTTCTTTTTTAATGCCGGTTTCCGCTTGTCTGTCTCACCCTCGTAGTAATTGTGCTTGGAGAACTTCTGTTCTGTGATGTTCGAACCAGGATGTCCTGAAATGAGCAAATTCACATTTGCTACGCAGACAATCCCTGCATGCATAATGTAAAACCCCAAGACTAGGGAACACGAAGGACAGACACCCTAGTGTCGGGGTTTTAGATTATGCATCATCTTCACCAGCTCGCTTGCTTCCTAGACATTTTTTCATTGTCAATCCCTGCATGTCTGGTGCGCCAGTTTCTGAAACTAAGAACTGCACCTTGACGAAAACGGTTTACCCCTGGGAGTTGTTTTATGGGCTAGAAATGAACATCACGAGGTTCACCGTGGCCATGCTCCACCACATAGTACCAAATTCTTCTGTTGGAGTGTTTCGTTAATACAACAACGATTTACACGCAATAATTTCTTCACCCTTCTTCGGTGTAAGTATCCTGTTCCAGCTATGACATATTTAAGTTGAGGCTATACGAAAGCGCAGAAAGCTGCTTAGTTGCAAAAACGCCCATTTTATACGTTATTGTTAGTCGCCTTAAAGAACGCGGTTGAGAAACCGCACGGATAGAACTTTGTCTCACGTAAGGCCTGTACGCCTCACTCCAAGCACTACTAAAAGTCGCCGAACCTTATAGGTAACATGCATACGTACCAAAGCAAGCTATCCAGCATTTCGATTTTTGAGCATATTTGTTTGTCCCTGTAGCGCAGGTGCCATTCTCTAAATCCTGACATGCCTCTTTGCTTGCGTTGTAGAAGAAACGCTTTGAACCATACGTGCAGTTGCCTTTGTATGGTTGAGGCTCACAGTCCATCTTGTAGATGATGTTAGTGTAGTTGTTGACCTTCACTGCTCATAACAAAACATGGTAGGAAGTAATTGTACTGCAATAAATGCATCTTAGAATTAAGTTACATGAACTCTCTCGTAGCTAAGCTCACAGAGCAGCCAACATTACGGTCACTGGACACCATTGCCTCTACGTTACTTTATTTCTTTAAGCAACGAATCACCCATATTCACATATGTTACCACCATACCTGGGTAAATTACTTCTGTGATGTAATAAAATTACATTCCAATTACTACGAAAAAGTAATGACATTACAAAGTCATTACTGCTTAATCGTAACACATACTCGACACAGAACACATACTCGATTCTTTTGCAAAAAGTAATGAGTAATGTCATTAAAATTACTGCCCAACTGTAATTAAATTGCATTACCAATTACGTAATGTCGAAAGTAATGCATTACATTACAAATTACCAGAAAACGTAATTCATTACTGTAATTTCGTTAAAGTAATGACCCAGATATGTTTACCACTAACACTTTATAAGCTTGACTGTTCTACCTAATTGGGTGTTTCGGGTCTAACTGCAGACGGTGGAGAAAACTTTGATCCACGAATGTCCACGTAGGTCCACGAAGGGAAACATTGCCAGAATGAGCAAAATATTCGATAAAGCAAGTCAGAATATCACATATTATGGCTTCGTTAGGGAGAAATTTCTTGACGAACAGTCAGGACTATCGGTATGACTTCTGAGGTTTGAGATTATCGATCGAGGTAACGATTAATCGGTTAGAGGCACTTACGTTGTTTCGTGCGACGGCAGGAGTCCTCACACTCTCGTCTCGTTTCGAAATTGTTATCATTCCCGCTACACCCTCCATAGTAAAACTTCTTACACCTCCCGTCTGTCTCATTGAAATGCCATCTCCTGATCATCGCTCTGCAGGGACCTCCTTCGGGTTCCAGGGTGCATGCCTTCTTGGGTACAACTGTGAAGCAAGCGCAGAAACTGCAGTGCGTCCTACGCGTACGCCTCACAAACCAACGCACAATCGACGTATATTATACATTCGCAATATGATTAGTAGATTGGAATGAAGACTTAACCATACACTTGCACGTATCTTCGCATTCTTGCTTGGTGTGAAAGTTGTTAGCATTTCCATCACAGCCGCCATAGTCGAATTCTTCACATTTCCCAGTGGTAAAGTTATTAAACCACCTGGGAACCAACGCCCTGCAGGGCCCATCATCAAGCTTTAGTCGACAGCTTGCGTCGGCGTCCAGCGCTGTCGTGTCTACAACTCCTGAAAGATGCATCGGTGTTCACGTTCCATCACTCGAACTATCCAACGGTCTTTTGTAATACTCGTGCAGAAAGCTGACCTACCTGATGCGGCACCCGCAAGGATTATGAACGCGATGACGTAGACGCAGCCTTCTTGCCTAGCCATTGCGTTGCATTGTCGACTAACAACATGCTTGCTGGTTTGTGGAGCGGTTCTGAGAATCACATTCTTTAGTAGCAAGCGGAACGTGATATTTTGAAATGACAAGAAGCGTGGTTCCAGACGTTCGGAGTAATTCGCAGTTCTTTTGTGTCAGATTCCTGGCTTGGCTTCAATGACAAGCAGGAAGCTCGGCATTTCCGGCTATTCATTTCAAGTTGCTAACAATACGGTGGGAGCATCACTCACAGGTACTCGTATATAGAATATTTTGTAACAAATATTCGTATTTCTTTCGCGACGAGTGTGTCCTGTGCTCTCCTCCATCTGCGTGGGTTGTTTGAGATAATGGAAGAAACATATAGTAACCGAGTCAGAATTTGCGATACTGAACCTTTGACCCTAGAAGTGAACCTTTCGGTGTGTAGTCGAGGACTCAGAGAGTCGAACCGAAACGTTTATCGGTTCGGTTAGGGCTTAAGTTCGAGGATAAAGGTTCACATCCGGTTCAGCTCCGGAAGTCAACTATAACCGTTTTTTTTTTTTTCAAACGGTTCGGTTCCCGAACCGGTTCGTGGGCCACGGGAGGAAATAAAGCACAACAGGGAGGTTAAATCACACTTCCGTTTGTGTGGTACAGTGCTTGAAGTGGACAGGAAGGCGTCAACAGTCGTCAACAGATTTTGAAAGATTTTGCGCGATATGAAAGACATGATTAGTAGTGGTTACTATATGAATATAACCATGAATTACCGGCTCATGTCGCGTAGCTCATGTCGCGGTGGTTAAGTAACCCACCGGGTTGTTTGCAGAACGTTGGCAGGAATAAAACAGTCAATCGACCAAGCGTGCTACCTTAGCCTAAGTCTTTTAAGTCATTAAAATTATTGATTACCAGTCAGCAGACGCAAATACACGTTAAGCAGCGAACGACGCTTCATGGCATTTCATGAGAGCCGCTACATCCGGTACCCGTTACTTCATGACACGACGTTTCATTCTTTCGACGCTCCATGGTAGTTGGATTGGCTCATTTTAGCTCCCCGGTATGGGGGTTGACGTTTTTAATTAAGTTGGGTTGGAACGGTGCGATTCTGAGCCCGGGGTCTTTATGTAAAAGGCGCGTCATCATGTTGTCACTGACCGCCGCCGTGCTACCATGTCGCCGTAGAGTGAAGTGTCTGTGGAACAAAGACAGAGCACGGGCAAGAGTAACTGCAAGCAGGGACGATCGAGCCATTTTCGTCGCATTGGCGATTCTTAAATGCGATGTCAGTATATATATATTCGTTTTCACCTCTTTAATTTCAAATGCACAAAGAAAACCAACTTTGGTATGTTCTTAACTCCGCACGGTTAGCAACGGGCGTCCCGCGCTATTGTTAAATAATTGCCGCTCTTCTTCGTCAGAGGCAGCATGATTTGAATGCTACTGGACTCAGTGACACCTGGTGGGAGATAGCAGACCCCGCTCGTTATATAACCTCCAAAGCAGCAAAATGCACTGAAAGTCGAGTGCAATAGGGGTGGATGGGTAGATGAAAGGCCTTGAATATAGATTCATGAAACTACAGAACATTGATAAGACACATACCGTCCACCCCTAATGCACTCGACTTCCAGTACATTGTGCTGCTTGGGCTCGTACAAATCAGCAGTCTTCTTTTTTTTTTTTTTTTTCATTTGTCGCGCTACACAAGTGGGACAAGACGTAACGAGTAAACACAACAAGTGGCATTTCAGGGACATTTTTGTAATGTCACGCTGTAAATTCACATTTCAATGTGTCATGGTAACAGCCTCATTTGGACTGCGTTGCTTTTCGGCCGTGCCCTCCCGTCTGCGGCGTCTTAGGCTTCTTGGGCGTTGCTTTGGGGGGCTTCTTTTCCGAACCTCCTGAAATTGTACATAACTATATATTAAGAGTTACGCACAACTTCGATCATGACATCTGTTCCGGTTGCCAGGCAAATTGATTTTTCCGCTTCTGGATTACATTCAATTACCGTGCGATAAAACGAAGCACGTGCCCCAATCCTGAAGTGATGCCCAATAAATGCTAGAACGCTCCTTATAGTCTTTACATGTTCCTTGTGCCTTCAGTCACAAGAGTCACTGCACTGCGAATGAAACTACATTGCTGAGAGAGAGACAAGATAATGAGGATATGCTTCTCTCCCCCTGTCTCTCTTTTTTTAACCTTTCAACCTTTTAACCTTTCGCGGGAGAAAACTACCACGATAGGACCTGTAGCCACATCCTCGTTGACAAGCGCCTGTGATGGAAAATATAAAGGGCGCGACTTTTCCGGGTTATATGCCTTTCTAAGGTAGAAGTGCAAGGATGCAGGCGTGCTGGTTTTATCGTCATTTTTACAATGCCTTTCTAAGATTCGGGGGAGGGAGGAATCGGGAGCTATTCTTAAATATGTAATTCAGTGAAAAATCGTGCGATAATTGTGCCTTGGACTGTTTTCAGGTGTTTTCGTTTCTCATCTTGTCTCTTAAGTCGTTTCTTTTTATTTATTCTTTTATGTAGGTGCCTAGCAGTAATCCCCGAAGGCATAGGCAATGCTGACACACATAGGTATGTTTGTGGGTATTTGGGTGATCCATTCTTACAGCTATTACACGTGGCGACCTTTGTTCGTCTTCACTGGAAACGTCACTTGAGGATTTCATAGTGAATGGAATTCGGACAGAAACCGGGTTTAACTCGAGTTGGTAGGAGATTAGTTCGGAGGGCCGGAGGAGGGGGGGGGGGGAGGGGAATAACCGGACGGAGTCGTGTTTAACCCCAAAAATCCTCACCCTAAAAATACTGTATGCCAGGGTATGTCCACCTATTTATTCATGAGATGAGGTAGCGAGTGGTAGTAGTCACTTACAAATATACTTACCTTTTTTGTTTCGTACGCAAAAGTCCCTGCACTGTTTTCGCGTGTGGAACCTGTTATCGTTACCGCCACACCCTCCGTAGTCGAATCTCTTGCACTTCCCGAGTTTTTCATCGAAATACCATTTGTCGTAAATGGCTCTGCAGTAACCTTCTTCGGGAGGCAGCGTACACGTTTTTTTAGGTACTTCTGCAAATAATGCAGAGCAGGTACTCCGTTACGATACGTGTCTTACTACGTGGACTCAAAGCCGAGAGCTATTGCGCTCCACCTAGACAAAAATTGCCAATTAATGTTCGATTGTTTTCAAAGCGTTGCCTTACTCTTGCACATAGTTTCGCAGGCCTGCGGGGTATTAAAGTTGTTGGCGTTCCCGCGACAGCCGCCATAAACGAATTCTTCACATTTCCCACTGGTGAAGTTATTAAACCACCGGGTAAAGTATCCCTTGCAGTACCCAGTATCAGGTTCTAGTCGACATGACTCCTCCGTTTGGGACGAGGTGGCTATGACTCCTGCAGAATATGCAGAAGGTTAGTATACTCGAAATCATGGACGCTGTGCCCGAACATATATCTGAACTGAAATGAAGATGACGTGCTGGTGATAGGGCTCGCTGTTGTCGGCCTCACAGAGGTGGTCAACTTCACGACTGTCGCCCTGGGGGGAATGTGCGTCATGGGCCGACGTCTTGGGGAATTGGGAATTAGTGGCTTTTTTTACGCATTTCTTACTTTATATTATTTTTGTAAGTTAAAAACTATTAGACCTGCATAAATTCGTTTTTACTAGCGGCGGTGGTTTTCCTGTGGTTTTCCCAGGTGATGCGGAGATCGCGTAGGACAGCGTATGTAACTACTGGACGATTATACATGGGTAGAAATCCAGCGAACCGGTAGAGATGAAGGAAAGGAGTTGCCTCAGGACAGAAGCCGCCGGTATTTCGAACAGAGGCTGTCCTTCTTCTGGGCACCACGTCTGGGCACTACGTTCACATAATCCCCTCCACACTCTAACAAAGCGGCCATCCACTCCGGCCGTAGAAGCCCGTACGGACCCTTTCTTCCCTCCGGGCTGTTGATCCACAATTCGCATGAACCTTTAAACACGTCACACCTAACCCTTTAAATACCCTGCCAATGATGAGGACGGTGCCCAGAAGAAGAACAGTCTCTGTTCGAAGTATCGTCGGCTTCTGTCCTGAGGCAACTCCCTTCCTACTGGACGATTAATTCGCTGAAATGCATCAATTAACTTATCAATTACATGTCTTCTGGGGAATGTGAGGGAGCAGAATTGGAACCAGCCATCATTCAAATCAATCTTCCTTACTAAACACCCGGAAGCGAACGTACTTTCAGATATCAATTCCAGAATTTTGCTATGCAAATGAACCGAACCCGAACTACATACTACGCGAGCGCAGAAAGAGTTGCAGCGAAAGAGACACATACAATCCAGAGGTATTCCAGATGCTCCGGAGATACCTCAGAGACACTCCAATGCATCGCTCCAATGCACGTGGGCCTCTCACTTGGAATACTAATACCTGCCGCAAAATGGTAATAATAATGTAACACATACTATCATTACCATTTTGCGACAGGAATTCCACGTGAGAGGGCCACGTTCCTTTGAGCGATGGAGCTGATCGGAGTAGGTGCAAATTTGTTGGCCTGATAGGCCGCTCTCCGGCAAGCTGACACACCTTATGTGTAAATCTACTCCAATCACTTTATTATTACTTGCCACTCTCAGGCCCAGATAACGCCAAGGTCGTGTCGTTTCTGTGCGAGACAAGTGGGTATAGTTTCCGGTTACGGCTCATTTGCGTGGCAAAATTCGGGAATTTATATCGCAAGGTACGTTCGCTTATCAGGGTGTGTCATGAGAACGATGGATTTTAATAATCGCTGACTCCAAAACATCAAATTAATTATTTTGGTAATGAATTTTAGCTGTCGAGTTGTCCAGTAGTTGCGTACGCTGTCCTACAAGATCTCAGTCTGACCGTATAACCCACGTGCGAATACAAAGTTTACGCAGGTCTAATAGCTTTTTTTTCTGCCGTATAATAATGACAAAAAAAAACGCACCCTGCATAAAGGGAGTGGCGGGAATGATAGTTCTACAAATGTGGCTCCGTCAGCCTTGGCAAGGGTTTGTGGAGTCTGGGCATAGGTCTGACGTTACAAAGCCAAGGTGCTGTCTATATCGACAGTCAATCACGTGTTATGAAAGTTAGCTGCAAGTGGACGTGGCACCGGCATTCAGTTTTAGCAGCGTGAAAGAAAGCTACAAATCCACATCGTGCAACGAAGGGTGTGAAGTGAGGTGCTGCCACTGGGCTTCGACGACAAAAGCTTTCATGGTTCTTGTAAAGGAAGTTTACTTACCTAATACGGCACCTGCAACACATACTAGCGCCGTGGCGTAGACACGGGACAAGTTCATTTCGGTACCCATCACCGAAAAGTGCTAGTCGACTACGTTCACGAATCACTTAAATTGCCTACATAGGCGACAATAATTTCAAGAATTCCGAATTCCAAGTGCTAGTTAAAGCATTTCAAATCCTGATCGTGCTTTGTCTACGCTATACTATAATTGCGTACGTTATAATTCATATTTTGCACAGGATGTTGCGGTGGAAATGGCACACGACACAAAGGTCATGCAAGTTTCTATTGTGCATATCAACTTGCGTACAATACATCAGCAGCATAAATCATATTATGTGTCGAAGCGTGCGCTATTGATCAGATAATTGGATTTTCAAATGTACGGACTACTCGCGTTTCTTCATTGCTGAACAACATTGATAAAACAAGGGTACTTCTCGAAATTGTCACAAGAACATGTTTGAAAAACAGGCGTTTCGGGCGTTTAAAAGGATTTCGACTCCAGAAATTCCCAACTAGTAGTATAGGTCCTAGTCGCGGAAAATCTTATCTGATAGAACACATTTTATGTCAACGGACACTGTCTCGAGGTTGCAAGTTATTCTCATTGACGGCATCAACCTATTAATCCTCCCAATAACATGTACTTCCCACGTTGGTTTTCCGATTGTCCGATAGACGCCGAGCATTTTGCCAACTGGAGTCTCTGGGGTCTGAAGTCCAAGTGAGAAAACTGCAACACGCAGATTCCGCATGCGCTTAAACAGCCACACTTTTATTCCTCAGCCGTATCGTATATGTACGTATAGCTGGCAGTTCAAGGCAAAGGTAAAGTAGTCATTTGAACAGCGCTTCGAAAACCGTATTGCATGGGGCTGTACAGGAATTCTGTGACTATTTGTCGGATGTCTGTATCGACCTTGCGGTGTAGTGTCATCGCCCGATCAGAATCTATGTTGATGGCCCTTGAATACGTGATATGCAGTTCATGCCCTGTGACACTCCATGAACTGAGCCTGGGTGGTTGAGCCTGGGTTGAACTGAGCGTCCATGAGCTGAGCCCTAGACGAAGGACAAAAGAAGAAAACACGTTAAGGATCGACGAAGCCCATATCCAGATTATTTGACAGAGTGCGGAACGACTCAATGTTATGTCACCGAAAGTCGTTTCTGCATGGTTATGGGGGCCTGAAGCTCTTCTGAATCAAACAAGAGCTCAGACAGACACGAATAACGTTACATATGCAATAGACGATTTTAAAAGGATGCGTGCGCCACCAAGGGGCGGCGCAATGCGACATGGGAACTTTGAGGGACACTGTTCCGTCGTCTGGTTCGGTTATGGTGTACCTCGGTTCACGCTACTGCTGCGCACACCAGGGATGTTGTTCTTCTGATTCTATATCCGCCTCTGGTCGTCTCGTAATACTCTAACACGCTTTAAGATCCCATGAGCCCTTGCGTGTCACAGGTGAGCTCATAATCAGCCCTTTCTGAACAGGTTTGTAAAAGGTAAAGGGTGTTAGGTTTCGAATTCGACTCCGTTTCGAATACATGCTTGCTGGCAAAGCTCCAGATAGGCTTACATGTGATACTAAGTTGATGTCAAAATTAAAGTAAAAAAAATGGAGAGATTGAATTCGGCATCCGACCAATTCTGCAACGTCCCCACCCCTCCCCCCAACACGAAACATTTATTGTTTACAAAATAATGACGCTGCAACACGGGCTTTAGCACGGCCGCAGAACCGGCGCCGATAACGGGAGGGAGGAGAAGCTTGGGCACACAGCGCCAGCGCGAACACTCCCTGAAGTGTGTAATCCCGATCGCGATTTGTCTTCACGGAAGAAGGATCGCGATCACAGCCAGATCACGATTGCGCGCAATCCGGTTCCTTTGCTAGTGCGAACAAGGTACTGTTGTACCTCGTTAATACGGACAACTTGAATTATGGACAATTTTTGTGAGGACGAAACTTTTTCAATGCATTTTCGTCTCGTTAATATGAAAACTTGCTTCGCGGAAAATGAAAGGTCCAGCAAGGTACAAACTATATGTAGTCCATGTATTTTTGTCTCCTTATTGTGTACGGTATCGGTATGGAGGGCAAGCCTCTCCCTGCATTCTACAGGATAACTTGTAGAGTGTGTGTAACCTTCCGTTGTGTAGAGAGCTATGCCCTCTCCATCGCAACCGTCCACAAGAACTATAAAAGGAAAGGAGGTTAGTTGTGGGCATCAGGAGCCCTGAGAATTTCTGTATGACGTAATGACTGTTCCGAACACCTCCACGGACAATTGACTCTCGTGCAAGGAGTTGTGTCTTTAGTTGAACATACTGCTGTCGCTCGACAGCTTATTGGAACCGAGGCGGTACAGTTGTACAGGAAAGTGGTCAGGCTCCTGCGTGGACGACTTCAGCAACGCCGAGCTAACGGTCACGTCTGCTATGGCTAGAAAGGGACTATACAGACTGCTCTTTCAATTCTTGGAGGACAATGAGCAGCAAGCTCTACGTGTTGCCGACATTTCGCTGATGTGCAACAAAGTACACCTTCAAGCAGGCACTAATTCGGGATTTTTTAAAATAAACCTTCAGCATTGTTTTTGCTATTACCTTGGTGTTCGATAATATGGACGATTCGCTTTATGGACGATTTTGGTCGGGTACGAAGGTGTCCATATTAACGAGGCACGACTGTATATTATATAGAGACGGAGATATATATTAGAGAGGCTTACGTGGCAAACTTGTTACCTCGACGAAGACTCTCCAACCCTTCAAATTCGCTCTCACGCTGATATTTTCATGCTGAAGGTCCTCAACATGCCCAAGGGATGAGAGTTCACCGAAGGTTGTACCGTTGTAATCAGCTCGGACGCCATCGAGCGACAGGTAGCAAGACAGGGTAACGTTCCCCAGCTGCCAGAATGGAGGCGAGCAGTCGCCGAGTCTTCTGATCCAGTGGAAGCCCGTCATCTTGCCTCCCTGCAAGTTCAACTCGAAGTCGTTCTCCAAGGATGGCTTGATTATTGAAATGACGAGACGTTTCGTGACCTTATGACCTGCGGAACACGTCTCATGGTTACCCAGTGCACAGTGTGAGCGTTAGCCCTGTAACATTTCTGCGGGCACGACGGTCATGATGACCATAGTTGCCATACTTACCATGTCTCCTAGGAGAGAACCGGTGTGTGAGAGAGAGGAGGTGACCGGTGTCACGAGGCCTGACGTCTCGCCTAACGAGAGTGTAATAGAATGGAGCACGAGACACTGCATTCTGCCACGCATGCCCTATGTCTTCCTGACTTTCTCTGACGAACTTGATCCTGAATCCATCCAGGTGCGCGACGTTTGAAATGCTGCCAGACTGCTGCAACGTGTAATGAAGTAGCTTGTCCATGTACTGGTTCGCTTCTTGAACCTTGGTAAGGATATGTTTACCTGCATAAAGGGGGAAGATCTGTTAGCGGTGCTATGTTTATATGAGACAATGGCTAGACTCACCGCAGACGAGCAGGAAACAGCATAACAATGGTGCAACCTTCATATCAGTATGTGCAAACTCCTGAAAGACGTATCGATGAGCGATTAACTGCAGATGCACCACAACGTCGCTAAACTATCTTTCTACAAAAATGCACTTGAGCGAAAAATGACAGTACGCATTCATTGACCCCAACATCATTGCAGTACTGTAACCTCACGTTATTACGATATTTATTTCCGTTTCCTGGGCTGCCGTTTTGGTACTGATTTTTTAATTTTTTTTAATGGAGAGAAGAATGAAAACTAAATGCTGCTACCGTTTTGTATAATCTAGAGTTCGTGAGACCGTCATTCCAAAACCGTTTTAGTTTGTGAAAGCCTTAGGAGCTTTGAATAATCTTGATCTTTTGAGGGGATCATTATTTGAATGCGACCTAGAGGATATGCTTTGAACACTCCAGGGAAGAAGAAAATAGTGTTGTCTAAAGAGCACTTACTGAGATCTCGCTTCGTGTGTAAACGTGGAGAGGAAAATTGAGCTCTCTTCACATGGATAAAGCGCCATATCCGCTCCACGTCCGGCTGCGTTCGTGTCACATGCAATTACCACTAACGTCGGAACTCAACGGATGTCGCAGCTTTTCTTATATTCATACGTGTGGGACAAGAGGAAGTCGAAACCCTTCACGCAGGAGAAAAGTGAAGCCTCACCAACGTCTGTGGAGCCTACTTGAAGGATGATGATGTCGACACCTTGGGGCAGGTCGCTCACAATGTCGGTGAAGTTTAAAATCTTGCCACCCGGAACAGGTTTGATCATAACTTTACTAACGTGGGTACTAGTTTTAGTGCAGAGTTGCAAATGAAGGCAATACTGCGAAGGTGCTCCGTTCGAACTAGCCGTCAGTATCATGTAAAAATGTATCGTCAAAATCATGTAAATAGAGGAAATAGAGAAACACCGTCAGGTCCACGAAAGAGGTAGACGTCGAATCAAACGGTTAGGGCCATCTTGTTTTCTGCGTACGGTTTTTTCATGCATGATAGTTTCATGCAAATTCTGCACGGAAGTCTGTCACCGCGAGACACCTATGATCATGAGCAACGCCACAGTGGTCGGTCTATGGGTTTCTTCCCTGAAGTGGCGCTGCGTTTCGGTCCGCGGTCAGCTGTTCACACGAAGTAGCCATTCAGAATCGATTTTCCCCGTGTTTCCTTTTTTTTTCGCTTTCTTTCTTTCGTTTTTTTTTCGTTTTCTTTCTTGCCGCCTTCTTTCCTTTTTTCGTTTTCTTCCTATCTTTTCGTCCCCTCTCCTTTTCCGTTCCTCTTTACGAAAGGAATAGCAAGTCGGCCTTTGCCTGACTAACCTTTCCTTGTTTTTTTTTCTCAATAAACATATCCCCCCCCCCCCCCCCCCGTGTAGACACACCACGTCATGCAGTACTGGAGGTGAGGCACAAGTACGGTTACCGAGGTGCGAATTCACTATAGACGTACTTTTTTGTTTGGAGCGTCACTCCAGAAGTGCACATTTGCACATTTGTGCTTTATTTTGATAGCGATTCGAGTTTGTTTGAATTCAAGAGAACCTGTGTAGTTGTCGCTATTCAAATGATGAGTTTTCACTGATCAAAGACCCTGTTAGTATTCGTTTTATACAGGGTGTCCCAGAAAACGTGTCATTGAATTATAATAACAAAACTACACCACCAAGGGTCATGCGGTCAATGGCATTTGTTCTTACTCGGTTTTTGCCACCTCCTCATGTGAATGTCGTGTAACGTAAGTTTAATTATGTAAATTTTTGCGAGCTTAAGTCGGAAATTTGCCTAGTAAAGGTCACTTTTTTACCCCACCAACGTGAAGAGCGTGTTTAATTTAGTCAAATTAATGATAATTGACAGGGATATTTAGGAGCTATCCAATAGGAAAAAATAGCCGAACATCATGCTCTACGGAGGTCGCACAGAATAGCGCACGATGAATTTTTCAGCGCAATCTTTGTCAGTCCAACGAAAGGAGGTTGGGAACCCAGCCCTCCCCGACATCGCAGAAAGAGATAAAACAGGCACGGCTTATCACGTCCGACTTTCGCTGAATGCTTTCCCTCTCCCAATTTTAGGAACTGTTACTTTCTCTACTATCACTCTGTGGGCTGGCTTCGGAACCTCCTTTCGTCGCACTGAGAGCGATTGCGCTCAAGAAGTCATCGCGCGTTATGGTCCGGTGCCCCGAAAAGCATAATGTTCGGCTATTTTTTCCGATGGGATAGCTCGTGAATATCACTGTGAATTATCATGAATTTGAGTGAATTCGGCACGCTCTTCATATTGGTGGGGTAAAAAAGTGACCTTTACTTGGCAAATTTCCGAGTTCAGTTCGCAAATATTTACATAATTAAAGTTGGAGTACATGACATTCACTTTAATAGGTGGCAAAAAACCAATAAGAACAAATGCTGTTGACCGCATGATTCTAGGTGCCGTAGTTTTTTTTATTATAATTCAATGACACGTTTTCTGGGACACCCTGTATATTTGTTCAATGTACTGTTAGCATTCCTCTTATATATCTGTTTAATGGACTGTATTCGTTTGTATGTTTGCTTGTCAAGCGTCAGAGGGGCTGTTCTGCAGCTTTTTGCACCAACTCCACATCAGTTCTAGATGAAACAAAGGACTGATTGATTCATCCATTCATTGAAAATAGTCATATAAACTACTGCGAATACAGGAAGTAGAAGGCAGTTCTGGGTGAAAAGGGGGGGAATAAATATTACGTTATAAATTAATGTAGTGTGCTGATTAACGGGATTAGAACAATCACACTTAGTTACTGATAAGGTTAAGAGAAAGCAAGACGAATATTTTAGCCATTTTTCTTCCGGAAGGCCTTGAACAGACTCGTGAAACTAAAGAACATTGATAAGACACATATCGCCAACCCCTATTGCACTCGACTTTCTGTACATCATGTGCTGCTTAGGAGCCGACTGCATCCAGAGTGTCCCTCTAAGTAGACTTTGAAACACGAACACGTACGCTTGGCAGAAGAACACTTTATCTCCTCCAAAATTAGTCACACTTTACAAAACATCCATCTCGTTTTAGAGAGGTGGTAGAGGGTCGAATTTTACAGCATTGGCGAAACCTTTTCTAAGTTCCTTGTTCAAGAACATGGTCACGTATGTCTTGATTCTTCTTTGGATTTCGCTGAGCAGTCTTGCCCTTAGTCCGGCGGCTATATTGATGTTTCTGGAATAACTCATCTCCAGACCGAACGGAGAGACAACCCACGCAACCAACGTCGGTTGTCCACCTGAGGAAGCACGAAAGAACCAATTAATGCAAATTACGTTGAACACCAATAACATAATGCCACAAAATTAGTTGTAAGGGTTGTGACATTCACACGAATAGAGATCCAGCGTCCTCTGCTGCCTTACACCGGTACAGCGACAACACTTGAGACAGAGCGTGTCAGTGCAATGACATAAGACGAGATGACGCTGAACTCTAAAGTAAATAATTCATTAGGGTAACACGCACTCAAGTTCGGTCTTGTGTTGTTGCTCTTGACGCGACTTGGTGATTCACGCTGCATTGATATCTTCAATGGTTCATTAATTGCGCTGACGCAGTAGTGTCTTAAGGAGACCAACTGCGTTTTTTTTTTGTGTATCGGTTGTCATATTACAGGTAGTTTGCTTACCTGGAAACGATGTCACTTCAATGAATGCTGTGGAGTTCTTCAAAGTAGCTGTTATGTCAGTAACTGCGTATTCCTCCTTGATATATCCGAGATAGTGGGCTTTGACTCCATCTAACGTCAAGAAACAAGACAAAGTGACGTTGCCCGATTGCGGCATCGGCGGCGAACAATCTCCGAGTCTCTTCATTTTATCGAAGCTCGTTATTCGGCTGTGTTTCAACTGCATCTCCAGATCATCGTTTTCCACGAAGTCCTCGCTGGGCCCAACCGAACGCTTCACGTCCCAGTGACTGGCAAAGCTACGTCCAGAGTCGGTCATCGCCAGGATCCTTCCTGTGTTCAGCAGTCGAACGGGGCGGGCTGGAGCGATGCTGTTGGCACTACGATCCATACTTTCCCGGATCAGGAGCTCTGGCCCGCTGATTAGTGGCCTCCTGTTGAGTTTGATCTTGAAGTCGATGAGTGGCGCCTCGTCGAAAATACCGCTGAAGCGGGGGAACGTCTCAGAGAGCAGGTTGTCCATGTACTCGTTGGATTCCTCAACGCCGCTGTCGGCATGGACGCCTGCGACGCGTGTCGAAAAGCGTATACCTCTTAGCAAAATGTTTAGAACTGAGTGATGACATCTTACCGACAACAAGCAGGAAGCAGAGAACGCTTGAATGCACGTGCATACTTGTGGCTCCAGGCTACTGCGAAGAAACGGAACAACTTAGACGCAGAAAAGAAGCTCCGCTAACTGGCACATAACCCATGGCGAACGCGACTAATGACAACGTGAAAACCTCGTCGTATTTGCCGCTCGAAAAATGCAGCGCAATTAAGCTTTGCCTATCGCGGCCCATTAACGTCGTAATGGAACCATGCCCTTTCTCATTTTTCATGCCCACAACGATGCCATTGTGCTTCACCAGTCGTCTTCGGGGTCTTTCTTACACACGCGAAGTGACCTACCCAAAAAGGCTAGCGGAGTTCATGCACGTGGTGCCATGCATGTCACGTGCTGATCACCTACCTCACAGTTGTCAATCCTCGCCATTTAGCTCTGATTTCACCGAGAACATATTTCATCCCACCACTCTACTCGCACGCACTTCCCGGCAGAATTACTGGAACCAATCCAAATAATGTGTTTATTCATAGCCCTCGTCGCTCCCAGAGCGCGTGTCTGCGAAGTGATTCTCGGTTAGCTGTCTTTGTGAAAGAGGGAGCGTTCATTCAACAAACAACGTTCCTCTAGTGTTACGGACTTACAAAGGCAGAACGTCGTCGGCACCGCTTTGGAAAAAAAATCGGGCATCTGAAGAAAGGCAGCTTCAATTGAACCTCTGTATGCAACAAGGGGATAAGTCGAAGAATCCCAAACCGAGGACACGGACCTGATCTGATTGTCCGTCCCATTGACACGTGTGCATTTCCCGTTCCTTACTCTCCTGTAGCGGCCCACTAAATTGCAATACGGCACTAAATTTTCGTTGGCAGGTACATACAGGTATGTGCATGTCCTTGCAGAAAAAATAGTACAAAGGGGATAAGTCGACTAATCCCCTTATTGCGTGCAGAGGTTCAATTATGATTTTAGCCTGTAACACGACAAGGAATCCTACAAAACGAAAATGTTGATAAAGAGCATGAAGTTATCATTGTGTTTCATTTAGCTCGTGTTATTCACTTGTATCTCTGTTGTTTCAATAAAACCTATTATCCTGCCGAGATAACATCACGCCGTTCCTTTCTGTTCTCATGAATAGTGATGCGTTCAACCTAGCAGCACAGTACCCTAAACTGAGGTGGTACCTGCAGGACATACACTGGCATACAATACGAACGCGATTAAGAACTTTTCAGTACTTTGTCAGCGCTGCAAAGCAACTGTGGCTATAATCGGCTTACAGATGTGAACACGTGGAGAGAGGACAGCAGGAAGGAGTTGGGGACAGCGTGGTTAGTATGCCTCCTGGGACGACTTCAGGGGGAGCTATGCCGACATTCGTCATGAAAGTATTCGGAAAACTCAGGGAAAACCTCAGACAGCACAGCCGGTGGTAGGATTCGAACCCACCCGCCCCCCAGTCTTCGGCACGACCTTGGCTACCACCAACCAGCGGGACGCCTGAAACAGCTCGGCCGTGCCGCTGGTGTGACGTAGAACTGGGGCCAGCGACCGTTAGGATGACAGTATAGTGTCTGCCATTGAGGAGGACGTATGTTCCCTCATTGTAATTAGTGCACGCGTTGACATGATGGCGGCTAGCCTACATGAGTGTTTCTCTACCGGTGTTCCGCGCAACCCAATGAACCTTGTCATGAGGTTGCGCGAACAAAACACTGTTCAGCATACGCGAATGCAACTTGACCGCGCCGGCCAAGACTTGCTCTCGGACAGCCTTTTTATCGGGCGGTGCTCGGCGTTTGATCGTTCGCATCGGGATTGATATCGAGATCACGGGACCAGGCTGTCGCGGCTGATGGTCATTGCAGAGAGTGGAGTAAGCAGCTATCCTCATCGTCGGTTGGCTCAACCTGCAACTCAGCTCCAGAGTTCTTCCGCACCACGCTTTTGCTTTCCTCGTGTGTTTGTCAAGCATTAGAAACGCGTGGAAAGTTGGGGCTGTATAGTTCGGAAAAACTCCAGAGCTACTCTTCTGCCTTCATGAACTTTGGACTTACAAGCATCAGTGGCAAGCCGCAATGCGTTTGCTACGTGAACGTACTAGGAAACAGTTGAATGAGTCCGACAAACCACATGTCATATCGAGCGAAAAAAAATTAAGTTAAATTATAATTAAGGAATAACTAATAATTAAGTAACCAGTTGCTACTTGTACGACATCTAGTTCACCTCACCCACTTCTACACAGTTGCCTTGGCGTAATAGGTTCCTTAAGGTCGTGCTGGCATCATCACAGGTTCCTTCGAATAACGTAAGTTGAGAACCGCTGGTGTAGATGCTTATATTACGTTAAACCAGGAACTGGCCATGCTGCTGTAACGTACATATCTGCGTTTCTGCTAAATATAGTCCATGTATAACGATATCGCAACGTGCCTCTCTTGAAACCGCAACGAATAATCGAGTCACTTACCGTTTCCTGCTGCATCAAAGAAACTTAGAGTGACGATATCACACACGCTGTTCAGGTTTCCAACGCTCATTAGGCACGACGTGACGTCGGTGTAATATTGGCTGCCAGCTTGTTATTGGGAGGAAGACTTCAGGAAAAAGGATTTCCTCCGGAATTTAGCAAGAAAGGAGGTCAGTGTGTGGCTTTATTTTCTTCGACGCTATGGCTTTGCCAGACCACGTGCCTAGGGGTCTTCGACATTTAATATTCTGATACCGATACTCCTAAGGGAAGGACACTTCTTACAGGTTGGAGGACAGCCGAACATAGCGCTGCTGTAGCTGTAGCCTTGCCTTATGCATTATGTTAAGGCACAAGGCTTCTTGTCGTATCCCTTTACAGGATACGACTTGGGGGTGAAGGAAAGGCGGGTCTCCGAAGATGCGCAATGAACAAAATAAAGAAAAAAAAAAGGTGTTCCTTCACGAATTTTTTGCGGACGATCTACTGAACGGATTTTTGTTCTGAAAACGGCTACGATATCAGGTCACCGAAAGCAACAGATGCTCTCATTGGGACAACTTCGTAGGTTTTAATTAACCATTTTAGATAATTAGTCATTTGACGGTTGAGCAACAGGTGGCCAAGAAAGTCCGCGGGCCCAGAGATGATATAAGTGAAAACAGCATGTCTATAGCCCTTAGAGTATTTTTTATGAAAAATCTGTATAAAAAAAAAACAAAAAAAACACCGTGTATATATGCACTGTAAGACGAATGTGCGAGTGTTGCTACATTTGTCAGCATTCTGCTTAGCTATCGCGCAACCGGAACGCGAAAATAGATAATATATGGATAAACGCACCGATGTGTCTATATGCATCACCACATGGCGATAGTTGATAATATTGAAGTTCCTTTGTAACGCATATAAGAAGCAAATATGAGAGAAACGTGCGTATATTGTTTCGGGGCAGTTCGTTCAAGTATCTGGATAGGCAGTCCATCAAACATCTACATCGGCATGCTCGTAACCAAAGCAATCGTTCAAAATAGATAACGCGTAGCTAAAAAAAGCATCGATTTTACAAGTTTTTATGCTTGGAAAACTCCACACAAAAAAGCGTATACGCGGATTAAGAAGTCTGTATGCATGGACGCTTTCCAGATACAATTTCAAAAATACTTCAATAATCGCTCATTGTGGTTCCAACAGATGATGATGTGGAGGGAAGTGCAAGAAAAACGAAAGGGTGGAGATGTACGGTTCATCAAATGACGATATGTTCCCGTGGAATATCATGCCAACATTGAAAGTTTCTTTATTGTTTGTAAATACATAAAAAATAACGGTTCGGTACTCATCCTAGTGTTTTGATAATCTCCATGCTATAACAACGTTACTTGACGCTCTAAGTACCGAAACGACGACAATACTGTGCGCACATATCAGTGTATTGGTACTTGAGATGACTGATTTACTAGAAAATAATATCTCGTAAGGCGAGACGAAGCAGACAGCACCAGACAAGACAAGGTATACAGCACGTCACGGCAGCGGCAGTGTGCTGTTCCTTACGGCATCAGCGATTCCCTCTTGCAACGATCCGTAGAGGTAGTCAGTCACATCTTCATTTATATGCGCCTCGATTTGTTCTTCCAGGGCTCCTTTTTTATCCCAGTCCACGTCCAGAGGCCTGGAGTAACTGATTCGCAACTCCGAAGGCATCACGCTCCACGCGGAGAGTTTCGGGGGAGCACCTGTAATGTCACAAGGCAACGGTCACTTTTAACTTCCGTTTAAGAACAGACTAGAGGTGTAAAGAACGAGAATTGGCCGAGGCAGACCACAATTAGGGACGACACAGACACGTAAGGCTCAAAGGCGCAGTAATTAAAGAATTCAAACAACTCAGGGAGAAGAGCTGCTGACGTCAGGAATCAGTCTTCCGAACCTAAAGACGCCAAGAGTATTGACGATCTCGGATCTAGGCGGATACATTAATGGCTACTCTTTGTGTCATTTCGGTTTAACACCATCGTCGTCAAACGAAAGAGGACGGGAAAACATGAAATACTAAGCGACGGAATTGTTAATATTCACGTAATAGTCGACATATTGTCGTTTTTTTTCTTAGTTAATATGTGCACATTGCAGACGTAGGAATGGGGTAGGAAAAATGCATCTGGGACGCTGCATGTCACTTCAACTCTTCGCACAACTGCTCTAGAGACGAATCTGACACTTGGATAACTTGCCTGCTCTCAGCCGATAAGCCTGGTCTGTCTCTCTTCTGCAATACGTATATGGTATCTGTACGAGCTTGACATTGGCTAGTCATTCATGAAGGAGCAGGTTCCTGAGGGTGGGGGTGAGAAAGGTCCGCATTCCTGACCCCCTCCCCCCTCAATTGCTCTTATCAACATGTGCGCCGATTTATATTAGGCACTGTACTCGTATGTAGCATGCTGTCATAGATCGGCTGCCGACAGCTCTCAGAAAAATCCAGGATCCGACCCTGGTTACGACACAGCTAAGGTCATAACAAAATAACTAAAAGTAAGAAACATAGAAGACCTGTAACTTGGGTACCACACGTACACATACGTGTGTATGCAAGGCCTCCACACAGGCGTGTGTAGGTTTTGGCTGCCCGTTGAGATGCGTCCTCGCTATGAAGAGCACGCATCTTAAGGCTCAACATTTTTATCCGGATACCAAAGCGATGGCCGCATAAACAGCCATCAACGTTTCTCTCGTAACACTCCTTGGCCCTGTGCAGCGAGCTAACCAGTGGAGAGTCACAAAAGCGGTGCTCCGCTTTCTGCATGACGCGGGCTTCCTGGGCTCCTTGTGAGCCGAGTGTATTTTTCAATTTTTCTTGTTTTCATTTATTTATTTATCTTTTTGTTATTTCCTTTTCTCTTGTTTACATTTTTCCTTTCTGTTTTTCTTTTTTTTAGGGAATAGCAAGCCGGCGTGCTGCATGGCTGACCATTCCGCTTTCTTTTTTTCATATTTTTTTCTGTCAATAAATCCCCCCCCCCCCACCATGAGTCTTAATCCTTCCGACAACGCTGAAAGTGAGACACTCACCTGGCAAGCTTGTGACTTCAATGAAAGCTGTGGAGTTCTTCAGCATGGCTACCACGCTGATGGGCACTGCCTTACGAAACGTTGTTGCACGGGTCCATCTTTCGCCCGTCACCGTGCCTGTAAAATTCACTTTGACGCCGTCTAACTGCACGTAACATGCTACAGTAGTGTTCCCCAGTTGCCACATTGGCGGTGAACAGTCGCCGAGTCGCTTGATTTTGTGGAGATCGGTAACGTTGCCACCTTCAAGGTGTACTCTGACGTCTGTGCCCAGGGAGCGCACAGATCTGGTTTTGCTGGGAACCTTCAGGCTCCTGCGGCCCCTGCGACCCCTAGACCGGCCTCCAGATCTTGAGGAACTCCCAGAGCGCGACGAACTCCCTGAACGTGATGAGCTCCCAGAAGAGGGACGCCAAGAGCTTCCCGAAGAACTGCTGGATGACCGGGATGAAGAGCTACCAGAAGACCAAGGCGATGAACTCCCAGAAGACGGCAGCCTAGAACTACCGGAAGAAGAAGGTGAATGACTTCCAGAAGACCGTCCCGAAGAGCCCCCAGGGGTCCAACGTGGCTGGCCATATGAGGAGCTCGGCAGCTGATGGCTCGGTTGCCACACGAAGCCAGCAGCTGGAGGTTTTGGTACGCTTACTGAGGCATGGCTGCTCGGTCTCGTTACGAATCCCGGCGCTGGTGTCCTTCCTACATTCGCGGGGAAATAACTGGTTGTTCGCGACAGAGAATGTGGTGCTGGCGTCCTCGCAGGGTAGTAGCTGGTTGTTCGCGACAGAGAATGTGGTGCTGGCGTTCTCGCAGGGTAGTAGCTGGTTGTTCGCGACAACAAAGGCGGGGCAGACGTTCCTCCTGGAAAATATCCACTTGTTTGCGGGACGAAGCCAGGTACTGGTGTTCTTGCTATATTTACGGGAAAAGGTGTACCTGTCCGTGACAGGGGGCGCGGCGGTGGTGTTGTTGCTACGTATGCAGGATGATAGCCGTTGGGTCCC
Source organism: Ornithodoros turicata (assembly GCF_037126465.1). Lineage (NCBI taxonomy): Eukaryota > Metazoa > Arthropoda > Arachnida > Ixodida > Argasidae > Ornithodoros > Ornithodoros turicata. The sequence goes on from NC_088206.1 coordinate 65,469,348, forward strand.
AACGGGAAGAGTGGCGCTGACGGTATCGGTACATATGCTGGAACATGAGGTCTTGGCTGCGGAACGAAGCCCGGTGCTGGTGGGCGAACTATTTTAGTAGGGTCATGAGACATGCCTGTACCGTGTCCCATATTTAGGATGCCTAAAACGGGATTCTTCGGGCCGTGGCTTCCTCGGTTCCCGGTTACGAAGGCTGGGTCTCCAAAGCCACGACTATTAACGCCAAAGTTGTTGGTGGGCAGGAGGGCCCCAAGTCCGAGTTTTCCCGAGCCATGTTTGCCAGACACACTTGGCTTGAAGCCGATACGCGATGAGCCACGGCTCGATCCACTACGAGCCAGTTGGTACAGGAGTGCATACTTAGCGTATTTGTGCTTGTGTTTGCGACGACCAAACCTTCGACCGTGCGTTATATAGCGACCGCTCGACCTGTCTCTAGTCTGCTCCACCTCGAACCCGTCCAGGTGGGTCACGCTTAAGGGTATGCGTGAAGCCCTTCCATCGGTCGTTACTGGGAATGTCCGCGAGAGTAGATTGTCCAGGTACTTGTTTGATTCTTCTACTTTCTTGTCGGCATAGGTTCCTAAAGCCATATAAAGGAAATTGCCGTGAGTGTGAAAAGAAACAGTCACTGAAGTGAACCATCATTATAGAAATTGTAATGTTCCCCACGTGCACACACACATATAAGGAAATGATGATGATGATGAGATGGGGCCCACGTATGCATAAACATAATTGCTTGTGTTAAGTCGAGCTTTTTGATTTTTTTTTCTTCCAGTCGTGATAAATCGTTCTTGTTCAGAACTACCAGTGAAAAACGTCATGAGCCTGTTCATGTATAGCTGGTGTAGGCAGAATACTGTTACTCACCGACCATGACACAGAAACACAGAAAAAGTGGACTGATATTCATTCTTTCTGCTAGTGTACTCCTGAAACATAAATGAATTCATGAAGCACATGAACAAGCCGCAGGTTATCACGCTTCTCGTCATTATTAACTTCATATATTTGTTGTTGTAGTTGGTTAGGGCGCAGAACCGTCTGAAACTACATTTACGGGTGATACCCAGTCTCCTCAAAGGTTTCCTACACTACCATTAACGTTTTACACGTTTACGACTCACGAACACTGCGCCTTCGCTTTGCTAGACCCAAAATCGAGATCCAACTTCGATGTCACTAAGGGACACCCGTCCTGCCCACTTTAATCACCCGGCATTCAAAGGCATTTCCTGCTATGTATTACAGTGACTTCTCGCAAAGTGTCATCAAAACTTCCCTGTGGCAGCCATTAATACTGAGCTATTTATCTTTACATGTCATCTGAAACAGTCATGCTTGCGGACAACACATATACATGTGAGAACTTACCGTGTTGTTGCTTTAAGACGGGAATTTCTGGATACCGCCTATCGCGCACCCTAATACAAGACAAACACACACGTGTTGCCCACTATCTCAAACAGTGAGCGGAACCCTCGGTCGATAGATTTCCTGTTGTGAGCTGCGTCACAGTTGTTCGCGGAAAGCGTTGATTGACACGCTGACTTCGCCAACGCGTTCGAACTTTCGTTGACGGTGTATCTGATATTGCCATGGCACCAAGCAACACAATATACTGAAAGTCGAGTGCAATAGGGGTGGACGGGTAGGTGGAAGGCCTTGAACAGACTCGTGAAACTAAATAACAGTGATAAGACACATACCGTCCACCCCTATTGCACTCGACTTTCAGTACATTGTGCTGTCTGGGGTGCTTCCAACGAATAGAGAGTTTTAGCAGGTCGTTGATAACGTGGCTAGCGTCTCACCGTATCAAACGGAACCAATCAGTGGATAAGATTCTAAGCCACGCACGAGTACGATTGGTTCCGATAGAGACGACAACTTTACCAACGGTATACTATAACTCACTAATAGTAGAGAGTTTTAGTGTATCGTCCGCTATGGCCTTTGCGTACGTATGGGATAGCGCTGGTTATTTTGCACACGCGCAAAACATAAAGATAGCTTCGCGCATCGCGCAAGACCATCACGCTATCGCTTACGTACGCGAAGACGACAGCGTAGGATGCCAATTTGGTAACCATAAATACTGGCGAAAGTCAAGATGGAAACTACCTTTCTTTTTACCTTTGAGTAACATGTATACAGCAATTTATAACTGTAACTATATCACTGTAGCTATACCTGGCACTATTTCGCACATAGAATACTCCTGTGAAAAGTAGGTTGAGCAGTGGGCGAATGCTGAAGACAAAACACGACAAGACGTCTCGAAAGCAGTAAAACGTTCAGTTTCCACAAAGCAGGATACAGGTCTCATGAACAGCCTGTGAACTCAAGTCGTGCCGTCTCGTTCTTCAGTGACCCGCTCCCAACACATTAACCTCATGATGTGTTGTTGTTGTTTGTCATCTTTTTCTGTAATCCATCTCATGCTTATTTCACCGTTTGTTAGTCATCTTCTTCTTTTTTTGTTTCTTTGTTTTGTTTCTTTTTGGCCATTACTGTCTTTAGTCTGTCTCATCCTTCTTTCACGGTTTGTTAGTTATCCTTTATCTCCCAATTGTTTTCCTTTTTATTTATTTTATTATTCATTTATTTATTTTTTTAGTTGTGGAATAGCAAGCCGGCGTCCCGTTTAGCTAACCTTTGCCCCTTTTTTCTCCTTTGTTGTAATACATATGTCGCCCCTCCCACAAAACACACAATAAAGCAAAAATATTGTTGCGAGAGGCACAGCGTCAGGATGGTAATGATTTAATGCATGAGAATGGTTGCGCGTGACATGCACTTCAGCTTCATCTATCTGGAAAAATGATAGTGAAAAGATGGAAGCACGGTCATGACAGGAAGAAGGTGATAGGAGCACATTTCACCTTCTTTCAGTCATTAACTAATTCCCACCTTACACTATATATTTTACATAGTCTCGTGGCAGCTAAATTTAGCTTTCCCGTACCGACTTTTGATTACGCTTGCCTTCTGGGCTGTAATCAATACTCGAGAGACAATATAAAGAGGCGGGACCTTCAACCTATTCGAGACACAGATCGAATGATTGGTTAATTGCGTAATTCTTCATCTTACTCTTTTTTTTTTTTTTTTGTGGAGGAGAGCCTTCATTCTCCTATCTCACACCTAATGTTTTGCGTGTAATGGGGTCGTGTACTGCTCTCCAGTGGTGGATCACCCCAGGTCAGAGCCACAATTTATTTGTTGTTGTTGTTGCTTAATTTACATTGGTTAATCGATTGTGACTAAAAATATATATGAGGTCCGACAAAAAGCGGTCAGGCCACTCCAGAATTCGTGAATAGAAACGATAGAAAAAAAAATCGCCAAGATATCCAAGAGGCATGATGTCGTCTGGTGACTTCAGCGTGTGTGAGTCCATATACATTCCATGCATTCCAGCATTCCATGTACCGCTTCCAGTGGAATATATTTATCTTTTTATGAATTAACAGGCAATAGTGTTAGCAAGTTGGTACATACATCACGAATGGGAAGAAAACAGTGCGAAAACGTGAACAGACAGATAAGACACGTACACACGGGGACCTATAGGAGCCCGCCTTTGGAGATAAATCAGTTGTTAGTCAGAGCTCCCCGTGCGTACGTGTCTTCTCTGTCTGTCCACTTTTTGCGCTGTTTTTTTTTTTTTTTCGTTTGGATTTATGAACCCTCAAGTCCATGAGGCACTACAGAGGGGACTGGTAAGTATATTACACCTAAAAAAGAAGTATGCGGCGTTAGAAATACACATAATTAGATACACAAATTAAACGTACTGTCGCATCCGTCGCGGTTCCGATTCTGTAACTACAGTACCATTTTACTCCTCGTTCATCAGCGACAATGACGCCGAAAATCGGACGCGAATCGGTGGAGTTGTTTCCGTTCAATTGGATGTAACACATGGCAACAGCAGACGACGGATGTTGAGAGCAATCCGGAGTCCCCTCTCTGTAAACGTCACTTGGACAAGGCCAATCCTGGGTGGCGGAGGAGGGGGGTATCAACATAGCTTGCCTTTGTTGTTGGCCACACAGGAGTGGGCATCGTCACGACAATAGCCAAAAACGGCCAATCAGAGAGCGCCCTTTGATGCAGACAAGACCAATCAGGGAGCAGCAGAGGGTCTCTGGCGTCCGACCGCCGGCCAGGAGGGATGGCGTCTGTACGTCACGGAGAAGTCTGAGATCGGCTCGTGGAATGCTGCTTCTTGTTAGCGTCGTACGCGTTTGTAGACCTAAGAGCGTAACACCATGCCCCACAGAATAGGGTCACGTCTGTTAGCACTCTCACACTGGCAAGCGAAAGCCGGCGTATTTACCGAGGTCCTTTCACTTAATAGAGAGTTTTAGTGTACCGTGCGCTATCGCTTTTGCGTACGTAAGGGATAGCGTTGGTGGTTCTGCGCACTGCGCGAAGCTCTCTTTCACTTATGGGCGTGCGCAGAACCATCAACGCTATCTCTTACGTACGCAAAGGCGATAGCGTACGATGTACTAAAACCCTCTAATATTGCGGTGCGAACGCGAAGCAGACGACCTTGGAGACAATCACCTCAGCTGCGCTCCCATTCGCGTGCCCGTCCTACGTCATTCTAATTTAGCTGTAGACGAAGCGCGAATCTTTAAAACTCGTTTATTTGATAAATAAGCTGTATTCGTAAGTGAAACTTGGCTAAAAAGACTGTGAAACCATGGCGCACATTACCGTGTCACGCACACCTTTCCGGATGTGATGGTCCTTTTAAACATGAAAATACAGTTCACATATAATATATAGATGCGGCGCTAGTAACAGGCTATTTATACACGAAAGTATAGTCACACAGGCACTTCTTGAACTCTTTGATATCAGTGATCGATGCGGTGGATCTGGATATGAATATGTGCACCAGTGCACCCATCAAAATGGTAACAACGATGACCCAGTGATGTTACAAGTAAAGTTTGACCTCCTAGTTACCCAAGCAGCATAATGTACTGAAAGTCGAGTGCAATAGGGGTGGACGGGTAGGTGGACGGCCTTGAACAGGCTCGTGAAGCTAAAGAACGTTGATAAGACACATACTAGCCACCCCTATCGCACTGGACTTTCAGTACATTGTGCTGCTTGGGTACTCCCATCAAATGTTATCTGTCCCTAAGAGGCTGATAAGATAATATGGTTTTGTTTTCAAAGCGGTGGAAAGTGGCACACGGAAAGCATTGCTGGTTTTCCTCGGCTTGTTCATTTCTCTCTCTCTTTTCTTTTGTTACTTCTTGACATGGAACAGTTGCCCCTGTCGCTTTGTCGTGTGTGGTTGCAGTGCCTTTGCAAGAGGGCCTGGAGCGAAGAACAACTGAATAGCCGGAAGAGTCATTTGGAAGGATTTTCGAGTTCAAATCTGAGCCCTTTGTTCATAAACGTTCACAGGATTACGTACCACCTTTTTGTGTGTGTGTGTGTGACCCATGTGTTGAAGCCCTCCTGGAATCCCGTGGTGTGTCTTGCATATCATCCTCTGAGTCTGCGCTGGAATTCTGCAATGTGCTAGTGATTGTGTGTGTCACAGAGCTGGAGACCAACTCTGTCTACGTTAGCTCGGTCGCCACGGCCAGGAAGAGGTAAGTTCTTTCGGAGCTTGGTTCCGAGTTCTTTCCGAGGTCAGTACGAAACTTGAAGCTAAAATCTGTAGTTAGTTTGCCCTCAAAGTTGATTTCGAGCGAATGGGTGAAGGTGACTACGATGAGTTGTTGGTCGCAGCAACAAGGGACCGGTACCGCGCATTCGTGGCAAAGATGGGTAACATTATGCGTTTTCTTCTTTTGTATCCATTGTGCTACGGTGTGCAAGGTTGTAAAATGCACCGTCATACGACTCTGCTGCATTGTCGCTATAATGATGCACGGGTTAGCTACAACAATAAAAAAAAGAGAGAGAGAGAGAGAGAAAACTATGACTGGCTCTGTCAATGTAGCAGGACACTGTGTTTTCTGTACTACAGTGCTGGACAAAAGTTTACGGAACGCGCCAGCTGTGTATTTTCTCCTCCGTGCGACACTCTAGCAGCGAGCGGAAGCGGGCCAGTTCAGAGGGATGGGCGAGTGCGTTGGTTGTAACACACTGCGGTAGTTTCGGTATCGCTTGAATGTGCAGCCGAAGTGTTTTGGATTGGTGTCGCTACCGGCGCACTCCTTTCCTCCCTCTGAACGAATGAACGAGCCCGCTTCCGCCCGCCGCCAGGGTGTCGCACCGAGGAGAAAATACATGGCTTGCGCGTTCCGTAAACGTTTGTCCACCACTGTACAGGCTTCAGAATTAGATTCCTAGTTGGGAATACTTTGCGATAAGGAAGACAGCTAGCCTATTTCAATTAGTGTAGGTACAGCGATTTCTTAGTATACGTGCCGTTTTCACCGCTTCTGGGTTGGCGCCAAAACGACATCAGGTTTCGCAGCGAACGCGCTCTGTGCCATCATTGCATCATGTGCCATCATTGCACCAATTGATACAGTTACCGCTTCTGATTCAAGGAGAGAGAAGGTGTCATACGCCTTTGTGTGGCAATTTAAACTGCTACAGAAATGAAACAAAATATTATGAAAAAGGAAACGCTCGTCGTTTCTGTCTGGGGGCGTGTGAAGATTTACAAAACAAAAAAGGAGATGCCCGACAGACAGACGTCGGGTGGATATTCAAAAAAAAAAGAGAAAAAAGAAAAGAACAGGAAAAAACAAGAAGAAATCCCTTGCTTCATCACGCATATAGGACAAAGGTGAAAGGAGATGGGGGGGGGGGGGAGAGGGGTGTCCGTTCGTGCACCCAAGCTCTGAGAGGTGTTCACAGCACGGCCCGACGATGGTGGTGACGCTGACAGTGGAGGAGCGGATCAGAGATATCGTCTGCTACACTCTTAAAAAAGGGTGTACTACTTTAAATCCTTTTTTGCCACATATATAACACCCTTTTGGAGAGTACAATTACGCTCAAAAGGGTGTCTCCTCACTCCCTCAAGGGTGTAGCATAACACTTCTCCCTGCCAGGGAGTAATATTACTTTCCAGTATAGGGAGAAGTGTTATGCTACTCCCTTGAGGGGGTGAGGAGACACCCTTTTGAGCGTAATTGTACTCTCCAAAAGGGTGTTATATATGTGGCAAGGAAAGGAGTTAAAGTACACCATTATTTTTAAGAGTGTAGAGCGCAGCGGGGGCGAGTGGGAGATAAGACGCGGCCTATTTTGAACAGGAGTGAACGAGTGAGGGCAACGTTCAGCCGGAGACGATGTAGAAGGGTCTCCTCCACGCGGGTACAGCGGCAGCCGATGTAGGTTAGGGATTGGCTCGCGTCCTACAGCGGGCTAACCTTTTCGGTGGCTTCCTTCTTTCATCACTAATTTCTTAGACACTTGAGGCTTTGTATGTACTCATCCTTTCTGTGTGTTCCACCTTCAGAACGTCAATTCCCAGCCTTTTTGTCAATCTATTGCTATCTTTGTACCCAAACAACGAGGATGGTTGTGATAACGTTTTTCTGAACTGCAACAGAGGTGCGTTGAGCAAAGAAAGGTTGGTAGTCAGTGCGTATCACAATGGCATTGTCATTACGCATATAGGCAGCCCATGTTGGTCCAATATGAAGCCTGGTTCCACCAATATTTGTAATCCTGGCAGCCCACATGGGTCCAGTATTGGCGTGCTGCTTGTGGAGGGTCGGTCGCCGTCATTAAGACGAATGTTGGAGACTTCTCCTTGTCACACTGAAGCGTTGCTGATACAAAAAGTAGCATCCACGACTTGGGTTTTGGGTGTGTCACGCGCCGTGTGGGAAGTAAAAATTAGTTTAGGTACGATATGCGTATACAGACGATTCGGTACGAGAGGTTATGGCTGCGGGAGAGTTGTATTCTGAATGACTCCGGCGACGTAGTCTCTCAGTTCACCATCCAGAATGTTTGCGACCCACATGACGAGGATTTTAGTATCTTTTTTCGACAATCTGCCTAACGACGAAAAGAAGGTCGTATCATCCAGTAGTTCGAAGTACAGAGTACTCCACACAGAAAGCCAGGGTCTGGAGCCTAGAAAAAATAGTTTGATTTCAGTGAACAGTTATGAACAAATGCGACACCTTGCGATCATCACTAACATAAATCGACCCAGGTCATACTACACAGGCGCATCAATGCGGTCAGTTCTTGAGTCTCAAAGCCACTTACACGACTTGACCGATCTGCACGAGCTAAAAAATGCCAGCCAGCTGGCTTCAGCGTATTACTTTAAAAAAAAGAAAAAGAAAAAGAAAAACAACAGGTGGTATGTTTCATGGTTGCAAAAAGAAAACGAAAGGGCAAGGTTAGGCACACAAGATGTTTGCTATTCCTTCCCTAGAAAAAAAAAAAAAAAAAAAGGAAAGAAGACAGAAAGAGAAAGTGTGACATGCGCAGGAAGCAAGCAGTCTTTCAGGTTCATTCATACAGAAAAGCGTCGTGTAAACGCCAACTAGATACTGAAGGGCTCCTTATTGCCTCCTCTCCCCTCTTCGCTACCAGGACATATGTAGTCAGAATTCGTCTGCTACTACGATTCACCGTTCTGCAAATCCAAGAACTCGCAAATGATTGCAACTTACTCGCGGGCCAGAATATTTAGACAAAAAAGGCACCGCACTTTCCAGGAAATCAGTTTTGAGAAAGATTGCGGCCGTTTTGCGCTTTGTTTCCAAGTTTTCCCATTTAGTACGCTGGGACGTTCAATCACAACTCGCAGACGACGCAGGTTCTTCTCCATGGCCACGACCGGTGAAAGCACGTTGGTGATTGGCTGCCGCAGTTGAAAACGCGATCCTTATTGGCTGCTGGTGGTGGTGGTGGTGGTGATAGGGCTTGCCGTTGTCGGCCTCACGTATGTGGGCAACGTCACGACTCACGCCCTGGGGGAATGTGCGTCCTGCGCCGACTTCTAAGGGAACTGTGCCGACACATGTCTGAAAGCGTCTGAGGAAAACCCAGGAAAAACCCCAGACAGCACAGCCGGCACCGGCATTCGAACCCGGGTACCTCCCGGGTTCGAATCCCGGTGCCCTATTGGCTGACTTTTAATTGTTACGTCACGTCGACGAATAAGGAGACTTTCTCAATCTAGGTGGTGTTGGTCGCATGCACTCGCGCGTAACTTAACGTCGCGAACCCGACATGTCTGAGCCATCGTGATACAGGGTTGGCTACAGTACTACACTCTATGAAAAAAAATGAGTAAAATAGGGAGTAATTGCAGCGTCTAGTCCCCTAGACTGCAATTACTCCCCATTTTGGTCCCCTAACCCCGACATTTACTCCCCAGGGCTGCAAATTGTCACTGAACTTCACAAATAGTCTTCCGAATGTAACAGTTTATGTAAATATGTGCTCTTGGTCAATTTGATGGCATAAGGCTGTGTTACTCAGCCAACTTAGCAATTTTCCACTACTAGAGAGTAAGAAACAGTTAGCGCGTCCTTCTTCGCAAATTGTGCCCTATGTAAGTCGTATGATTTTGTATCACTCGACATATCACTGTTGGCTGTTTCATTCGAACTATTTTCATACATACACACGAATTTTGTTCCGGAGACTCTAAGAACAGAGTGTAAAATGCAGTCTCCACACTGTGACATTCATTTACTCCCGTACATTTACTCCCGAAAGGGTCTATTTTTTGTGACAATGCATTTACTCATCAAAAGGAGTAAAATTACTCTTTTTTTGTTAGAGTGTACGGCGCTCTATCCCACAGTGCTACAGTGCGTCTACTGACCTGACGAAGACGTCACTTCGATGAATGCCGTCGAGTTCACCAGCTCTGAGTAAAGACGGAGATGGTCGACGAAATGAAGATCACCACAGAATGTGGACGCACATCCCGAAAATATGACTGTCATTCCATCCAATGACACATAACAGGACAGGGTAACGTCTTTGCCTAGACGTCGCGTAGGTGGCGAACAGTCCCCGAGTCGTCTGCTCTGTCTGAAGAACACGACATCGGCTTGTAAGAGGGCATCGATGACATTTTGATAAGAACGGGCAACTCTGGCCTTGGCAAAAGGCTCACGAGTCTCTCTGCCGTCAAGCGTAACAGTACGATATCCAGAACGCCGTTCGGCGGCTCTAGCAGCTCTGTCACCTTTTCTATGGTGTGATAAGGTCCTCGAATACAATGGTGAAGTGTCTGGTAACGGTATGGGGTCTCCCCTAGAAGATGGCCAGGCACGACCCCTGGGTGTGCCCCAAGGCTTCCCGTTGTAAGAACCGCCGTCGTGCCTCTTGCGTAGAACGTGATGGACGGGTGAGAAGCCTCGACTAGACGTGCCGTGGTGAAGTGCACTTCGCAGTGATCGCTGATCGTAATGATCAAACAAATCAGCAGGGAACCGCCGATACCCAAAGGTGAACGTTGGTAGTATCGTTCTTGCTTCATGTTCGCCGGTCTTTTGAGAGAATGCTTCCGCAAGCAGGCTGTCCATGTACCTGAGAACAGGACAGTCGAGGATGCAAAAGCCGCTTGCCCCTCTCGCATCTGTATGCAATCAATATGTTTTACCTGTTTGATTCTTCAATCTTGCTCTGGGCATTGCCTTCCCGTGCTAGAATGAAAACGGCGATTGCTTCAAGTGGTAAAGGAGATGAGTCAGCGGCAAAGGGAAAGGTCTTGCATGTAAAGTGGTATTTCTACAGCGGTTTTCCTCATGCAGGTGAAAGTACTGAAACATTAGTTGAATGAAATTGGCTGGCAGGTGTATCGCCAGTGAGCCGATTCACTTGGTAGCGGCGGGCCTCATGAACCAGTAATATTAGGGGCTGTGAATGTGCGGTTCGGTCTTTAATCCTGAATGCATTGGGATGTCAAGTATTCTACAAGGCGCGTCTATGTCTTACATAGTGCAAATGTAATTATAGGTCATTTTTATATTAGTGGTTAAGTGCGTAACCTACGTTTCGTGATGTACGCCACGCAAACGAATTATTTTTCTTAAACACAGCAATTAGGCGCTATGGGAGCATGACGTCGCACCACTAAGTTTATTAAACCTGTGTGACGCGTTCACAATGCAGTGACGATTGCTCGTAAACGCAAGGAACACTGGTTATCGTGGAGCCAGAGAGAGAGCAGAAAATAGAGAGAACCACAATACTGAAGGCTGGTCCTGCAATACTGCCGCAGGTCAAAAGTAAAGATTATCGAACACAAAAGAGTTTGTAGCGTTCAGCGCTTTTCTGAGGATTGGAGGTTAAGACGGGATTTACGAGCTGTAGCTCTAGAGACAGAGGAGTAATCGCTGGAAATGAAAGGGACGGGTGAGGCTATATGCGTCTACCTGGAGTGTGTCCATGTCCACGCAAGTCAACCGGCCCAAGAATATCGAGGCTGTGACTTCCCGCTACTATCTCGATCACCAGAAAGTGCTTTATACGTTTTGCAACAGTGATTACACTAAAAGCAACGAAAGTCAACTCACCAAATACGAGGTAGAAACACAGAAATGCTGTAGAAACATTCATGGTTAGCGACAAGCTTCTCCTAAGACAGAAACGAGAACATATTGTGGTTTAGTCAGTGCTCCTTGCCTTGGAAAACGACAAAGGCAGCTAAAAAAAATCCTGACTATGACATGGGGACAACAACACTCGTCATCCACCTGGTATAATTAAATACATGTAACTCAAAGATAGCTTACAGAGACAGAGTTGCAACCAGAAGCTGCTGCTTTCTCAAAGGCTGTCACTAGAGAACTGTCTTCCTTCATAAGAACCACTCGGCGCGAATGTGATTTGCATAGAGCAATAGAGGATGGTGCTCACTTTCGTCACTTAATTTGAATGAGATCTGCATCCGCCTTACCAGGAATTGATCCGCTGGGCGCCGAATGAGAACTCACGGGCATTGTCAATGGGTTTGGCATGCGTATATGTGTCACAGGCATAATTTATATACAGCGTTTCCCCTTCCGTAGAAGTTCCTCGTGTGATGTCGTATTGTGGGTAGATTCGAGATTGCCCAAGTGTACCAATGCATCGTTTACATTCATGTGATGGTAACATGCTTCGAGTCTTCACACGTTCGATGTTCGACAGATTGGGTAGTCCAGCGGTTGCCACCTGTCGCGTCACTACCTCACCACCCCCTGCTGTCAGCTTCGCAAGCTGTGTCCACTTTTCTCCATTAATATCAATGGCTCGCGTAGCACTTTTGTATCGGAGACTTGGTAAAGCTTGGTAAAGCACAATCCAGAAGATGTGGGTTCGAGTCCTACAGCTGGCTAACCTTTTCAGTGACTTTCATCTTTCGTCGTTAATTTCTTAGGCAATTTGAGGCCTTGTATATATTTGTCCCTTCTATGTGGTTCCAGCCTTAGAATATCAGTTCTTTCATGTTAAAGCCACCTGAACCTAGAAAAAGAACTATACTTGATGTGCGAAAACATATTTCTGTCATGACGTAACATTATTCGCGTCCAGTGGAAGGGCAGGCTCCTACAGGAAATATCGTTCTCGCGTGAGTCTTAGCTGTTTTTTATTATTATTATTATTATTTGCTTGTTTGTTAGTTTCAGTGTAACCAACTACCATTACGCTCTTTTGTGATGCACGTGCGTAAACGTGCGTTCAGGTTCGTGAATAAAATCGAAAATATGGGATAAAGGCTTCTCCAGGACAATTCTGTTCTTGACGTATGAGGTGATTCACCATAATCTACTTGTTTGCTGTTTTTGATTGTGCTGGAAGAGATCCTTTTACACAGTCTTTTAAAATTTCACTTTTCCTCTTTTCTCATCCTTTAAAAAAAACTACACTGTTAACAAAAAGTTAAGGGAAGTGCCTCAAAACGAGAGCCGCCGATATTGAAGAAAATATACCGTGTTGGTGAATGATGACGACTGAGGCGTCGGCTCGAGGCTCGCTGTTCGGCATCAGCTGTCGCTCTCACGCATCTGACCATCAGCTGTTCGACAGCGGCTGGTCCAGCGTACCGGAATAAAACGCTGGTCCCGCACGAATCCTTACGTACTGTAGTTATTCCTTAGGTAGAGCATCACGGCTGTTACAGACTGTTCTTATTCTGGGCCATGTAACATAGTAGTAACTGAGTACATGAGGTAATTGAACATAGAAGGACAAACACAACGCAAGCCTCACTGTCCCCGGAAGAAATCCTCTGGGCCCAGAAGAAGAACTGTCTCTCTTCGAAATATCGGCGACCTTCGTCCTGAGGCACTTCCCTTAATAATAGAAGATGTTGCTCGCTTTCGTCACGTAATCAATGTCCGTCTTACCAAGAATTGATCTGCAACTAGCCATCGTCTGCATCCACTTCTATAGAAATTCGATATTGCGCATCGCATTGTATATACAAGGTGCTCAAAATTAAGCTTTCACGAGCGCTATGCAAACACAGCGATGACGGCAAACCGGATGATAACTTTACGCTACTTGTGTAAGAAATAAGTGCTGCTCATTATGTAGCACCTGTTTCTTACTCAAGGAACACAAAAATAGCACCAGTTTTCTTTTGTTCACCTATTTATGAAGTGCTAGTGTAAAGCTCAATTTTGAACACCCTGTATATACTATATCGTACAAGAATGTTAACACGAGTTATATGGTCCTGAGGTCAACAGAGATTGGATGAAGGTATCACAAACTTTAGCCGTCTGCTCTGTAAACTACACCGAGTTTTTCGTGAGTTGAATTTCCTTTATGATTAGCGTACCGCGTATGTGCACTGACTCTGCGGAATATCCGCGTAGATCCGTGTTACATCCAGATCTTGCCAGGGGCAGGAAGTTCCAGGGAAGGCCCGGATCCCGGCCACTAGTATGTGCGTGGAATGAGGAGAAATTACTTCCTCCCACGGAGATTGCAATCTCCGCTAGCGGATGACCCATGGAAATCTCCAAGACATTTTGCTCTGTCTGGAACGTGGGATTCATACGAAGAAATTTGTAGACAGGAGTTACTCGTATTATTGGAGCAGGAGATGAGTCACTGTTATGTATACTTGCTTCGAATATATTTCTATATGGGGCGCTGAATTCTTTTATGAAATTTTGTACACACATTGTTTGCTTCTTTTCATAGCTGCTGATGCTGTGATGCCCATTTCTTACTGTGATATCCATGCAGCTCAGCACACACCTGTATGCATTATATAATTATGTGTATATGACCCCAATATGTTTTTAGTTAGCCAATTCCGGTCCTCGCCGTCAGCGAATGGTGTGTCAAGCACAACTTCAGAAGTAGCGAGTACAACATATTTACATCATTGCGTTCAGTCCTCATCTTGTGATTTGTTACAAGGAGGATTTCGAGGTTGCCCTGTTACAAAGGGCTGCAGGTTGCGTCCGTCAACCATGTGAGGACTAAGGTACGGCAGGGCAAGATTGTGCTCACGGTTATTATTTTATTCGTCCCGCCAATCATAAGTCTGTCGCAGCGTAACATAACGCGTTCTCTTGGTTAACAATCGCCTTTTCTAAGTGTTAGTGTTTTGGTGTAGTTCACCAACATCTTGCACAGTGACAAAGATACACATATGTACTATATACATATATGTGCCACTGTACGACGCAGCTTGATCTTCCACGTTGGTGGTGCCAATTTTCTTTTTTTTTTCTTTTTCTCTCACTCACTCGATATCCTTGGCAGAAAAAACTCCAAACTACAAACCAACATCTTGCGCTTATTTCTAATGTGTTAGCAAGTATCATATCGTTATCTCCGTTTCGGTACATTACCACTTATGGATGATGCATCTGTGAGGTAGTACATAGAACATTTAGTGCGCAAAAGTTTCCATGCCGCTCAATACAGACCTTCGTACATGCTCTCGACGCACCAACGTGTGCACATCTACTACATTTCCCTTTCTTCTTTTTTCTCACCCTCCTTTCCCCTCATTTGTTTCACATATAAATGAACCCAGAATAACGCGTCCTGGAGTAGCAAGTCCCGAATATCCTGTGACTAACATATCCATTTCTTTTACCAATCATTATCAATCCACCACATTCACCTTCTGACACTTTCCACTGTAGATGCTCGTTGATGAAGCTCTGTTTCCTCATCTTGTCCTTTTCTGGCTTCATCTTCTAATCATGCCTGCATCAGTCCACTAGTGCAGCGCTGGAGCTCATCCGTCTCACGCAGGCATGTCCGACTGTTCCTAAGGGTCCAGCACTGTCTTGCAGGCTGCTATCATGACTGGGCGCACATCACCAGTAGGCAGTATGTTCAATATCTATTTTATTGCCTTGCATGCACCACCTTCGATTCGACCTATTTATAGTCGACCGAGTTTACAGTTCATGGACGCGGAACTGTACTGTTAGCAACTGCAGTTGCAATCTGGTCCTGCAGAGGACCGTACAAGTAGTCTGCGATGTCTTCGTCGATGTTGACCTCGAGGTACTCCTCCAGGATGCGTTTCTTCTCGGGGTACACGTCCATGGGACGGGAGGCATTGATCTGAAGGTCCGAAGGGAGGACACTCCATGCAGACACCACCGGCGCTGCATCTGACAAAGTTTGAAAATCAGCATAGTCTAAGCATACTCATGATTATCTCATAATCTGAGGTGACACGAGTATTCTCTAATGAAGGACAAGCTGGAGTTTTCAAGCTGGAAATTTTCATCGATTAACTGAACGAGCAAATGAAGGCGCCAAAGCAGCAGCATCATCAAGGTAATGGCGCTTAACATCACCGTGCAGACTAACGTGTGGCACCAGCATCGTGGATAGTGCTATTCAGGATCCTAATGGCATTAGACGATAATGTCATTTGTTCTTCCCGTGTGTGAAAAGTACGTACAACTGATATCGAGTTCACAGGTTCCGGTAAGCATATTCCTTTCCCAAGCATCACAATGTACTGAAAGTCGAGTGCAATAGGGGTGTACGGTATGTGTCTTATCGATGTTCTTTAGTTTCACGAGTCTGTTCAAGGTCTTTCACTTACCCGTCCACCCCTGTTGCACTCGACTTTCAGTACATTGTGCTGCTTGGGTTCAATTTCTAGAATCGTCCTTGTAGGCGATTAGGTGATATCGTGCCCACAGGAAAACACATTCATAGCAACAGACCGCGTTTGCCGCAGGCAAAAGGATACCATGACGCGAGGCGATATGCCTCGCACTACTAGAGGGATATTCTGCGTAGAACTGGGTTTTAAACATTCAACCCACCTGTTAGACCTGTAATCTCAATGAACGCTGCTGAGTTTCGCAGAACCGCTGCCATGCTGAAGGGCTTGTAATTAGAGCGTAGAACACCTGACCGTTCACCCTCCACGTAACCAGTAAAATTCACTGCCATGCCGTGTAATGACACGTAACAGGACACTGTGACGTGGTCCAGTTGCTTTGTCGGTGGCGAGCAGTCGCCCAGCCGTCTTATGCGATGAAAGCCGGAGACTCTACCGTTCTGGAGGTTCACTTTGATGTCCCTCTCGAAATCCCTCCTAATCCTTGACTTTGTGGAATATTCAAGACTTCTGCGACCCTTCCGGCCGCCTCCAGACCGTCCTCCGGATCGACCACCCGAGCGGCCTCCCGAGCTTTTCCCACCAGTACTTTTCCCACCAGAACTCTTTCCTCCAGAACCGCTGGACGACCCACCTCCTGTGCCGCTACCAGGATATCCAGCATGTGGATAACCCCCAGAATCGGACGTTGTACTACCCGGTCGCCATATGAAGCCAGGAGGCGGAGGCTTCGCCATATGGGGCACCCCCGTGCCTGCTTTCGGGTAGAAGACACCTTGGAGGCCGTTGCCAAACACGACCGGCTTGTTGCCCTTGTACTTCTTTCCCCGTTTAAACGTGCTTCGTGCTATCTGGTACATGAGAGCGTATTTCAGGAGTTTACTACCGCGATGACCAAACTTGCGGCCTCGTGTATAGTAACGTCCTGTGGAACGCTCTTCCTCCAGCTCGATCTCGAAGCCGTCAAGATAGGCTATCCTGACAGGGACCAAAGCACTGTCGTTGCGCGGGAATGCTTCTTCGAGTAGGTTGTCCATGTATCTGTTCGATTCTTCTACCTTGTCGTCGGCGTGAGATCCTATACACATGGAAGACATCAGAGGCCACATCACACGACAAAGATAACTCTAACGAGTGATCACGTGTTCATCAATTTAGTTAAAAAACACCCCCAAGCAGCACAATGTACTGAAAGGCGAGTGCAATATAGGGGTGGACGGTATGTGCCTTATCAAAGTTCTGTAGTTCCACGAGTCTGTTCAAGGCCGTCCACCCACCCGTCCACCCCCATTGCACTCGACTTTCAGTACATTGTGCTGCTTGGGCAGTGCCCTGTCCAGTGTCACAATGTTTTTATGCTTTAACTTTTTCTTTCTGCTGTGGTGCTGTTGAACCAATTTGAGAACAATGTATCTGGTTATCTTTTCGATGCGCTTTCACAAGGCTTGCTCAGTGATTATAGAGTAAATTAAAAGGAACCTAAAAAACTATAGGGCTAAAAACTAACACATCACATTTCGTGGATGTTTGACCTCACATTACCATCTTCATAGAATGTTCCAGGTGCAATGGGGTAGGTACCGCAACAGCCGCGACGAAACACCCCGTCTTTTCTAGTTGTCGTTGTGTTTGACTCATCTTTTTCCACATAATACCTTGGAAAGGGTACTGCTGATTTTTCGAAAATGTACATCAAAGCCAAACCAGTTCATTTTCCTAATAACTATGGTTCTGTTCCAAAAACTGATTTTTAGCGATGATAATAAAGAAGTGCACAAACGTGAAACATGTGTTGTCAACCACGGGTGTGCCGACGCCTGCAATTACTAAAAAAAAACGTTTATTACTTGTAATGTATCCTTTGTCGACGATATAACAGGTGTGGTGCTATAACTACATGTTTATAAGCACATTTGTAGCATAATCGAACACGATTGCAACATTTTTGCAGTGGTTGTCATATTCTGGAACATAATCAACATAATTACTTGTAATCACATTTGATTGATCAAGAAAGCTGTACGTCACAAATAACAGCCATAACGACAAACTGTCAAGCTCCGACACATGTTCGGCACGTAATCAACGAGACCCACCTGCTGCGAGGAAGACACAAAGAAAGAACTGACACAACTTCATCCCTCTTCCGTGCCGGCTCCTGAAAAAATAAGTCGTTTTCTAAACAATAAGCTTACTTTACCACGACGGTTTAATGCTAGGATACACATAACCCTAAGGAAACATTATGCTGAGTCTGGTAGCGCAAAAATCGCAGATCAACTCACAAAGCACGAACTATATAGGAGAAAAACAGCCTTTCCTTTTTGTGAGCTACACACATCGTGTGCGCGCGAACTATTATACCCCCACACCCTCTATTGCGCCAAGATTCATCTTGACGTCGGCTTCCCGTATCAGGCGGAAGTCAAGAGAGGATGTTGTCACAAAGCGCAATTGGTGCCGTCGGGGCTGGTGTTTCATCACGAAGTCACTTTACTATGTCGTGTTGTCGCCCGCCCAAAATTGTGGTGCTTGGAGGAACGTCACATTACAATTCCGCACGCTCTTCGATACTGTCCGATTGCACTGCCTTTCTGAATGCTTTCATGCAGATGCCTTGGTATTGAAAATCAAGTGTATTCTCGCTCGGCGTGAATTGGGGCGAAAGGATGGCAAGGAAGTAATCAAGCCGGTGATTGATACATATTGAATACCTCCCGGCTGTGGCGGGGGGGGGGGGGGGAAGGAAATTTTGTCAACGACACATGGTCTCAATACCGCGTGTGTTGATGTCCTTTTTTCTTGTCGCTACAGTCCCGGTGTTTTCGATATGCATGAATTGGAAAACAGGAGGCGCTGCTGCAGCCTCGTTTTGAGACTTGTAGGTGTCACGTTATATGCTAATTTATCCAGGCGCAATCCCGGATTGTACGTTTGTCATTAAGGCAAATGGTCTATATACACCCGTTTATTATTACGAGTTGCTTTGTTTTTTATTCGATCCAAGCGCCAGGAAAACCAGGACAGTTTGATGATGATGATGATTTTTATGGCGCGGTTTTTATGGCGCACAGACAACTACAGGATAGTTTTACTCTCAGGTCGACAATGATTGTTATGATATGTTCTGCTTCACAGTTTCTGGTTCCTCGCCTATCAGGAGAAACAAAAACAGGAGCAGGCGATGCTAGAAACGCGACTGAACGACGTATCAGAGGACATTGTATCGTCATGTTGTAATGCATCGTTCCGCCCCAGATGCTGACGCATTATCATCTTTATTGCGATTGAGAGAAGGCACGTGCAGTTCATATTAGACCGAGAAACAAATGAAGTTCCAATCAACTCTGACAGGCACAAATTGACAGAAACAACGAACAGGACAAACGTCGCACGGACGAGTTTAGACAGAAGAGATATATTACGCGTATATTGACGAGTTTGTTTCCATGCGGTTTCCCGATTGAACGGAAACAGACTCACTGGTATCCGTTGCAACTATTCCGTAATGCGTTAGAAATCGTTACGAAAGCGAAACGCTCAAACAAAAGTCAACGGCGCAATGCAAGGATATGACTTACCGACCTTTTCTCCAAGTTGACGAACTTGGCCACCAGAGCTGTACGTCGTCTGCCTTATTGCTGGAGGGCCTCCAACTCAATTAGTCCCATCCGCCGCTTGTATATGATGATGTTTTTAATAAGGCGGGATTCTGAGTCCAACAGATTATCAAGCTATTGAATGCGAGGCGTCGTGAACGCTATAGAGTGCGCACTATTCTGGATGACGTGGTCAAGTTGGTCCCGTAAACGAACAGAGCAACAACATTATTTTGATACTGAAACGGTGTCAATGAGGAAGCGAACAATGAAATAAACATGTGAGAACCTATTTATCTGGGACTTCTTGCAGCCACGTGACCGCCGCAGTCTCGGCTTGTGCTGGTGTTTACCGACGCGAGACCTCAGAATACGTGGAGGAGAATATCCTATGACAACATTCGTAAACATTGGTTATCATGTAAAAACAAGAAACATTCGAAGAGGGAAAGATACAAGAAAAAGATGGAGACGTTGGCTGCGTTGGTGTGGAAATATTCTACTCCAGAAACCTTGGCGGATGTTATATCAGGGCGCTAATCATTCTTTCGGGATACCGTAAGTCTTGTGTTTCAAAAGGTGGGCGTTCCGCCTACGGGCACAGAAAAGGCACCAGGTCGGAAAGCGTGGATTACATCTACTGGTATGGTAGGTCCCCCAATACCTTCTCGACGTTGAGTGGTCGACGGCTCTGCAAATCCAGGTCACTATTCAGACTCTGTCGACCGTCAAGGTTGAGAGTTCGCAAGGTATCGGAGTCGGCCCATGCAATAAAGCATGCACAGTGTTAGACAAACGTTTACGGAACACGCTCCGGCTCATTCTTTCCTCAATGTGACACGCTAGCAGAGAAAAGGAGCATGGGGACTTAGACACGTGCCTAGGGAACCCAGTCACCTGTATGTAAGTCCGACGGTACCATTCGCTGCAAGCATGTTGCTTTGTGGAAGGAATGCGCCAGGGGATGTTCCGTAAACTTTTGTCCAGCACTGCACAGCACCACTTCTTTCTCTTTCTTCTTTATCGCAATAATAAGCCCCCTATATAGAATGTCTCCATAATAAGCCGTAGACGAGTTCGTGACATAACCTGTGTTTCTGCTGCAAAAACCCAACCTGTTGGAACATCCAAATACATACCACCAAGCAACGGAACACTACGCATGTCAATCACCAAGCAACCTTCTCCGCACTCCTCTCCTGGTCAATGTGGTCATGAGAAATGCCACAATAAATGATCATGTTTAAATGTGTGAACTCCTATATGAAATTAAGGATATAGGGAATAGTATGCTAGAACGATAGGGAAGATGGATTTGTAGATTAAGCTGGACAGAACAAAGGTCCGTGCTGAGCTGCTGCCAGGAATGAAACTGAGGCACGCTCGTTTATTCATCGTCCTTTTTTGGATCCTTGCCACCGAGGGCGCAACAGACTCACTAATTCTATGACTTATCTAATTAGTCAATAATACAATGATGTTTCTGGGGCACCATCGTCTTGTCTGCATTACGTGTACTGGAGGTCATGGCGACCGTTGGAGGCGTTACCTGTGCCAAGGTGCTACGCTTTCATAGCCCTGATCAGACAGGCTGCGAGATTTGTTATCTCGTACGAATCGGTCCCGGTGTTCATGGCTATAAAACCTGTTAACCGTTGTCCCTCGTGAATTGGAGGGGGTACGTTTATTACGAGAGAGATGAGTTGGGGTTACATGTTATCACTATGGAATATCCTCAAAGAGCTTTCACGTCGCTCTCTGATGCATCATCCCCCCTGCAGTCTTGTAGCGGCTCCGTCAACAGTGAGCAAGCAGCAGTATTTTAGATGGTTTTATTCTTCCGGCGAAGCTGGAAGCTGAGTGCAGACATCTTTAAAATCACTCAACCAGCTGGACTCTATCCCTCTCACTGTGTCGAAATTGCAACGTCCATGGCCAAATCCAGTCCGCCAACGATGTGCACTACAATAACTTCTAAACTTGTTGACACCGTAAGACTTCGGTTCTCACTGTGAGTCGAGTCATTATTCTATTTCGCCATATTACCACCAGCGATGGGATAGAGATTCTACCGTAGATTTTTCACGACAGTTTCCCCCTGAACAAATTTTCAAGAATTCGGGTAAAACCGGTATCTAATCGAAATCCTCGCGGGCCTTCAACTTGTTGTTCTAGGTAAGCCGTCGGAAAAGTGAATCATAATATCAGCCAAGAGAGCTATTTGTGACAACCTAGCTGTTTGTCCTGCTTTTATGATTTACTCCTGCAAGAGCCAAAGACGAGCTCTTGTAGAGATAGGACAAGTGTTTCAATACTGCGGTCATTCACTGGCCCAGCTCTGAGTGGAAATATAAAGATTATTGTTTCTCGTCCCAGTGTCACAGCAGTGGCGTGTTTCGTATGCATTTCATTTCACCCGAAAATTCCCCGATAACATATCAAACAGAGAGCGTAGCGCCCGATTTCTCCCCGAATTCTCGTGTGTAAATACTACCAGATTTTTCCCTCCCGAATTTGAAAAGTCATAAAACACGAAAACGAAGAACCCTAAGTATACATCGCCCCTGGCGACGAAGCTACCCAGTCAGCTTCATTAAAATAGAGTATTTGTTGTTTGGCTTGCGGAAGCTTATACCCGTACTACGCGGGCAGTCGATCAGTATAAACAGCCACTGAACATGCGCACAGCGCCACCAATCGTGAGACGTATCAACCTGTCAGCGAAAAATGGATCCTATGTCCCATGACTGGTTGATAGGTTACACGCTGGGCGGCGCTAGGTGCATGTTCAATACAATCCAGTCCCGTGGCCATTGGCTTCAATGATCACTGAGGAGTGCCCGTGTGACCTGGGTAATAGAAGATGATTGATTGATGGCGATGGTGATGATTACTCAATGGTAATGATTTTCTCCTTGTACTCAGCACGCTACTGTATTGAACCACGCACATCACATACATATCCCTGTCGTAATCCCTTTAACTCGAATCGAACCCTAACTGTGAAACCGGCATGACGTGGAGTTTATGGACGAGCACGGAGTTTCAGGGCGCGGGCAACGGATCTATTTTTACGGCTTTGTTGAGCCCACGCTTCAGAGGACCATAAAGAAAATCATTCACGTCTGCTTTCATTTCTTTCTCAACTTCATGCTGAAGCCCTTTCCTCTGCTGAGAGCTCGCGTCTATTGTCCTGGAGAAACTAATTTTCAGGTGGTACGGCAGTACAGCCCATGCGCTGACCAGTCGTGTTCCTGGAAGACAAACAACATTGAGAACTCTGCTTATTGTTGATTCCTTTATGAATTGATTAGTTTGTGAGCGCTGCGCATTTAGCTACAAAATATACAGTCCCTGCTACTGAACTACTTGCTATTGTGTGTGGTATTGAAGGATGAAGTTTACACTTGATAGAGCTCTTCAAGACGGAATAAATTTTGTGCAGTAGGTAAGGACTTTGACGTCGTTCCAGAAACCTCTTTGCCTGGCACCGAGTTATAGGATGCAGTCGCAAATCCATACAAGTCTGGTCCGCACTATTGTGTGTCAAGTACGTCCGTCTGCGAACCGACGCAATCCCTTTCGGAAGGGACAGGCGCATTGGTTCGCCGAGTTCAATTTTTTGACGGAGGGGCGCAAGGAACGTCGGTGGTTGTCCCGGCAACCGTGCCGCGTGCGTTCTTCTCTTCTTTTGCTCCTCTTTTTAGTGAGCTGAGGCGGCGACGCCTTTTTATATGCATGTGTGAATCAGCCTTACTTGATCGCGAGCCGTTTCTCGTAAAGCAGCACCGCAAAGACGCGGACGTGAATTGGAAAAACCCTTGCGTCAGTCACACACAGACGCTGACGGACGGACGCATTGGAACGCAACACGCTGTGCAAGCGCGTCTCTACGCATGAGAGGAGACAGTGAGAGCGAAGAGGGAGGGCGCCGCCGTAGCCAATGGGGCTTTACGAGTGGAGCAACAGGGAGAGGAGATATGCGCAGAATGCTCGGTTACTTTCAGGGCGTATAGTGCGGATCACACTTTACTGCACCGTGCTGGAAACAATCGCTTACACCAGACACAAAAAGAGCATCGAACAAGGTGACGCACACTTGGGCAGATTCAAGAAAGGAAGGCAGCCGACTGGTCTGAACAGTGAAGTGAGCGATTTTTTTTTCTCTGGAAGTTGGCAGATATTGGCAACGAAAGACAAACTGGCCAGATGGGGTCTTCTCCGTTGCAGCCCCTCATGTTCCAACTGCGGCGCCGAGGAGAATAGTGACTATGTGCTACGAATCTGTGTCACAACAAGGACTCTGTGGACACTCGTGTGTCGCCGCCTTTCCATTCGGATGAGGACAAGGTTCGAACAGCTAATTATGATAATGACAGCTTTTACGCTTTAGAAATTTCGCTACACAGCCGTAGCCCAGAATAGGAGGAACCGACTGATGCATCCTAGGCTCTCAATGGTGACTCAACTGGTAATAGACTACTTAGAGCTCAGACTTTTTTTTGCTGGGTGAGCAGGAGTTCTTGCGACAGTGGTCCTGCCGCCATGTTGTTCTTCACAACGGACATGTTCGGTTAACGGGCCTCATCTATACATAGTCTAATTCTCCTAGTTGGCTAGCTACATGTTAATGCACTTATAGCATGTACATTGTATTTCTTGTATACTTGGGCTGAGGAAGTTAAATGACATCGTCTTGTTTCCAAAGGACGGCGGCCGTGTGGCATACAAGTCCGAGATTTTTCAGCAGTGTTGGTGGCTGTCGGCCCATGGATATGGTCGTGTGTTCGGTCAGGTTTTGTCATATTGTGAACATTTCGTAGACAAGAGAAATAAATATTCTATTCAGCTGATACGCAGGGGGTCAATGTTGGCTGACGGCTGCGTTTGAATGCTCCTGCCCACACTCTAAAAACACACTCATAACACGCTCTGCGCCACTCATTGAGGCGGGTGTATTATTATCGCTATCGCTTCTGGCTTATCGCTCCTGATTTGAGGAGAAAGCGGCGCCCAGGCCTTTTTGTGACCAGTGACGTCTTTCCCAATTACCGCAGAGGTCGCGTTGGTCCCAGTTTCAACAAATCAGGAAATATAAATTCTGGATGACGTGTGGTTTTGATCATATTATCCGGCGCCCGTACGTAGAAGGAGCAGGAGGCAGAGTAGGGTACGCACGAGACGGGCATGGCGGACAAAGTATATCCACATTTGCGGACTCAACGCGTTGTCTGCTCACTGGCCGAAGTTCCGGTGGCGCACGACGCATTTCTGTGGTCAAAACCTGCAAAGAAATCGTGGTAACCAGGCCCCGTGTCAGAAAATATAGCCACGGAAACTTTGTATCCGTGCGTTTCCAACGGGGCATGATGGATTCCGCACGGTTGCATCCAGTTATCGCTAGGGGTGCCACCGGCGCAGAAACCGCCATGCCGACATATCGGTATTTAAAAATACATGGAGAGCGAAGTTGTCGTCGTTATTGTTTTCATAACCCGACTGTGTGACTGTGTACCAACTAGGCAAATCGTCCAGTTTGCTCACACACACACGTTCGATGCGGTGGGAGTTTCACCGCCACTGAGGCAGTATGCGGTGGTGCGGCCGCTGTGCCCTAGTGCACGAATGAGGGGATGATGATGGGGGCAACACATTCAGTGGTCCGTCTCCAGACCGGTGGAGCGCAAGTACTCCGCCAGAAGACAGAGACCTCGCATCTGGTGGACAGCATTCGACCACGGTCCGAGGATCTTCGTGACGCTGGACGGCCGTTTGTCAATACGTCGCATATGAACTTCCATCAGTGCACGCTCGTGGCGATACTGCCCACAAGCCAGGATGACATGGCAGATGTCGCCGTGGACTCCACAACTGGGACAGAGGGAGTACGGGGTGGAGCAGAGACGGTGTTTAAAGGTAGGTGTAAACGCAACGTTGAGCCCTATGCGGTGGAAGAGTGCAGTAAATGAACGTGGTAATCGCGCACGAATTTCGAGAAACAGCTTTGGGTCTACATCCGAGAGAAGGGAGTGTGCTAAGTCTTGTTGCCATTAAGCTGCATCTTGGGGCGGTGAGTGTCGGAATGAGGTGTCTTCGGTCGCCCGGAGCCATCATTATCGGTGATGCAGACATGTACTGGGATCCACTGCAATGCGACAGTGTGCTCTGCAACGGCCGCCTTCTTAAAAACTTGTAGGATGTCAAAAACAACAGTAGTGAGGGACCAGCGTATCCCCACTGGAGCGCGTATCTTGAGTCTGTAAAGACGATCCAGGACTGAGCTGGGCTGGCTGATATTTTTGCGAAGAGAACGGCATAGATCTCGGCACACGTATATAATGTTTTCTGCAAAAGATGGTAACCACAGGAGACTGACTGTGATGGAGTGACAAATGCCGAGGACGAGCCATCCCGAGTAGATGACCCATGAGTGAAAACTGACGTTGACGTCGTGTATCTGTCATTCATCATGCCCTATTTGGCGACACACGGGGCTCTATCCCCTTTTCTACCACGCAGGACAGGAATGGGTACGCGGATGACTGAATTTGGGGTCTCTGGGAGCCACTGTCTTTACCACGAAACGCGGAACCATAGGCTTCAGATGACCAATCACCGGGCGGAACTTGCAGTGCTTGCGTCTCTAAACCTTCGAGTGGGTGCCGCCGATGATGGGATAAAAGCCGGAGTGAAAGTCGGCAGGTCTCACCGTAGCGAAGAACGCCCAGGACGTCTCCTTCGCTTCAGCAATTACTGCTCGTGTCTCTGCTGCTCGGGCGACGCCAAGGCACACACGAAGGCTTCGATCCAGGAGGCACTGCAACCCATGGTCTGAAGATGTCGACAGGCGATTAAGCACAGGCAAACTATACGGGAGCGGGCTTCGCACCAAAGACCTGTGGACGGCCAACAGAGAGCTCGTGTCACAGCCTCATCTCATGCCTGTCAAGTGACGGAAAACTGCCATCCAACGCTGGATCTTCATCTCAAGCTTGTAGTATGCTTCCGCCAAGAGAGCCCAGCATGAACAGTTAAACCGAGGAACCTATGGTGAGACACGGGCTTCAATGGTATGCCCAGGGCACACTCTAGCATTGCAGTGGATCCCCGGACATGTCGGTATCAGCGGCAACGAAGAAGCAGACAGAGCCGCATTGAGCGCCCAGCAGCACGCAGCTTTTCCCCCGATAATGATGTTGTCGGGCGACCGAAGACACCTCCTCTCGACACTCACCGGTCCCAAGATGCAGGCTCAGTGGGGACACGACATAGCTCACTCCCTTCTCTCTTATGTAGACCTCACGCTTTCTCTCGTCCTTCCTCCGCGACTCCCGCGCCTCTTTACTGCTCTCTTCCACTGCATGAGGCTCAACGTTGCCTTTACACCTGCCTTTCAACACCGTCTCGGCTCCGCCTCGTCTTCCCTCTGCCCCACTTGTGGAGTGAACGGCGACCTCAGCCATGCCATCCTGGCTTGTGGGCAATACCACCACGACCGTGCATTAATGGAAGTCGCTATGCAACGCATTGACAAGCGGCCGTTCAACCTAGCGAAGATCATGGGTCCGTGGTCGAACGCTGCCCACCAGACGCAGGGCCTTCGTCTTCTGGCGGAGTACTTGTGCTCCACGGGTCTGGCCACGGCTCTTTGAAAGCCCCCATCATCATCCCTTCATCCTCTCCCAACGCGAAATAGGGCAGTGTACCGCCTCAGCGGCGGTAAATCGCCCACCCCATCACCATCCCATGTATGTGTGTGTGTGTGTGTCAATGGTATGCCAGCAACCGAAAGCAGGAAGCGCCATATGCTCCACCTCGTAAAAGGGAGTATTACTGTCTATTCCTTCGAGATGTCAAGCCCGCGCCCGACATAGACTGCTGGATAGGTCAAGATCGAGTTCGAGGCGTCGCTGGAGGGCAGGAAAGAGATTTGCCGTTGGTCCAGAGACGAACGTCATCAGCATAGGTGGAAATGGCCACTTTTCCGCAACCCCGAAGACCATCCATAAGAATGTTAAATAACATGGGACTCAGAACGCTCTCCTGCGGCGCACCATGGGTCAACGTGACTGTATTTACCTGGTACCAAGGTCCGTATTACCCTGGCTTGTGAGGACGAACAGTTCGCGTCCATGGAGAAAATCAGTCAGCCATGGGAGTGCTGTGGACTGTAGGGCTCAGGGCACCTTGCTCAGGTTTTTGTTCCGCTGAGCTTAGTTTCTATGCTTTTTTGTTCGTTGTTGGTTTTCATTGGGGAGAGGGCGAACCACGAATGTGTCGTCGTGCATCACAAGAAGTTCGTCCGCTTAACCACCAACGTGTAACCTGCCCAAACGTGGGTGTATCTGTATTTTATCTGTACCCATTCTGCATGACGTCCGTACATGTGACGCATCCGAAATGAATAAATGCATCTTAATGCCGAGATTGATAATCATAATATGAGGGGGGGGGGGGGGCGGCAGCATCGGGAAACAAAGGATACGCTTATATCTCATAACATCTCGCGTACTAGGCGTTTTGGTGCCATAGCCAGTTATAGCATTATGCCACCTTTAGTAGATGGCGATGATTTGTTCTCTGTTCAACAAACGGTTCAAAAGGCTAACAAAAGTTTAGACTTCGCAGCATCTGTATTCTCTTTTTTCATTGTTTTCGTCACATCTTACCCAGTGCTGTACAGCTTTCCACTTACCGTCGGGGATAGCTGTAATCTCGATGAATGCTCTCGCATTCTTCAGAGTTCCAGTGACATTTATCTTTTTCTCGTCTGAGCTGTCCGATAGGCTCTCACCCTTCACGGATCCCTGGTAGCTTGCCTTAAATCCTTCAAAGTAGACGTAGCAGGACAGGATGACGTGACCAAGCTGATACGTGGGCCATGAACAGTCTCCAAGTCTTTTCATTCCGTCAAGACCGCTTAGCCAGCCTTCTTTCAGGTGGAGCCTGATCTCTTTGCCTGAAAGGCCGCCAGCAGACCTGGACACGACGCCACGCCTGGGGCGAAAATCGTGCGGGTACGTTCCAGGCCCAGGGGTCGGGGTTGGAAGCTGGTACCAAAAGGACCCGTTGGTCGGTGGAGCCGGGTGGGGAAGGTAAGAGTCTTCGTCTCTAACATGGAAGTCATACGGTTCGCGTGGGAACTGTTCATGTATTGGAATGTTTTCGTATCCAGGGCGGCGACCTTGAAAGTGAGGTTGAGCGTAGTCCGGACGCGAGTGGTCAGGGTGTCTAAGTTCAGGCTTTGCAGAATCGTCGTCACGTGTAATGTCGGGACGCGGTGGATTGCGTGTCGCTGAGCTTGTGTATCCATGTTTGATGTTGCTTTTCATCTTGATCTGAATCGCGAAGCCGTCCAGGTATGAATAGCCAAGGACTCCGCCATAGTGAGGAAATGCCGTGGAGAGAAGTTTTTCGATGTACCCGTTCGACTCGTCCACTTTGCTGTCAGCGAATGCGCCTGAAAGATGCGGTACGGTGTGTCAACTGTGGCATGTGTGCAACTAAACTGTTGACACAGCGTTGTTGCAACCCGAATTTGAATACCGTGAATGGGTTTGAGGGGCAAATATAAGTTTGTTCGCAAAAAAAAAAAAAAAAAAGAGGAGGCAAAAGATTGAGGCATTGGAACGTATTCATAGCTAAGGCTGCTGTCATGTAGTATATGTGGACCTTGAGGTTTTTAAATTAAAACGATAAGATATGCACGATGAAGAAGTTAGTCACACCAAACGTGCTCTACACTTCCAGTTCTGCGAATGTTGCACATCGAGGATTAACGGAGTGTGTATCACCGCTGCACTCGCCTCTGCAAGGCACGACAGTCCGTTACTGCTCGATCTGCAATAGTCGCAGAACAGCCAGTGTAGAGCACGTTTGGTTTGACTAACTTCTTCATCGTGCATATCACTACTAAAGCTTACAGTTTTAATTTAAAACGCTCAGGGTCCACATATACTACATGACAGCAGCCTTAGCTATGAATACGTTCCAAAGCCTCAATCTTTTGCCTCCTCTCTCTCCCTCTCTCTCTCTCTCTTTTGAGAACAAACTTATATTTCCCCCTCAAACCCATTCCCAGTATCCAAATTCGGGTTGCAACAACGGTGTGTCAACAGTTTCGTTAATACAATCAGAGAGATTCTACTGACCGGCAGAAAGGAAGGCACACAGCAACGCGACCATTATATCCATTTCTGCTGTTGATGATTGTCCGTTCCTGCAAGAGATACGCACTGTACCATTGAATTGATTGGTGAAAAATGGACGTTCTATTTCTAGCTTTGTTTTCCTGCATTCTCTCCATTCCGATATTGTACTGTTTCTTAGGTTCAGTTTGTACGTTTAGGTTATATATCTCTAATGTTTTGCACCTGTCTGTCGAGCGTCTTTCGCACTTCTGTACGTTTGTAAGCACGTTCTAGCGTAGCTTTTGTGGCTCTTGGCTACGGCACCTTGTCGGTAGGTGTCGCTTTACTCGAGTCCCGCAGACCGACCTTTGTTTGGTACGGAACAACACATTCCAGTCGAAGAAGTTACTTGTAGGTCCGTAGTGAAGAATTCAGTACCTTACTTATTTTATTAGATAGTCTTAATGAGTCGAATTCATGAATAATGAATTTTCACTCAAAAGGTTCGCGAACGATTTGGCGGGGGGTCATTCAGAATAGAATCATCTGACTGGGCAGCGGCAGAACCGTTCGCGATCCGCTTGAGTGAAAACCATTCACCAAAAACTCCATGTTGTCTCGGTTCGTGTAGATGTAACCTTTTTTTTTTTTTCGACTATTATTTCTACTTACACTCACTCGCTCATTCCCTCAGTCATTCGCTCTGTCCCTATCTCACTCGCGCGTCACAGAGAACATGAACAAAAACGAAAAAGATGTAAATGAAACTAGCTGTGATCGTGCATACTCTACGGGATGGCATTTCAATTATGCTCGACAACCATAACCATATCTGTCAGACGGCGCAACCTGGGTCGTTTATTTCTGACGCTGAATGTCTGCTTTTGTCCCGCGTATCTTGTCCAATATCTGCCAAGCAATCTGGTAGGGTACCGGTTTTGAGGACAGTATGTCGCCTAAACCTAACGTAAATACCTGCCTTCCTTTTCACCCGCAGGATATACTTATACTACAAAATACAAAATCTGTACTTATTTCTCAGGAAATTATCTCAAAGTCAAACCTATGTCCGAGATAAGCTATAATCACCGGAATCAATAAAGTAGGAAGCGTCCCAGACACATCATCATTCAACACGTCTCGAGAATTTCTTAATCCACAGGTCTAGCGAATGCTAGTAATGCCCCACGAGATATGGGGTATGAGATTACTCAAGCCATCCCTTCCTACACTCTAAGAAAAAAGGAGTACTTTTACTCCTTTTGGGGACTAAGTGCATTGCCACAAAAAATAATCCCTTTCGGGAGTAAATGCACGGGAGTAACTGAATGTCACAGAGTGGAGACTGCATTTCACGCGCTGGTGTAAGAGTCCCAGGTACATAATTCGTGTGCATGCATGAAAATACTTTGAAGCAAACCGTCAACTGTGATGTATCGTGTGATATAAAATCTTGCGGCATACATAGGGCACAATTTGCCAAGAAAGAAGCGCTAACTGTTTCTTACTTTTTGTGGCTAGAAAATTGCTACGTTGGCTGAGTTATACAGCGTTATGCCATCAGATTGGCCAAGGACACATATTTACGTAGACTGTTGCATTCAGGAGACCATTCGCGACGTTCAGTGACAATTTGCAGTCCTGGGGAGTAAATGTCAGGACTAAATGTCGGGTTAGGGGACTAAAATGAGGAGTAATTGCATTCTAGCGGAGTAGAAGCAGCTATTACTCCGCGTTTTACTCCTTGTTTTCTTGGGGGGTAGAGCCCCACCTTGCTTCTCCCATCACAATAGAGAGTTTTAGCAGACCGTTGATAACGTGGCTAGCGTCTCACCTTGTCAACCGGAACCAACCAGTGGATAAGATTCTGAGTCACGCACGAGTGCGATTGGTTCCGATGGAGACGATAACTTTATCAACGGTATACTAAAACTCACTATTAAATGTTCGATGCAGAGGGGCACGAACTCCGTTTAGAAAGCGAAAACAAGCGCTGACTTACCAAGCTTTCGTCGGTACGGAGATCTGGGAGAGGCGCACACTGTCCCACTTGGCTTTTGTAGGTTTCTCATCGCACATAGGCTTCAGTAACGGAGACACTTTTTCATGATGAACGCTAACTCTTAATTTTCTGGAGACGCTCCAGCACTTCCTGCGTACATGTACGCCCATTATTGAGACCCTAAACAACTCGTGACTTGCAGCTTTCTTAAAGTTGGTGTATTTGTTTCATCGCGTAATGCTCAACGGATGGTAATACTGGGTTAACGTGTTTGTGTGTTTCGTTTGGAACAAGAATCGCGCATTTCACGCTCATTATGCACTCTCTGGGACGTTATGCAAGAAGCGTGCGCGGCCGTCAAAATATTTGGAAGCTCTCTTTGAATGATGTTGAATGTTTAAAGTAGCAGTAGTAGCAGTAGTAGTAAGTACCTGTAAAAACGGGAAGGGGAGGGAGTCACAGTTCAGCGACAAGAATTTCCTCTCATAATATGCATATCATTCAGTGGCAAAGTGGCAAAAAAGATTGCATAGGCATAGGTAGAGTCAAGCTTACGTGTCCCCGTCAGCTATTACCACCGACCGCGCTATTACTTAATTTAATTAGGCAATTTAGCGCAGATATTGCAGCATACTGTTGACAGAGCATTAACTGGAGAGTGTAAAATAATAACGTGAACATCGGCATGACCTGCAGTAGCGTAGTTCCTCGTGTTGCCCCGTGTCGAGAATGTTCCAAGTAGTCATATCCTTGGTTGTCGAAGCCAACATCTTTACATTTTTCTTACTACGCTTACCGTGTATTCACACGTGTGACATTGCCCAGGATACTGTACTGATGCAGCGAAAGATGCGGAAAACGTCATGGCTTTCTGCTGTTACGTGAGCGTGAGCGGTCAGCGTCATGGCTTCACGTACACTACTAACCGTGGCGAATATACTGCGACACAGCCACAAGACATTCCGTAGCAGGCGACAGGAAACACGCTGACGGTGTCGTCTGCTGAGTGCACCGTACACCATTCCCGATAGTCTGGCGCCGTTTGAATGCTCAACCTAACACGGGGCGGAACTTGGGCTTCGTGAACAGTGTTTTCGCTTTTTCTTCCACTAGAATCTTCCGCGAGGATGACGCTTGCGTGAATACACGGATGAGCGCAGCTATGCAATGAAGGGTACCGTTGTTGTCTTTATTCTTGCTGGACTCTTAAGCCCTGGATCAGGTAAAGGATCGAACATTTAGCAGGTTACTTTGCCGTTCTGTCGAAAATCATAGA
This sequence comes from Ornithodoros turicata, assembly GCF_037126465.1. Lineage (NCBI taxonomy): Eukaryota > Metazoa > Arthropoda > Arachnida > Ixodida > Argasidae > Ornithodoros > Ornithodoros turicata. The sequence goes on from NC_088206.1 coordinate 65,502,382, forward strand.
TACTCATCGCGCAGGTGGTAAATAAGCGGGGAAATGCTACAGTGCGTCTGAACCATAATATAAAATGAAATCAACAACTCAATCAAGCTGCCGATAGCAATTGGGTTGAAGAAAGACGACCAAGCAACACTTATAGTTAGCGGCTTTTATTTAGCAGCGGTTCTCTTATTTGCAGGCCTTTACGCTGCGAGGCTTGATGTGACCAACCGGTTTCTGTACAGGCATCTCTACGGCATCGGAAGAGGATCCACTGTGACAGCGACTTCGATACCACGCCTTAGTTGACCGTACAGAAACTGCTCGAACTTTTCTTTGATCGCTTTTTTCAACTGACTCCGTAGCATGCTCCACAAATCGGAGTCCAGGCTGAAAGATGATCCTGTGAACTTGAGGTCTACATCAAAAGGCATGACACTCCACGAAGCCAGCGTTGGTGGTTGGCCTGAAAACACGAGCACTGAATGCAGAATTGCACAAATGTTACACTAGAAACTAGCAAGACATGAAGCCATACAGGATATTCACGTTGCATGACACCTCACACGTGGAAGGAACCTTGAAGAATCGTGGGAATTCTGCATACACATTCGTATACGTATTGTCCCCCATCGTTCAAGAGGAGGACTCTCTCACGAATCCACGAACGCAAGTTCAAATGACGAAAAGGTGCGAAGCGTTCCGCTGATTTGAAGCTGACCTATGAGCTGACCTTAACCTTCGGCGTCCCTGATTGGCTGATCAGTTGAGAAGAAGAAGAGTGTGGGGATGCCCACTTGAGTGCGGCCAAACACGGCAAGCTACCTTGACACCTCCCCGTGGGGATGCGCGCCCCGACGAAGTCACGACAGGCTACTTGAGTACTCGTAAATGGAAGAGAACGTAGAAATAGCAAAGCAAATGCGACCAAATGCGACCAAATGCGACCAATGCAAAAGCATGTCCAAGAGACATGAAGCAAACAGGGATCAACTAACCAGTATTGTGTTTGCCTCGTGTTTTCTCCCTTTCGTTGTCCCCTTGCACTGGGGGTTTCTATCGCTTTTAGAATTTCGCTGATCAGCCCGCGAGGATTTTAACTTGATTTCAACTAATGAGACCGTAGGCCTTTGGTGGCCCTCCTCCCTCACTTTTGCATAACAGAATCGCCAAGCAACTTTTTCTGTCATGTTCCTGACCCTCGCTTCCCAAGCGGCTGCGCAGCTTCCTCTAATGTGTATCAGGGTTGCGGAATGGGTTCACCCAATCCATTCCACTTCCATTCCGAGGAATGAAGGTTTGTGATAATTTCATTCCTTTGATGCCACCAATAAAAGAATTAGGACCTGTAAGCGTAATAGCTAGCACAGCGGTGCTATAGAGGAGATTGACATTACCCAGCACTGAAAAAAGCACAAAGACAAGGTTATTTCGCCCTCCTCCTCTCCTCCTCTTCATTGGCATCATCATTACAGCAGTTTTCCACTAAAGTAACTGGTGCAAGCGATGTGGGGTTGCGGGCCTCACATAGTGAAGCCAAAATCTCCATTTTGTTTTTTCCAAACCAAACCATCGCCCTTGACCGTGTGGAACCCAGACCATTACATTCCAATTCCATTCCGCCAGCGAAAAAATGCATAATTCCATTCCCATTCCATTCCCAGGACAGTTTCCGCCATTCCATTCTAATTCCATTCAGGACTTTGATAAATCTGGAATGATTCCGGAATCTTTCCAACCCCGGACTGGCAACTCCGCAAGTTGCCAGTTGCTAGGAATGCATTGGAGACATACCAGTTGTTACCTAGCAATAGCACCGTTGTGCCGTTTTGACTTTCACATGCTATCGATACGTTCAAGCGCGATCGAGTAATTCATACCAGCGTACTTACCAGGCGTGCCCGATACTTCGATAAAAGCCTTGCCGTTCTCGATCACTGCTTCAAAACTGAGTTCGCCGCGCTCCATGGACCGAACCCCGGACGTCTCGCTCTTGAGCGTTCCCTCATAGTTTGCTGTGATGCCGTTTAGCGATGCGTAACAGGAGAGAACAACGCTCCCCAGTTGCCAGGAAGGTGCCGAACAGTCGCCAACCCTGCTGAGTCCGTGAAGGCCACTCACTGTACCATTGTCTACAGTTACCTTTACCTCTCTTAAATGTCGAGCCTTGCTAGATCGCTTGCTCAAATGATCGTCATAATGGAGTCGCCCTTCCTTTGAGAGTACTTCTCGTTTGCCGATGCTTATCTTGCCCGTTCCGCCCTTGGACCTTTTGGTAACCTTCAACTTGAAGCCTTCCACACGCGCCCAGCCTAAAACTCCACCTCTTTGAGGGAAAGTCACCTCCAGTAACTTGTCCATGTACCTATTGGACTCGTCTACCTTGGCATCGGCGTTGGCGCCTGAAATTTAAAAATGGAAGGTAATTAATTGGAATATGTGGTCGGACTTCAGACGATGGGCCAGGGGCGTCACTATAGGGTGCGCGTCAGTCGTTGCGGCAGCTCTGTGAGTCACGCCCCCTTTCCCTTTTCCCCTTTCCATACCAGAGAGAACGCGATTACAGAACAATATCAAACCACAGGCAGAAAAAAAAAATCACGTGCTCGCAGAAGGCTCCTCATTTCGCCGCAGAGAAACAGTACACGGTACTGGTGCGGCGCGTCAACCCCTTCCGTTGCGTCATCAGGTGCGGACTGCACCCGATGCATCCCCCTAGTCACGCCACTTCGATTGACGTCCCTCCCTATTTTGGATCATCCTTGCGTAAGAAGCTGAAAACAGTTGTTAACGTTCAACAATCATTGCGGAACGTCAATTAATGTTTTGTGTCGTTTGTTACCTCTCATTATCAGTTCCCCGATGCCTGTTCACTGACTAGTTATCAATTACTTTCGTTCTTCTGCGCATTTTCGGGACTGAAAGCAAACTTACCGACTGCAATGCAAAGGCAGAGAAAAATTGGTGTGATGATCATCATTGTGTGCGCCTGAAGCGGATGAGAAGGACTGTCATTGGATAGGAACAAGGTTGAGAAGACTCAGCAAAACGCAAAATGCGTCAGTTCACGTGAACCAGTGTTTCAAACTGAAAAAAAAAAAAAAAAGGTTACACCATGGGTTGCGAAAATCTAGGGCTCATGATTTCTTTCAGTAGCGCTCAACAATTGACAAACGCTGGACAAATAAACACAACTGTTTTTTTTTACCCTATACCATAGTATCCGATTTGTCCCGAGACGTCTGTTACATGCGGATTGTTCCCGAACGCATTAGCATTTCAAACCGCACTACATGCTCATGTAAATACAAATTAATCAATGCTATAGTCAGAGGCGAGTTTGCGCACGGTGCACGGTAAACGTGAAGCCCCCCCCCCACACACACACACACTCTTTCTCACTGCCGTCAGAAGCTCTGTGAACGAGAAAAAAAACGCTCATTCGCACTGCCGAGATCGTAAATTCAAATTATCTTCATTCCCGCTTCATACTGTACCGACACCCTGGCAGGGCCTGAGGTTCGGCCCCCTCTAGAGCCAAGGCGCCTGGGGCGGCTGCCCCTCTCGCCCCTCCCCCCATCGCTACGGCTCTGGCTACAGTAGTAACGAATGGTGGAGGTATACACGACTTCTACGAAATTTAAATTGTTGTTCGTCCCGCGCAGGGCGATTCTACTTTTCACCATGCCCAGTTTCTTTCGTCCATGTTACCGTATGATTACAAGCTTTACCAATGTCAAGTAAATCGTGTACTTACCAAGCTCTTTGAAGTACTGAACTCATTTGATCACAAATGAGCGTGTTTGCTATTCGAGAACATCCGTTCCAGTTGATATTGTGCGCTCAGTACTTATCGACTGGGCAGGAAGTTCGCGTGCTTCCTTCTCGGTTGACGGAAATTCACCGGCCATCTCTTATGGGTACGATGTGGTCCGTACTATACGGTTGTGCGAAGAGTCATTCAAGTCACCATATCTGCTGAACTGAAAAACAGACGCGTCGTTTTTTTTTTTAGTTCCGTGTTAGCGCCGCGAAGCAACTGTGGCTATGAGCGGCGTACAGACGTGGACATATGGAGAGAGGACAGCAGGAAGGAGTGGGGGACAGGGGGGAGACGCGTCGTTGCACACGCATGTACATATATCGGCATCAATGAAAGGCAAATATAGCAGAGTAGTGCTCAATGCTTTCAGTGCTTTATTCCTAACGACAAGACAGAGAGAGCATGTTCAAGGCGCTATTTTTTGTAGTCATTTTTCTTGCCATCTCCGCAGCAGCGTTTCACAGGGCTTATCTTGTCAATGTAAGTCCACATTAAACTTCTGTGTTCGTTCATCTAAGCAATCGCGAAACATGGCCACTCTTGGCCATGCGCTGTTGAACTATAAATGTATGCATCGGATGACACGCACGGGACAAGACACGACAATTTAATGTAGTTTAAATTTAGTGCAATTTACATTTAATCTAATTTAGAAACGGACCAGTCAACTATTAGGTTGCTTTATGATCCTTCCGCAGAAATCTCTTTTTTGCACATACCTAGGATTTTCCGGCAAACTTTCCTGTTTCCTAGGATATTTCCAGCTACTCACAAGCCACACATCAGACTGGCTTACCTTGTTTGCTAAGGACGGTGAAGCGAAACAGCAAAGGGCTCTGTGTGATTTTATTGCACATCGTGTGGGCGGTGGGCTCAAGGGGGTTGCGTAGGGTCCCACGGGGTTTACCTTGGCTGCTTGGATTGCAAAAACTAACTTGTATAGTTCATTACTATGGCGTGTCTCATCTTGTCCCGATGAGACAATCTGCCTTTTTGAATTCGCTGTTCTGTGCTTATTTTAGACCGGCTGCGTCCGTTCTGTATTTACAGGTCAGAAGCTCTAGACCCCTAATAAGAATGTGCCTACTTGTAGCGTAAATTTTTTTTTACGTTACCAATTGGAAATGTAGCTGCCTCGCAACTCCACTACTGCAAAAAGTAGCGAATCAAATACTCAGAGGCAAGTTAAGAGCTGCAGGTCAGCGCCGCCCACGAATTTGAAATTGTTCGTCATTGGCTCGCGCGGTCGCGTTACAGCTCCGATCCAAAATATATGTAGACGATGTGGTGTTCCTCTACATGAGTCTTGACCGTCGATGATGAAATGTTCCAGCGGCAGATGGCAGATGGCAGATTCCAACTGACGAGTCAGCGCAGTAGCGCTTGACAGCAGGGCCTCATCGTCATCGTCCACGTGCCGCTACATCACTCCCCCCCTCAGACGCGGAACGGTGCATGCTGTTGATGTCACTGTCGATACCACGAAGAGGAGAATGAGGACGACATATGGGCGAGGGACACATATTACGCGCGCGTCCATTACACTCCTCGTTGGACACTGATCATGTTTCGAAATCAAGAGTCGCTGAGACATACATGAAGAAGGATTTTGTGTTGATGAAGAAACCGCAATACATACTCGCGGTAAGAAGCACGTGACTTAGCTTCCCGTATCCGACTAGGCGCCACATTCTAGGCATCGCCACAACCAATCAACGGACTACATCCTTTGCTCGCGCAGATATACATCTATATACATCTATATACATCTGTGATACATCGGAGATATACACATCTGTGTACGACACTGGATCCTAAAAGGGCACTAAACGGATATGATGGCAATGATGTATCAGTAGGGATATGTTCTTTGAACTCTGAAACATACTTTCTTAAATTATGAAGGTCGACAACGACATAGTAGCGCAGTAATTACAAAACGCGTTGCGCACTATTTCTTGAACTTACTCCGTCCCCCAAGTTCTCACAACAATAGGAGTGACGTCATTTTGGTGTTTTGTGCGGGCCACCACTTATGTTGCTGCATTTTTGAATAAGTGTTTTTTTGTTTTTTTTTTCAGAGCCACTAGGCTACATTCCCGAGGAATGTCCTTCCACCACGTATTATTTGTACATCTTTTCCTGTTGCCTTCACGAACAGAAATGAGATTACTTTATAAGCCGCACTTATTCTTTGAAGTGAAACCTCTCCACAGCCACGTAGCCGCAACAATGCGACAGCAAACAGGTTCGGCAGGTTCTCCCCCGCGAGTGACCTTGTGGGAGTCGAGGATTGGTTGACGACACAAAACGTCATTCGGGAACGAGTCTGCCCGTTTGCTGTAGCCGAGTGACGTTTGCTGGCGCATTCGACGAAGGGGAGAGTTGCACTGATATCGCTCTTTGATCTGCTTTTTAGACAGCTAAAGCGTTTGAGCTCCACAGTCTTCCATATTTTTAGGTCGAGTGAAACTCCTACTTTCACTCTGTGTTGTTTTCTATACAAAGTACGACGATCAGTTAAGTGCCCCTTTAACAATTCCTGGTCACTTCTGGCTGGTTGTGCATTGGTTCCGAGTGTGCATCGGTTCAGTGGTTCTCGTGCTCGGTACTCGATTAATCCTTACTAGTGTTCAAGAGTGAGGTGTCACGTAATTCTCGGCCACCTTTGTCAGTGTAACTTGCCTTCACGATAACACGCTACGCGGGTCTGGACAACATGCTGTGAAGAAAGAGAGGCTGTCAAAGTCTTTAAAAAATTCTTGAATATTATCTTTATTGCTCTGAAATTGTTCAGTGATTCAGCCATGATGATGAGATGACCGTTATTGCTCCTTTATATAACATTATTTTCCATTACATGTAATCCGCGATTAACAGGTGGAGAAACAATGGCTGCCTCCTCATCCCGACTGAATAACCAACCAATTTCATATCTATGATGATAACGTTCAAGTTTTTTGCTTTGTCTTTCGACACTGACAGCCTCTCTTTCTCCACATCATGTTATTCTGGTCTGCGTCATAGTCACGACTTGTGCGTTGTTGTTGTTACGCACCAACTGAGGCGTGGGACTGAAAGTGAACAATAGGCATTGCTTTGGCAGGTATTTTATTTGCTTCTCCACGTTAGTGGGCTTTCTCACCTGACTGCGGCGCTTCAATGCATCGGCAGCGGATCAGTATTAGCAACGGTTTCAAGACCGTCCTTCAGCTTACCGTACAGGAAGTTGTCAAGCTTTTCCTTGATGTGGTCTTTCAGTTCATTCCGTAGCGAACGCCTCAGTTCATGGTCAGCGTCGTTAAGAAATGGTGAGTGCTTAATCTTGAGCTGGTAAGGCATAACACTCAGGGCGGACACAATCGTTCGACCTCCTGAGGGATGGGATATCAACAGGTTGATCACCGTTTACAAGCTAGCAACCGCATGTAAATGATATCGGCGCCACCGTGAAATCTCTGCTACAGATTAACTACAGGGTGTCCCAGCTAAATGCGAACATAATATATATATATATATATACATATATATATTGATTGCAATTGATTTCATCTCGGAAAAAGTGATATATATATATATCTTTTTGTGAGATGAAATCAATTGCAATACATCATATGCTGAAGGGCACTCCTTAGGAAGGCATTATCAAACTCATAAGGCAATGTCTTAATTAGCTTTCAATAATTAGCTTTTTAATTCTAAAAGCAACGAAGTTGTCCCAATGAGGACATCTAATCCCTTCGGTCACCTGATATCGGATCCGTTTTCAGAACAAGAATTCGCCTAACAGAATCGTAAAGAAATCGTAAAGAAATCGTAAATGAACGCCATTTTTTTTTTATTTTGTTCATTGCGCATCTTCTTTCACCCCCAATGTGAGAGGGTGAAGGAACACAGTGGTGCCTCATAGATATTACACACAAGTATATCGCAAGCAGGAGCTTTATTGCTATTTCGAATGATACCAAATGAGCCCGCAAAGCCATCACCGAAGCGACATCACTACAACAGCTCAATGCACGACTATGGCACGATATATTCCACCGCAGTAATAACGATTTCCCTATACATCAGGAGATCCGCGCGCTCTCAGTATTTCCGCGCACTTATACAAGCATTACCTCTAGTTCCACAAATTATAATTTTGTAATCTGCTTACCTGGTGCACTGCGCATCTCGATGAAAGCCTTAGCGTCCGTCATGATTGCCCCAACGATGATTTGACGATGACGGGAACTGCTGGTGAAAATGCCTGTACTTTCCTCCTGCGTCATTTGTCCTCTGTAGTTGACCGTGACACCATTCAAGGAAATGTAGCAGGACAGGAGAACATTGTCAAGTAGCCAGGTGGGAGCTGAACAGTTTCCGAGCCTTCTGATTCGGTCAAGACCACGAAGTGTACCATCACCCATGATGACTTCCACTTCTTTTAGTTTCCGTGTTTTACTGGATCGTCTGGTCAAACGGTCACCGTGGGACAGCTGTCCGCCAAATGTCGAGGCGCTCTCTGTCGATGTCCCTCGCAGTTGATCTATATTCAATGTGTCACGTCTGCCAATACCTATTTTGCCAATCTGAAATTTTGACTCCTCGCTGATTGTGATCGTGAAACCGCTAAGGCGAACCGAGCCTAAAACACCATGTCGTTGGGACAAGGCTTTCATAAGTAATTTGTCTATATATTTGTTGGATTCCTTGACTTTGCCGTCGTCGTTGGAACCTGAAAAGCACATTAGGTGGCTTTGAGGTTAACAAAAATGTGCTGACAAGTGCGGAAATTTGTGTGAAACACTTTATACGAAGGTCGTTTATGGTTGTCAGGATTTTATTTCTTCAAATACAATAGAAAATTCGGGAGGTACGAAACTACATCAGGCATTCCAAAGTATTCACCCTGCACATCTAAGCACCGCTGCAATCACTGTGGCAACTCTGACGTCTTTGGCGTAGAATCAGGGGTAGGCTTCTGTCGTAGGCACTGCAAAGCTTCTTTCTGGAGGGCTTCATTCGAGTGGAAAGTCTTTCTTCCAACGTGATCTTTAGGGGCCCAAACAAATGGCAATCACTTTCGGCTAAATGTGGGCTGTAAGGTGCGTGAGGGGCGCCTTCCGGCGCGTTTCGGGAAGGAGTGGCGACCGTCATTTCAGCAAACCACTTGCTTTTCTTTGGCGGCGAGGAAACGTCGCCAGTTCCATGCTTCTTCTTTTTGTCTCTCGGGTGAAATGGTGCATCCAGGTTTCATCACATGTGATGATTTATTTTGAAAATTCGTCCCCCTCGGATTCAAATCGGTTCGGCACCTGCTCAGAGACTGACATGCGCGCTCCCTCCTGGTCACAACTGCCGTCGGGGAAGCCATCCCGTGCAGACTTTTCGAAACTGTAAGTGCTCGTGAATGATTGCCTCCACACTGTCGACACAAATATTCCGCTTGGCGTCTAATTTGTATCCCATTGTTTTTTTTTTTTTTTCGTTCAGTCTTATTGCTGCATTTTGTCCATCGATCTGTCGACTTGAAAAGATTATCATCGCTCCTGCCGTCCAATCAAATACAATACATTTTTCAGTCATCACCCTGTTCCCCCGCCACCAAATAACGAGTTCTCATGCAATTATTTACCAAGAACATAACTGTGGGCTCTTCTATTCCTCAGCCATCATTATTGGACGTCATTTGGCCCTTTATGCCATTTACTACTTCCGATAATCAGGTCGTTCTGTCTGTTTACTTACCACTCGTAATCTATTTTCGTTCTCCTGCACTTTTTCGGGGACTCGAAATAAACTCACCAGCTGCAATGCAAACACAGAGAAGAACTGGCATGATGTTCATCCTTGCGGGCACCTGGAGCAGGGGGAAAAATTATTTTTGCGCAGGAACAGAATGAAACCGCGAGCATAGTGCGCTTCTAGTGTTCCTGTTTGTGTAAAGGAGCCTACCTCCATAGGTAGCTTCCCTGCGTGATGACAATACACAGATTCTACAATACGAACAATCAGTCACATCCGTCATACAAGGCACTTGCACCGGCGTTTGTATATCCTAAAGGGGCTATGAACTCTACGAAGCTAACCCGCTGATTGTGTGAGATCCAAACAGCGATTTTAACTTGTTGGCTGTGACACCTTTTGTAAAGATGAATTTGATAGGTTCGTATCTTCACCACACATGTAGCACGCCGCTAGCCAATCATCATCCCGAATGACAACGTGCTCTTGTACAAGAACGTTTAGCATCAGTCACCGCTCGCTCGCGTAAGAGAGAGAGAGAGAATTCTCTAACGTGTCTACACCGCTCTCCTGGAAAAAGAAAAGAAAGCAACTTCCCCTTTCGCTTTGCAAAACCCTTCCCATGATGATGACATCACTCCCTGTGCGTTGAGAGTCCACCGCAAATGGTGCATGATCCTTCCCCTTTGCAGATGAACTCTCAGTGGGAAATTAGGCCTCACGGCAGCCCGTAGAGGTGATGCTACGTCACGCGCCTGACAGTATGGTCGTTAGCGCCGCACAGCTCGCATCTGCTTCGTAGTTGCGTAAAGTTAATTATCTGCAGTAAGAAGACACAACGCAGGGAGAATGTGCAGGGTAGGCCCTGAGAGACTTGTTGGTGAACTAATTTAGCTAGGATTTTAACTCTAACTTTTAAAACTGACCACAATCTGATATCGGCGTGTTTCGAAAGAAAAAAAAAACAGGGAGAGGTCACTGAAGCGCAGACATAAATGTAGAACCGTCCGTATTACTGCTGGTCTTTGCCACAAATGTTGGGGATACGCTTCTTCCGATGGCTTTTTATATTGGTCCCGCGAAGGGCGTTTCTCAACGCATACATAATGTCAACTTTCTTTCAGCTATTTAACCATTCGAAAGTCGAGACCTACAAACACTCGTAAAGTCGAATATGGTAGCGGAAACAAATAAGCTGTGCTGTAGACTTACCACGTTGTTCGAAGTAATGAACATGAAATGACCAAGCTGTGCGCGTTCACAAGAGGCACATCCGTTCCAGCCGATATTGTGCCCCAATTGATTACTTAACGGTGGGCCGGAAGTTTGAGTTGTCGCTGCTCGGTTAACGGAGCTAAACACGGCATCTTTAATGGGTAAGACGTGATCGGTTCTATGAATGAGCGAAGGGCTATTGAACACCTTGTCAGCTTACATTCCTTTTTTTTCTTCTAATATCATCGTCAGCATCATCAACGAAAATTAAAAAGGAGCTCCGTCGTGGCCAACACATAGCAGTAACGGTATCAGTATGTGTGTATCAATCAGCAACAATGACAGCCAAACAAAACAGTCGCGTCTAATACTCGCGTTTGTGTTGTATGAATTGAGAACGGGGAAGTTGAGTTTGTCCCGAGTCGAATTGTGCTGATTGAACACAAGGAAGCATCAACATCATCCCCTTCCTCTCTTCGCGCCCCGCCTACAGCATGATGAAATGAACATGCCTGCGAGAATGTATACCTGCATGCTGCCATCAGGATCGTGTTCTCAACGGCCGTAGCCAATCACGAACGTGCTTTCAGCCGTCATAGCCGTGAAGACCAGCCACCGTCAACAGCATGGGCAGCCACTGTCGTCCGCGCGTAGTAAACGTCCCCGCGTACTAAATGGGGCAACAAAATAAAGCACGAAACGGTTCTATAGTATTCTTGACCAATTTTCTGGACAGCTTGCAGCACCTTTAGTCGACAGTGTCATATTTGCAAAGTTGGCTGCAGTCATTTGCAAGTCCTTGAATTCGCCGGAAGGATCGCAGTAGCAGACGTATTCCGACTTAACGTATCCACGTAGCGAAGATATTGAGAGGGGGCATTGAGCAGGACCTCTGTATCTCGGTGGCGTTGGCGCGGCACTATAATAATTGACCTGGACAAAAGTGATGATACGGGCACGCTAAACGCGGGAGCTCTTGAGCCGGTCTGACGAAACGGAAACTGGAAGAAAAAGGAAACTGAAGAGAATGTCCAGGTGCCTGAAAACTAGGACACGAACTACTCAAACTACTCGTAGTAGGCACTTACATTTCTGCGGGGTAAGTAGTATAGGGACTCGCAGCGTTAGGGACGCGTACAATAGCGCGCTGTCTTGATATGTAACGTGCACATACCCCATGTATTTTGCGCTCAAAGAAACGTCATGTGTATGGGCGTCCACAGCGCGCACCGCGGTGTGTACCGGGGAATGAGGCAACGGGGGTTGTGTGGGGGGGAGGGCATGAAGCATATCGTACCACACTACTGATACTATGAATGCAGTTGCTGCATCCTTAAGAGGACGCATAGGTTCCTGTTGACTTCGGAACTATAATATCATGTAAATGCGTTGCAGCCACTGACCTAAATTCCGCTGGAGAATTAGATATTAAGCGTTATCTGTCGCAGTTGTAACTTGTCGCGCTGTGTCTACAAGCAATGAGCTGTTACACTATAGGCTGTCAACGTCAACTGCCTGTCTGCTGCTTCACGGAATACCTTCATGTCTAGCACCGGCCAATTGCGCATTTACAATGGAAAAGGTTTCGGGATTTTGGCACTCTCTTGGCTCTCAAGCCTCTCGTAGTTTAGATGCGCACTATGGGCGCGCTAAGAGGTCATGTTTCTATGATCTAAGGTGCGTGTCACACATTTCATAGGTAAGCGATGTCAACATAACTTCTCTGCAGTCGATCGCGGCCGCACCGTTCACATTGGCAACCATCCTCGGGCCTTGGCCTAACAAGATCGACCATCGCCTAGCTCTTGAGTGCTTCCAGATTTTTCTCCGGCACACCGGACTCTTCTCTACCAGGGTTGCAGAGTTGCCACTCCAGAGTTGGAATGACTAAGCAATCATTCCAGATTTAGCACAGCCCGGAATGAAATTGGAATAGAATGGCGGAAACTGTCCTAGGAATGGGATTGGAATGGTCTGGTTGCCCCGGTGCAGTTTTGGTTTCAACGTGCTGGTTTCTGCCCTCGCACCCTTTGCACCACACCAGCACACGATCAAGAGTGAAATAACCTTGTCTTTGTGCTTTTTCCGCGCTTGGTAATGTCTATCTCCTCTAGCACTGCTGGACTTGCCAGTATGGTTGCCGGTCCTTTTCTTTTATTGAGGGAATTAACGGAACGGAATTGGGTTGCCAATCCATTCTAGGAGTGGTAACTGACCATATACCTTTTCATTCTGAGGAATTGAAAGGAATGGAATTATCGCAAATCTCCATTCCTCGGAATGGAATCGGAACGGAATGAGAGACCCCATTACGCAACCCTGCTCTCTACCCAATGATGTGCCTGCGTACCTGTGTGCTCTGTGTGGTGTTTTTGCCTAGCATTCTGTCGATGTTGTCTCACTGATTCCACTGACTATCGACCCCTATTCAGCACCGCTGAACATCTCACCATCAGGACACATCTAATCCTGCCCATTGCGCATGGAGTAGTGGGCCAAACCTCGTGTGGTGAATTTCCCCATTCATCATTATTAATTCATCTCATGTTGTAATTTCTCTGCACTATATACAAGAAGTAACTTTTTATATTAAATGCTGTTCTCAGATTAGGGGGACGGGGTGAAAATCGGGCACTATTTTTAAATCTGTAACTCGGGAAGAAATCGGGCACTAATTGTGTCTTCAGGTGTTTTTGGTTTCTCCTCTTGATTATTAAGTCCTATCGTAATCTCTTTTTCTTGCGGGCAGTGTCCTACCAGAGCTAATCCCCGAAGACATAGACAGTGCTGACACACATGGGTCTGCGGGTCTACGTGCACCATTCTTACATGTGGCAACCTTTGTCCGTCTTCAGAGGACACGTTACTTGAGGACTTCATAGTGACTAGAATCCAGGGAGAAATTGTGTTTATACCGCATTGGTCAGAGGTAAGTTCGGGGGTGGGGGGGGTATAACCGGATGGAATCGGGTACAACCAGAAAAAGTCAATGTTTTACTATGTGTCACTCTGTACGCAGGTGTGAGGAACCTGCTGTGGCAAAAGGGTGTCGTTGTATGCGTCTACAACACTTTCGGCAGCAGTACAGAGTTTCGTACGCTACGCATTTGCGTGTGTAATGGATAGCGTTCGTGGTTCCGCGCATGCGCAAAACACAAAGAGAGCTTCGCGCAGTGCGCAGAACCCCCGCAACAGCCCTTGCGTACGGAAAGACGATAGCGTACGATGCACTAAAACCTACTATTATCTTAGGCCTAATAATAATGCAGAAAAAGATTTAGAAATAAGGTATAGCCATTCCGTCCGGAGACGGCCATCGCGTTCGGCACCTGTCTGAGGCACATTATAGAGGGTGCTTGCACTGACGTGTCCAGAAACTATATTTAACGCGAGCGATAGAAGAAAAGCAAGTGGAACTTTTCTGGTGCTTGAGTAAGAAACAGGTACTGCTTCACTAGTAGCACCTGTTTTTTTCGTCAAGTAGCTGAGAAGTAGCGCACGTTAGAGCAAACACCCAGTATATTATGCATGAGCTTGAAAGCAAATAATATACATTGTGTTGTTAGATATTTTATTCGCATCTCTGGGTTTTTGAGGCCTTACGTACGTGAGGGCATCGGCAGGGGATCAACCCGAACAGCGGTTTCAAGGCCACACTTCAGTTGACTGTAGAGGAAGCTGTCAAGTTTTTCCTTGATGTGTTTTTCCAATTCTTTCTGAAGCTTGCTTTTCAGATCGTAGTACACATCATTCAAGGAATCGGAGTAGCTCATGTCGAGGTTGTAAGGCATCACACTCCAGGAAGACAAGGTCGGTTGACCACCTGAAAGGCAGGATACCGAGGGACTGGTTACCTGATAGCTAGCAACTGCTCACAAATGTTTGCGCTACCAGCGGTATCAAGAAATCAGTGTATATAACATACGAATATAACATATTTCGCAATTTTCTTTTTTTTACAACATACCTTCAGGCCTAAGTCTACAACAGGAGGGTGGTAGAGTGCTGGACAAGAGTTTACGGAATACGCACACTCTGAGTGACAAGCTGGCAGCGAATGGGACCGTAAAGAGTTGCAAACCCGTAACTCGGTTACATGAGCACATGTATGTAAGTCGTGCTCTGCCATTCGCATCTAGCGTATCATTCTGAAGAAGGAATGCGCTGCTGCGTGTCCGTGAACTTTTGTCCAGCAATGTAGCAGAAACATGGAATAAACATATTCATATCGATGAAAAATGTCTTCCTAAACATATCATGAATGAATCAACACTATGGGGGGGGGGGATATGTTTATTAAGAAAAAAGAAAGGAAAGGTCAGCCAGACGGAGGTCGGCTTGCTATTCCAAAAAAATGGAAAGTGGGGAAAGAAAAGAATAAGAAAAAGAAGGAAAGAAAAGGGGAAGATAAAGAAGAAAAGAAATGATGAGGGAAAGAAGAAAGGAAAGGGGAAGCAAAGAAGAGAAGAAAAGAAACGGAAAAGACAAAGAAAAACACTATGGCAGTTTAACACGTCATACGGAAACTAGTTCCACTGGTTCACTGTCCGGGAAAAAAATTAAAAACCGAAACAATCTACGAGGAACTGATATTCTTGAAGTTGTTTATCATGAGTACCCAGTAGCTGCCTATACCAACGAAAGGTTTTAGTGTAGTGGGGTTCGTAGGTACGCAATATATCTCTCTCAATACAGTATAGAAGCTTTAACCTATTAATGTCAAATCTTTTTACCATCGCCCGAAGACACGGCTTACTGCGTAAAGACGGTACAGACAGCGTTAAACTATACGAATTGTAAACAAACGCACAACGTTTCTGTAACGTTTCTAATTTAGATATAGCGTTTCCAGTGTATGGATGCCACGCAGTGCACGCATATCCTATAGTGGGCAATATTAAACTTTTGTACGCCACGATCTTAGTTTCGGGTGCATCGAACTTAAAGTCCGTTTCAAAAACCACAGTTTTTTTAACAAGCTTGTTCAAATACCCTTTCCAGGTGCAAGTTATAAGAAAGATTGGATTGAAGGTGGACACCGAGGTATTTAAAACATTCAACGTCATTAAGCGTTGTACCATTAATGGAATAAATAAACACATATTTTTTCTTTCTAGGATAACACTCATGGCCACACTTTTCGCAACATTAAACATTAAATGACATTTGCCATTGCTCACACCGACCTGCTATATTTGCTAGACAGCTGTTTAAGTTAATTTGGTCTTCCATGGAATTTACTTCGGTGTACAGCTTAGAGTTTGATAGAAACACCACTGTTACATATATCAATCAAGTCATTTATAGAAGAGACAACAGGAGGCCATGGACGGAGCCCTCAGGAACTCCTGAAGCAACCAGTTATATCTCAGAAACCGGTAATGCTTGTAAATGTTCACGCTACCACCGGTAACAAGAAATCACTGAACCACGAATATGACACTGTTTGGAGTCAACACGAGTCGAGCTCGTTCTGTGCTGTCGGGAGTTCTTTCGGTCTTTCCGTCGCAATGCACTACATCCAAACCAGCTCGCCCAACAATATATGCTAAGCTGCCGGTATTTTATCGTTATTTTGAAAGATGTTATACTCGCCCTCCATGCAAGACACGATCTGTGTGCTTCTGTGCATACTTAGAAACTGACACTTTGAATGAAAGCAACATTTTGTGACTTCCTTACCTGGTGCTCCGGACACCTCGATGAAAGCCTTGGCGTCCGTCATAACAGCTTCAGCTGTGATTTCATCCTGATGGGAATCGGTGGTGATAAATCCTCTACGTTTCTCGCGGGCGATTTTTCCTCTGTAGTTGGCTGTAACGCCGTTTAGAGAAACGTAGCAGGACAAGACAACAGTGTTAAGTTGCCACGTGGGCGGTGAACAGTCTCCGAGTCTTTTGAGTCCGTGCAGATCGCTGACGGTGCCGTCGCCCATAATCACTTCCACCTGCTTCTGTTTCCGCATTCTGATATATCGTTTCGTCAAATGGTCCCCGTGGGGCAGGTGGCCTCCGGACGTCGAGGTGCTCTTTGCAGACGTCCCTCGCATTTGGTGCAGAGCAAGAGTTTCTCGTTTGCCAATCCTAAGATCTGAGTTCTTGTCGATCTTGATCCAGAATCCATCGAGACGCGACCCTCCTAAAACTCCGCCTCTTTGTGGGAAGGTTTGCTGGAGTAATTTGTCCATATATCTATTGGATTCGTCGACTTTGACGTTGGCGTTGGAACCTGAAAGATATATCAGTGGTACGTTCTGATAAAATTACTTTGCTTATGCCGCGCACTAATTTCTTTAATTTTTGCTATATAGCCAGTTTCCACGCATAGAGAGTCTTTGCTGTCTTGCTTGAGGTGTGCGAGGTTGTCTCCTATGGCACCGCCTATTTGATATGTTCAAATAATGCTACGTGGACCCTTGAGCGTCCCGTCATTCAACCTGCAATCCCGGACCTTCCATGAAAACAAGAATCTCCTCTAGAAGTAGCTCATCAGCTCTTGGCACATAGCAACTCTACCTACACTTGCTGTCGTCAAATCCTCACAGATGCGTCTGTGATGTGCATGTGACACATCAGGAGCAGCATTTTACGTCACAGGTACGGACCTCCAACAAGCCTACACGTTGCCCTATCCTGTGTCCTCTACTGGGGCGGAACTGTATGCCATCCTCGCAGTCGTAGAACACATTGCTGGCTTGCCACCCGAGAAGTCCTGGGTTGTCCTCACAGACAGCAGGGCGTCCCTCCTTCTTTTGCTGTCTTCCCACCCCAACATAATATGTGGCCTGCCCACCATGATCATCCGGGCATACAATCGGCTCTGTGCAAATGGTCACGTTCTTTCTCTGCACAACGTGCTGCACAAGTTGTGACTCATGCCACTGTACATCTGCGCCTTAGTGTCCCTGCTTGCCGTATGCCTATACGCCGCCGGTGTGCTGCTCGTGCCCAAGCGTTCAGAGCTGAGGCTGCCTGGCTTTTGTCTCGTGTGATCAAATCAATATTATTATTACTTTGAAGGGGTGTGTGCTGCTCCGCTTTACAGATAGCACATATACGTTCTGGGAAATCGTGGCGGGCCAGGAATGTTGGTGGACATGAGATACTTAATGAATTGTGCTTAATTAAAGGTTCGCCAGCCGTGGGATTCCAAGCCACACGAAGCCAATCATTGGAAAACCTCAATTGATCCGGTGACAAATTCAATTTCTCCTTCGTTTTAACTTTTAAAAGCAAACGCAAACCCCACCCTACCATCGGAGGTGATAGTTACCGGAGTTTGAGGTATCTTGTACTGTAACAATGTAATTAATGTTTTCGGTAACTTCTAACTTAACTCGGTATTTTTGCCACCCGTGGTAACTTTCAGAGGAACTCGTTTCTTTTTCAGGTAACTTTGCCAAAGTAGCTTAAGGCAAGTTTCAAGTTACTTTAAATTCGCTTTTCACTCACATCCACATATTTTCTTGCTTTCTCTCCGGTTCTTTCATGGCATTTTATGCCATTAAAACGTGATTTTCAATCAATGACAGTATTCGGTTCAGGAAGTAAGAACGGAAGGGTTCGAATTGTTGGACATAAACGAAAACGATCTAAGCGTATTGCGCTATTCCGCAGGCAACTTCAGGGTCTAACTCAACTGCTCACGCGCGCTGCACCTGTGTAGAGCTATTTTGTGTCCGAAGTAACTTGGAAGTAACTCGTTCTTTTTTTAAGTAGCTCCGTAACTACGAGTTACATTTCAGTCTGAAGAACTTCGTTATTAACTTAGTTACATTTTTCACACGGTAACCTAACTCGTGAGGACTTCTTTTTGGCGGGTAACTTCTCGATCTATGATAGTTACGCCGCCTTAGCTACCTCCTAATCAATTACAATCAATTACAAGCTAGACTAGGACATAAGGGGCACAACACGTCTTCAGTCGATTCATTAGTTCATCAATTAGATTCACTAGTACACGTCGATTAAATTGTCTGACGACGGGCGACGCTTATTTAGTGAATGCGATGTTTGCCTAGTCGAGTTGATTGTTAATATATTTTTGTTACACCATTTCCCTTATTTTCCTTTTTCGTTTGTATTTATTATTTCGTTTCTGATAATGATTCTATTAACTCTTTAAAGGAGCATTAAAGTGGTATCTAACATGGCCAAAAACTGCTGTCATCTTGTAAAGCAGTATGTGGAAAGCATTCCCACAAAATAGTTCTGTCCAAAGTTGTTTCACCACGGTGCAATTAATTTGGAAAAGCGCTGCCGCGGTGATAGGCCGGAGCGCTTCAACTGCAGACCACACCCACCCTACTGTGACTTTGGTGGTAGAGAGTCCCCCATTCGTCCGTAGGAAAAAAAACGTCTGCTACGAACATTGCGAGCTGTTAGTTGTTGACTTCTATTCTTTATATGATTTATATCACGTTTTCTAACACAAAAAGCATATATGCAGCCTGTGAAAATAAGATTACGATCCCAAGAGTATATCCGTGGCTTCTGTGGAATCTCAGAATTCACAGTAGCAGAAAGCAAGCGATGGCGGCGGTATTGTGGCGCCACCTGTTAGCCACTGAACCAACTGCGCGGTGAAAACTGTCGGACAGGCTGCACACTGCCGGGGAGCACGGGGTTTTCGCTGTACAAGCGCAGTTAATATCGTGCTGCACCACTCGTTCTTCCCGTGATGTCTGCGGTCCCAAACAATCGTGGTTGTGTCGTGGACAGCCTTCAAACCCTCCGTTTCGGACATCACGTAGCAGGAGAACGCATGGCGCCTCCGAAGCGGGAGCCGACGCTCCGGCCTGCGCGATATTGCTCACCTCGATCATGTGATCCCAGGTCCAATGAGGAGCGTCCCCACTTGCGTCACATAGTGACGCGCGTGGTAGCGCTGATCACGTGCCTATCTTGAAGGCGAAGGAGGGCGTTTCGCGCACGGGAGGTTCGGGGAGCTATTGCAGGCGTACCAATTCCGCTACGGTTGCGCTAATTGTGGGAAAACTGTTTTCGGCCGCCTAACATTCCATACTGACCAAAACAAAAAACAGCAAAGTTGTGGGCCCCTAGACTGCTCATTTAACGTAATGGGTGGCAGTGAAAGAGCTCGCCGTGGTCAGTTCACAGAGGTGGGCACGCACTAGGGTTATGAACCGCCATATGCCTTAATGGTCTTTAACGTGAGCGGGGGGTTTGTGGGTGGAGTAATGGCAGGATCGGCTCGCCGTTGTTGACCACACAGTAGTGGGCGTCGCCAAGACTATAGCCAAAAACAAAAAAAAAGAACGAAAAGAAACAGACGGGTGGAGGCTATAGGATGAAGGGTGGAGATGCGTAGAGGGTGCATGAGCGAGTGAGCGGGGAGTGTCTTTAACGTGGCTTGCTTGACCAGCCCATAAACTCACCACTGGCAAGAGCGATCCACAGGAAGAACCAGGCGATCTTCATAGTTGTGTGTGCCTGAAACATATAGAACGAAATTCCCTGTCAACATTGCCAAGGTATAATAAACATGCATATTGTTCTGCCAAGTAGAAAAGTTATCGTGGCAAACAATAACTAGATAACGATGGTGGCATGCGGCATGTATGGGGCTAACGTTGGCAGCTTGATGAGTAAATGACGCTAGACGTGTTTGAAATTCAAACTTACAGATTAAGATGGCTTCTATGGCTGCACGTAGAGAAACAGATACTCATGGAACGATGCGACAGCACCAGAGGACACGTGGTTCGCCGTGTTTGCGGCTCGTCAGCCCTGGGTAGCTGCGCATCGTTCGGGACTGGCAAACCAGGGGTCACTCAGCGAGCGATATACACCTCGGAGGGTGACTGAGCACTCCTCAATGCCACAGTGCAAGCCAGTGAATTATAATGCAGGGAAAAAGCCATTAAAGATACAAGTGACACTAGACGTGTTTGAAATTTTGGAAAAATTTCAAACTCGTCTAGTGTCACTTACTTAGTGTATCTTTAGTGGCTTTTTCCCCTGCATTATATATACAGGGCGTCCCAGCTAAGTGTATACAGATTTTTTAAATATATATATAACACTTTTCAAAGATGAAATCAATTGCAATATAGCATATGCTGAAGGGCACTCCCTAGCACGGCATTAGCAAAGTCCAAAGGCAATGTCTTAATTAACTTTCATTAATTAACTTGTTAATTATAAAAGCTACAAAGTTGTCCCAATGAGAACATCTGTTCCTTTCGGTCACCTGATATCGTAGCCGTTTCCAGAACAAAACTCCGTTCGGTAGATCGCCCGCAAAAAATTCGTGAAGGAACGCCATATTTTTCTTTATTTTGTTCATTGCGCTTCTTAGAAGACGCGTATTTCCTTCATCCCCAACGTGAGAGGGGGAAGGAGCACAGTGCCGCCTCATGCATCGAAGATGAGCTTTAACTTGCGGAAACAAAACACAAACAAAAATGTATCGGGTGACTTTATCGGAACTGGCCTTATCTTGGGTTGCATGTTCTGTTTCCTTTTAATCTTTTTCCAGGACGCGAGAGGCGATAGTGTGCTCTTTCTCCCTCTCACCTTGGGGATGAAGGAAATACGCGTCTTCTAAGAAGCGCAATGAACAAAATAAAGAAAAAAATGGCGTTCCTTCACGAATTTTTTGCGGGCGATCTATCGAACGGATTTTTGTTCTGAAAACGGCTACGATATCAGGTGACCGAAAGGAACAGATGTTCTCATTGGGACAACTTTGTAGCTCTTATAATTAAAAAGTTAATTAATGAAAGTTAATTAAGACATTGCCTTTGGACTTTGCTAATGCCCTGCTAGGGAGTGCCCTTCAGCATATGCTATATTGCAATTGATTTCATCTTGGAAAAAGTGTTATATATATATTTAAAAAATCTGTATACACTTAGCTGGGACAC
The DNA here is from genome assembly GCF_037126465.1 of Ornithodoros turicata. Lineage (NCBI taxonomy): Eukaryota > Metazoa > Arthropoda > Arachnida > Ixodida > Argasidae > Ornithodoros > Ornithodoros turicata. The sequence goes on from NC_088206.1 coordinate 65,524,014, forward strand.
CCTGTATATATATATATATATATATATGTGTGTGTGTGTGTGTAAGGAAAGAAAAGTAGCAGAAGCTCTTTGGCTGCACGTTGAACATGTGTTTATAAGTCCCGAACGTCGCCACACCAGCACTGGACAGCTGTTTCGGCCTTATTGGGCATCACCAGCAATGCGTAGGTGGGCGACGTTTGAGCGAGTGGCGTCGGAAGGTCACGTGGAACGTGATGGCCTCCCGTCAGGGTGAGCGACCCACCTCTGAAAGCCAAGTGCAAAGAGGGAGAGAAAGGGAAAATAGCCAAAGCTCGGTGGCCGCCCATGGAGAATATTCTCCACTCCCAGAAGTGCACGATAAACTTATAAACAGGTAAGCGTATAAGTTCACAAGCAGCTCTACATTAGTTGCTTGTTTGTTACAACTATACTGCGAGCGCTTTATGACTCTGCGGTCAGGAATCACTCTGAAAAACGGCACGAACTTGCTCTCGAAACGGGAAACCCTGCAAGGTATATGCCTAGCGATTGCGTTGTTCGTGAGTCACAGCAATGAGATTATATAATACATTTCCGAGTAGTACATGTTTTCTAGCGTCAACGCATGAAATAAATATGTGAGTGCCACCAAATGCCCACCCAGCGATTTCTTACGTCTTCTTTAGTTTTTTAGTCTACTACTCGTAACCGCGCCTTGCAACGTCAGACGAGGATAGCGACCCTAACGACCAAGAAATGCATACTTACAGAGTTACTTGTCAAATGTTGCGGGCGGGAGAATTAATCGTCGCTTTAAAGACAAGGCTATGCGCCCTGTTTGACGTCATCTCTGAAACAATGAGCTCACTCGACAGGAAACCGAAGTTCGAGTGCTTCCCGTAAAGTTTGCAGAACCGGGTTTGCCGTATATGTGCCGATAAATGTTGGTTGCAATACACGTCATTGATGCACGTTGAGTAATTTGAGATTATGGAAGGTAACTGTTTTTTTCTCCCACTCTCTCTCTAATGTATATTTTACCTTTTTACCCGTGAAGTAGATTCACAACTTACACGTATCCACTATGACCTGTGCAGAGGCTAAGCTCCCGACTGCCATGGGTCAGACAGCACATTATATGCTCCTCTTGCACCGTCCAGTTAGTGCAGGAAGTCGATGCCATGTGTGACAACGCGGTAACTCTAGTTGGGTCTTCGAGAGGGCTTTCTGCCCACGTTTCTCTTAAATGTCAAGACACAAAACAAAAAGAATACAAAGGAAACAGCACAGATTTCGTAATCCTTTGATCGACTTACGTAGTGTCCAGCATATCTACAGGGACAGTGGTGTTCAATACCAACCTGGAAACGTCGAGCATGCCGTCATCTATCAGACAAGCGTCGTGTGAGAACTTCCGTAACAAAGAAACGTGCAGCTACGACTGCTCTCGTAATTAATCTAGCTGTGTAACTACCAATGTCTCATATTTACCACAATAGACAAATGTTCGTAGAGTCGTTCATATAGAGACCTTCGCAACAGTTCTCTATGAAGCACCAAAGATGCGTGCTCCTCCTCTCCATCTGCCTGCCGCCATATCACGTAGGCTAACCGCACTGTAATGCACCAAGAACACCATCACCACCAAAACGATTTCTGTACTTCACGACGAAAGATGGTTTCTTGCAGCGGATGATTAGTTTCTTTTAATGCTTTTTTTCTGAAGTGGCATTTTGCTCACGCTTCATAAATCATCGCCGAAGGAGAACGCCTTATTCGGGTGCATACTGTTCCCTCGGCATTTCCCGGCTGCCTCCTCGAACGTTGAACGTTTCGGTTGTTTCGGTTTGAGCCAACTGTGTCGCCTCCAAACGGCGATTTTAACTTTTTGGCTGTGACACCTTTTTTATAGATGAATGTGATAGGTCCGTATCTTCACCGCATATAGCACACTGCTAGGCAACGATCATCCCCAATGAATTCTGGCTCCTGGTTCATTGATAACCTTAGCCATTATGTACGGCATTATGGCTCCTGCTGTGGCGAAAGGGTGGCGCTGTATACACTGTTTTCGAGCCAGCCTCACACCCAGCGCTTTCGCACCGAGCACACTCCAGCAAGGAGGAAAGCGATGCCAGGGAGGAAGCACACGACACGTGTGCTTTCCTTCTCTCTGGCATAGGCAATAAACAGTTTTCAACGTGCTCCCCCCGGCTAGACGGCGCTGTGATTTCAACATGGCGGCGTCCACGGGAAATTGGTGTATACGTCGAAAACACCTTCGGCAACATTAGGAGACGGGTAGAAATCCAGCGAACCGGTAGGGAAGTACGAAGGGAGTTGCCTCAGGACGAGAGTCGCTGATATTTCGAGCAGACACTGTTCTTCTTCGTCTTCTTCGGCAACGTTAGAGCGTTTTAGTGCGTCGGGATAGTGGCGGGACAGCGTACGTAGGGGATAGCGTTCGTGGTTCTGCGCAAGCGCAAAACATAAAGAGAGCTTCGCACAAGTACGCAGAACCACGACGCTATCCCTTGCGTATGCGAAGGCGATAGCGTAGGATGCACACAAAAAAACACTATTATATTAGGCCTAAAAATAATGTATGAAAATATTTAGAATTGAGACAGTCATTCAGTCGGGATGAGGAGACGGCGATTGCGTTCCGCACCTGTTTGAGGCACATTATATACGTATGATGCATGAGGTTGAAAGCGACTAATATACATTGTGTTGTTAGATATTTTATTCGCTTCTCCTGGTTTTTGAGGCCTTGTGTGCTTCAGGGCATCGGCAGGGGATCAACCTTAACAGCGGTTTCAAGACCACTCTTCAGCTGGCCATACAGGAAGCTGTCAAGTTTTTCCTTGATGTGTTTTTTCAATTGCTTTCGAAGGGAGCTTCTCAGATCAGAGTCGACGTCGTTCAAGGAACGGGAGTACCCCATATGGAGGTCGTAAGGCATCACACTCCAGGAGGACAAAGTCGGTTGGCCACCTGAGAGGCAGGATACCGACGGATTGGTTACCTGATAGCTAGCAATCAGCGGTATCAAAGAAATCACTGGCACATCGTTTCGCTTTTTCCTTTCTTTTTTTTTACAACATACTTCCAGCTCTGTAAGGCTACTATAGGAAGGTGGTACAGGTTCCGACAAAAGTTTAACGGAACACGCGAACGATGTATTTTCTGCTCGGTGCGCGACACCCTACCGGCGTGCGGAAATGGGCTCGTCTACTCGTTCACAGTGGCGAGCGAGTGCGCTGGCAGAGACACACCGCGGTAGTTTCGGTATCTCTTCAATGTGCTCGAAAGGCGGTTTGAATAGACCTCTACCGAAGAAACGTCACCGTGACGTAATCATGACGTTGCAAGACATAGTGAAACCGAAACAGCCCGGGCGGAGAACACCGCTGTTTCACAAAGCGATGTTCCTTCACGTGGGTCGCGGGTGGATTCTTTGTATTAGTGGTACACACAAATGAGCTCATATTTTTAGTCGCTTTCGGGCCTTCAACTGTTCATTCGCGTTCCCAGTCCACCGTGGAAAGAATAGAAGGCTTCACCACAAGAGCTGCATCGTCTGAAAGTCAATGTCATAATCCTTGGCGGAAAGTGGTTTGTTGTTACGACTTAGTTCGCGCTGGCTTTGTATATAGAGACACCACGTGCACTCGGAGAGAAACTCGTGCCGTTCAAGCTTCTGCAGATGGAAGAACCCGGTGGCCACCTTTAGAAACGGTATCGGAAAGATAGGGCTGCCGATAGAATGGAGCAGAACGAGGCCATAAAACTAATAATATGTAAACAATTACAAAAAAATCTTAAAATATGAGAAAACACATTTAAATTTCGCTTTCTCGCGCATTATTGATTTTTTGCTATAGTAGTTCCACTCTACCAAGGTGGCGGCGCTGTTTCACCATCTGACGTCACTTGTTTGTAAACAGGGATAGGTCTCGCTGCCGGCGCATTCCACCCCCCCCCCCCCCCCTGAACGAGTGAACCAGCCCGCTTCCGCTTGCCGTAAGGGTGTCGCACCGACGCTCGCGTGCTCCGTAAGCTCTTGGCGGCGCCTCTACAGTGCTGGACAAAAGTTCACGGAACGCGCACCGGCTCATTCGTTCCTCAGTGTGCCACGCTATAGCAGCGAATGGGACCGTACGGTGTTGCAAGCAGATAACTCGGTTATCTGGGCACATATCTGTAAGTCTGTGCTCTTCCGTTCGCTGCCTGCGTGCTGCGTGTTCCGTGAACATTTGTCCAGCACTGTACAACAGGCAAAGAATAAACATATTAAGATCGATGAAAAATGACTTCCTAAACATGTCATGAATGAATCAACGCTATGGAAATTTAACACGTCATAGGGAAGCTGGTTCTATTGATTCACTGTCCGGGGAAAAAATTTGAAACCAAAACAATCTATAAGTAACTTATATTCTTCCAGTTGTTTATCGTGAGTGCCCCGTAGCTGCCTACCAACGAAAGGTTTTAGTGTAGCGGGATTCGTCGATATACCTCTTTCAATACAGTACAGAAGCCTCACCCTATTGATGTGAAATCTTTTGGCCACAGCCTGTAGACCCGGTGTAGTGCGTAAAGCCTGTATACAGACAGCGTTGAACTGTACGGATTGTAAACAAAATGCAAAACCTTATTCTGTAACGTCTTTAATTTATGTATAGCGTTTTTATTGTACACGCAGGCCACACTGGGCACGCATATGCTATAATTGGCAATATTAAAATTTTGTACGCAACGATGTTAGTTTTAGAGTGCACCAAACTTAAGGTCCGTTTCGGAAACCATGTTTTCTTTTTGTGTTTTTTTTAAAGCTTTTCAAATACCATTTCTAGGTGCAAGTTATAACGTAGAACGTGAATAAAATCAATGTGCAACTTCCCGGCGATGCGTACTTTCGCAAATGCTCCGGCTATTACGTTTTTGAGATCACGTAACCTACGTGACTTACTCACTTCCTCCCGCTGTAATCAACACACTTCCGGTTGCACTCCACGCAGCAATAACCGCTGCCTAACTTCCTTATTTATTGCACCATCAACCTCTACCTCCAGCACTGTTAATGGCTTCAGTTTCTCTATTCGACAGTCCCTTCACTGTAACTCATTCAATGTCTGCTATCTGATTACATGGGAAATGTGCAATAAACAATATATAGGCGAAACACGTAACACTCCCGGTGAAAGATTTCATAGCCATAAATCAAATATCGTTAATAAACGTCCGTCACCTGTATCGCTACATTTTCTTCATTATCATCATTTTAATCATTTATTGTTGTTGTTGTTGTTGTGCTTCCGGGTCATGACCTGCATACTCATTTACTTATCACAATTTTAGAATCCGGCTACATTACTGACATCAAGCGCAAAAATCGAGAATCCTATCGAGAATCATTTCGAAATTCGCAACGTTGCAACCGCACGGCATCAGCGTGTACGGCAGCGGAACACAGTCCTTTATACTGTGAGTTTATTTATTTCTAATTTTTCTTGTAGGAACTTTTTGTATCTGTCATTTTTCATATGTTGCACAATGATACACAATCAGTAAACCACGAACTCCGCACCATTTCCACAGAGCCCGGGGTCCCTTAGTCCTGGTGGTCCGTGCCCTCAATCCTTCGCCCTTGATTCCCAAAAACGCATTCAAACGGTTTTATTTTGTTAACTGGCCGCTGTGCCTTTTCATATGATGTGCATTGGTTTCCTCCCCGTGTACCTCCTACCCATCTGTACATGTCTGTCCGAACTTGAATAGCCACCTCCTATGGATTGCGTTTTGCGTTTGTCTCTCTTTGTATTGCATTTGTTTGTATTTCTCTCAACCGTCACCCATTTCTCTTGTACCATGTGACGTGACTTCGATATATCCTTCGCCGCTTGTAACAGGTCCTCAAACCTGAAGAAGTGCAGCCTACTGCACAAAAGTGGTCCAAACCAGCACGCCCAATATTATATGCTAAGCTGCCGGTATTCTATCGTTATTTTGAAATATGCCATATGCGTCCTTCAAACTATAAGAGAATGTCACGTGACACACACACACACGCTCTGTGTATACTGACACCTTAAAGCAACATTTCGTGACTTCCTTACCTGGTGTGCCGGACACTTCGATGAAAGCCTTGGCGTTCGTCATAACAGCGTCAGCTGTGATTTCATCCTGATGGGAACCGGTGGTGAAAATTCCCGTACTTTTCTGGCGAGCGATTTTTCCTCTGTAGTTGGCCGTGACGCCGTTCAGAGACACGTAGCAGGACAAGACAACAGTGCCAAGTTGCCACATGGGCGGTGAACAGTCTCCGAGCCTTCGGAGTCCGTGAAGACCGCTGACGGTGCCGTCGCCCATATTCACTTCCACCTCCTTCTCTTTCCGAATTTTGATAGATCGTTTGGTCAAATGGTCCCCGTGGGGCAGGTGGCCACTGGACGTCGAGGTGCTCTTTGCTGACGTTCCTCGCAGTTGATCCAGGGCAAGAGTGTCTCGTTTGCCAAAGCTTGTGTTGCCAATCTTAACCTTTGACTTCTTGCCGACCTTGATCCAGAATCCATTGAGACGCGTCCAGCCTAAAACTCCGCCTCTTTGTGGGAAGGTTTGCTGAAGTAATTTGTCCATATATCTGTTGGATTCGTCGACTTTGACGTCGGCGTTGGCACCTGAAAGACATATCAGTGGTAGGTTGCGATAAAATTACTTCGCGTATAACGTGCACTAATTTTTCCATATCAGGCGAGCCAGTTGGCGCCCATAGAGAGTATTTGCTGTCTTGATTGAGGGGTGCGAGGTTGTCTCCTAGCTATGGCCACTTTGGCCTATTTGCTATGCTTTAATAATTACTGTTATTCTGACGCGACATTGATTGTGATGCTGCTGTATGGGAACAGATACCTCGTCAAGTCACAGTAAAGCGGCTTTTTGTCTCTGCTCCCAAGCAGTCCTCGCCCACACCGAATATCCTCTGGATGTAGGAATAATGCCCTGACGAGTTTGTACGTCCGATGGATGTCCCTGAGATATCCACCGGACTTACAATCCGTTAGGACATCATTCGACCATCCAGATGATATTCGGTGTTGTTGGGGCTGTTATGAAGTCAATATGATTATTACTTAATTTTTGTTTGTTTATTTTCAGTACCCTCGGGGCCACAAGGGCACAAAAGAGGGGAGGGGCTTGGTACATAAATAGAACATAAAAGCACAGTAACACTAAAGGCGCACTGGGCTCTCACAAAGAACACAGAATGCAGCTCACGGGGCAGGGTCGCAGAGGGTAAGCATGTAAGTGCACACTGGTGGGAAAATTATTAGACATAGCAAAGGAGACTGAGCAGTCTGATGCCCTAAAATAAATAACCCGAACCGAAGCAGTATACTCGAGTTTGAGACTCACGAGCGCTCTGTACAGGTGTAGTTTAACGTTAGAAGAGGGCATATACACTCTAAAAACAGAACTTCTGTTTTTAGAGTGCAGAAAGTGCGACGAATAAAATCAAGCGAACTTTGAAGGGGTGTATGCTGCTCCTCTTTACAGGTAGCATATAGAAGTCCCGGGAAACCGTGGCAGGCCAGGAATGTTGGTTAATGAATTGTGCTTGATGAAGAGGGCGCCAGCAGCGGGATTTGAAGCCGCACGAAGCCGATCATTGGAACACCTGAATTCATCGGGTGATGAATCCAATTTCTCCTTTGTTGTAACTTTCAAACTAAAACGTAAACTCTACCCTACCATCGGGGGTGATAGTTCTTAGCTTAGATCTTAGCTACCTCCTAATCAACGTTACCAGCTGTTACCAGCTAGACTAGGGCATCACACTCTAAAGACAGAACTTCACCGCATAACACGCTGTGCGCCAACCATTGCTACGAATGATCGGGTTATCGCGCCTGATTCGAGGAGAGAGGGAGGCGTACGGCTTTTTGTGGCAATTATCATATATCCGAATTGCCACAAAAAGGCGTATACTCCCCCTTCTCTCCTCGAATCAGAAGCGATAACCCTATCATTCGTGGCAGTGGTTGGCGCACAGCGTGCTGTGCGGTGAAGTTTTGTCTTTAGAGTGCAGGGGAACAACACATGTTCAGCCGATTCATTAGTTCATCAATTAGATTCATTAGTTCATCTCGATCAAATTGTCTGACGACGGGCGACGCTAATTTAGTGAATGCTATGTTTGCCTAATCGGTTTAATTGTTCATCTATTTTTGTTACACCATTTTCCTGATTTTTCTTTTTTCATCTGTATTTATTACGTTTCTGATATTGATTTCATTAATTTTTTTAAAGGTAATGTGTGGTAGTGAAAGCTCGCCGTTGTATGTTCACAGAGGTGGGCAACGTCATACGCCCTGAGGAATGTGCGTCCTGGGCAGACTTCTAAGGAACTCTGCAACATATGCCTGAAAGCTCTTTAAGGTGACTTGTACGACCAGCGCAAAAACTCACCAATGGCAAGAGAGATACACAGGAACAACGAGACGATCTTCATTGTTGTGTGTGTGCCTGGAACATATAGGACGAAACTCAGCAGCGTAACCTCCATACCACGTCAACGTCGCAAACATATAATAAGCATACATATTGTTCTGCCATGTGACAAAGTTATCGTGGAAAACAACAACATTTCCGTGTTAGCGCCGCGAAGCAACTGTGGCTATAAGTGACCTACAGATGTGCACAGATGGAGAAAGGACAGAGTAGGGTCTTGTGGGTTAGTATGCGTCCTGGGCTGACTTCAGGGGGAACTGCGCCGACATTCGTCTGGGAAGTCTTCGGAAAACCCAGGGAAAACCTCAGGCAGCACAGCCGGTGACAGGATTCGAACCCGTGTCACCTCCCAGTCTCGCCGTGGAAAGCGATCTTCCTAACCACTATGCCACGGGAGGTGGTGCAAAACCACAACTAGATGATGGTGGTGGCATGGGGCATGTATGGCGCTAGCGTCGGCAGCGTGATGATGCAACTCTGCTTCTTATACTACACGGAAAGCTGACTGTAGGTTGGTCATTTTTCATTTACTTTTCATTGGTCAGAGAGAGTGATAGAGAAAGAAAGGGAAAGCAACCGAAGCTGTGTTGCCGCACGTGGAGAACGTGCTGCACTCCCAGAAGTGCTCAGTGCCTCGGTAGCTCAGACGGTATAACGTGTTGGCTTGCTCAGCTTAAGTTCGCGGGTTCGATCCCGGCCGAGAACGGCAGCAATGTGGGGCAGGTAAACATTGCTTCCATCGGCGTGTGTCGGAGATTTCGTGCTCACGTCAAAAGAACCCCATGTGGTCGAAATTATCCGCAGTCGTGCGCCGCGCCACATGCACCATGTCGCCACACGAGACAGACAAACGTTGCGTGTAACACCATATATGGCACCATTATTTTCAGAAGTGCACGATCAACTCATAAACAGATAAGCTGGCAAGTTTACAAGCAGCTCGTACATTTGCTGCTTGTTTGTTACAACTATACGGCCAGTGCTCTACGACTCTGTGGTCGGGAATCAGTATGAAAACGACCCGAACCCGCTCATAAAACGAGAAAGCGTGAAGCGTACCCGCTCAGCGATTGCGTTGTTCGTGAAATCACGACAAGAAGACTATAGAATACGTTCGCAAATCTAGTACATGTTTCGTAGCATTGGGAATAAAAACGAATCAACGCACGAAATAAATATGCGAATGCCACCAAATGCCCACCCAGCGATTTATTGCGTCTTATCTAGTATTTAACATTAAATCTACTTTATCATTTAATCTACTGCTCGTAATCGCGCGAAGCAACTTCAGATGACGACAGCGACCCTATTAACGACCAAGAAATACATACTTACAGAGTTACTTGCGAAATGTTGATGGCGGGAGAATTAATCGTCGCTTTAAAGACAAGGCTATACGTCCTGTTTGACGTCTTGTGTGAAATAATGAGCCCACTCGACAGGAAATCGAAGTTCGAGTGCTTCCTGTCAAGTTAGCGGAACCGGAGTTTGCCGTATATGGGCCGATACATGTTTGTTGCAATAAATGTCATTGATGCACGTTATATAATGTGAGCTTATGTGAAACAACTGCTTTTCTCTCTCTCTCTCTGATGTACATTTTGCATTTTCACCCATGAAGTAGATTTACAGCACACAAGTATCCACTATGACCTGTGCAGACGCTAAGCTCCCGACTGCCATGGATAAGATGACACATTACCTGCTCCTCTTGCACCGTCCAGTTAGTGCGGGCAGTCGATGGCATGTTGAATAACGCAGTAGCTCTAGCCTACTGCCCAGGTTTCTCGTAAATGTCGAGGCACAAAACAAAAACCAAACTGCGTCTACTTCGTCATCCTTGGCACAATTTACTTTCGTTTCCAGTGAGTGTCCCGAGACAGTGGTGTTCAATACCAACCTGCAAATGTCGAGCATGCCCTCAACCATATCAGAGAAGCGTCGTGTGACTGCTTCAGTAACAAAGAAACGTGCAGGTACGACTACTCCCCTAATGTATCTAGCTGTCTAGCGACCAATGCCTCGTAGAGTACCAATATTCGTAGAGGTGTTCATATAGAGACATTCACAACAGTTCTCTATGAAGCCCACCAAAGACGCGTGGTCCTCTTCTCCATCTGTCTGCCACCATACCACGTAGGCTAACCGCACTATAATACCCATACCAAGAACACCACAGTCACCAAACGTTTTCTGCGCTCGATGAAAAAAAAAGATACTTCCTTCAGCGGATGATTAGTTTTATTTTAATCTTTTCTTTCTGAAGTGACATTGCTCAGGCTCATAAATTACGAGCTCTCTCGAGTGCTCACGCTCCATAAATCATCACCAAAGGACAACACATTATTTGGGCGCATATTGTTCTCTCGACATTTCCCTGCGTACTCGAACGAGTACAGGACCGTTCCGGTCCCAGCCATTGTGAGCCAGACTACATCGGCTATCGCCGATAGCAGATTTCCTCTTCTGGTTTCTGAAAGAGGTCCTCCCGATAAATGTCCCCTATATAGCACGGTGAAAACTTGACCTACTGAGCATATTCAACGCAGACTTAGACAACCACTCAACTCAACGCGCAGATAACTCAACCACTTAAATAGACCACGTGACTTTGCACTATTTGGCCTTGGTCACCCTTGTGCCATAAAGCACCGAAACACTAAACGCCAAAACTCCACCACTTGTAGGCGGCGGTCGTAAGTCGGATATGTAACGTAATCAACGTTGCCAGTAGTACCATCTTAACACCCTTTGGTTTCCTTTCTTGTAGTGAAGGCCCCAAAGTATAGAGTGGTGTGGTCCGTGACTACGTGAAGTTTACGGGTGCCCCACGTTGGGCGAACAAGATGTAGCAGATGTACATGTAGCTTCTTGAGACCACTTCAATCGTAGAGGGCTCGCTCCAGACTGTCCTATCTCCAGTTTCCCTTCTTGGTCTTCATCTCGGTGTCACTTCTTTCTGTTTGGAATCCCTGCGAGTACGCGGCAACAAACTCCCGCAACAACATGTCATTTCTCAGCCTTGTCGCGAGCCATGTCCATGTTGTCCGTGTCATGCCTTGCAGCAGATACTAATACGGTACCAATAGGCGCGATGCTATGATGTTTCCTTAGTCTTCGCTGCCTTGTTTAGAGTTCTGCGCACGTCAAACAACACCATGTGAAGGTACACGAATACCACTCTCCATGCCGACTAGCACTCAAAGAAGCGATATATAGTTGGGAAATATCACACACATATTGTGAAGAGAATCATTATTTCATTCCCCGCATCACCACCAGCAATCGGGTAGGGCATCGCCCATGGCGATGAAACTCCCCAGTCATCGTCTTGTAATAAAGTGACTGTTTCATCACATCATATGGATCCATACTTCGGTTATAGTCGCTTCATGTTCTGTTTCCGAATAAACCTGTTGCTAGTTAATCGATGTCCTTCGCAGCGCATTTTGTGTTCCTGTATCATGTTTCTACGTTTCTATACTGCCCGCATTCTAGCTTCTTTCGCCATGGAACCCGAATTGGTACACAGGGGTGCGGCAGGCAAGCGAGCTGTGCTCTAAAACAATGATGGTGACGGCGGTGGTGATGGTGACAGGAGCTCTAAAAAATGAACTTCACCACATACCACGCTCCTAGCCAACCATCATCTCGATTGATATCGTTATCTGCCCTGATTCGTTGAAAACCGGAGGCTACGCCTTTTTTGTGACACTTAGACTGTTCATAGTTGTTACAAAAAAGGCGTACGCGTCCCGTGTGCAACAAATTAGAGCATATAACGGTATCATTGGAGATTGTTTGAAGTTCATTTCTAAGAGTGTGGTGCAGGGAGCATGCTCTTCAGTATGAGTTGAACCAGAAAACAGACGCACTGTACACACACATGCATTCGGTACCCCACACGCAAGAACAGTGAAATAGTAGCTCACTGGTGGCTGTATCACGCTTTTATTTGGACATCTGTTGTGGTCATGTCACAACTTCACGGCATTGGCAAGGGGTCGACCCGAACAGCGTTTGCCAGTGCGTACTGCAATGGGCCGTAAAGGAATGAATTCAGGGCTTGCTTGACGTTGCTTTCGAGTTCCCTGTCGAACGATTGCCTGCGTTCGCTGTTCAGATCAGGCGTTCTGGACAGGGTGAGTTGAAGATTGAATGGCGGAACACTCCATGACTTCAGAGATGGTGGAGCTCCTGGGGAAATTGAACATAATGCGGTATACGCGCTGTTATTTCTCCAAGTAGCAGTTTAGCGACTCTCATGCAATGAGTAACGGTTTAAGGTAAATTAAAACATTTGACAGATTACTTAGTGAATCAACTTTCTCCTTCTTTCGTAATGAGTCCCTCTTCAGCGACATGATCGTGTAATGCAACCACAGCGCTTCATCTAGTGGTTCATCCTGCAGTTATGATAGTTTGTACGACTGCAGTTATGTACTCTGGCATAGCACACAATTAAATAATAGAGACCGACAATGGTATAGCCAGAATCCCAAGTATGGGGAGGTGCTACAAAAAATGGGGAGGGGCGTCATTATTACTTATGTCTGAATATGTAACACCAGCCCCTCCCCCCTTTTCCCTCCCTGACACACACATACACTTTTAGAGGTTGCAAAGGTGAAAAACTTAGGGGTATCGCAAAACATTGGGGACGGGACGCAAGAGGGTTTTTTAATGAATCATTGGAGATCGTAAATACCGCGGAACAGTGGAAGGGGTATTTCATTAGAAGTTGCGCGCTCACCTGGGCTAGCTGTAACCTCGAGGTACGCCTTCGCACCCCTCAGGTCACCTTGAACGGTGAGGTCCTTCACTTGACCCAGTACGTTATCCCCTTTGTAAGTACCGCTGTACACAGCCGCGAGACCGTCTAAGGTCACGTAGCAGGAGACCGTGATGTTGTTCGCTTGCCACGTTGGAGCTGAACAGTCTCCCAGCCTCCTAAGACCCCGGGGCGGTAGAAGACCTGTAACCTTGCCGTTGCTGAACTTCACTTTCAGGTCACGATTGGTCAGGCCTGTCTTCTTGACCTTGAACTTGAAGCCGTTGAGGACGCCCTCCGAGAGGCCACCGAATCGAGGGAGGGTGTTGGCAAGTAGGTGGTCCAAGTAGCGGTTGGAGTCCAAAAGGTTACCGGCGTGGGCGCCTGGGGTGCAAGGATGTAAGGATGTAAACAGTCGCGACAACCATGACGCTCCATTGTCTAAGGACGGCGTACTAACAACGTAGAAAGACGTGTTTTTATATTATTTATATCCCGTTATTCTTACTAAATGAAGAGCTTGGTTCCCAAGACCGGAATATATGGAAATCAGGCGTTTCGCGTATGCACATCAGCTCAGCACTATGTAGGGTTGTTGACCGACATTTTACGTGCCTTTGTGTTTATCCGATTAATGTATTTTATTTAGCCATAGTTTGCTAGATTCGGTGTTGTTCGCAGTGAGGACGCAAAACATAATTTTTGTACGACTTTGTTGCTCGTTTGTCGAAAAATTGCTACGCTGTTAGAGCGCTCTATGTCGTAGAACCAAAAGAAACTATGGGAGAGAGAGAGAGAGACGGAGAGAGAGACAGAAAAAGAAATATTGGTAAGCTCTTCAACTCACCGACAGCGAACAGGAGACAAACGAGAAGTGGGGCGCACTTCATCCTCTTTGTGGTGTAAGCCTGAAACAGAAGCAACAGTCCCCCTATATTTTCATTGGCTGAAATGGCTCAAAACGTCAAGCAAAGAGAAAAATGAACTCGAAATTATTAAACTCCCCCATCATCATCGTCATCAAATAAAGTTCTCTTTGTCGTTGAAGCCGAAATGTTTGTGATATTCGTGTGTGACGACATTAGTGCCAAAAAACAACATGCAAAAGTTTGAGCTAAAGCAAGGCTCCGTAGTGGATGGTTTCAGAAGGGAAAAGAAGGCACTCCAATCGAGAAATAGGGAAAGGAGATATTAGAACAAAAAGGAAAAGGGTGTTAATGCTACCGCGTGCCACCTTGTGCTTCCGAATGATATATAGTCACAGAATATGTAGCAGCTCAGCGTAAGGCAAGGGCGCTCTTTACTTACCGAGTGGTTGGAACTAGAGTGCAGAAACTCCCGGCGGACTTGAGTAGCTATCGCTAACGTTCCTTCCTGCGCAAGCCACGGCCTCATTATTTCCCGGAACTGCTAGTTCCACAGCTTCCGCTCGTAAGATTACGCCAGCAGTCTAAGGCACCACGAAGTGTGATTACGGCCCGGTATATAAGGCGGAAACCGTGCAGACCACGAGCCTTCCGCTTCAGAGAACATCCCAATCAACATGCACAAAGATTCAAAATGAGAAAAGGTGACGCAGTGGTCCATGCGAAAGAAGTCATCTGAACGTTAGCGGTATAAGAATCACCAGCAGTTTCATCATGTGCCTGATTAGTCAATTAGTTTGTCAATTGTTAGTCACCAAATGTTTTTGTTTTCTTTAAAGGGGCTATGAACTCTAGAAGCTAGCCCGGCGACTGTGTCGGCTCCAGACGACGATTCTAACTTGCTGGCTGTGACACCTTTTGTATAGATGATGTGATAGGTCCGTATCTTCACCACACATATAGCACGCTGCTGTGCAACGATCACCCCCAATGAAAAACGTTCTCGCTCCTGATTTATTGATAACCTGAGGCGGAGCCTATTATGCGGCCATTATGTACGGCATTATGGCTACAAAATAACCAATCAGGGACGAGGACGTTGTCGTGCGGGATGACGGCTGGCTAGGAGCCTGCTGTGTGGTGAAGTTCACTGTTAAGCACCCTAATGCACCATCCACGCGCATCTCCACCCTTCAACCTCTATCCTCCATTCGTCCGTCTTTTTTTGGCGGCTTGTGGCTTTTGACTTCTGTGTGGCCAACAACAGCGAGCCAATTCCTGCCATTAACCCCCCACCCCTCACTTTTAAGAGTGATAGAGCAGAACGTTATGTGTAGCTCCGTGTTGGCGTCCGATTGGGTGTTACAATTCTTCAAATGACGTAACAATGGATTGAGGTGTCTGGATGGTGGTACGGCTACTCCCCGTATGGGAAAAAAATGTGTTTTAATCTTAACGCTACACACTCTATGAAGCAGAAGTATTTAACAATAAATTGCAACTCGAATTACGAAGCGTAGAAGTACAATATGAAACCTGTTACGCCCGTAACTAAATACCTGCAGATGAGTGTTCTTACCTCCTCTAAGGCAATATCACAGTGAGGCACCCACGTCTGGCAGGGCAATGTCCCGGTGCACGATATGAAGCGATGGGTGTGGGGTGATGCCGAAGAGAAGAAACAGTTAAGTGTGATTGGTACCGTAACTTCTTCGCATATATAGTGGAATGGAGAATTTGGGGAAAACGCACACTTCAAAATGAACACTGCCCTTCAAGTGCCACTACGGACTAAATCTCGTGTCTTTAGAATCCTACCAAAGTTATGTTACTGAAATTTCCTTGTCGCACTTTACATTCCTGCAAAATATTTTGGCTCTACGTGAAGCGAAAGCTCGAGAAAATTAATTTTTATTTGTGAGAACTGTGACGTCATCTTAGGCTCCGACGAAGCGCCCGGCTCTCATCTCGCGCAACGTTATTGCCCTTCCCGTCCTCTGGGGGGCTCACTTTCTGCACTCTGATAGCGGAGCCCTACGTGACATGTCGTCCGACCGCTCCGACTTTCGAGAAAACACAAAGGGAGGGAGAAGACACCTCTCCCATTCTCCCCTCTTTCGATCAGTGTCACGAGACTTCTCCACCATGTGTGTCCCTCCCCGGACGCCCGCGTCGTTGCTAGGAGACGAGTGTGCCCTATATCCAGGACATGACATATCATTGCAATTTTTTGGCTTATGATTACGTCACCCGCTCCACGCGTCATCGATACTTGTGGAGGCTCAGCGGATCTTGAAAAATTAAGAGATGCAGAGTGCTCGTAAACAGGATTGAAATTTCCCGCATATAATCCTTGAGGCATTTTCTTTTTCTGGACTAAATAAAATAAGCGCTGCTTTCCGAGTCCGGAGTGGCAGCATGGGACAAAAGTTTACGGAAGACCGGGGTTTGGTATTTAATTCTCCGTTTGAGCGACAGCCTAGCAGCAGACAGGATTAGACAAGCATACTGAGAGATGGATAGTAGAGCCGGGCACGCGTTCTTTATTCGCCCTCTTCTTGGCGGCTAGCAGGATGCCATGTGTCAGGGCATCGAGACCATTCCATTCCCATTCCTTGGAGGATTTCCGCTATTCCATTCCAATTACATTCCGGACTGGACTAAGTCTGGTGTGATCCCGGAATCATTCCAACTCCGGAGTGGGAACTCCGCAACCCTGCTCGATACGCAGGTGTGAGGAATCTGGGGTGGCGAAAGAGTGGCGTTGTATACGTCTAAAAGCCTTTCGGCCACCTTAGAGAGTTTTAGTGCATCGTACGCTGTCCCCTTTGCGCACGTAATGGATAGCGTTCGTGGTACTGCGCACGCGCAAAACATAAAGAGAGCTTCGCTCAGTGAGCAGAACCACCACGCCATCCCTTGCGTACACAAAAGCGATAGCGTACGATGTACTAAAACCCACTATTATCTTAGGTGTAAAAATAATCCAGAAAAAGATTTAGAAATAAGGTAGTCATACCGTCCGGAGACGGCCATTGCGTTCTGCCCCTGTTTGAGGCACATTATAGATGGTGTTTGCACTAACGTGTCCAGAAACTATATTTAAAGCGAGCGATAAAAAAGCAAGTGGTACTTTTCTGCTGCTTGAGTAAGACACAGGTACTGCTTCACTGGTAGCACCTGTTTCTTAGTCAAGTAGCTGAAAAGTGGCGCTCGTTTCTCTCTTTCCGCTCGCTTTAAACAAAATTTCTGGACAGGTTAGAGCAAACACCCTGCATAGCATGCATGAGGAAGAAAGCGAATAATATACATTGTTTTGTTAGATATTTTATTCGCACCTCTGGGTTTTTGAAGTCTTACGTGCTTGAGGGCATCGGCAGGGGATCAACCCGAACAGCGGTTTCAAGGCCACGCTTCAGTTGACCGTAGAGGAAGCTGTCAAGTCTTTCCCTGATGTGTTCTTCCAATTGTTTCCGAAGCTTGCGTTTCAGAGCAGAGTACACATCCTCATAGGATTTGGAGTAGCTCATGTCGAGGTGGTAAGGCATCACACTCCAGGAAGACACGGTCGGTTGACCATCTGAGAAGCAGGATACCGATGGACTCGTTACCTGATAGCTAGCAACTGCTCGCAAATGTTCGCGCTACCAGCGGTATCGAGAAATCAGCGGAACACGAATATAACATATTTCGCATTTTTCTTTCTTTTTTTTTTTTACAACGTACTTTCAGCCCTAAGTCTACAACAGGAGGGTGGTAGGGTGCTGGACAAGAGTATACGGAATACGCACAATCTCATTCCTTCCTCAGAGTGACAAGGTGGCAGCGAGTGGAACCGTACGGACTTGCAAACACGTAACTCGGTTAACTGAGCACATGTATGTAAGTCGTGCTCTGCCGTTCGCTTCTAGCGCGTCATTCTGAAGAAGGAATGCGCTGCTGCGTGTCCGTGAACATTTGTCCAGCACTGCAGAAGAGACATGGAATCAACATATTCATATCGATGAAAAATGTCTTTCTAAACATATCATGAATGAATCAACACTATGGAGGGGGGATATGCTCATTAAGAAAAAAAGAAAGGAAAGGTCAGCCAGACGGAGGTCGGCATGCTATTAAAAAAAAGGAAAATGGAGAAGAAAAGAAAGGGAAAAGAGAAAGAAGGAAAGAAAGAGAATGGAAGAAAAGGAAATCAAGAAAAAGGGGAAGACAAAGAACCAAAGAAACGAAGAGGAAAAGAAGAAAAGAAAAGGAAAAGGCAAAGAAGAACGCTATGGTAAGCACTCCACACTTCAGCTGGGTATCAGTGAATGGAACAGGTTGCCAGCTGATGTCGTCGCACTGCCGGACCTTAGCAGTTTTCAACGTGTCTGCGAAGAAATGTTTCTTTAGAATACAATTATAAACTGTGTAAATACTTTGATGTGTTCCTCTTGTTCCCCCCTTATGTAACACCCTTGTGTAAAGGGTCCTTAAGGTAATGAAATGAAATGAAATGAAATGAAATGAAACACATCATACGGAAACTGGTTTCATTGGTTCACTGACCGGGGCAAAAAAAATGAAAAACCAAAATAATCTACGAGGAACTTATATTCTTGAAGTTGTTTATCATGGGTACCCCGTAGCTGCCTACCAACGTAAGGTTTTAGTGTAGCGGGATTTGTCGATACGGAGCATATATTTGTCACTATACAGTATAGAAACTCTAACTATTGATGTCAAATCTTTTTGCCATCGCCCGAAGGCACGCCGTATTGTGTAAAGACGGTACAGACAGCGTTGAACTATACGGATTGCAAGCAAACGCAAAACCTTATTCTGTAACGCATTTCTTTCTGTAACGCTTTCTAATTTATAGATATAGCGTTTTCAGTGAAGGTCCCTTTCAGAAGCCATAGTTTTCTTAAAAGCATTTTCAAATACCCTTTCCAGGTGCAAGTTATAAGAGAGATTTGATTGAAGGTGGACACCGAGGTACTTAAAACATTCAACGTCATTAAGCATTGCACCATTAATGAAATAATTAAACACATATTTTTGCTTTCTGCGAGTAACATGGCCAACACTTTTCACAACTTTAAACCTTAAAGGACATTCGCCATTGCTCACACCGTCCTCCTATATTTGCTAGGCAGCTGTTTAAGTTAATTTGGTCTTCCATGGAACTTACTTCGGTGTACTTTGCCGTCAGCATAGAGTTTGATAGAAACAACAGTGGATACATATATCACTCAAGTCATTTATAGCAGAAACAACAGCAGACCATGGACGGAGCCTTGAGGAACTCCTGAAGAAACCAGTTATATCTCAGAAACTTGTAATGCACGCAAATGTTCACGCTACCAGCGGTGTCGAGAAATCACTGAAGCATGAATATGACACCGTATGGAGTCGACACGAGTCGAGCTCGTTTTCTGCTATCGGGAGTTCTTTCGCTCTTTCCTTCGCAATGCACTATATCCAAACCAACTCGCCCAACAATATATGCTAAGCTGCCGGTATTTTACCGTTATTTTGAAAGATATGTCGCTCGTCCTCCAGGTTACAAGAGAATATTACGTGGCCATACCACATGCAAGACGTGGTCTGTGTGCTTCTGCAGAAACTGACACTTTGAATTACAGCAACATTTCATGACTTTCTTACCTGGTGCTCCGGACACCTCGATGAAAGCCTTGGCGTCCATCATAACAGCTTCAGCTGTGATTTCATCCTCATGGGAACTGGTGGGTAAAAATGACACTTTTTTCTTGCGTGCGATTTTTCCTCTGTAGTTGGCTGTAACGCCGTTCAGGGAAACGTAGCAGGACACGACAACACTGCCAAGTTGCCACATGGGTGGTGAACAGTCTCCCAGCCTTTTGAGTCCGTGAAGACCGCTGACGATGCCGTCGTTCATATTCACTTCCACCTCCTTCAGTGTATTAATTAGGATATGTCCTTTAGTGCCAATCATAAGACTTGATTTCTTGTCGATCTTGATCCGGAATCCATCGAGACGCGACCCTCCTAACACTCCGCCTCCTTGTGGGATGGTTTGCTGGAGTAATTTGTCCACATATCTGTTCGATTCGTCGATTTTGGCGTCGGCGTTGGCATCTGAAAGATATATATATCAGTGGGTACGTTCTGATAAAATTACTTCGCTTATGACGTGCACTGATTTCTTTAAATTTTTCCTTATATCCAGTTTGCGCGCATAGAGAGTCTTTGCTGTCTTGCTTGAGGTGTGCAAGGTTGTCTCCTATGGCCCCGCCTTTGCTATGTTTAAATAATGCCATGTGGACCCTTGAGTCCCGTCATTCAACCTGCAGTCCAGGACCTTCCTCGAAAACAAGAATCTCCTCTAGTAGTGGCCCAGCAGGTCTTGGCACATATCAACTCTACCTACCCTTGCTGTCGTCAAATCCTCACAGATGTATCTGTGATGCGTAACACATCAGGGGCAGCATTTTACGTCACATATACGGACAACCAACAAGCCTACAAGTTGCCCTATCCCGAGGCGGAACTGTATGCCATCCTCGCAGCCGCAGAAAACATTGCTGGCCTGCAACCCGGGAAGTCCTGGGTTGTCCTCATTGACGACAGGGCGTCCCTCCTTCTTTTGCTGTCTTCCAACCCAAACGTAATATATTACCTGCCCAAAATACGTGGCCAGACAAGAAAACTGAGAGAGAGAGAGCAGCGCGAGGGGAACCCGAAAAAGCGGGCGCACGTCACACGAAAGTATTCGGCGCGCTCGTTTCTTCAACAATTTTTATTGCCGCACAGAAGGTCTCTGGAAGTTGAACTTTGATGGAAGGCGCATCGGATGACTCTGCGCTACAACCCTGTAATTTATACCAGGCACCAATTCCCATTAATTAAGCTAATTAATTACGGTAGCTCATTAATAACGTCACTTTAAGCCGAACTTACACTGTTTTTGAGTGGGCCGTGCAAGAAATAGATACAGACACCACAATTCGCGCAGGAAAACGTGCGGCTTGTATCTTTAAAAATCCTTTTAGGTGATGGTGGAGGTGGCAGAGAAAGGGCACGCCGTTGTCGGACTCACAGAGGTGGTACACGCCCTGAGGAATGTGCGTCCTGGGGAGACTTCTAAGGAACTGTGCAATATGCGCCTGAAAGCTCTTTAAAGTGACTTGTACGACCAGCCGAAAAACTCACCAATGGCAAGAGAGATACACAGGAGCAACGAGACAATCTTCATTGCTGTGTGTGCCTGGAACATACAGGACGAAACTCAGAAGTGCAACCTCCATACCATGTCAACACTGAAAAAATATAGTAAACATCCATATTGTTCTGCCAAGTAGCAAAACTATCGTGGCAACCGACAAGTAGATCATGATGATGGCATGGGGCATGCATGGTGCTAACGTTGGCAGAATGACGCTACTTCCACGGATACTACACGGAAAGCATACTTCAAATTTTTCATTTACTTTTCATTGCTCAGTGTCTACTTGTGCATGCATGCGTACGAACAATATATAATATATACAGGTCGAGGGAAGTACAAAAAATCAAAAGGCCACGAAGTTTTACAGTTGTGAAAGGAAAAAGACAACACGGACAACAGATCTTTAGGAAGTTAGAAACACTAGTTCATTTAATGGGCAGAAATTAAAACTATACCTTTAAAGTATATCAATCTTAGGATCAATATATCAATCAACGTTAGGGAAAAAAATAGTCGGAGCTATATACAGGGTGTCCACGCTAAGTGTGAACAGATTTAAAAAAAAAAAATATCAGTCACTTTTTCCGACATGAAATCAATTGCAATGTAGCATATGCTGAAGGGCCCTCCCTAGGGGGGCATTAACAGACTAGTAAGGCAATGTCTTAATTAACTTTCAATAATTAACGTTTTAATTATAAAAGCTACGAAGTTGCTCCAATGAGAACATCTGATCTCTTCGGTCACCAGATACCAAAGCCGTTTTCAGAACAAAAATCCGTTCGATAGATCGTCCGCAAAAAATTCGTGAAGGAACGCCATTTTTTTTCTTTATTTTATTCATTGAGCATCTCTAGAGACGCGTCTTTCCCTCGCCCCCAATACGAGAGGATGAAAGAGCACACTATCGTCTCTTGCGTCCTGGAAAAAGATTAAAAGAAAACAGAAAATGCAGCCCAAGATAAGGGCAGTCGCGATAGAGTCACCCGATAGATTTGTGTCTTTGTCTTGTTTCCGCAAGTTAAAGCTAATCTTCGACGCATGAGGCGGCACTGTACTCTTTCACTCTCTCACACTGGGGGTAAAGGAAAGCCGCTTCTTTGCGCAATAAACCAAGCGCAATAGATGATGTGCAATAAGAAGCGAACAAGCGCAATAGAAGATGCCCAATAAACCAAATAAAGAAAAAAATGGCGTTCCTTCACGAATTTTTTGCGGACGATCTACCGAACGAATTTTTGTTCTCAAAACGGCTTTGGTATCTGGTGACCGAAGAGATCAGATGTTCTCATTGGAGCAACTTCGTAGCTGTTATAATTAAAAAGTTAATTATTGAAAGTTAATTAAGACATTGCCTTAGGAGTCTGTTAATGCCCCCCTAGGGAGTGCCCTTCAGCATATGCTATATTGCAATTGATTTCATCTCGGAAAAAGTGATTGATATATTTCTAAAAAAATCTGTTCACACTTAGCGTGCACACCCTGTTTTTAAGTAAGTACTGAGACGTCGCCATGGCAGTACTGGATAGCTGTTTCGGCGTTATAGGGCCATCGTCAGCAGTACGCAGGCAGGCAACGTTTGAACGGATGCTGCGGATAAACATGTGATATACGTGCAGCCAAAGAGCGCCGGCTACGAAAAGGTGGCCGAAGCTGCGTAGCCTCACGTGGAGAATATGCTACACTCCCAGAAGTACACGATCAACTTATAAACAGGTAAGCTCCACAAGCAGCTGGTACATTAGCTACTTGTTTGCTACAACTACACTGCCAGTGCTCACAAAATTGTTCGGCCTCTGGCCACATCCGGCCCACCAACGCCCTGCCCTCAAAGCTGTCTTCACTTTTCTGGATACCATAGGACTTCGAGCGTGTGGGACCCTTTTCCCACGTCTCGGATCCATGCTCGCTCGCCTGGCTAGCCCGGCGAAAAGGAATGGAACGGATTACCGCGACAAGCAATGTATGTTTATTTTACCTGGATAACAACCACCTTCCGCTCCAGTTCTCCGAACGCTCACACACCCCATGCGGCCCAATGAAGGAACGTCCCACATGAGTCAATACATCAATGAGGAAAAGGTTTATTGCATACCTTCGTTCAGGATGCCCCAGGCGACTGCCAGACAACGCAGCTCTCCCTGACGAGCTCCATGGTCCGCTTTTTATCCCATTTTTTCCTCGCCCCCCGCAATGCTATCAGCATATCACAGTAAGCAACGCCCCCTCGGGGCGCGCAACACAAGTTGTGGTTCCCACAAGCGTTATTGTGAAAGGGCTCATTATTTCAGTCCCCGCATCGCCGCCTGCAATGGGGAAGAGTATCCCCCTGGCGATGAAACATTCATGGCCATTCATCATGTCGCAATAAAGTTGTTGTTGTTGTTACTGCCAGTGCTCTATGACTCTGTGGTCAAGAATCAGTCTGAAAACGATCGGAACCCGCTCATAAAACGAGAAACAGTGAAGCTAACCCCCCTATAGCGATTGCGTTGCTCGAGAATCACAACAATAAAACTGTAGAATACGATCGCAAACATAGTACATGTCTTGTAGCACTGGGAAGAAAAACGAATCAACGCATGAAATAAATATGCGAATGTGAATGCGAATATATGAGGATAGCGACCCTAACGACCAAGAGATGCGTACTTACGGAATTACTTGCGAAATGTTGCGGGCGGGAGAATTAATCATCGCTTTAAAGTCAACGCTACACGTCCTGTTTGACGTCGTGTATGAAATAGTGACCTCACTCGGCAGGAAATCCAAGTTCGAGTGCGTCCTGTAAAGTTGGCGGAACCGGGGTTTGCCGTATATGGGGCAATATTGCCGTATTGGATGCAGTCAACGTCCTCGATGCACGTTATGTAATACAAGCTTGTGTGAAACGACTGTGTTCCTTTCCCCCTCTCTCTCTCCAATGTACATTTTCCATTTTCACCCATACAGTAGATTTACAGCGCACAGGTATCCACTATGTCCTGTGCACAGGCTAAGCTCCCGCGACTGCCATGGATCAGATGACACATTACCTTCTCCTCTTGCACCGTCCAGTTTCTGCGGGCAGTCGATGGCATGTTGAACAACGCGGTAAGCTCTAGCTGAGGACTTACTGCCCAGGTTTTTGGACAGATCCTTCGGCCCACGTTTCACTTAAATGTCAAGATACAAAAAAAAAGAAAAAAGAAACGGCATCTATTTCGTCATTCTTGGCACAACTTGCCTCGTGTCCAGTGAATGTCCCGAGGCAGTGGTGTTCAATACCAACCTGTGTCGAGCATTCGCTCAACTATATCAAAGAAGCGTTGTTTCAAAGAGCTTCAGTAACAAAGAAACATGCAGCTGCGACTGCAGGTGGGTCAAGCTGCCGTAAAATCAGCGTCAAACAGCGGAGGCTGGATGGATGGATGTGTAGGGGCACCCCTGGTGGGCCTCTTTGGAACGAGGGTCCAGCTTTAAATGTGCGGACGTGCCGGATATTCTTTGCTTCGTTTCTCTTCTGTCATTAATTAGTTGGAGTCGTAGACGTGTCCTTTCTTTTGTTTAGCAGGCGTGTCCTATCAACTCCCCGCTGATGGTGCTGATGTTGAATCCGTCTTTTCCTCTGGTATGAGGGGTCCCGTTGTATCGTCTGCTTTTGCATCGTCTGTATTCCTCCGGTTCTGTCTGCTATGCTCCTGACGGTTTTCTACCGACCATTGTTTCAATCGGCGTTTGGTTGTTGCCACCTCTGTATTTTCTCCGTTGGCAGTAGTAAACCCGAGGGCTTCCTCTAGCGAGCATGTTCTTTTTCCACCAAAGACCTCGCACTCCAGTATCACATGTCGTGTGTTTTCTACTGTTCCTTTTTTACACAGCTGGCAATGCTTATCTATGTCCCCGAACTTGATCCGCCATTCTCTCGTTCGTAGAACCCCTCCTCTTGCCTCGAATAGACGGCCACTTCCTTGGGAGTTATCGTACAGCCCGATTGCATTTGCTATTGTAGTTTTCCCC
The DNA here is from genome assembly GCF_037126465.1 of Ornithodoros turicata. Lineage (NCBI taxonomy): Eukaryota > Metazoa > Arthropoda > Arachnida > Ixodida > Argasidae > Ornithodoros > Ornithodoros turicata. Next base: position 65,549,317 of record NC_088206.1, read on the forward strand.
TTTCTGTATGTCTCAAGTGCTGGTTTTTCTTCCATTCTCTTTCTCCAAGCCTCCGTCTCCACTTCCTCAATTCGTTCCCGTATTTCTTTGTCTGATAATTTTGGTGATGAGCGTTCTATTCGCATAGCTGGTATGTTGTATTTTTCTTCCAATTTCAGAGTTCTCAGATTCCACCTAGTCGGCATTCCCACTAGAATTGTAATCTTGTATATTATTCTTGGCCATCCGTGTTCTTCCATATCTATTAACTGGCTTTCATATGTTATTTTGCTATATGCTTCTCTGGCTTCTCTCTTCTGGCTTCTCTGGCTGCCATCTTGTGGAACGCAGTTGCCAGACCCGGAAACCCGAAGTTCTCCAGTTACGGCGGCACAAAACGCCGCTGTTGTCTCTTTGTCATATTTGCTTAAACAAACGAATTTCTTGAAAAATGATGCAGTAAACAGGTAAAAGTTAGTAATAACTCACCCATGTTGCCTTCGACATTCTTAGCGATTGTTGTAACGCTCGCATTGTAACGCATGCACAAGCTAGAATGATAGTTTCGGTTTCGTGGTTGCGGGTTTTGGCGTGCTACATATCTATCATATGCAGGCACATCTGGAACTACATGTTGAGCCAAAGTCTGTCTGAATTTTTTTTATATATTTGCAAAGGAGGGGAGGATGGAACGTTCAACACTCCGCATTACAATACTGCTAAGGGTAAAACCTAATTGATAAATGCAGACGTCCAAAGATCACGAAATGGGACCACACCTCGATGGCATAATCCTGATGTGAAGCCTCCATGAACCAGAGGAGAAGGCATAGCAAAAAAAGAAAAACAAGACATCTACCAAAGTGTTACATATCAATGACTTGATGCTTCCTCTTTTCCTCTATCGTGATTACTCAAGCAGCTCAGTTCTAAGGTACAGCAGTGACGAGCTCTCACCCTCTTCCTGCACCAAAACGAGTAACCTACACTAAGCGTATATTGGTATGATGGTTGACCACAGTGGGAACAGCATACTTCTGCTTATGGAAAGCAGTCTCAATATAGCTTATCCCTCCTTATTGGAGAAAATCTTCACTGTGATGTGCATACATACAGGCAAAGCGCATATGTTGCTTTGCAACCACTTGTCATCTGTGCATTTTAGATTTTCGCATAGAGACAACGCTTTGGAAGTGCACAAGTGAGATATTTTACTGAAGGCACAGTGCGCGTGATTTCAAAGTTTCTCGGAACGACGTGCCAGTCAGACACAGGTAACGATCATGGTACATGGCAGATCTCATGCGAGGTATGTTGTGCATGTCCATACATAAACAAATTTTACTTCAAGGCAATAAGTAGTTACGTCCAGCACAGTAATGCCACTATGTGTGCACACATTTTGTGTACGCAATGACGGTGTTCCACATTTCACTTCTATCAAGTAGGAAGAGTTTGTGTGGGAAAAGCAACAAGCATATGGGTGGGTGAATATGATTTTTGCAGATATTATTAACGTGTAATACAAACCATTTACTTATCTTTTACAGCTGCACAGATTTCTTAATTGTATGAATGCCTCAACTCATGTGAAAGCGGAGCAAACAAATTTTGTTAAGAAATCTGTAATCAGTGATCTACAACAAAGTAAACTTCATTTGTGCATATGCTTTGTGAACGTAATCATTGTTTCACATCTTACGTCTAATATAGTTAAAAACGATCAAAACCCCTGTGCAGGAAAAGACAAGAACGGAACACAAAAAAGATGAGGACACCACAGTGAACTGCCAACTAAAGAATTTTTATTTTGTGAAACGAAGCCTTAAATACATGAGTCCTCCTCACCCCCTTTATTCCCTCTCATGTTGGACTTCCTGTTTACACCACAAAGATAAATACAGGGGTTACTGACGCAGTTACTACCTGCTTTTTTTATCTCATGCGCCTCTCGAAAGAGAAGGCTACTTTGTTTTTTACACCTGAACAAAATTCTTGTTTTTTTGGAATTTTGCCTGACATCCCACACATAATGTAAAAACCCCGAGACTAGAGAACACGAAAGGACAGACACAAACACAATATCTTTTCACACAAGTCACACACGTCAAACACGAAGTCAAGTCAAACGAACACAAGTCAAACACGAAGTCACGTTTGTGTCTGTCCCTTCGTGCTCCCTAGTCTCGGGGTTTTTACATTATGCATCATCGTCACCAGCTCGCATGCTTCCTAGCCATTTTTTCATTGTCACATCCACATGTCAATAAGTGATCCCCCAATGCACCGTATCTATTAGAGGTATTAGTTGAATGTTCTTTTAAACGAGTGTTCATGCACCTTTCTATTAAAAACAATTGGAAAAACTCCAGTGGTTTACCACATCAGCCAAAACACTCGCTGTGTATGCTTGCATATGTGGAGAACTGAAAGGTATGTGCTACGTGTGAATATGTCATCAGCCTGGACGGTGGGAAAGGTCTTTTACGATACAGCTAAACACACACCGTCCTTAAGCCGTCCCACACACACCGTCCTTCTTTGAGTGTGGAATGGGATGACGTGAACGATACGGTTGCAAAAAGGGGTGCACGAAAGCGGTTCAACTTCCAAACCAGACATTTAAGAGAAAAGTTACATGGCCGTTGAAATTGATTCATGGAGTACTTACCAGGGATTCGAAGTGGTTATGCAACTTGCCTTATCAAATATAACCGATTACCAAATATATATTTCCGAATAAATTCAGTCTACCATTATCATACACTGTGTGTTATTATTCCACAACTCAGTCGCAAAAATATTTGTAGTTACGAATAGCGTTTGAAACAATTTCCATTGGCAAACCTTCGCAACATAGCTTTCAGGGTCGTTGCAGAAGAAAATTGTTTCACAAAGCACTCACTTGTTTCACAAAGACAGAAAACATTCTTCACTTGCGAAAGTGAAAACGAAGCTGCCTACTTCAAGTACTGCCGTTCATTGGCAATGACAAAACATAATCTGCGCACTAACGAAGAAGTGGTTTAGCCAACATACGCAGGACGACGGGCATGAATGTACAAATGTAGTCACTTCTTCGCACAATGTCGTCGTAGAGAGATGCGTCGTAGAGTTACGCTGGGCACCTTCTTCTACATCATCCAAAGCAGCCTCATGCTTATGTTTCTACTGCCAGCATTCTAGCTTCTTTCGCCATGGAACCGGAATTGGGACTCAGGGAAGTAGCTGGCAAGCGAGCTGTGCTATAAAAAAAAAAACGATGGCGACGGTGGTGGTATTGGTGACAGGGGCTCTCAAAAATGAACTTCACCACATACTCGCTCCTAGTCAACCATCATCTCGAATCATATCATTATATGCCCTGATTTGTTGAAAACCGGAGGCTAGGCCTTTTTTGTGCAACTTATACTGTCAATAGTTGTCACAAAAAAGACGTACTCCTGCCGTTTACAACAAATTAGAGCAGATAACGATATCATTGGATATGATGGTTCAAGTTCATTTCTAAGACTGTGGTGCAGGCAGCATGCTTCTCGAGTATGAGTTGAACCAGTAAACAGATGCACTGTACACACATGTGCATTCGGTATCCCACACCCACAGTTAAATAGTAGCTGACGGGTGGCAGTATCACGCTTTTATTTGGACATCTGTTGTCATCTCTTCAACTTCAAGGCATTGGCAAGGGGTCGACCCGAACAGCGTTCGCCAGTGCGTACTGCAATTGGCCGTAAAGGAATAAATTCAGGGCGTGCTTGACGTTGCTTTCGAGTTCCCTGTCGAACGACTGCCTGCGTTCGCTGTTCAGATCCGGCGTTCTGGACAGGGTGAGTTGAAGATTGAATGGCGGAACACTCCATGACTTCAGCAACGGTGAAGCTCCTGGGGAAATTGAACATAATGCGGTATAAGCGCTGTTATTCCTCCAAGTAGCAGTTTAATGACTCATGCAATGACTAAAGGTTGAAGGTAAATTAAAACATTACATAGATTACTTAGTGAATCAACTTTCTTCTCCTTCTCCTATAATGAGTCCCTCTTCAGCGACATGATCGTGTAAGTGCAACCACAGCGCTTCCTCTATTGGTTCATGCTGCACTTATGATAGTTTGTACGACTGCAGTTATTTACGTATTCTGGCATAGCACACAATTAAATAATAGAGACCGACAGTGGTTTAGCCAGAATCCCAAGTATGAGGAGGTGTTACAAAAATAGGAGAGGGGCGTCATTATTACTTGTGTCGAAACGCGTAACACCAGCCCCCCACCCCCAGCACGCACACACTTTTAGATGTTGCGAAGGGGAAAAAGGTATCGGGTATCGCAAAACAATGAGGCGGGGGGAGGCGTTAGGGCTGTCTAGATAAATCATTGGAGATCGTAAATACCGCGGAACAGTCGAAGGAGTATATCAGTAGAAGTTGCGCGCTCACCTACGCTGCCTGTAATCTCGAGGTACGCCATCGCACCCTTCAGATCACCTTGAACGGTGAGGTCCTTCACTTGACCCTTTAAGCTATCCCCTTTGTAAGTACCGCTGTACGCAGCCGTGAGACCATCCAAGCTCACGTAGCAGGAGACCGTGATGTTGCCCAGTTGCCACATTGGAGCTGAACAGTCCCCCAGCCTCTTAAGACCCAAGGGCGGGAGGAGACCTGTAACCTTGCCGTTGCTGAACTGCACTATCAGGTTACGATTGGTGAAGAATGTCCTCCTGATCCTGAAGTTGAAGCCGATGAGGACGCCCTCCGAGAGGCCACCGAATCGAGGGAAGGTGTTGAAAAGTAGGTGGTCCAAGTAGCGGTTGGAGTCCGTAACGTTCCCGGCGTGGGCGCCTGGGGTGCAAGGATGTAAAGATGTAAACAGTCGCGACAACCATGACTCTCCATTTTCTAAGGACAGCGTACTAACGACATATAAACACGTGTTTTTATATTATTCATACCCCGTTGCTCTTACTAAACGAAGAGCTTGCCTTCCCTATTGACAAGACCGGAATGAATGAAAAGCAGGCGTTTCGCTAATGCACATCAACTCAGCACTATGCAATGGTTGTTGACTGACAGTTTACGTGTTTTTGTTGATCCGATTAGTGTATTTTATTTGGTAGGATTCAATATTCTTCGCAGTGAGGACACAAGATGCTCGTTAGACGAAGAATTGCTATTATAGCGCTAGATGTTGTAGAACCAAAATAAATACAGAAAGTATCGGAGAAAGAGAGAGAGACGGAGAGACAAAAAAAAAAAGAAATATGGATAAGCTCTTCAACTCACAGACAGCGAACAGGAGGCAAACGAGAAGAGGGGCACACTTCATCCTGTTTACGGTTTAAGCCTGAAACGGAAGCAACAGTCCTGATATATTTTCATTGGGTTAACTCGACGCCCGTTTAATAGCTCAAAACGTCAACCAAAGGGAAAATTGAACTCAAAAATATGAAACTCCCCAATCATCATCAAATAGAGTTCTTGTTGTCGTTGAAGTGTAAATGTTTGCGATATTCTCGTCTGTTACGACAATAGTGCCAAAAAAGAAAAAGAAAGAAAAGAAAAAAGAAAAACATGCCAGGGGTTTGAGCTAAAACAAGACTCCGTAGTGGATGGTTCCAGAAGGGAAAATTAGGAACTACAAGCGAGAAATAGGGAAAGAAGACATTAGAAAAAAAAGGGAAAGGGTGTTAACGCTACCACGTGCCACCTTGCGCTTTCGAATGATACATGGTCACAGAATATGTAACAGCTCAGCGTAAGGCAAGGCCGCTCCTTACTTACCGACTGGTTGCAACTAGAGTGAAACTCCCGGCGGACGGGTGACTTGAGCAGCTATCGCTAACGTTCCTTCCTGCGCAAGCCACGGCCACATTGGGTGCGTTCCAAAACAAACCCTCGAGTCGAGTAGGAAGGGAGTTGCCTCATGACAGAAGCCGCCGATATTTCGAACAGAGACTGTTCTTCTTCTGGGCACCGTCCTCATCATTGGCATGGTATTTAAAGGGTTAGGTGTGACGTGTTTAAAGATTCATGCGAATTGTGGGTCAACAGCCCGGAAGGAAGAAAGGTTCCGTACGGGCTTCTACGGCCGGAGTGAATGGCTGCTTTGTTAGAGTGTGGAGGGGATTATGTGAACGTAGTGATCTAGGCTACAGACCCGTTACAGAAAAATTTAGGGTTCGCGAACACGTGGACGAAACGGGACAACAGGCAAGACTTGGCAAGCATAGCGAAAGATAAGGAGGTTAGTGGTTACGTGGGGAAGACCTACTTGACCGTGACCTACTCGAGTGGAGTAGGTCACATGACCGAGATGTACCATGTGACCACAGAGTACGCACCCGGTCGAGTAGCTTTGGGGACGCATGGGGGACTCCGACCGAGTTAAGATGGAGGCCGGTGTCGTCACCGCTCTCATCTAAAGCGCGTCAGATTTATTTTGACGGAGACAACATAACGACGACTGGGAACGATTGTGAGCTGTTTACAGGAGTCATCATGCCCCGTCGGACATAGTTGAACACTGTCTTGTCGGCCCAGTGGGCATTTGCCTTTTTCAGCACTTTGTGTATGTAGTTACTTACTGGACAGTTACATTCAGAGATTGCTTGTCTGGTAGTATTTCTTCCAAGACACTGCAAAGTTCTCTATTAGAGAATGAAAGGGAAAAGCAGCTGACATTGTCGTCATTTATTTGTTAATGTTTTGTGGGATAGAAGACTTCACGTACCATTAGCTACCCCAAATGCATGAAGTGGATACATCCCGTTGCACTTGGTAGTCAAATGAAAAAAAGGAAAAATGTTAACATCATGACGACAGAAGATGAAAAATACAAAAGGCGGAAGCTGCTGGTTGGAATCCTGGAACTGAGGTAGGGGTGCGGGCATGGTTAGAGTCACGGAAATGTCCGCGACGTCGGAGTCGAATGTGAGCAGAACTGCTGAAACAAAACACGTAATCAGAGCGTGATGAAGCAGTTCTGATAGTACACGAAGATCGCAAAATCCTCCTGTTTCATTCACCTTGAAAGAAGTATGAGCTTGGGCGAAAAGACGGGAAATTCGTGACAGAGTTCTGTCGTGTTGTCCCTTCCTTCCACAGCTCAGAATTTTTCCCAAGTTCCACCCAGGCATTTATCCACCAGCTAGCCTGCGCCTATATGGTACATATTTTATCTGAAACCTGTTCACACGAAGGTACCGACAAACCGTCTTACAACTGTGAAGCTAAAGGAAGAAAAGTAATATTCCATTTAAAATCCCATTTCGAACACACGCACACAAAAGTAATAACAATGCTGGTCAGTAATAGCCCTTGCTCCTAATATAGTTTTGAACGTTCCACATAGAGCTCTGCCTTTACAAGGACCACATGGCTACAATGCAGTGGAACAAATAAACATTGCAGGGCAGCTGTTAGTGAACATATGCTAAATAGATAATGGAAAACCGATGTACATGAAGACAAAAATAGAAAGGCGCATCAGCGAGACTCACTTTGTCCTGGGAAATGTATCCGGCTCATATGTCTTTGGGCGTTCGCATGGTCCTCAGAAACCATGTCGCACAATCCGGATCGGAAGAGTGTTGCTATTTCGGTGTCCAATTGGTATTGATAACCCGTCGTGGAGGTCGAGGCTTTTCGACAACCAAACGTTCAGCTGGTTTCGATACCGCGCTTTCGCGGAAAAGAGCACACGACAAAAGCATGACGTCATTACTCGAGCGAACCTTCCCTGACCGGTCTTCAGAGGAGAGTTGAATCGAGTGAACTCTCTGGTTACTCCACCTTCTTTTGGAATGCGGGTAGTGACGTCATCGAGTTAGTCGACCCGGTTTTGGAACGGCGGTTCGGGTAGAGAGCTACTCCCGACTTGACTCGAGTAGGTTTTGGAACGCACCCATTATTTCCCGGAACGCTAGTTGCAAAGCTTCCGCTCGTACACTCTAAAAAGAGAGAGAGAGGGGGGGGGGAAGGTGATGGCAGGATAGGCTCGCCGTTGTTGGCCACACAGAAGTGGGCGTCGTCACGACTATAGCCAAAAAAAACAAAAAGAAAACGCATAACACAATAAAACACAAAGGAAGGACGGACGGATGGAGGATAGAGGAGGTTGAAGGATGGGGATGTGGTGAGGTGCACGAGTTCATCGGGGAGAGTAGAGTATTAGATGGGTCGATCAGCAAGGCCTGTCTTCAGCAGGAAGAGAATGAGGTTTCTTGCTTCGGCGGAACGTTCGGCAGAAGAAGCAGCGGGGTAGAGGATGTCTGCTAGCGAGCCCGAGGGGGAGCGAGGGAGATGTGTTTCGAGCGCAGAATGGTATGCTCTGCAGTCTCGCAGGATGTGTGCGATTGTTTCGGGTTGTTGACAGTGGCCTCAGCAGGCGTCACCCCTAGAGCCTATCTTGAACAGCTGAGAATTTGTGAACGCACACCCAGTGCGGAGCCTATGGAGCATGGTCTGGATGCTTCGAGGAAGATATTTCATGGAAAGAGGAGGGCGATTATGATGCATGATGTCCCGTATTCCAGGGTGGCGCAGTTCAACAAGGAGCTGAATAGACGTCTGCCTGTCGACGTCGTCCGGAGTTGGCAAAACATCTCTAAAAAGAGAACTTCACTGCATAGCACGCTGTGCGCCAACCATCGTCACGAATGATAGGGTTATCGCTCCTGATACGAGGAGAGAGGAGGGCGTACGCCTTTTTGTGGCCTTTAGGTGTCTCTGAAATATGGCGATAAGCGATAACACTTCCAGGGCGTTGTATGTTTGCTGGTTGATGTTTTACTGGTGAAGTAAAGATGACGTGGTTGTATGACAGCACGTTGTGTACACTCATGGAGCTTCTTCATCGCATACAGCAGGGTGCTGTAAAAGCGTCATGACATTACCTTTATGCACGGAAATGTTTAAACAGAAATTGCTGGAACTGTGCGCTGCAGTACGATGACCGTATGCCCAACAAAGGGAATTTTGCTTCATTTTTACGAATTCTGCTCCGCTGCTGGACAGTTTTTTTCCGCTTGATGTACAGCTCGGGAGAAAAGTTTACGGCACACAGTGGTGTTGCATTTCTCCATTGGAGCGACAGCCCAGCAACAAACCAGAGCGGACGCACACACATGCTCCGAGAATAGCTTGTCACCCGTTTCTTATTCGATCCCTTCCTGATAGTTAGCAGAGGGCCGCTCCGATGAAGAAATACGTCAGCGCCGTGTTCCGTAAACGTTTATCTCGGGCTGTACCAATAGACCACCCGCAGCGGCACGTCATATCAAGATATCATGAAATTTCGAAAGAGTGGATCTTTGGCAAAGCAAGCGCGCTTGGTTGTCGCCGTCGTGGTTTTTCGCATTTTGTGAGGTGAGATCAGGGTAGTTCTGCCTCACACATGAAGTTTTCCTTGGTATCTCCTTCTTGATATCTCCTTCGTGCCAATGGCATCCATAATCGGAAACAACTCATGTGGTCGGCGGCTGCCAACCCACGTCGCTTTATGTTGCCAACGACGGATCGCGACATTTGGCAGTGTGACGTAGACTGTTCGCAAACAGCGGGTAGTCTATTGCGCACATTCTATGTACCCGAAATGCTTTGCTTCTTTCTTTTCTTTTGCGGACAGCAGCAAAATGCCCGCCTTGTACAAAATGAGACGAGGTGATAAACACTGGACGACAAAGGACACATAAACAATTGCTCTTTTTTTTTAAGTTCAGTGTTAGCGCCGCGAAGCAAATGTAGCTATGAGCGGCGTGCAGACATGGACAGGTGGAAATAGGACACCAGTAAGGACAGGGAGGGGGGGGGGGGGGGTTGGTATGGGTCCTCGGCAGATTTCAGCGAGAACTGTGCAGACATTCGTCTGGAGAGTCTGCCCGAAAAGCCAGGGAGAACCTCAGACAACACAGCCGGTGCGAGGACTCGAACCCGCGTCACCTCCCAGTCTCGACGTGGAAATGAGTAATTCTAACCACTATGCCACGGTAGCTAGCACAGAAATAAATATTGGGTAATATGATAAGGTGGGGCAAGATGAGGCAGAAATTTGCATTTGAACGTGAATTTTTTATTTTTCGTGTTTTTCAAGAAAACTAGCCATAGACACATTCTCAGGGTCCTACAACTTCTGACCTGTAAATGCAGAACGAATGTAGACGGTCTAATATAATTACAGAACGAGAAATTCAAAAGCAGCAGATTGTCTCATCTTGCTCCAACCCTCGGGGCAAGACGAGGCATCGCGTGGGGGCAAGATTGGACACGCCGTGCTAATGTACTACACAAATTATTTTTCGGATTCCAAGCAGACAAAGTGAAGCCCGTAGACCCCTACACAAACCCCTGAGGCCACCGCACCCATAATGTCCAATAAAACCGCACACAACCCGGTGCTATTTTGCTCCACCGTCCTTTACAAACACGGCACTGCCCGTCTGACGTGTCGCTGGTCACTCGCGTTTGTGTGCGCTTCTGCTTTGCTGGAATTATCCTTGGAAATAGGAAAATTTGCTGGAAAATACTACACTTCTCTGAAGAACAAGTATAAAGCCACCTAAAAGTTGACTTATCAGTTTTGAAATCACATTAAATTTAAATTGCATCAAATTAAAATTACATTAAATTGTCGCAGTCGTGTCCGTGTCATCGGACGCATTATCTTTTTCTGTTCAACAGTGAATAACCTAGGGTGCCCATATTTTGCATATATCTAGAAGAATGAATAAAAAAACAGGATGTGAACTTACATTGACAGAAAAGCTTGCGAAACACTGCTGCACGGATTGCAAGAAAACGGACTCCAGAAAATCGCGCCGGTGTTTACGTTCAAGACAGAAGTAACCGATATTTTTTTCCTAAACGCATACACCAGTACGTACAATTCTCACGTACTGAGCTCATTCCATAAGAATGTGCTCAGAGTTCACAACGGCACCGCAGGTTGAGCAGAGGCTTGTGTTCCAGCATCTGATCATGCACTTGAATTGTGGGGTGAAAGCTACATTGGGAGGAGTCGACGCAGGAGACACCCCAAAGGAACCTGATAATATTCACCCACAAATATGCATTTACAAGCATCACTATAAGAAAAACAACGCACTACACGCGCTCTTTGACTTTCAATACGCGCATCCCGCGGCGGTAGGTAGATGATGTCTGCTTTACCAGGCGAAAGGAATCAACTTAGTGCTCTAATGTCGGCCTCTGTGCTTGTTTACCACCACTCATGCCACGATATTCCATGCCCGCGCGCCACTGGCCTCAGACCTCCTCACAAGCTCCGTGCATTCAAGCAAGAATCTCGTGACAGCAAGACTTTTTTTTTTTTTTTTGCTTGTTTCAATGCGCAACAATTATGCGAACTTATCTGTCTGGTAACGTGTTTGAGATGCCGTACAGAGCATTCAACTGTTCACGCGTTTCTTGCAGAGTACACGGTGTATTTGCATTAACTCACCAGGTAGAGGGCTTCAACCAGCGCTTCAGTGTATCTCGTGAAGCCTACTTTACAGGTCAGAAATTTTGAACCAAAATGGAATCTCGAAGACCCCCAATATTAAACTTGCAACTTATGTTTCACTATGACAAACTATGAATGCTACTGCTGCTACTATGAATGCAAAGCAGTAAGAACGGAACGTGCTGCATGTGCTTTTCTATTCTTAATACATAGCTTCTATAGGAGCAGTACAAGGTGAAGCCTGCTTTACGTTTTGTCCCGAATTGCTGGGAATGTGTGTCACGATGCAGGATTGCTATATCATAATAAAGCACGGTTCAAATAAATGTTTACGCTACACCTCGTCGCTGATTTTTTTTGCAGTATCCGCTCTCAAGGAATAAGTCTTATTTGGCACTAATCCTCACAACGATGCTTGGGAACGATTTTGCGAGGTCAAAAGTCGCAGATATGTTTTACTTGCAGTACCGCCTTCGATAAAGTGAAGGTGCGGCGCCAACTGCAGAATGATCAGCAGACAAATTCATCAACAGCTGTTACAGACGTTGCTTCCTCAGCTGGGCACCGTCCCATTGTATGTTGCAACTATACATCACCTTCAGCCTTCAAACCACCTTCAAGCTTCGTCAAGCAGCCAAGCCACCTTCAAGCAAGCTTCGATACCTTACATCAGTCGGTCAGATTGTCTCTTGAAAATGATCGAATCAGTTCAAAACCGAGCCTCCCGTTTCCGTTTCATCCTTATATTCGTACATCCATTGTTACACATCGGAAGAAAGTACCCTGACTTATCTCCACACTCATGTCGCCGGAAAGTCGCTCGGGTTCTGCTTTTTCATCAAATATATCATCGCGACGACTCAGTTCTCGCATTATATTTGTCGCTACCTAATTACATTTCTCACCGCATCGATCATCTTCGGAGAGTTTACATACATCCTGGCAAAACACTTGCTGGCATTTGCTGACTCCTCCTATCCATGTGGTACAGGGAGCACCCCAACGGTAGACTACTGAGGGATGCTCGCATGTCTTCGGTGGTGGGTAGCCATCTTGGACTAGTACCCCAAATCACAGAACAAGAGGGTTAGCACACCCCCCATATCATGTGCCACCATCATCTCCCCCCCCCCCCCCACACCGCACTTATTCCCACGCGCCGCTATTTTGATTGGAATCGTCTTCCTCGCAATATTGTCGCTCTAACCGACCTGTCCACATTAAAAAGATTCCCTGCCCGATTATCCGTACGAAAGATGCTGATTATCCGTTGCATTTCGTACTGCAGTCAATGCTCTAGGTTTGCGATAGTTTTTGAGCTTACAGGTCTATCATGTGCATGTGTACTGCAACCTCTCAATCATTGACCGCGTTTAATCGTGGCTATGCTTGTGCTTGATGAGAATTTCAAAACAAAGTAGGTGGAGCAACAGGAACAAAATAGAGAATAAAAATTAAAAAAGTCCACGGTGCTGCGTATTAAATCTCATCTTGAAACACCGTACAGGGATGAGCTAGTAACAGTCAGGGGCGCCGCTAGGCAATTTTACAGGAAGGGGCAAGATCTCGGACCCGGGCGCCACTGCACAGTGCAACGAAAAAAGAAAAGCACAAGAGAGATGGCGGGGACTTTCAGACATGTGCAGCCTTGACCACGTCGGCAGGGCTCCGGCAAAGTCACGAAAACAAATAAAGAAACTTTGAGCCAGGGGAGAGGCAAGTGCTTGCCTCCCCCGCCCTCAACGGCGCCCATGATAACACCACACCCGATTTCACCAAAGCTGGTTCACTTCGATCAAGCTTTGCTAAAACCGACATCTAGCGTTACTAAAACGTGAAGTTAACGCTCAATTTTTTTTAAAGGTTACTTGGTGACGTCATGAATGTTTCAGTGACATTAACTCGCTTTAGCAAAGCACAGTTAAGCGTTAAATTCAAGTTAAGGGACCGTTTATCTCGGTTCAAATGTTAACCTGCGTTGGTGAAATCGGGCCTCACAGTAGTTGGTTATACCGAACCGGTTGTTCGTCAAGCCTCCCCCAGGATGGCTAACCTTCCCCGCACCATAATCAAGAAAAAGAACAAGATGAAGTAATTGCACACAGACCGGGTCTGCACTTAGCGCGTTCTTGAGATGGAATGAAAACTATGGTCGTCGTTAGGAGCAACCAGACTTGTACGTATTTGGAGTATTGTATTTAAAATACTGTATTTTAAATACAATTTGCAGTATTTTGGTACTCTACTCAATACTTTCTGTTTTTTGTATTTGAAACTCTATTTAAAATACATTGCATGGTATTTTCTACTCAATACTCTAATTACATATTTTGGATCTCGTCTGTGTCTCGTCTTTCCATTATCTTGCTTGTTCAGTGGAACTTTTCCGTGCCCCTGACTTGACCTGGATAGTGACTCTAGACCCGGTCATTGGCACTGCTTGGAAGTCTCCATTTATAGATCTTGCCTCCTGTGTACTAATCCTTGGCCAGTGTCTATCTATTATGTGTGCCCTGACGCGGTGACGCCGAATTCTGACCTCGCCGAGCAGGGACCTGCTAGAAGTTTGCTTTGTTCTGGGTCACATATACTTAGTGGAGTTATATGGCATCTCTTTGCCATCTTTTACGGACTTATGTTTAGATGACTCCTATCACACAGTGGCGACTAGCGTAGTGCGCAGGGTTTAGGTGATTCATGTGACATAGCGGCGACTTGCCGCATTGACCAGTGACCGATGACTTTTTGCGTTGAAGGATAAATAGTATCTTAATTGTATTTCAAATACTTTTTGAAGTATTTTGTACTCTAACTTAATTACTTTAATTTTCATGTATTTATACTCTATCTTAATTACTTTAATTTTCATGTATTTATACTCTATCTTAATTACATTCTAACCTTAGTATTTATTATCTTATCTTAAATACGTTTTTGAGTATCTTGTACATGTCTGGGAGCAACTCAGTGCGTGTCTGTCACAGCTATTACATTGTAAAGATTGCAGCTACGTCTTACCGTGCCGTACCTCACCATCCCCCTTCGTGTACGGTGCAGCGTTGTAGACAGGGCCGGAAAGTGTAAGGTAACTTGGGCCACAGCTAGCTAGGCTAAAAGCAGTACCTGATGCAAGGACGTCTTCGCATTCATACCACGCATGATATTCATCGCACCACGTATTCATATACTATATTTCAACTATATTTCATACCATCTGCTCTAGCTGAAACTGTGATTTTACGGCACGGCATTCAGGAAACGTTGAAATCATGTCTTGCTTGTTTTCACACAAGCTTTAGCCATTACTTGGGACGACGTTGACAGCAACTAATACTATCGAATACCTTTGCATCGCTAGAGTAAGTGCTAACAATAAGTTCCTTGTTTCAACCAAGCAGCAGGTTGGAAAGCTTCTCGTCGTATTTCTATAACCGTCGTTGTTTATGCTCCATTCATCATCATCATCATCATCATCATCATCATCATCATCATCATCGCTGTAGTCCGTTTTCTCACTCATGATCAGGATAAGGAGTGAGCATGAGAGAGAATAAATGCAGAATGACAGAGCCGGAACGATAGTAAACTCAGTTTTTAATCTGCCTTTATTTGGGAAGCTTTAAACCGTCAGGGGGTTCACCCTAACAGAGTAGGCAAGAGCTTGCACGAGGGGTCCGTATAACCATGTGTTAAAGACTCGCTGAACGTGTGTTGAAATTCCGTTGTAGAATTCCTGAAAGCGTTGTGTGCTCAGATCGGGCCTTCTGGAGAAGGTCAGAACGACGTTCGTCGGCAAAACCTTCCACGTCTTCAGCGTTGGCATATTCCCTGGTGAAACAAAGATGTAATAAATGGTTAGTGCGTTCTCCGCATTGCATGATAAGGATACGTCCGGCACGTTGGCTGTATAACAATATATGTTTGCCTACAAGGAAACGCAAATTTGTCGTACGTAAAGTGCCAGTGCGGCGTCAACCGTTGTACTGTGATCATTTCATGTTATGAGGTATACGAAGCATTTATACGAATACTGTTTTTGCAGCGGAGCTATTACAAAACACCAAAGCACCCTTGATCCGAAACGTCAACAACCACAACAAATAAATCGTTGCTATGACATGGGGTGATTCGCCGGTGGGGAGCAGTACACTAAATATTTAGGGGGGTAGGATGTCGTGACCCCCCTCAATTTCAGTCGTTACGTATAGAGTTTCAGATGATGTACTAGCCTGCTGTCCAAGGCAGAAAAATCCTGGATCCGCCTCTGCACTAACCCATTACACGCGAAACATTGGATGTAAGATATGAGAATGAAGTTAAGCTTATGTATCTCCTCCACTGGCTGCGCTGCACTGCTCAAAATGAGGTTGAAGAAACACACAAAACTGCGCGCACACACACACAAAGCTGCGCGCGCGCGAAGGAAGCGCCAAGGGCCATTGGAATACGTGGCATGACACCACAGCGACTCGTACAAACCGCACGAGGAACTCCAAGGACATTAGAAGACATCGAGGGTGTTGCGCGCAGTTCTGCATAGGCCCATAATGGCAGCCTGGTTGAATGTCTGTTTCCTAGCAGTGCGCAACTGAGTACAGACAACCACGAAGTATCCAGAAATCTAAGGAAACTTGCTGGATATGACCACCCACCCCCCGGAATCGCGCACCTTCGAACATGGAGCAGTCCCGATGAACAATATAGTGCGCGTTGCGGTATACGACAGGTATACGCGCGCCTCTCCTGCTGTCTTCTCATTGGATGCAGCCAATCTTTGCCTCCTGGGGATCCCGCTCGTCGCCGCCAAAGACTGCTCTGTTTTCAATGCGTTTCTCTTCTAAATGGTAGCGCTAATTTTGCTTGCGTAAACACGGACTTTCATTTGAGAGTTTTTTTTTGTTTTTTTTTTGCGTTTTAGTGCCCCTGTCAAGCGCAAGATGAATTCCATACTGACCTGGCCGTGCCGTGACCTCCAGGTACGCCTTTGAGTTGCTGAGACTGCCGTCTACAATGAAACTCGCTACTGAGGCCAGGATGGTCCCGCTTGAGTAAGAACCCTCGAATCTCACTTTCAAGGCATCCAAGGTGACGTAGCAACCAATGGTAATGTTGCCATTTATGAGCGTTGGAGGGGAGCAGTCGCCCGTCCTCCGGAGGCCGTACGGTGGCTGAAGTCCTGTGACGACGCCCTTTTTGAGAGTCACAGCCAGAGGGTTGGTCAGCAGTCCAGTTATTAGGCCACCACTCCCAACTTGGAATCTGGTACCGGCGAGTTCACCCTGAACCGCGCCCGCGGTAGCTGGAAAGGTTTGGGCAAGCACGCGGTCCACGTATGCGTTCGAATGGGCGGGAGTGGAGGCTCGGGTACCTGCAACAGACGTATCACGGTTCGTAAAGGTACTGTAAAGCAGCAGGCAAGCTGTTAATATTGGCAGCGACATTTGAAAGCTTATTCCGAAAGAAATCCACACTGCAAATTTTATGTGCGACAGAGAACTCTAAATATTTTTTAATCACGACTGAAATTGCGGTGAAAAGACGAGGGGCGACGCCTGGTGGGAAACAATCGCTTATTCGTCGAGCAACAGTGTTACATGTCCCCAACCTTGTATCGGCTAAGTCATGGGCCGTGGGTGAACCGTTTCCATGAAAACGGGTCACTAAAACTAGCCAGTTTTAGTCAGAGTTCGAGGTAACTCGTTACGTAACTAAGTTCCTTTTTTTGGTAACTTGTAACTTAACTTGGTACTTTTGCGCCGTGGTAACTTTCAGAGGAACTCGTTCCTTTTTCAGGTAACTTTGCCAAACTAACTTAAGTTAAGTTCCAAGTTACTTTTAACTCGCTTTTCACTCACATCCACATATTTTCTTGCTTTCTCTCCGGTTCCTTCATGGCATTTTTTTACCATAAAACGTGATATTCAATCAATGACAGTATTTTATTCAGGAAGTAAGAACCGCTGCCATTGAAATGAAGCTGAATCATTGTGCGCCCAGAGGGAGTAAGATGCAAAGCGTTCGAATAGACCTCTACCAGAGAAACGTCATCATGACATTGGTAGACAGACTGAACCGAAACAGATCGGAAGGAGAGGGCTGGGTTCCACGAACAGGCACTTGTTCGCTGCTTCCCATTGAAAGAAAAGCAGGACCGAGGGTCGCGTCCCTTTAAGGGACCATATCGTAATGCCCTCAAGACCGTGGCTTTCGGGCGCGACCTTGTTCACCTCTAGCTTCGAGCGTAGTTCAATTCTACCAAATTTGTGGCGCTGTCGAACACTATGACGTCATTTGTTTACAAACAGGGAGAGGTCTATTGTTGGACATAAACGAAAACGATCTAAGCGTATTGCACTCCTCCGTAGGCAACTCAAGGTCTAACTCAACTGCTCACGCGAGCTGCACCTTCGTAATGCTATTTTGTGTCCCAACTCCCAAGTAACTTGGAAGTAACTCGTTCTTTTTTTTTGAAGTAACTCAGTAACTGCGAATTACATTTCAGGCTGAAGAACTTCGTTATTAACTTAGTTACATTTTTCACACGGTAACTTGTAACGAGTTCTTTTTGACGGGTAACTTCTCAAGCTATGGTTTTAGCTAATCGTTTTCACTCAACGGTTCGCGAACGGTTTTGCCGCGACCCAATCAGGTAAATACGTTCATAGTTCCTTCCTCTTCTCATTGGTCATCCACTAGACCGTACGCGAATTGTTTCAGGGAGAACGATTTACTAAAACTATTAGAGAGTTTTAGGAAAACGTAGAAGTTTCGCCATAACGTTTCCGAAAGCATAATAAGCCAATCGCATGATTGCTTTGTAGTGGATGACGTCACGTTGCTGATATCTGATCGACCGACAGCGATGCGGAGTCGGAATCGGTGGGTGCTTACGATTTCCTAAGGCTCCCGATTAGGAAGTTTTAGGAAACCGTGATCATCCTCCGATTCCCTTTCGGCAACGCTATCAGCCAATAAGCTGTCAGCGTAGCAATAGGTGATTGTCTGTTAGCGAAACGGAACAGGAACCGGAGCGTGCTCACCGTTTCCCAGAGACTCCCTACTAGGGAGTTTTAGTGTACCGTACGCTATCGCCCTTGCGTGCGCAAGGGATGGCGTTGGTGGTTCTGCGCATGCGCGAGCCATAAAAAGAGCTTTCGTTCAATGCGCGGAAGCATCACGCTATCCTTTACGTACGCTAAGGCGATAGCGTAACATCCACTGAATCTCTCTAGTATCTACCACGCGTTACCGTTTACACGTAAATTCTTTCTCTGTCTCTCTCTCCAAATTGTACTGCATAGGGGCCAACGATATACTGGTCAAAGTAGAAACAGGCTGCTGGAACAATGTCACTTGGCTAACGACTGGACCCATCTGCACCACGCTCCTAACTTTCATATCGGGGGTGGGAGGGGTGTGCATAGTTACTGGAAGAGAACAAGAAATGAAATAAAAGCGGAAAAGTAAGACACTTTCGTATCGGGCGTAGGGTTAGTTCGGTTCTTTGTAGTTTATTGCAAGATCGGTGAATGTAAATAAGAAGTTGACTTACCAACCACGAGACAGAGGGCCACGAGCAGTGGAGCAACGTACATCGTTGTAGTCGTTTATTCCTAGGAAAGTAGAACATCTCATGTTTTTTTTTTTGTTTTTTTTACAATATGCACCATATTAACATATGTTGTTCCATCAATATAATAACACTGCATATGGAACTCTAAACATTTCCAGGTGGAGGCCATTAAAATACCATATATTGTAGGCGATGGTGACAGCGTCAGAGATCGATATATTTGGACTTAGCGCGACACGTTGAATGATTGCTGGCTTTTAATGCCAAACAAAATTTACGATACCCGTGACTAACCGAACACTACTTGGAACATTCATTTAAAATAAGAAAGACTGCTTAGTCTCAGTGGGTAATAGGAAGAATCTTCGTCCTCCCTCAATGCATTTACCGGCAGCCGAAAAGTGTGAGGTCTTTTATTGCCGTCGGCACACTACTGTGTCTCACAGCGTGCAGATATTTGCCTTGCTTGTTGGTACCCGGACCCCTTCGTCAGAAAACGGTTCGTATTCATATTTCCAGGTAAATCCCGGGGGTTTATAGAGGTACAGGAAAATTTCGGCATTTATTTTTAGGTCAGAACATATCACCAAAATTTGCTTGGGTTCACCAAAGTTCGTCAAACATTACTAACACAAAGACCTTGCAAATAAAAAAATGTGCTTAAGTATGGCGGATGAACTTCATTCCTTATTCTTTGTACGGCCACGTTCAGAATACGCGTTTCACTTACTGCACATATCAAAGTATTTTAAAGAGTATATTAAATACTACTTAAAAATTTAGTACTCTACTCAAATTACTTTCAGTTTCGAGTATCTTGTACTCTATTTTAAATGTTACGTGGAGTATTTAGTATGTTATTTGAAATATTTTTGCGAAGTATTCTGTACATGTCTGGCTACGTGTTTACAGCTACCATGTTGGAATTTATCTCAAACAGAGAAGTGCCTCAGCACGCATGCGCGGAATGCGGTGATTGATTCCCCACATGCGGGCCGATGCGTGCGTCGGAAAAAGTTCGTCGGGACAGTTAGTCGAAACATCTCGCACGCGTCTGTTAATTGCCACGGTATAGCCAACGTTCGCCAGCGTCCGCACGCAATGAAACGCAGTAATGAGACGCAGAAAGACGTTGATGATTGATTTCAAATTTCAGTCCTTAATGCAATTTATAGGGAGTTTTCACCTACGTCACCTCGTGGCGTGGCAATGACGTGGCATGTTCGAAAGCTCCTCCCACTCAGGTCAGTTTTCGTGCTATAGCGGCATTGAAAAATGACAAACTGCGCTATTGTTCAATGCCACAACCATAGTTTTCATTTAAAAAAATTGTGAGAACGACAATGACGAAGTGTCTTCAGGATAAAAGAAGGGTACGGACGCGACCGGACTTCTACACCATTCAAGGCTTCGTTTTCGAGCAAATGCTAGATAATCTCGGCAGCTACGCCGAAAAAGTGACCATACCACCATGGCGGCCGAACGCGTTCGTTTGACGTCATGTGAAAGCCGCCTATAGATGAAGGGGCTTCAGTGCGTAAGTTTCTGGCGTTCTTGACTTTTAAAAGAAGAAAAGAGGCTATGTATTTTCAGCACTGCTTTTGTCGCTGCACCACTACAGCTATTGCTAGGTCCTTGATTGAAGTAGGGAACAACACGGGTACATAACACTTGTAGTCAGAATAAAAGTTCGTAAATGCTCAAGAAAAGCGGTAGAGGATAGCGTTTTACTCACCGGTCTCTCAGTCAAGGAATGGAATTTTCGTTCGGTTGGGCGGCCTTTTTGTGGCTGACGGGCTCCTAGTGGCATCCGTAGTTCTAGATAACACTGCTTCCTCTACTGACCATTAATTGCAGGAAATCGGCGTCCCAGCGCTTCCGTTCTTAAGCTCGCCAAGTGGTTCGAGCCACTGCAGCTTCATCCGGGACATGTACGACACGTGGAACTTGTCAAGAATAGGGCAAGGCCTATACTGTATCCATGCAGGAAATGCCGTATCCGAGCGCTATGGCTGCGAGAGCTGCCACGATATGCCATGGGACGTAATAACAGCGGTTCGCGAACTCTCGTAATGGGTATCCGGTGTTACTTTGCCACTGTCAAGCCTGATTCCCGAAGTGAAAAATATTCGTGGTTAGTTATGTTTCGTTGTAAGCAATGCGTTTTTCTTCGTCATGCCTTCATACCGACGAGTCAAAACTAAGATGTAAATCCTGCAAAGCACTGCAATTTTCTACAACTTACGAGTCTTCATCACATATTTTTCTTCTCTAATTCTAATCTAATACCCCTGTCATACGGGCATTTTCGATCCTGCTCGACCGAACCTGCTTGAACCCAATGCAGATCGGATGGTGCTGCACGGCCGCTTCCAAGCAGGATCGAACTTTGATCCTGCTTCACTCATGACAGTTCCCATAACAGGATTGAGAATTTCAAGACGGCTCGACGGCCGCCATTTGCATCCGCGACCCCGGTGAACTGTCATAACTTAAAACGGACATGCGCGCGAAGCTACAAATGATGCTTACATCGGTATACGATAAAACCACTAATATCGCTGTTATATAGGAAGCGCGAAATTAATGAGTTCCGTTTATTCATTTGCCTATATTCTCGACACCGTCAACCATTCAATGCGCATTGAAAGTGGCCGTGTAGCAGCGTCAAAACTCGAGCGTGCTCGGGAAGTTCGATGCAGATATGCTTCGAGAAGGATCGATAATGCCCGTGCGACAGGGGTATAATCTAACCTACGAGTCTTGAAGATGTACTGCTGTCAGTTTTGCCCAGACCATCACATTAAAAAGAAGGCTTCATGGGTGGCAACGTAGTTCCAGTTTAGTCACCCGTATATTAAAAAAACAAAACAAAAGCAAATTACAAACATGTAGGGGTTGATAGATATATCGGTAACAGGTTGAGCACGTGCCGTTACGGTCGGCTGGAAGAGCCACCCATGCTCTTCACCTGTCTGGTCAAACTCTCTGTGCGGGGATCCCACTGTGGTGTGACCAGGGATATTCGTAGGATTTTTCTCGTGGGGAGAGGTGGGAGGGTGGGACGCTTACATCTGCAGCTTTTGGGACGTTTCTGGCCTTTCTGGCCGGTGTTTTCGGGAGTGCTGCAAGATTTTGTAGGGCACGGGGGAGGTGCTGGGAAAATTCGTGGGCGTCATCACAATGTTTTGTTTGGAATAGCATTGAAAATGGAAGCAGCGCTCGTTTCCTGTATTGTCTATACGACGAGTTTCTAACAGGGGGCCTGAATGGCGATGCATACCAAAAATATTAATACTCCGCTATGTTTACGAGGAACGGAAGTTCGTGCGAACCCATTGCGTTACACGGCGGTACAATTAGACTACTGGGGAACACATGAAATCCCGCTCGCGTCGCCCATGCTCCTGCTTCGTTCGCGAAACTCTGGACGAAAACAATCGTAAGAGAACAAATCGCCGGAGCTTCTAAGACTTAATTTGCAGTCCCGACATTCGTGGCTTCGATGCGCCTCCAAGAAAAACGGAACGGAAACGTCACACTACGTTTTTTTTTTTTTGTGTGTGTGTGTGTGTGTGTACTGTTATAAATAATACAAATTGTTATGAAACATGAAACGCGTTGACCTTAGCCATCATACGTCCCCACGTGACGTTTTCTTTACGTACGCTTCGTACAATGTGTACCAGTGTATGATTCAGAAACAACAACAACAACAACGACAGGTAAATTAGTGATGATGAATGGGGAAA
This sequence comes from Ornithodoros turicata, assembly GCF_037126465.1. Taxonomy (NCBI): domain Eukaryota; kingdom Metazoa; phylum Arthropoda; class Arachnida; order Ixodida; family Argasidae; genus Ornithodoros; species Ornithodoros turicata. Next base: position 65,572,080 of record NC_088206.1, read on the forward strand.
TTCGCCACATGAGGTGCGGCCCACTACCCCAGGGTACAATGGAGGGAACGGGGTGCGATCTGATGATGAGACGATGAACGACGCTAAAGTGTGTGGTGGACAGCAAGCGGAGTCGGTGAGCCAACATTCAGGGGCGGCGAGAACATCAACGAAACGCTAGGCGAAAACACAACACACGAAAACACACAGCACACTGGTACGCAGGCACATCGTAGGGTATAGAAAGGGGACCGGTGTTACGGAGAAAAATCAGGAATTACTCCAGAGCACGACGATGTTCGATCATGTTAGACCAAGGGCCGAGGATGGTTGCCAATGTGAATGGTGCGTCAGCGATCGATTGCAGACGACACTCAAGTGCTGCTCCTTAGGAGTTATATAAGTATATGGCAGTCGAATAGCACGTGCTTGGTAACAAACACCAAGGAACACGGACGGGCAGATAACGCACAACAGTTGGTGCCATGGTACCCAGCAAACACGCTCAACATATTCTCGCATTTATGCTTCTGCCAAAACAGCACAGTGCGAGCAGAGCATGGAGCCGGAGCGGCCGATCAGATGCTTGAAATGGGGGGTGAAGGCAACCCCGAGACGGAGCGTTTGCATCGGCGATGCAAAATGGCGAGGCCCACGGGAGGGCATGGTGAAGCAGATGTCAGATTCACTTCTCGATCCAGTGAAGAGAAAAGGGCAGTGCGTGTCCTCCACCAGCGGTCAAGCAGCTCGCTGGGTACAGTCAACACTATCTCGGAAATACCGACTACGAGTACTAGATCTCAAACGCAGTCTCACGATACTGCAGAAAGCAAGCCCCTCGTGTTCTTTTTACAGTAATAGCAGAGCAACTTCTTTGGAAGGCTCGACGCAGAGACACTATGCTGTTTGAACAGTGTTACTCTGTGCTGGATTTGGTTGACCGTTTGGGGTGAGGTGAAGCAGGTGAGGCTCGGAAAACCATTGCTCATGACACGCGGAACACTGTTATTCGTTTCTGCATGAACCAGCGCTAGGATTGCCGAAGTTGATTACCATCGATATGACGCTCCTAGTTAGTTTCTAACTAAAGATCCGTGTAGCTTCAGTGCTTGCATGGAAAAGCACACGGTGAAAAGATGTTTTCGCAGCAAAACAATGTCAACCTCTTTTTTTTTTTTGTCGTGTTAGCGTTGCGAAGTAACTGTGGCTATGAGCGCCGTACAGACGTGGACAGATTGAGAGAGGACAGCAGGAAGAAGTGGGGAACTGAGGGCTCACTGCGCGTCCTGGAACGACTTCAGAGGGAACTGTTTCGGCATCTGTCTGGAAAGGCTGCCAGGGAAAACCTCAGACCCAAACCCGGGGAAAATCTCAGACAGCATAGCCAGTGGTAGGATTCGAACCCAGCTCCTCCAAGTCTCCAGCTTAACCTTGGTTACCACCAACGATAGCACGCTTTTACCAACTCGGCCATGTCGCATAGTCAGCCTCATGTAAATTCGTGATCGATGTGCATATTTGTAGGTGTTGTCAAAGAAACTTTTTCCGAACACGTCACCTTGATTAGTTTTGTGATTCCGGGCATAGACGCTTGCTTTACGAGCACAACTTCCTCATGGCACTGTGATATAATATTGGCGAAGATCTCGCCAGGCCTCTATGAGTAGTGCGCTCCCACTCGATATTCTCTATTGCCCACAACGCGGTTTCCTCCACAGTTACCGTGATATCGCTAACGGAACTTTCACTTGCAGTGCTTCCTGTTACAAGGACTGCTTGATCTAAGTTATATCGTGTTCCACGGCTGCTTGTGCTTGTGCTTGCGTGAAGCGTGTGCGCTCAAGGTTACAAAGATATAGGAACAGGCATGCTTTCAATATAGCTACCAGTAACATCATTGTCGTGATGTAAGCAGGGCGAGGCGAAAGAGGGAGATCTATAGAGACGAGACGAGGGACAACCACCACTTTGAACAAAACGAACATGAAGTGTTTATTCAAATCACATAACCCAACGCGCTCATGTTTCGTGTGCGAATGACCACGTCTGCTCAGCCCTTACTACTCTCCTTTGGAGGGGAACATGAAATCTATTTACACATTTGCAGTATACATCATCCTGCAGTCCAGATCAGTTCTTACTGTAGGCGATCGTGTTACGCATTTCGCTGATGAAGCAGTGTCCACTTGTTGTGGTACTGGCAGCTTCTTGATCGCCGCTCTGCTTTCCGGGTCTACCGATATCCAACTGCGCGTACGAGAATGTAGCCTAACAAAAGGATCCTTCCCCGTCCTTAAACGCAAATTCCCTTATCTAATGTGGCTTCACCGGCGCTCAGGCTCTGTCGCACTGCGTGAAGGCGTCTGTCGCGTTTCCCAAATTTCCTCCTTGCCATAGATCAGGGGGGGGGGGGGGGGGCAGTAAGAGTAATACTTTGTATAATAATATTACTGTAATACTTTTGAGTGTTATGTATTGTAATACTCATTATCCGAAAGTATTTGTATCTGTAATATAATACACAAAATTGAAGTATTACATGTATTATACTGCTCTAGAAAGTGTAATACATTTTGAGAGGTGGTAATGCCGACCTACAGGGTGTCACCGGAGCACTTTATTCAGTAATTTTCCTTTGTCCGACATTATTGTGGATACAAACACGGCCCCCTGTTCCCACACCCCAATTCCAAATGAAAGTGACCTAAGAACGAGAAGTTACTGAACGTTCTCCTGCGTTCCTTCTAGTTCATCGTCCCTAAGGTTGAGTAATCACATATACAAGCCTTTGACGTCTGAAACAGAGCGTCCAGTAAAGTCACTCTTGTAGACAGTTTCACCACGGATGTCACACAATTTTGAACGGCACATTTTTATTGTCCAGGCTGCATTGGATCGAGACTGACACAGTGAGGGAAGAGAGTCAACTGTGCTCTAAATTCGTCAGCACTCTCATCAGATCGGAGGGGCTACCTTCATTTGCCTGCCTTCTTCTATAAGACCGAGTAAACATGCACCACAAGACTGTCCCTGTGAGAACACGTTCAAATGTAACCGCCTCAAATAACACGCGATTGGAGAATTGGGAATTATGTGTACTCAATGTTTATTTTTTTTTCATTTTTGAGAGCCCCCGAGTTATATTTCAATGTATTACCAGTATTACTCGTAATAATACACATAAGTATTAGTATTACGTATTCTAATGCCTCAAAATCAGTGTATTATGTATTTGTAGTATAATACAAAGTATGAGTATTACGGTCCCCTCCCGAGATCCGGGCGACGTGCACGTGGCAGGTCGTGACATGCAAACCTTCGAGGATCCGCATCTTTTTTCGTTCAAGGAACTCCGCAGCAGCTGCAATGTCGAAGTGCAGATGAAAAAAAACAGCACAGTCACAGTGGGGCTATGAAAATTCTCGTCCGGAGCGCTCTGGTTAGAGTGCGACTTGGGCATCTTGAGCATCTTGGGCACTTGAGCATCGAGCAGGGGGAACACCGTCCCCTTGTACCATCGCCACCGTCGCATCTTGGCGAGATTGTTCTTTGACTGGGGGCTCCCAGACTTACCGTGGAATCTGCAGCGGTAAATTTTCTCGCAATATAAGTTGGCTGCAATAATCGCCACACCAAGCTTCTCAAAAGCAAATGTCACATCAGGTTACAATGAACCGTATCATATATATTGCGTGTCCGCCGGCAGTAGAAAGAAGTGCGAAGGAAGTCGTCTCATGAGCTCTCTCGCTGGCAAAATACTCACAAGTTTTAACTCCGCGAGAAGTCGTCGTTTCTAACGGCGCATTACAACTTTACGGTTTGCATTCGACAATAAGTTAACGTTGGAAACTGCTTGGTTTCATCGAGGACGAAATAAGGTATCACTACACTGACATATTTGTGTCCCGCGTTATTCCAGTTTGTGTTTCTTTTGCTTTTTGTTCCGCATTAAAGCAATGGGTTCATATATTTACTGTTCCATGGATTCGGGCTACTTTAAGCACCAGTGCTAAATGGGTCGCAAATTAGTAAATGTCAACTGCCGGTATTCAGCACAGTACTGAGTGTGCAGCGGAGATATATCCATAAAATCTCGGGTCAATGATGATCTTTTTTTTCTTTTCCCTTTTTATTCCGTGTTACCGCCGCGAAGCAACTGTGGCTATGAGTGGCGTACAGATGTGGACAGATGAAGAGAGGACAGCAGGAAGGAGTGGGAGACAGGGGGTTAGTATGCGTCCTGGGCCGACTTCAGGAGGAAGTGTGCCGACAACAATGATGATGAGAGCCGTAGCGATAATGGGTGGGTGGGTGGGTGGGTGGGTGGGGGGTGCCTTCACGTTTACCCTGTCCCGGGCGCAAACTCGCCTCGCGACGGCTCTGATAACGATGATAAAAGAAACAAAATGCGGAGGCTCCATTAAGCGTGGCTGCTTCAGAGCGATTATGAAAAACACATGGCCACTCAGATGTTAAAACGACCTTCCCCTTTCTTAAGCATTAAGGATAGAAACTATTGTACATTGTGCGTTCTGTCGATGGAAAGCAGGCGAGATTCTCAGTACTTTCATGGCGCAATAAAGGCGAGGTGTGGATTCTGAGAATCCACGTTGAATATGGTAGAGGCATTAGTTGGAACATGTACTTTCGCTATCACTTTTAATGAAACAGCAAGTTTCCCTGAGCAGTGAAGTCAAAATGTCAGCAAGACAAGAAAACCACAGAAATCTAACAATGCACAAACTGCGCTCGTCGTGAAGCTTCGTGCTGACGCCAAACGCCATGAAGTAGTGAAGGAGTCTAGTATACTTCCCGACGCAAGCCGGCAGCTGAAAAGGAAAGAAATCTTATGAAGGATTTGTCAGTGCAAGCGGTGTGTGTTCCTACGACGAAGCGGTGATTACAGGAGAATGAGGTGGAATGCAAAATATGTGTCACCTCATGTTTATCCGCCTATCACAGTGATAGTGCAATATCCGCCGTCACATTTACCCAGACCTTTCCTAGGGCGTTGTCCTTTTCCCTGACGCGGGAATACTTTCTGGAACATATATCACGATAAACCCCTTTGTAAATCTTAAAAAGAATTGTAGACACCAGTGACAATATAAGATCACCGAGCATATGAACTTGCGCTCACGGCACACCGCATTGAAGGTTGCGAGTTGCTACCCTACAATGCTGCGTTCACACCGTCAACCTTCATATCAGTAGTTCGTGTCGGTAGGTATGTAGGGTTTCTATTAGCTTCTAGAAGGGTTCCCAGTGGGACCGGTGGGACCATAATGACCGAAAAGAAGTAGCGCGAGTCATTTGTACACCCAGGAGACAGAAAGTCCCGGTTTGACTTGAACACCCCTCGTATAAAGGCTTTTGTTCCTCCGGCGTTTGAAATCTTACACATTGTACTCAATTCGTGAAGTAGAATTTGCGCTCCATCGTGACTTCACAGAATTATACATCAAAATATATCCGCTTTAGGTAACTTTCCACTGCAGATTCACAATTAGGGAGACCATTTTTGGAACGTAAAGTGAATGTCTTGGTTTTGTAGCGAGTCGAGGGCATCAAAGTGCGACTAAAATGTGAGACATCACACTTAAAGAGGGCTTAGCCTTTCGACACTTCCGCATGTAGGAAAGCCGACTGTACATTTGAGCACGTGTAAATGGGAGGAGGAATGAAACACGAAAGGGAGGGGAATTATGAGAGTTCAGCGCGCATTCTCCTCTGATAACCAGCACCGCAAGACGGGTTTGATAAAAACATCCACAAAATAAAGGTGTGCTTTCAAGGCCAAAGAGGCTGAAGAACATTTCTGGTGCTTATTTAACAACAGAAAAGACAAGGCTGCAGATACTGCGTTCCCCTGAGGTTCGCGTTTTGGGAAATCGAATGCTCTCTTCGTCTTAGTATCAGTTTCAACCCTTTCTGACATTGTAGTTATGGCGTTAAAAAGATGTACGAAAATTCTTATGGCTGTAGTGTAGCGTTATTGCATCGTGATCTGCCCGCCGATGATTTCCTTGTCATCTTTACCTTATCGGTGACCGTCATGTTTTTTGTATCTATACAATGTATGCTTACTTTTATGTTTCACACTCTTTCTTAATTTTTCCTCGTAGCACCACGGGGAAGCTTGGTAGCCACCAGTATGAAATGTGATGGGTACCTTAATGGCTGTAAACTGGCTGTAAATTTTGCTAGGCTGTAAATTTTGTTTAACGACTTTGTATACCTCTATTTAGGAGTAGCGAAGGCAATGCAATTTTTTCTTTTTCTTTTCTTCATGCATACACTTGTCTGGGCGACAGCATGCTTAAACTGTGCATGGCCGAGCCGTTGCGCCTGAGCTGTCCGGGAGCGTCGTTCACAAACAAAATGTGTACGTCATCTAAGTAAGGCATATGCTCCTATATGTTCAACTCACTCAAATGCGTCGAATACAACTGGGACCTAGCGCATATAATCGTGTAGTGTCAATGTTCTCTCGACTTTAAGCCGATCATGGCGGCGTACCTGTGCAGAAACTTAACACATTGCCAGAAGTGCGCTTTTTGATCCTCCCTCATCCATCCATCATCCATCATCCATTCATCTATGTTGTTGTTGTTGTTAGGCAAATGCTCGCAGACATGCATAATTCACCGGCCTCGGTGGCTCAGTCGGTAGCGTGTTCGCCTTCTGATCCCGAGATCGCGGGTTCGAACCCGGCCGAGGACGCCAGCAACTTGGTGGCAGGGTACGAGTTGCTTAGACACGCCGTCTTCCGCGAGGGACGTTAAATACGGGGTGCCGTGTGATGAGCTTTCATCGCACGTTAAAGAACCCTCAGGTGGGCAAAAGCAATCCACAGACCGACCGCTGTGGCGTCGCTCATGATCTCAGTTGTCTCGCGACGTAAACACCCAATTATAATTATAATTACATGCATAATTCTGTGAAGTTGCCTGCTTATTTTAGCGGCATGTTTTGCGCGTGAAATAGTGCACCCTGGGTGATTTTTGCGAACACTCAGGGTGACGTTGTACTTCGCCTTCGACAAAGTACTGTCAATAGCCTAAGATAACGTTTCCCAATATTCCCATCACCATCGCGATATCCGATCACTTCTTTTTCTTTTTTTTTTACGTGTACACCAGGGGTGCCGAACTCATTCGTGTATGCGGGCCGCATTGAACCTTGGAGGAACTACGCGGGCCGCATACGAGTGCTTTGGACCAGCTCCCGTGGCTCAGTGGTTAGCGTGCTGGCCATGTCACGTCGAGACTGGGAGGTACCCGGGTTCGAATCCCGGTGCCGGCTGTGCTGTCTGGGGTTTTTCCTGGGTTTTCCTCAGACGCTTTCAGACATATGTCGGCACAGTTCCCTTAGAAGTCGGCCCAGGACGCACATTCCCCCAGGGCGTGAGTCGTGACGTTGCCCACGTACGTGAGGCCGACAACGGCAAGCCCTATCACCACCACCACCACGAGTGCTTTGGGTAGCCTGCTTCTGGTATACAGGGTGTCCCAGAAAACGTGTCATTGAATTCTAATTAAAAAAAAATATGCCACCTAGAATCATGCGGTCCACGGCATTTGTTCTTACTTGGTTTTTTCAACCTCCTGATGTGTATATCATGTAACCTAAGTTTAATTATGTAAATTTTTGCGAACTGAACTCGGAAATTTGCCAAGTAAAGGTCACTTTTTTACCCCACCAACATGAAGAGCGTGTCGAATTCTGGGACACCCTGTAGATGATCGAATTCACTCGGGAGATCACCAAGCCTACCGGTCCGTGTCCAGTAGCTTTGAGGGCACTGATATTACCAATCGGGCAAATAGGGTTTGCTCAGAAGTTTGGTAGGAGTGCTAGTAATACTAACCGAGCAAAAATCTGACGCTCAGACAGGTATAGAGGTATATACAGGTATAGAGAGACAGGTATTAGCCAAGACGTCGAAAGCAACACAGAGGCAGAGAGGAAATATCGAACTTTCAACTTTTTATCATATGATTAGAGGTGTAAATAACTTTTCATAAGTTTCTGCCCAACGCAGAACGAAGAAATCGTTTGATTGGAGTCGTTTTGATCAGGTATAAACGGAAAGATTTCCAGAGATCGCATTTGTGAGACTCGCTCACGATACCTGTGTACAAAAAAACGAAGCTAACATGAACCGGCGCACCGTACCAAATCAGGGCTGTTTCCAGAAAGGCCCCGATCAAAAACTCGCCTAAGGTGAAGTAATTGCGTGCATCTAGTGACTCGTACGCTTTCACAATATCAGCTATCAAGCGGCACGGCGAAAATATTAGATATCTAACTACGGTGTGATTGTGATCGGCGGCATGTTTTGTGGCTGGGCTGTCCACTTGTCGATGTGTAGCGCAAAGAGATCGCCGCGTTGTATACCGTTCATAGACAACTTGGTCTTGTAGCGACACTTGTCTCATTCCTTCATAGCTCTAAATTATACTGCTATATTGAAAGGAGACAGTCGAGAGCGATGTAGCACTGCACACTGCCGATGTCGCACGTGCGGAAAGCATTCGCACGACTGCGTCCATTTTATTTTTCGAACACCTTTACTTTATTTATTTTATTTATGAAATACTGCAGACTCCGTTGGCGTCCGAGCAGGAGTGGTCTCTGACACTACACAGAAAGGAATGCAAACAAGTATCTATCACACAAGAAATTCCGAAGTTATCACATAATGCAATAATAGAATAGCAGCGCTTTGCACTTCACGAGATCACAAGTGTTTGACAGGACAAGTGCTACATACGATCGAGACAGGAAAGAAAACTTTCTAGTGATGTAAATGCAACCTGAGGGATATTATTCCAATCTTCTATAGTGGGGACAAAAAATGAATTTTTAAATCTACTTGTACGAGCATATATTGGCATTAAACTGTATTCATGACGGTTCGTGACACCTCCTATATAGAATCATGCCTGCGCGCCGTCACCCCATGGAGGCATGCCTGGCTTTACGACCTGCTTCAAGTTTTCTTCTCGTTCGCTCTTTCATCCACATCATAGCAGCATCCACAGCAGGCCTTCCTGTGTGACGCCGTGTCACGTGGGAGCAGGCCTGATGCTACATCTAAGAGGTGTTGGTTTTTCCCACACCAACTCCGCGCATGCGCTGATGGCGCCTCTTGTTTGAACGAACAGATAAATTCTTTTCGTGTGCCGCGTGTGCGTTTGTGCTGCTGTCGGGCGGTATTTCGAAACTTTTTTAAACCGGGCAAAAAAGAAAAAAGAAATAGAACTGAGACGAGGTATACAATCACGGGTAAGAGAATCGAAGACCCCCTTAGCCCTCTACAACCCCGCCAACTTGGTGGCAGGGTACAAGTTGCTTAGACACGCCGTCTTCCGCGAGGGACGTTAAATACGGGGTGCCGTGTGATGAGCTTTCATCGCACGTTAAAGAACCCTCAGGTGGGCAAAAAGCAATCCACAGACCGACCGCTGTGGCGTCGCTCATGATCTCAGTTGTCTCGCGACGTAGACACCCAATTATTATTATTATTATTACAACGCCGCCATTTACATTTTTGCAGTTAAGCGGATCACCAAATCATTTTAAGTAACGAATTATGTAATTTACGAGGAAACAAAAAATAGACTGAGTATCTCTGCACTCTAACATTACGCACTAAGTCTCGTTCAAGTGCAGTGCACCATTTTTATAAAAATGTTTGATTCATTTTAAATGAAACGCCCTTGAATAATAGTGAAAACAGAAAGTGTCAGAGGTATGATGGCATTGGGAATGATATTCGTACAACCCAAGCAGCAAAATGTACTGAAAGTCGGGTGCAATAGGGGTGGATGGTATGTGTCTTATCAATGTTCTTTAGTTTCAAGAGTCTGTTCAAGGCCTTGCACCTACCCGTCCACCCCTATTGCACTCGACTTTCCGTACATTGTGCTGCTTGGGAAGCGATACTGTTTAAAAAAAAGCTGGCATGTGAAAGCGACGAAGCTGTTTGAAGAATCCTTATCAAGCTCGTCGCATGGTGCCCGTTATCACCAATCAAAAGGAACTGACCCGTAAGTGTTCGCTCTCTCCCGTGTTTCGCCTTCCTTTCGGGTTTCATTCCTCCTCTCGCCTATACACGTGTACAAACGTAAAGTTGTCTTACTTACACAACACGCGCTATTAGGCTAAGCGCACTTTATTGAGACGTGTCCGCGAATCTTTGACATGTCTCGGAACAGTTACCGTGAACAGCTGCTAAAACGTCTGCCAAATCATTCGCGAACCGTAATCAGCCGCCTGCCAGTGAATAAGTGTTACATATATATATTAAAAAAAAACACACACACAGAGAAAAAAAAGACTGCGAGAGTCCAGCGGAATAGCTAGGGTGTTGCACCCAATTGGACAGGTGTCCTTGTGTGTGCTTTCTTTTCTTTTTTTTTTTTCTAACCCAGTCTGTGTAGTTGTATCCCGACTTATGCCTCTGTTTTTCTTTTTTCGGTCGTTCTCACCACCACCATCAACTAGGGTTGCCACCAGGCCGGTATTATACCGGCACGGCCGGTTATTTGCTCGCTCTGCCGGTAGGAAGGTAATACCGGCAGCCTTTTGCCGGTATTTGTGCCTCAAGACCTTTCATAAGGGCTTTTGCGGGGTTTTCCCTTCAACATTCCATACAGCTTGAATAAATCTGGAGCACAGACCCAACTCCGCAGTCGCCAGTAGTTTTCTTAGTTATTCATTATAATTATTATTATCACTGTTATCCATTAAGTCTTGTGTTCGGAGGGACAAGATCAGTGGTTGTGCAAAGCTGTTGGTGGCTGTGTCGAGCCAGCTAGAACTTAGGCCGTATACAACCATCATGAGATCTTCGCCTGCAAAGAAGGGTTTGTCTGCGTCGATATGTTTTTCAAAGTAAGTGACAGTCCAATCAGGTTGCTCCAATACGATCCAGTGTAGCGTTCGTGCCTGTTTATAGCAATTTCTAGCATCAATGATACAGCCAGACACAGGAACATATGTTTCCTCGTATTAGAGAGTTTTAGCAGACCGTTGATAACGATGGCTTGCGTCGAACCGTATCAACCGGAACCAATCAGTGGACAAGATTCTGAGTCACGCACCACTGCGATTGGTTCCGATGGGCACGATATCCTCATCAACGGTATACTAAAACTCACTATTATCTTGAGCTAGCACGCTCTCTCTCTCTCTCTCTGTGAGTGTCCACCCCTCACCCACTTCCCTTTCCCGCGAGCCTTTCCTTCTTTCCCTCTAACCACCTCCTCTCCCTCAGCCAGTATTTTTCACTACGAAAAGTGGCAACCCTACACTCTTAAAAATGAACTTCACCGCATAGCACGCTCCTAGCCAACCATCATCTCAAATGATATCGTTATCTGCCCTGATTTGTTGAAAACGGAGGGCGTACGCCTTTTCTGTGACGCTTATGCTGTTCATAATTGTCACAAAAAAGGCGTACGCCCCCCGTTTTCAACAAATCAGGGCAGATAACGATATCATTTGAGATGATGGTTGGCTAGGAGCGTGCTATGCGGTGAAGTTCATTTTTAAGAGTGTACCATCAGCAGCAGTTTGGAAACACTCGTGCTGATGCAAAATGCGGTCTAGAAAGAGTCCAGGATCCCCGTTCAGTCGTCATCATTTAATTGTTATGGTTGGTGGACAATGTTATTGTTGCCATGACATCAATGAGGCCAGTGTTCAAGTTGGCATCAGTACTAGGCGCCTGTGTCAATATCATGCAGCCGCGACTCGCGTTGCTGGAGTACACTAGTCGTCTTTGCACTCTTTAGTGTAGCTTGTCCCATATTCTGAATTTTATACCTTTGTGCACTGACATTATCTGGCCATGAGGGCTTCATGTCATAGGAAGGACAAAGATGCTGTATCATTATCCGCTCATCACCTCACTCTTTCATATATCGTACTAGCCAGTGGGTCCTGTCATTAGTGTAATGAAATTACTTTTTCGTAGTAATTGTAATGTAATTTCATTACCTTTCAATTGCAATGATGAGGAATGTAATTTAATTAAATTCTAGCTGGAGTAATGAGTAACGTAATTTAATTACATTTTAGAAGTAATTTACTGAGGTAATAATCCTGGGTTAGTGAATAACTTGATTGGTCACAGTTGAAAGCTGAGGAGCATGGTCGTCACATAAGCCCATAGTTTGTGGCTCTAGATTTGATGACCACATCCAGGCTGTAGGAGCCCCCGCTTCCGAGCAGGGGACAAGAGCTGTCAACACGTGAATCATGATTATTTATTACTAACACGTGATTGTGAGCATTATTTCCATTAGAGCTGCATAATTCTCAATAAGCGCAATATACTGCGCTGCTTGCATAGTCACGTAGAACAAAACCATGCCCTTCTCGTACAGTTACGGTGAATGTACGCAGAGACCACCGTCCTGTATCGCGCCATTCTAACTCTCGTATTTACGCATTTCTCGTATCGCGCTCACGAATGTCGAGATTACTTCGGCAGCACTAGATAATTTTGAAGTGTTGAGCATCCATGTCCCATAGTTATTATACACTACTCTGGACGGTTTATCTGTTGACTCTCCGATGCCGGCGCAGCGGCCGTCTAAATATCAGAAGTGAGCGTGCAGACAGGACAGTGATCTCCTTGTGTATGACACGGACGCGTCTCTCGGAATAATTCCTGCTGAACTTCAGGTAAGGTCGCGGAAACGTATTCTCTCTTCATAGCAAGCTTGTGTAACAATTGATGACTGTTCTTCAACGTCTCAAAGTCCGCCGAGTGTGGTGATCGGGCAACTTGGTCGGAGTTCATAATCACAGAGCGCAAACCAAAAAGCGAACAGATAAAATAGACAAGCACAAGCTAGCAAATGAGGTTTATTGAATGAATCTGAGACGAAAGGAACACAAGCGGAGAAGGGGGAAGGCGAAGGTGCTGTGGAAAGGGGAGGAGAGTCACAAGGCCGCTCAGGAAGTTAAGGGGACCATAAAACGATTTCACAAATAGACCTCCTCATACGTATGCATTCCTGTAGCCGCCAATTCATTCACCACGTGGTGTACGAACGCAATACTTGTTAAAACAACGGAGATATTAGTAAAAAAAAAAAAAAAAAAACAGGGCCGAAACAGGCGACTGCTCCGCTGCCGGCACGACGGAGAAACTCGGTGTCACGTCAAAAGCAGACGACCTTGGCCACTGCTTGGCTATAGCTTGGTGCAACCTTGGAGTGAGCAAAGGATGTAAGTGACGTCAGATCGCTTGCAGGGGGTGTGTCTGGCGACCGTTCGATGTTTCTTTTTTTTTTTTTCGTGAACCGTGCCCACACACACACACACACATAAATGGAATGACGATGTGGTGGGTCATTCATCACCGTTTTGGCGGTACTGTACCCGCGTTGAATGCAATATGGCAAAAATAGGATATCTATATATTTCGGATAATAGGCCTCCTCCACTTTGACCCGTGCCCCACTCAGAACTGGGATTTTTTGGGGGAATCTCTTCATGGACCCTCTAGGCTTGTCTTTGGAAAGGCCGACAGTCGAAGGCAATGCACCGCTGGCCTGCCTGATGAATCTCAGCTGATGAAAACGGCTCAGTTCAGCTGCACCTCAAGTGCCATGTTCGACAGCGCGAATGAGGGGGATATATTTATTAGAACAAATAAAGAAGAGGAGGAAAGGTGAGCCAAACGGTATGTCGGTTTGCTATTCCGCAAAACAAAAAGAAAGAAAGTAGACAGCACGGATGTAATGTGAGGTTCAGTGACACCAACGTAGTGGACCAAAACAAGAAGCCGCGCGCCAGAGATATTTTGGAGGCCTTCATTAGACACTCCGGCGGTGATTAAGCCGCCCTAATGTCGCCCTTTCGAAGGACGAGCTCGACTTCCTGGGTGGCTGGTGACTCTCCTCCCTTCCCCGCAGTATCATCGCCTTTCCCCTCTCCCCCTGTCTTTCTTTCGTTTCGTGTTCGTTCAATAAACATCAGTTACAAGTGTGGGCTTGGTGTACCTTTGCCGGTCCGCGTTTTTGTGTGCTCCCTGTGATGGTCTCAAAATCTATCTCCTCGGCTTAACTTTACCGGTGCCATTGTGTTCGGATCGTGAGTACAGTTTCTACTCCTAAGACTAATTCTAACAAGAGAATAGAATTACCCGTCAATCAATCAATTAATGTGTCAATTATCCATTACGATACAGATTGCGATGGAGACAAAAGCTCGGATTGAAAACGGCATCGTCTATTCGCCGTATCCCAATATCTCGATTCCGGAGACATCTCTTGCTGCTTTCCTCAAGAGCTATATCCAAAAACATGGCGACAAGGTAGCAATGGTAAGTAGCCCTTCTTTCGTGAATAGGACACACTTCTAGCAGTTCAAGGACGGATACTCGGCCTATTTCTACAGGAACGCCACTGAGCTCGACCTCAACTTAAGAACTAAGCTTGGGTTCAACAAGCCACTTCAAAAATACGTTATACCGATCAAACGGGGGAGTCTTAATGATCATTGAAAGCAGGGTTGAGGAGTTACCACTCCGGAGTTCGAATGATTCCGGAATCATTCCAGATTTAGCAGGGCCCAGAATCGAACTGGAATGGTCTGGGTGCCCCGGTGGCAGTTTTGGTTTCAACGTGCTGGGTCTCTGCCCTCGCACACTTTGCACCGCACCTGCACACGGTCAAGAGTGAAATAACCTTGTGCTTGGTAATGTCAATCTCCTCTAGCACTGCTGGACTTCCCAGTATGGTTGCCGGTCCTCTTCTTCTATTGAGGGAATTAACGGACTGGAATTGGGTTGCCAAGCCATTCCAGGTGTGGGAACTGACCATACCTTTTCATTCCGAGGAATTGTAGGAATGGAATTATCGCAAATGTCAATTCCTCGGAATGGGATTGGAACGGGAATGGGAGACCCCATTCCGCAACCCTGATTGAAAGCAAAGTCATTGAACGTGCTCGTAGCGTCACCTGGCGTGTACAATGGCGATTGCTTCGAGTGATCATTAAGAGCGCTCCGTGTGTTGGTGTATCCCTCCACCAATATGTTCATACAGGTTGACGGAACCCAGCAATGGACCTTCAGTGACGTGGAGAGAAGCATCGAGCGTTATGCCGCAGGGTTCCAGTCCATCGGACTGCAGAAAGGAGACAAAGTGTGTGTTCATTTTGGAAATACCTCCGACAACTTGCTGGCCATGCACGGCATCATCGCGGCAGGAGGAACCGTCGTCTGCTGCAAGCCAACTTTGACACCAAGTGAGGACAACATTTTCTCTCTGATACTCAAAAACGTAGGAACTAAAGGAACGAGAACATGTAATGCACTATCAAATTCCTTGAAACAGAGCATTTTTGGTACAACCTCACATCACCTTTTTGGCATGGTTTATACTTGCTGACAGCTAACAAATCATGAAGCCGAAGCAGGAGGTCCCAATTGTCACATTTACAGAATATGCACTCCTCCCCCCCCCCCCCCCTCCGGTCCGGTCGCTATTTCATTGTTGTTGTTGTTCTTTTTCGGTGCCTGCTGGTGCAGTGTATATTTTGTGGCCGCTTAGTCAACCTTAGCCTTTACTTGGCGTGCGCGACATTAAGCTACGATGGCACAAGACAGACATTCGCATGTGGCATATCCTTCAGAATATCCCGGTGTTCACTCGCATTCACAGAGGCGCAGAACTGACGCGCTTAAATATTTATGTGCGCGCACGAGATTGGGCCGATATTGGCAGCAAGTTGGGCATGTCGGCCCAACACATCCCCGACACTGCCAACTGAACAACCTGAACAACCAACTTAGGATTGATCCAGTTCACTACCGTACCCGTAAAACGTCCAGAGGTGTGCGGCACAACATCATTACCTCGTGACTGAGTACCGGTTCAATAATAACTCCTTCCGGTTTTCCTATTTTCCCCGTACGGTCCACGATTGGAGCTTGACCACGACGGAGTCATCAGCGAGATTCGAAACGAATTTATTAAAATAATGTCTTCCGCACTACAGTGTACTGTTTAATAAGATCGTGTGTATTGCTGTACTTACTCGAAGTGCATCACTGTACGTAGTGCCCTTCCTGCCAGGACGGCAAGGGTGGTCTGTAGTACGACTAAATAAATAATTTCTATTACAGGGGAACTCTCATACCAGTTAAGCGACAGCGAATGCACGTACATCCTAACGGACAGACAAAATGCCGACAAAGTAGCTCAAGTGAAGGACAAGCATCAACTAAAGGTGCGCAAGACGACAAAGAGCACGAGAGGGCAAAATAACTTCTCATCGAACTACAAAACGATGAGGTTGCCTTGACAGCAACACAAAACGAACGTGTTTCGTCCGTTGCGTCTTCCACGATAGCACGAAAGGAATAGGCAATTTGCGCTTTCCCTGTTCTCTCCTTCTCAGGAGACACGTCACGGCGGCACGGCTTCCTATTGGTACTCGCAAAAGTTTTCATATTACTATAGCTATGATTGGACAACCTCTCCTCATCGCCGTATCGTGTCTCTTGAAAGGGAGGGCAAACGGAAAGCGTAAATTGCCGTTTCTTTCACGCGTATAAATTGCGAACGGATGAATTCCGTTTCTTTTATATCGTCAAGGTAACGATATACCTGATTGCACGTGGTGATACTTTTGCACATTGGTCCCCCTGATTAATTCTCGTTCGTTTTATCATTCTGAAACATTTTTTCAGGCTCTCCTCTCGATGGAAGCTCTTCCCGGTTTCTTCTCCGTGCAACAATTCACCGACACCCCAGGGCCCGGTTTTAAGCCTGTAGACGTAGAAAAGCCTATGGAAGATGTGGCGGCCCTCCTCTACACGTCCGGTACGACGGGACTTCCAAAAGGCGCTCAGCTGACTCATTATGGATTGGTGGCCTGCATTGCGCAATCTCTGTGAGTGTAGAGCCCTACCAGAGAAACGTCATTATGATGTTGATAGACAGACTCAAACCGAAACAGACCAGAACGGGAGGGCTGGATTCCATGGGCACTTGTTCGCACCCTCCTACTGAAAGATAAGCAGGACCGAAGGCCGCGTCCCTTTCATGGACCATCGTATTCTCCTCAAGCTCGTGGCTTTCGGGCGCGATCTTGTTGTCCCCTAGCTTCGAGCGTAGTTCAACCCTACTAAATTGGTGGCGCTGTCAACAATATGACGTCATTTGTTTACAAACAGAGAGAGGTCTTCTGGATGTGCGATGGATTGGCGGCATTACATGAGCAAAAAATTATGGGAGGCAAAGGTGGTAGTGTACTGTATGCTATGCCCCAGGTATACACCGGGGAGGGGCTATATGTTTATTAAGAAAGAAAAAACAAAGGAAAGGCTAGCCAGGCAAAGGGCCGACTTCCTATTAAAAAAATGAAAAAGTAAAAACTCAGAGAAAAAGGAGAAATATGAAAGCAAGAAAGAAGAAAAGATACACTAGAACAACGGTCACATGCAGTTAATGAGTCCGGTGACTCGGAGAAAACCGAGGACAGCGACAGTGACAGCCCACTGGTTGGGGTGCAAGACGGGCCAACGAAATGTCGTTACTACCAATCTGGTGCAGACGGCAACGGAGGGTGTTCCTACGGTGGTGGTGGTGGTGGTGGTGTGGTATGCATCGGGTTTACAACTGTAACTGGCTGTTTGTTAAGAGTGCGTTAATAATTCACTGGAAATAGCACTAGATCAAGGGCCCTTGATCGTGGCATCATTTAAAACGACACATTTCTTGAGCAGCAACCGATCCCTGACCTCGGGAAAAAGACAAATGGACCGAACACAAAACACAAGAATCGCATTTCCTCCCTACATCCTGGCCTCCTGCTGTTTTACATGCAATAACCCCCAAATTCACAGATGTGACTTGACCTGAAGCCCCACCTTGACTTGTGCAAGCCTCCGTCAATACCTGTCTTCGTACAAGAGGGTCTACGTGTTTCATGAACCCTCCAGCTGGATTATTTTGTCGTCAAGTTGCAGCCTGCTAGCTTTAACTGCGTCTGGGAGCGGGATTTTCGTGCAACTTTATCCTTAAAATGTGCCTTGAAATATGAAAACACGACATTGAAACGACACGACGATGACGACATGAAACGATTTGACGTTGAAACGAAACGGTCTTCCTCGCAGACATAGTTACCACATCAACGAGGGAGACGTAATTCTGAACAGAGCCCCAATTACCCACACATCCGGCTTCACGCTCTGTATGAGTTACTTTGCCTATGGAGCAACGATCGTCATGGGCCAACCGGCAATGAGCGTTCCAGAGTTCGTGGAAACAGTTAACAAGTACAAGGTTAGTAGTTATCTCACATCAGTATAGCTACAAAAGTGATACTCATCGTTTCAGTAGCACGGACTAGGGTTCGGATTCCGGGATAATTCCATGTCCTGAAAATCCGGGATTTCGGAAGACTACATCCTGGAATTTTGGGATAATAAGCAGTTTCGCCAAAGCATAATGTATAGTGCATAGGCATAGTGCGCCCTGGAGCATCAGAGCTCTGATGCTCGGCAGCGCCGCAAATCCGTACAGAAAGCCCTGCTGAACTTTCTGAAGGCAGTGGACCCTCATGGTCGGTTGTAGCGCAGGAAACTGTAGAACTAGATGTGTGAGCCCTCCCTTTCCCCCACCCCCTTTCATCCCTTCCCCGAGCACCGTGCCAGCAATCGGCAGGAAGATCGTTCGAATCCCCACATCACCCCCATGCATCAGTCCGCTTTTTATCGATTGGCAACTGTTGCCAACTATCAGATACATCATGCGCATGTTCTGAAAGGATGCACTGATCTTTCGACAGATCATGTGGCACCCCTCCCGTTCATCCCATTAATCATCTTAAGATAAAGTAGTTGTTGATTCGCTGTTAGGCAGACCTATATATTTCTAGGGGGCTTAATGGCTTGCACGCTTAACGAGCTAACGAGGGGCGTGGCACTCGTCTAGAAGGGGACGCGACAAAACACGATGCACGGTGGGCTAGACGTGAAGTGCGTAGGATACGTCACGCGCAAGGTATCACGTGCCCGTCTTTTTTAATTTCCCGCCACTCGTTAGCGGTGGAGGCGATAAAGACCCCAGAGACAAATATTGGTAGCGTGGTTGTCGGATAATGTCAATGTCACTCCAGGCGATGAAATCATAAAAAATAATATTTCGGATTTCCCTTCCTGTAACATATTCACCCCTCTTGGTGTGACGTCTTAACAATCTCTGTGGTATTTTACTGTTTGAGAAGCCCACATCGGTCAGCCCACAGACTAGGGTACCCATGGAAATCATTCTGTCCTGTCTATTGTACGCTCATGAGTGCAAGAGGGACATGTTCGTATCTCGTCTTAATTCCACTGGACTGGGTTCGATTGAATCGACCAGAAAAATGCTAGGAAGATTTTCGTTCCACAATAATGGGGTTCGCCAAGCCGATGCTTCCATAGTCACATCTAGAACAGTGTTGTTGTAATAGGAGGAAAGAGGTGCCAGCCAGTAACAAGGCTTGCTACTCTTAACAGTGTGGCGGGCCGCTTTCCCCGGCTATTGTAACACGCGGTCACTGTGGGGAGCTTTAAACCAGAATCTACGAAATGAAGTGGTGTCTCTACGAACCGGGAAAATGACGCATCTATACAGGGTGTTTCAGTTAAATCCCCGGGCTAAATAATTCGCGAACCGGTGCACCAATCGAATAACTTTCTTTTTTACAAGTATCTGTCCAATACCGCCTACAAGATGCGCACCGCGTGAATGAGCGGGAGGCGCTCATTATTTAAATAAAAATGCAAATGAGTTTCGTAAAAAAGCGTAACTTCTAAAGCAGGGCGCTGTCGGTATTAAAATGGGTACTACCCCTTTTGGGACCTTCAGTGGACACCTTTCAGAGAAAAATCTGCCACCGAAGCGGGTCATTTGTTGCAGTAATTAATTGGTTTCGGTTTACGTATTTTTGTCGCGGCTGGTCGCGGCGAAGCGCAAAAGGACGTAATTCATTGGTGTAATTCATTGGTGTAAGGACGTAATTCATTGATGGATAAGGGAGTGAAAGAGCGTCTTTTTGCGCTTCGCCGCGACCAGCCGCGACAAAAATACGTAAGTTATCCCATACGTTAGTTGTCCCATACGAGGCTGGGTAAGTTGTCACGTGCCTCAACTGGTAGAGCAACTGACAGCGCAAACTATATCCGCGAAAGGGTGCTTCAGCACCTTTTTTACTACATCTTAGAGGTCGTGTAATAATTTAGTGCCGCTTTTTACACTTACAATGCAGGTCTTAACTAACTAGAAATGGCTAGATTGCATGAATCCTGTACAGCTAGGGCGGACGCGAAAATATAAAATGTAAGGCTTAACATAATAGATTCTTCTGCTCGGTCAGTTTGTTTTCCATGTGCACTCCCAATGGTATTTGGTTGAGTACAGCTCCACAATAAAGATTACGACAAAATGCAGCTGAGACAGCGTGCCCCGCTACTCGGGTGTACTGTCACACATGACGACCTCCGCGCAAATCTCTGTTATAAACTTAATATGTGTATAAATAACACAATATATAATATAATAACACAATGTAAAATATAAACAGTTTAATATGTGCGTTGTGTAGCCAAAAGATCGCACTAAAATACAGCGCCGGTTTCATCAGCCTAAAGAACGTATACTTTCGTTACAGCAAAGTCGGAAGTAAAGACTGTGACAACTCTTCCCGGTCTCCCCCATACTATATAGTGACACGTCAAGATCTCTCCTGCGCAGTGTAGTCCCCCTTGCAGACCCACTAATGCGTTCTCTACATATGCAATGTCTTGCTCGCTCTTGAGAGTCAGGAGCAGACGAGGCATGCTCATTGAACTTCGTTATCCTGTTAACGCAGGTGTCGTCAGCCGTGTTATTTCCAACGCAACTGAAAGTATTTGTAGACTCTATGGAAACACAAGGGCACAGGACGCCTTCCATTCAAAATATAATAATCGGCGGAAGTTGCATTTCTCCAAGCCTAGCAGAGAAGACTTTGAAGCTGTGCAACCTGACCACCCTGAAGAACGTTTATGCCTTAACCGAAGCGTGTGGCATTACCTGTGCGACGCCCTCAAGTGCCATTGCGTACGATACTATCGGCGTACCTGGCGTCATGGTACAGGCTAAAGTGAGTCTGTTTTGCATTATTCGTACATCCATAGTACCGAAGGTCTTATCTATGTGCGACATGCGGAATTTACCTCTGATTTTTCTGTGTGCGAAATTCACCGGAAGAAGGAATGGTTCAAGAGATGTCATAAGTATGTTCCGGTAACATAATATTCGACGTAATAATGGGGATACTACCTACCAGATTACGTATTGTGAAACAATCCTTCCCTAAGACTTGGATATGCTTCACCATCCTTTCTTTAGCATGCCGTCAAAAAGAAGTAAGACCTTGTAAACATATTGTAACGTCATTCACAGCGGCAGCAATAAATACACGATGAAGATGTTATAGGATGTTTCACAGTAAGCTTCACGTCAAGCTTGCGCATAAACCACAAATTAGACCCGCGTAATGTACCGAACGCTATGTTGACCTCTTTTGCCGTCTTCTTCTCGAAATGCACACACGCACCAAGAAGAAATGGCCCTTGGGACTTTGTTCATCCGTGTGTTCATGATACAGGTTTTCTTAGATTCTTGACATAGGGACCGGAAGGATTCTTGGACCTGGCGAAAGCGGGGAACTGGTCGTCAAATTGCCCAACGTCATGAAGGGGTACTACAAAAGACCAGAGGCAACGGCGGAGGTTCTGACCGCTGATGGGTGGTTACGGACGGGTAAGCACCAACATGATACCACGTTGCATATTTGTTATGAAATTCATAATTCAACAATTCAACTTTCTCGACTGGGAGTGTGCCCGGCTAAGGCAATGGAAAGTTCAGAACATCGTGGCTATACGGAGCGGTTCCTTCGCAAGTGTAATTATTTGTTTGTATAAATAATCGTTACGTGATTTATTGTTCGCTCCACTGGGAATCACTGACTTCCAGGTATGACTTATTGGAAGAAGGCTTATGAGTTTTAACCTTAGGCAAGACAGATAAGCGCGAATTCCGGAGATGCATGGACACATCCATTCCTACTTCCAAGTGGTTTGGCGTATGGCCGGCCCCTCCGTTATGGAGGTCAACATCTTCATAATTTCCCCTTTTATACCTTACATCGACTCGAGTCATCTCACCCTGTATACTTTGCAATACCTCCAGGAAAAGCTCCTTAATTGTTCCCCTTGGAATGGTTCACACACCGACGAAATGAGCTTCTGGACTAGTGGTCACTTGCAGTAGAGAATAATACATCATGAACTTCCTAGTGGAGCATACGCTTTGCCTGAGATCGGGACATCAGCGGGAATACGCGTCAACGTTCACGTGTTTCATATTCTCTAGCATAAAAAGTTCTTCTTCAACTTTGAGTGCCGACAACAGCCTTCTCGCATCAGCGCGTATGAGAGCCACAAAGGCTTTTGAGGCGCGTAGCATGTGGTGCGAAGAAGTCGTCATTGGTACGTTCATTATAGGAAACAAGGGAGATTTCTGGACAAGTTGGATGTGGACAGAATGGTAGTGACAACCTGGACTTGAATTAATGGCGGTTGCCTTTATCGGTGCACCTGGTATCCTTCTATAAAATCGAGCAACTTAGGAAAAAGGTGCCGAAGCCAAGGTTCGCACCTGGGCCTTCTGATTTCCGTCCGTCATGTCCAATTTTTCTTGGGTTGCTTGACTTCATCGATTCTTGGGCGTTGCACGCTTACGTGCTCGTTGTTCTTAGCCCTCCTCGTCTAATTACCATCGTATACGTCTTTCTAAATGTTCCTGAACTAAGGGTATATTAAAAAGGGTGCAAGAAGGTGAGGAGCATGTTAGTTGACGCACTGAAATCGGTGAGAACGCACACGCACAGGGAACGGACACAGAGAGCATTACTGTAGAAGTGTTTTTTTTTTTTTTTTTCTCGCGGAAATATTTTTTGCGTTTTTCGCGCACACCTCCAAAATCGCGAATTTAAGTTCCCGCGAATAACTCTGGCCATATGAGGGCGAAAATCGTTCGGCGTTCGACGCTATACCGTGACTACCTGACCCTTTCTACTCCATGCAGCGTAGACAGTTTAAGCAAGCGCAGAACATTGTTTTATCCCATCAGGCAAGATGCAAAGAAATGAAAATTGATCATGCTTTTGTTACTCCTATAAACGCTTTGCACTATACATACAATATACCACGAAGCAGGAACATGCCTTATACGCATTCTCAAAACCAGCTTGTATGATAGTACCACATCTCAACCGAACTGTTCAGTGCCCCGAGTGACAATTGATGAGAGCTGCTAAAATGAAGTGGCTGACCTGCACACGGCCAGTACTATGGCCACCTACAGGGTCCCTAAAGGCCATTTTACAGGGCCTTTCCTCCCATCTCTGTGAGGAGAAGAAAGGAATAGACCTAGAATGCCGCAATCCACGTGAACAACGGATGTCTTAGTACGTGCCGAAATACGCCCGAGTATTGACGGCGGCACGATACGCAAGAGCAAAGCACTTCCGGAAACCTGTGTCGCAAAGTTAAGTTATTGCGAATCAATCCTCCGAGCAGCCCTGTTCGAAAACGCAAAAATATTTTACACGCGAAAAAAAAAAAAAAAAGAAACACTTCTACAGTAACTTGTCCGTCCCTTGTCTGTGTGCGTTCTCATAAGCTTGGTCTACTTTTTCAAAGTTCCCCATGAACAAAATGTGGACGCATTTCCTTCATCGTTTGCCGGATGTAAGGTCCCCCATTACGTGTCAAAGTACTATAATGAAGAAGCAAGAGCAAAACCAGAGCGAGGCTTTTGCTAACGACATGGCTGTGGATAGTACACACGTATCTATCGTTTTGCCTGTGACAGTACAAGTCGGAGCCCGAGACTCAAATCTTTATTTGCTCTACCATTACTCTTTTGAGGTGACTGCGCCTACTACGACGAAAACGGCTGGTTCTATTTCGTGGAGCGACTGAAGGACATGATCAAATGCATGGACAACCAGGTGAACCTCTGAAACCCACCACAGTTTCGGACACGTGCCTTGTAATGTTGTCTTCTGACACCAGTTAGCGCCGGCGGAAATAGAAGAGGTCTTATTGAGTCACGAAGCAGTTGCTGAAGCCACAGTCGTGGGAATTCCGGATTCACGGTACGGTGAGGCACCCACCGCATTCGTCGTTCTCAAGGCCGCGTTTCAAGGGGACCCCGAGACGGTAAAGGCGCAACTCCACGAACTAGTGCAACGTGAGTTGAGTTTCATTTCCTGTTTCAGTCTAATTTTTGCACTAGGGAGGATTCAAAGGAATTTGAGCAGGTGACGGATGTGGAATCGAATTATTATCAGCGGTAATCAACCCCCCTTTAGCCGTCCCGTCCCTTCTCTCTCTTTCTCTCTGCAGCAGAGGTGAAAGCTACATTTTAATGTAAAAAAAAAGAGTACTTTTAGTCCTTTCGGGGACTAGATGCGTTTACACAAAAATTAGTCCATTTAGACAGTGAATACAAGGGACTAAATGAATGTCACATAGAGTGGGGACTGCATTTCACGATCCGTTCCAACAGTCCCAGGTACATAATAATTGATGTGCGCGTATGAAAATACTTGGAATTGAACCGTCAGCCGTAATATGTCGAGTGATAGGGCAGTCGAGTGACTGCTTGGTCCTTGGCCAAATCCATCCCATCAACGCGCTGCCCTCAATTAAAGCTCTTTTGACCTTTTTGGACAGAATAGAACTTCGAACGATATTGTGAAGGGGCTCGCTATTTCATTCCCCACATCACCATCAGCAATGGGGTAGAATATCGCGTCTGGCAATGAAACTCCCCATTCATCATTCTACAAATAAAGTTGTTGTTGTGATCCATCAATGCTCCCCTCAACATGGTGTGATCCACCGATCGCTGTCTGTGTGCTACACCGATCTAGAAAGAACGTGGGGGCGGAAAGAACGAAAGGAGGTTAGGCGTGGAAGGGGAAGTGACGTTGGAGGGCGATAAGTACTACCACCGTGCAAAGTGAGAGAGTGTGAGAGTGGTGGTGGTGATGGTGAAAGGGCTTGCCGTTGTCGGCCTCGCAGATGTGGGTAACGTCACGACTGACGCCCTGGGGGAATGTGCGTCCTGGGCCGACTTCTAAGGCAACTGTGCCGACATGCAAAGTGACCTAAAGCTATGGCAGTACATGAAAGCAACAAACGAAGGGCAATGAAGAATACAAGGAGGACAACAACAACTTTCTGGCGGCCCGTGGACGACGACGACGACGACGACGACGACTCGCCTCTGCCGCCCCGCGAGTTTTGTGTTAGAGGCGCCACAGCGCCTGCGAGTCAGTTCTACCGGCACCGTCCTAACGGGAGGCCACGCACATCTGCCCGCTGGGACATTTCCGGGAACACCACCGCTGGGAACACATGTTCTCGGCCATCTGGCGCGAGAAATACATCATTCGTTTCACTGATCGCTTAGCATGAAGGTTGTCTAGTTTCTTCAACTTTATTATATGAGGTGATCAATGGGGAGTTTCCTCGCCATACAAAGAGAGGTATCCGCTATACGACCACAAATGTGCAACCTGACAGGGCACGCTGTTACAAAAAAAGTAAAGCTCTTGCACCTCGTTCCAGGTGTCTTCGAGTAGCGTTTGCAAGCCTCTACGTTATTTTCTTCAGGACTCGTGTCTTTCTTTCAGTTGCATGTGCTAAATATAAGCACCTATATGGAGGAATCCATTTCGTAGACCGCCTTCCCAAGACTGAAACTGGCAAAGTTCAACGAGCGGCATTACGTCAGGCCCGCATGGCCACCAATGAAAATAATCAATAAACAATTTTCTTCTAAAGTAGAACGGTGTAGTGTTTGTGATAACGTGATAGTGCCTTATCCTCGTGTTCAACTTGAGGTGAACTCACGCGGTCTAGTTAATGTTCGCTTTCGGAGAGGGTTGGCTAAAGTGTCACAAAATTGTTTTCTTCGCTTTGCTTTCCTTCTGCGCTTTAAAGAAGTAATGTAGCCGGCGCCAGCGTGCAGAACATGCTAGAAAACGAAAAAGCCATTATTTTCATTCGCAGGGATCTGGAAAACTGCAGTAGGCTTGTCGAATTTGTTGATTGCAATCAATTCCCCGACTGTTACTCTAGGGAATGACATCATTTTGGCCCAAACAGTGCAGGCGGGTGTGCCGATTGAAGCGACTTTAAATCAGTGCATCGAGCCAGGCGTTCAAAATATATCATTCCCTAGATGAACTCGAGAAGAACCCACGTGTACCTGTTTGGTGTAGAAATTTAGCGACGTCTACGAGAACCCCGCGAACGAAAATTTCCCACAGACTTTCTTAAGAAGTGAGGTCGCCTTAAAAGAGATCTAGTCCGTAATCTACATACGGCGTTGGAGATAACCAGACACCAGAGTCATATATAAATATACGGCTTTTAATATACGGCTCTGCCAGACACCATAATGCAGCGCCACCATGGTGGAGAGCTCGCGTAGTATCATGCCGCCAGTCCTAACAGCCAATACGGAAGCAGAGTGAGTGCGATGGATTACGTTATCAGGCGGAGGAGGGAGAGCGACGTCTTTGTGCCCAGCCACCCTATCTGCGGCGCAGTAATATTTTGAGCGCTGACGGACTACATTTCTTTTCCTTCTTAAGTTGAACACGATTATAGGTGCTTCGCACCACCTCCTCTCATATGCAGTGACACTGCATGAAGCAGCGGTAGTCGCGTGCAGAGGACTCATGACCCGTATCATGAAAGCAGCAATGGTAGTCATAAAACGCTATGACACTGTTTAAGCGATCGATGGTACCACATAAAATTGATTCATGGCACATATCGTGAAATAGTCACGTAATGTCACAATGTCCGTTAGAAGCACTAGTCGTCGCATAAACTCGAGTCATGACCCGTATCATGAGATAGTCATGAAATGTTACAATGTCCGTTACCAGTCAAACACTCTATGACATGAAGCAGTAGTAGTCGCATAAAGTCCGATGCTGACCCGTACAATGAAAATATTCATGGAGCAGTGGTAGTCACATAAAGTGGAATCGTGACGCGTATCATGAAAATAGTCATGGGATGTCATAATGGCCGTCAGTAGTCATAAAACACTGCATGAAACTATGAAGCAGTGGTAGTCGCACAAAGTGGACCCGTTACCCGCATTATGAAAATAGTCATAGCATGTCATAAAAATCGGCAGTCCTAAAACACTATATGACACTGCGTGAAGCAGCGGGAGTCGCATAAAGTCGAGTCATGACCCGTATCTCAAAAATAGTAATGAAAGTCATAATGAAAATGGTTATGAAATGTCATAAATGACCGTCGGTAGTGATAGAATAATGCATGACAATCTATGAAGCAGTGGTAGTCCGAAAAAGACGAGGCATGTGAAGTATCATTTGGGAAGTACTATCAGGATTCGTGACCACTTGGGGGGTAGTGGTAACGAGTTCTTACCACAATCACTTGTAAACGAATGGCTCGCTTATACAGAAATAGGTAACCCACGCTCAACATATGTACAGAATCAAAACTGCTAGAAGAGTAGCCAGTTTCGATTTTTTATGTACTGTTCAATTAAATTATGAGTCGCAGTAGTTGACGCTCTTGCCGCAAGGTTGTGTTCCTGAATGTCTCGTGTCAGTGCCGTGTATTAAAAGGGAGTATGGCCATTAGGAGGAGCCTAAGAAAGAGACTCGACCTGTCAATCAAACTTGGACCATTTCATTGGTTGCCGTTTTCCATGGAGGCCGCCATGACACCAAAATTTCTCCGAAATGGAGGATGGTGCTTGGAACGGCGAGGCGGAGATTCCGTGACAAAAAATTTTCACAGACTGCTTCAATTTCATACTGTGAATATATATCCTCATGTACGCATCTTCAAAATCAGCTTCAACTTTCGCTCCGCCATTGATCATTATTTACGCGAAAATGTGGTGTTTCGGCGGTAACGTTAGGCTTCGTTAAGACCGCGATCCCCCCCCCCAAAAAAAATAGCAAGAAGCACGCACCTGATACGTAATATTTTGTATTATATCGTTTAATTTTATTGATACATACATCTTTGCGCATTTTTGATTCAATCTACTTACATTACGTGATTTAAAAGTTCATATCGGTAGCCGTCTGCTACGAAGAAGTGGTTTTACCGCTCTCCTGGCCAATCACTTCTGCCAGCAACTGTTTCTGCTGAGTCTTCCCAATATGCATCTCTCCGTGCAGATGGCGTTGATAAACCTGGGCGTGAAATCCGTCGTTTTGGTCTGTCACCAGTGATATCCGTTTCAATCCAAAGCCGTCAATTTCCCCCAAAATGGTGGCAGACAGTAAATAAGCGTGAGGTATAAGTACTGGATGGATGTAATAACAGACAACCGTATATTTCGACCTTTGATAGGCTAGATACCTCAAAAAGTGGGTGGAGCCTCACGTATTGGCTTCGAGAACAAGCTGAAGGTCTCGCGTTGATCGCACAAATAGTGAGGCACAGGGGTGGCACTCAATGTATTGCTCCGTAGACGAAAGCGTGCTGGGCGAACGCAATGCATCCTGGACAGGTCTTGGTCGCACATCAAAGCAAACGTCAAGGCACACGTGACCTTAAAGATGGCGACGCCCGTGATCCGCGGCCAAACCATTTGTAAACAATGCGGTTGTTGTTTCTGCGCGACGTTGTGGATATCTTTCGATCACGGTAATTATTTTTGTTCGATAATCTCGCAGTAAAACGCGCAGTGTTGCACATAAGGCCCGTACTGTTGACGACTTCCAAAGATGCGATGACGGCCGCGCGTTAAGACTCACTGAACCGTTGCGATGTACCTAAACTAAGGAGAAATGGGCTAACATGTTTGCGGAAGAAGCACCGCATAGTTTACGCTGGCAAAATAATATGTTCATCTCTTGGTTTTATGACGACGGAGATATGTCGGTAAGCGCCAAAACGAGATGTAATCAAAGTCACATGACCTCAGAATGGCGTTTTCTATGACGTGCGACCAGGACAAAATGGCAGCATTGCCAAAGGCACCCGCTTGAGGGTAGTTACAACGATGGTGGGCAAGTCCACCGCTGTGCAGTGAGGATAAGAGAACGCGCGAAGCGTTCCGAGTGCATGTAGTTCTGACGCCCTACGTACTTTTTCCTGTCGTAATTACGGTACCGAAAGCATGGTGCGCTTCTGTTCGGTACCGCAGCGCAACCATATGAATACGTCGGGGCTATTCTCACTATCGGTGTTGTCGTGAGGGTGAGGCTGTGTCAGTTGTCGAGGCCATAGTGGCCTGGAGAACCGACAGAGCATCCCCCTCGCGTCCCATTAATGGCCAGACTCCTTTTTAATACACGGCACTGTGTCGTGTCAGTCGTCTGTTATTTTCTCCGGCAACACAAAACAAAGGCAAAGAGAGAGGTGCTTCTCCTGGTTCCGTTGTCAAGGGCACACAAGGAAATAGCAATAATCATTCCACACGCCGTTCAAGTAGTTGAAGCGAGTCTATCCTTTAATACCGCGTGAGCTACGGCGTGACGCCATGCAGCCAAGGTCACTGCGGACGTTTCAGAAAACGTCATCGCACGTTTGATTGTGAGCAGCAGAATCAAGTTCGCAACGCATAGACGGATGTACGCTTATGCGTGTTAGCGCCCAACCTGTAGGTAAGTATTATTTATACGTTATTCCGAGATACGATGTGCTATCTCAAAGGCTCGTTTCCCAAGCAGCACAATGTAATGAAAGCCGAGTGCAATAGGGGTGCACGGTATGTGTCTTATCAATGTTCTTCAGTTTCAGGACTGTGCTCAAGGCCTTCAACCTACCCGTCAACTCCTATCGCACACTGCTTTCACTACATTGGGCTGCTTGCGTTGATGAACTGGTACAAAGTAGAATTTGCTAGCTCGGAATGAATGCTCATGGAGTCTTATCTCTCGAGGAAAAATGCGACATATATGACTTTCTTTCTGTTTTTGGGTCGTGGCAAAAAACAAAAGAAGAGAAAAAGAAAGAAAACCCGGGAATTTCGCACTTGCAGACGTAAAATGACAACGTTGGTTTCTTTTTGCTTTTTCTCCCGCTGGGCCTGTAGATGTGTGCTGACAGATCCTATGCTACGCTGCCACCCGCTTCTTCGTGAACCTGAGATAGTTTATTCTCCGTAGCTTCCTACGGATCACATTCTCTCCACGCGAGTGGAGTACCACGTACTTTTCGTATACTTGTTTTGGAGGGGTTTGCTGAGTGATATCCGTGGCATAGAAGAGGTCCATGTCCAACACGCGGACGTATATAATCGTCGAGTGTCGTGCAGAAGTTTGTTCTGCTCTCAATATCGATGCTTCGAGGAGGAAAGCAGCAATATTTTTCGTGTGGAAGAGCGCATACTTTCTTGTCGTTTAGCGCGGAATTCGGATATTTCAACTTCGGATGGCTCGAACCTCTGTACTAATCATCGGACTAAGGCGTCCGGTCGTTGGTGGTAACCAAGGTCGTGTTATAGACTGGGAGGTGGTGGGTTCGAATCCTACAGCCGGCTGTGCTGTCTGAGGTTTTTCCCTGGGTTTTCCGAAGAGTTTCCAGACGAATGTCGGCACAGTTCCCCCTGAAGTCGGCCCAGGACGCATACTAATCCCCCTGTCCCACATTCCTTCCTGCTGTCCTCACTCCATCTGTCCACGTCTGTACGCCGCTCATAGCCACAGTTGCTTCGCGGCACTAACACGCCATAAAAAAAAAGACTACCCTTTCCGGTGCCGGTATTCGCCTCAGCTGTGCGTTGGTTACAAACACAGTGGGTAATCCGATAAAGTGTTTAGCGTCGATAGCCGAAGTGGCTATTGCCAGAGCTTATCTTTTGACTCTCGTGATTCATAAAATGATTCGCTCAAAGATAAGGACAGGAGGACGTTAGAGCGGATCACCACTGTGTGGCTCGTCCGGACTGTCTGACGCGGACGGACTGGTTGGATTAATCGCTACAGAATCCCGCAGGTACGATATACGCTTCCTACTGAAAATGAAAATACGCGTGGTTTAAGAACACGTTAGTGGGTTGGACTTGTTTAGTTTTCTCTCGTATTCTATCCTGTCCGCAAGAAGTAACCGGAAAAATGTTCGAATGAAATACTCCTAGCTTGCGCCCACCAAGTTCATAATTAGAAGATGCGGCTCATTTTTGGTGTGGTGTGCGCCGCATATTAGAATTTACGCAGTAAAATATTTTAAAATGCTCAATTATCCTGGCTAATTGTATCTGTAACTTAAAGTGTCCCAATTGGATGTAATTGCGGGATGTTCACAGAACAAAGCGTAATGCCAGAGCTTTGCGTGTGCAAGGATATGGCGGATGCACAGTGGGCTCACTGCGAACGCAAACATTGCGTCCACCAGTTGTGGATCAAATGAGGCGAGGGATTCAAAACGTCAGAATATACATTGAATTTCCCCCTCTCTCTCCTCCTCCTCCTCCACTACACGCTCCGAGAAAGAAACCCCTCCCTCCAAACTGAGGGTCTGGATCCGCAGCTGGCGTGTGCGCGCTACTCAGGAAAGTTTGCGTGTTTGTGCTATACTGTCGAAAGTTTGCGCGCAAAGTGCTTTGCGTGTTTCGGGCCCACCTCTAATAAAGCAGCAGCTCTGCTCGCTTGGGTGTACTGAAGTAGCAGTCGTATTTTGTTTACCAGGTGGAGCAATAACAATTTGCGTTTTGTCTGACGCAACGTTATACTAAACCTCCCGCCAGTGGCGCGTGTAATATTGCAAGCAGAAGCTCTTCGCATGTGGCGTAGGCAAGAGGCTCAAACGAAAGACTTCATGTCAACGCCTATTTGTGCGCTCCATTAAGAAGTGAAGAAAGTGAACATTCTTCAAAACAATGCACTGAAGCTTATATGTTCACATATTTTCTTCATCTTGCCTCCATAGCTGTCTGCTGTACAGTGTGAGGAGTTGGTATTGAAGTACATTAAGTGGCATAATCCCCGTTCTTGGCATTGCCAGTATCTCTATCCAGCCAGAGTCTTATATCGCCTATTGTTAAGAGTTTGTTTTCGCCCATCGTGTTGTTGACTCGTGTCGTGTCGTGTCGTGAGTAGCGCCACACATTGTCTCGCCGGACACGAGTCATGATTTTCCCAACTGCGTTTGGGACGCGTTTAGTAGGCGTAGCAGCACTTTTGTCTTCAGAACCAAATCGATTTCAAGCTTGCCGTACTCCCACAATCATTTACACGAACTGAACACACTTGTGAAATATCTCACTTGAAAGCGAAGGTACAATGATAAAAATGATTTTCGAAATTTGAAAAAGTCTTGCTCCCACCGGGCGTCGATGGAAATACTTCTTTCTTTCTTTCTCTGCTCGGCGAACGTCACCGTGCATTAGTCATACCGTTCCTGAACTGTTTTCTGACTCTAAAGGAAAGCAGATGACTGCTGTTTCTTTCCGTCTGTGCCTGAGTGATCTGATCCCCAATCTTCGTCCATTGTTTTGTTCCGGGAATGTACCCAAGCAGCACAATGTACTGAAAGTCGAGTGCAATAGGGGTGGACGGTATGTGTCTTATCGATGTCCTTTAGTTTCACGAGTGTGTTCAAGGCCTTCCACCTACCCGTCCACCCCTATTGCACTCGACTTTCAGTACATTGTGCTGCCTGGGTAACAACAGCGGCTACGACCGGCGTAGTATATACTACTTGTCCGCTCAATGCAGGGTGACGTAACGCGTTGGCCTTCGGAAGGGAAAATTTCTGCGACTCCTCTCCACGTACTCCTGCTTCGGTTTGATTGCTCGTCTATTTGAGGCATAATTCGTCACACGAGAAAAAAAACGAAGTAAATGGCAGGTATATACCGTGGATGTTGTGCACCAACTACGATGTGCAGCAATTTTTTCGTCGATCATTCCGAAGTTTCCCTCCGTTCTTGACATTGCCAGTTTCTCTATCCAGCCAGAATCTTATCGTCTACTGTTAAGAACGTGTTATCGTCCATCGTGTTGTTGACTCTAGTAGCGCCACACATTGTCTCGCCTCTCTCTCTCTCTCTCTGTCTGTCTCGCTACTCTGCTCTCCATTTAGTGACTCTAGGTCCCATTCGCTGCTAGCGCGTCACTCTGAGGGAGGAATGCGCCGGCGGACCGTGTCCGTAAACTTTTGTTCAGCATTGTACACGTTCTCATATTCCTATTGTCTAAAATATTTCCACGCTGCACTTGCAGCGCAATGCCCCTGCCTCTATCACATGATAAAGCGAGGGAAACGCGTGCGTCTGCGGGCCCGAAAAAAAAAAAAAAAAACTCGTGGGTTTTCGCCAGAGGACTGTGTAGCAACGGTTGGACCGATTTCGAATCCGAGGCATCAGTGGCATCAGAGGAACAAGATCTACCAATATTACATTTCAACCGAGCCTCTATTCCTAATAATTGAAAAGTTGATTCGTGCAAATTCACTATAATACGACGAACAAGGAATTTTCTGATGCCCCCATAGGTGGGCCCATCCCCGTTAAACGTGTCACCATTGGTGGAAATACGGAAATTTTATTTTAATATAGTAAAAAAAAATAAGTTCGCAGTTTGCTGGGACACCCAGTATTGTATGCAAATTGAACACTTATTCGTGGCGCTTTACTATTCTTAATAAAAGTGCATGCAGAATCCAGTGCGAGGTACAGGAGATATTTGGAATGCTGCCCGTATTGTTCGAGGTGTTCTGGTATTCGATCTTCGTTGAGATATCTGTTCAGTAAAGATGCTGTTTAACAACGCTCGATGGTTTCAATAACAATGGTTCAAAGCAGTTAACCTTTAATGTCGCCACGACCTGAAGCACGACAGACATGAAAGCGAAGATCGAGGACGGCATCGTCTATTCACCACAACGCGACGTCTTGATCCCGGAGGTACCTCTGTACTCCTTCTTCAAGAGCCATGTCCAGAAGCACGGAGATAAGGTAGCGGCGGTAAGTGGTACATTTTGTCTCCACTATGTCAAGACCACTCTCTCGTGCCTTGCTGTCGCTGTCAGCATATGCGGTCTGTAGGTCTGTGACTGTAGCTCTTACGTTGTTTAGCAGTATTATAGGCAGTCTTTGTTGATGTCTGAACGCGACGTCATTAACTTGCGTGAAAAAAAAAAAGAAGGAAAAACCCTAGGAGAGGCAACACTTCCTTGAGTTTGGGAAGAAACGGGAGGATAGAGACCGAAGGAAATTGACACGAAGTCTAAGTCTTCGTGTGTCCACTTCGTTCCGTTCTTGTCCTTACATATGTCTCATGAAACTCAAGAAGATCAGCCTATCAGATCAGATCAGCCTATCAAATGTACTACAAATAACTAACCCTTGTGTATTCGAGACTCTATGCCGCTTACTTCATTGCAGTCTTCCTGTATCATACAGTATTCTTCCGAAATGTTCTCTCTCTGTATGACGCCGAAGTATCACAAAATTGATTTCTAGTTTTGAGAATCATGGCGTCATCGGATGCAAAATCTCCCTCGAGTCTGGCAACATTTCCGGTCCCCTCATCACATCTGCCGGCAGCCTCCCGACGTAGAACGGAAACCGAAGCCCGAAAATCGCGCTCTGACGTTCCTAGCATCAGAAGTGTTGGCACGACTGTATTCATGAAGCCTGTGGAGTGCATTTACATGACGTCACTCGCGAAGGGGCGCCAGAGTCGCTAGCGTTTTTGCCGCCATCATGTATGTCTTGTCCCTGAAGACCTTCGCCGTCGTCGTATCCGACGTTCATATGGTGTGTCTAAGTTCCTACACCGTGTGAAGATTGTTTGTACCATATCCCAGTAATTTCCAACGTTTTCAACAACAATAGTTCCCTAAGTAGCACTTGGCAACGAAAACGGAAGTAAACTTCGTCGGGCCTTGATCGTGCCGCGCCCCTTTAGAGCTATACGCTCTCAAAACTTCACCGCATAGTACCCTCTTAGCCAACCGAAACCTCGAATGATTTCGTTCGGCCCCCTGATTTGTAAAAACGGGAGGTGAACACCTTTTTGTGGCAAGTGCACTGCGCCTTCTTTGCGCAAGTGTGTACGCCTTGCGCCTTCTACAAATCAGAAGTGACAACACTATCATTCTGTGCAATGGTTGACCCTCAGCGTGCTATGTGGTGAACAAGCGGGTTGTAGCGGGGTAGTTAGAACATACTTGACTGCAATTGCAGCAAGAGACGCGCGCGGACAGGTAGGTTAAACAAATACGACAGGAGACATGCAGACT
This sequence comes from Ornithodoros turicata, assembly GCF_037126465.1. Classification (NCBI taxonomy): domain Eukaryota; kingdom Metazoa; phylum Arthropoda; class Arachnida; order Ixodida; family Argasidae; genus Ornithodoros; species Ornithodoros turicata. Next base: position 65,607,403 of record NC_088206.1, read on the forward strand.
CGCAACTAGCAGAAGTTTAATGGGAGGACACAAATATATACAGAAAAAAGAGAGCACCCAACCAATCGCAACACAGTAGAAACCTGAAATGAACTTGCAACAAACTAGGAATACATGGATTGATAACAAAGGGCATCTGCACGTGTAACCCAACACCCCGCATCCCACGTGCAACATTAACAGACAAGGTAATCTCTTTCAGGTTGAGTTAGGGCAATGGATGGCACACTTATGCAACTGTTGCCGCGTAAACTGACTTGAAGCGCCTCTATAATCTATGGTGTGTCATGTCAGACTTATGTCGGCGCAGTTCCCTTAGAAGTCGGCCCAAGACGCGCTTTCCCCAGGGCGTCAGTCTTTACGTTGCCCACGTCCGTGAGGCCGACAACGGCGAGCCCTTTTATCATCACCACCATCCGTTTAGGAGCGTAAAGTCAACGCCACCCAGGTGCAAAGCCTGATCACTTGAGCAAGCGGCGTAACAAATAACAGTCCGTCAATCACGGTCGTGCTTTAATTCAGCGGCCGTAGCTATGGAGATGGTAGTGATGGTGGCAGTGATTGGACTGCTTGCCGTATAGCCGGCCATGCCCTTCCGGGCACCGTCACGACTATCGCAAAGGGGGACGGGCCGTGCGTCCTGGGCCGACTTCACAGGGAACTGTACCGACATTTGTCTTAAATCGTCTGAGGAAAACAGAGACAGCACAGCCGGCGCACAGATTCCAACACGGGTCACCCGTGGAGACGTATCACCATCAGGCGCTCGGGGAGCGCCTGGCAGCAACAGGCACCTTGGGTTTCAAAATCGTATTCGCCGGTTGGCGGACATCTTGGGTGTCTGAGGCGATATGTCCACATGCGAAGAAGTGGGAGGAGGCATTAAACAGGCTTCGTGTATTTAGGTGACGTTGCTTGTGTCCCCTAGAGGGGTGGCGTCACTGAATACACCCGATTGGCTCATTGGTTCGTTCAGTAGCGTATGCGCTTCCTGTACATGAATACCTATATGTACGCAGATAGAAGAAAACCGCCAGTGGAGTTTCAATGAAGTGCTGAGAAGCATCGAGTGGTATGCTACAGGATTCCAGTCCATCGGACTCCGAAAAGGAGACAGAGTGTGTGTACATGTCGGAAACAAGTTCGAAAACTTGCTAGCCATGTACGGCATTGTCGCTGCCGGGGGAACTGTCGTCTGCTCCAAGCCATCTCTAACACCCCGTGAGCATTCTATCGCCTTTGATAATTAAAAAGTCAAAGACAAGGCAGTAAAGAAAAAATAGGAGAGAAGGAGAGTACTGAGAATGTTGAGAAGAAATGTATTCTAGGATAAACCAATTGCTCGAATATTATTGTTACACGGTAACATTACTATTATCTCTTATAGCGCTGTAAATGAGCTACTTTACACTATCATTTCTGCTGCAGGAGAACTCTCGTACCAATTAACGGACAGCGAGTCTACCTATGTGCTAACCGACAGTCGGAACGCGGATAAAGTTTCCCAAGTGAAAGATAAGCATAAACTAAAGGTATGCGCTGTAAGACGCCTTCCTTCTAGGTATCCCATAATTTATACCTTCTTACCTGCAGGCTGTTCTATCAATGGAAGCCGTCGATGGATTCTTCTCCGTAGAACAGTTCAAAGAGGGCGTAGCAGAGTCTACTTTTAAGCTCGTGGATGTAGAAAACCCCAAGGAAGAAGTCGTGGCCCTTATCTACACGTCTGGGACCACAGGATTGCCAAAAGGTGTTCAAGTAACACATTATGGACTGGTGGGCTGTCATGTTCAGTCACTGTAAGTACTAGGAGATAATACATTCACTGCAACAGAGTTCTCAAGTTTTTCACTCCTTTTATCTGCACCGGAGGATGTGAGGATACGCTATGCTACATCTAACCATAGCGTGTGCAGTAAAACGAATTCTGTAACGGAAATGGGGGTCTCTCAATTCTCAGGTTCATTTGCAAGGCGATTGCTTCAGTAGAACATGACTTATTTCGCATACATGGTCTTCAGTAGTATCTTGGAATACTTCAGAGACTTCCAAAGGAATGTTGTCATGTGTTGTCGTGCAATCTCTTCGTCAGGACTGCACTCGAAGTACTTTTTCGAAGAAATCCTACTGCGTGCGGGCATTGGTCACCGATGACGACGAGCAGAACTCAGAAAAAATATGACAAACCGCGTCGAAACCAAGGGGAGAGCAGCGTTTACTTTTCAGTTTCAATATTCGTCGTTGAGTCAGCAGAAGCAATAAGGCTTTGTTCTGTTTAGTATGATTTATCTCTACGCAAAAGTGCAGTTCCAAAATCATGTGGGTCGACAAAGAGACGTGAGAGCTTAGAGAGGGAATTGTTCACTTCTCGCAGACACAGCTATGAAATCAGCAAAGAAGACGTTACCCTCAATTGGGAACCAATCACGCACGCATCAGGGTTCATGTCTTCAATGATACGCATTGTCCATGGGGTGACCTCCGTGATAGGCCAACCCACAATGGGTGTCAAAGAGTTTGTCGACAAAGTGAACAAGCACAAGGTTAGTAACTGAACAAAATATTTATTTCACTTATCTACGAAGTACTATACGCATGGAATAAGGCTTTATTAACCACAATATTACACTGCAAAATATATGTAGATAAAGATCTTCGCATGCTTACATCCCAGCACCACATGTGCTGCTGTCCATGCATAGACCTGTGCGATTTCGCAGAGTCAGCACGAGTGCAGAACGTGTGGTATCTGTTCGATCACCGATATTTGTACAATGAGAAGAAAGTATTAGCAGATGTAATGCATTGCAGTCCATCACTATCGCCCTCTATGGACACTAAGTTACAGATCGTTTTCGTCCCCATCGTACAGGTGACATCACTCTTTTTCTTTCCAACGCGACTGCAAGCATTTGTAAATGCTATGGATAGTCACGGCTACAGGACGCCCTCCATAAAAAGTATTGCTGTTGGTGGCGGTGGCCTCCCTCCAAGCGTCGCTAAGAAAGCTTTGAAGCTATTCAACCTAACGTGCTTCTTGAACGTGTACGGACTCACTGAATCCTGCGGCTTGGTGTGCGGATCCCTCTCCGGTGACACAGCATACGGTACCATAGGCTTCCCTGCAGTCAATGTCCAAATTAAGGTAATTCTTAGAGACATGTTATCATATATTCATATTGACACAATTAGTGTTTGTTGTTGTTTGTACCGTTGTAAAACCTATTAGTTGCAAATAACTCAGTATAATAATAATACTGTAGAGTGTGCTGTCAGGGTGAACTACGCTTCGCCGTAGCTGGAACGTTGGCGTGGAGTTCCGTATCCTTTCTGGTGGAAGAGCGACAAAGAACGTTGAGCCATTAGAATGATGTACAGTACTGTACAAAAGTTTAGAGAAAACGCTCCGGTGGATTCCTTCCTGAGAGTTTCGACAGCAGCGAATGGCACCGTACGGACTCACAAACAGGTGACAAGGTTACCTGGGCACATCTCTGTAAGTCCGTGCGGTCCCATTCGCTGATATCGTGTCACTCTCAGGAAGGAATGTGCCGGAACGTGCACCATAAAGTTTTCTCGAGCACAATTCACACACGGATTCATGACGCGCATTCTCTTAGATTGTGGATATCGGGACTGGAAGGGTGCTGGGACCCGGTGAGAGAGGAGAAATGGTTATCAAACTACCGAACGTCATGAAGGGATACTACAAAAACGCAGAGGCAACGGCCGCAGTTTTATCTGCAGATGGCTGGCTGCGGACAGGTAAGCGTCACGGTTTAGCTAGTGAGTTGTTCATCCTAGAAAAGTGAACGCACCCGATCAGTGAGCAGCCCGGAAGGAGCTCGAGCCCGCTGTAGTCTACGCTTATGCCGAGAGATGTCTCTCTCACTGTCCTAGCTTTTGGTGCACAAATAATAACCTGCGGTGCTAGCTCCCGCGTTCTTATCTCATCTTTTTTTTAGATTTTAGTCTCAATGATGTGTACACGACGAACAGGCAACAAAATGCCATTAGCAGTGGTTCAGCAATCGCCGTGCACCATTCCTTTTCGAACTCCGACGATGACGGAGGCATAAAAAACAGTGTAGTGATGCTGTCAATATTATGAAGGAATCTCTTCTTCCTTCGGGATTGCAAACATCCTTGTATTTATAAACTCTCTCCGCCATAGATACGGGAGCTTGATTCGTTTGACTACTGATGACATCATCCGTAATGTTTTTCCATTGTTCCTTCTAGGTGACTGTGCATATTACGACAAAGACGGTAGGTTCTATTTTGTGGAGCGGCTGAAGGAGATGATCAAATGCCTCGATAACCAGGTGAATAGCCAATTTAATCACTCCCAATTTGCAACACGTCCTCTGCAATGTTATATTTATGCCCAGGTGGCGCCGGCGGAGGTAGAAGAGGTCCTGCTCAGCCATGAAGCTGTTGCTGAGGCAGCAGTGGTGGGAATTCCAGACCCACAGTACGGCGAGGCACCAACCGCTTTCGTTGTCCTTAGGGACTCCAGTCATGAAGATGTCGAGACAGTGAGGACACAACTGAAAGAACTCGTGAAACGTGAGTTAACCGTTGTTAATCGATATCCACGAAAGAAGGAAGGATTGCGTGAGGCATCTACATTGTGGTGCTATCCTACAAGCATGCTTCGGAAGTTGCTAGCCGACAGGCATTCAACCATGGTGCAAGTCTTGGCACGTGTCAGATCCACGTGCAAGACCGTCGATGTCTTCTGATGTTCCTGCAGTTCCTCATGTCAACTGGTTTGCTCCAGACGTTGAAGAGTCATACTCTCTGTCTCAGTGAGCATTGGTGTTTCTTTCATATGTTTTTTTTTTCCTTCACCGTCCTTCTTGCGGCGTAACTCAGTTAGTGGAGGACAGCTCAATCGTTGTACTTGCACATAACTTTAACTTCATTCTCATATGTCACATCTAATGTTTCGCGTGTAATGGGGTACTGTACTGCTCTCCAGTGGTGAACCACTCCAAGTCATAGTCACGATTTATTTGTTGTTGTTGTGCTTCGGAAGTGGGATTCATGGGCTTCAAATGTCTTCAAGTCGGCTCGAAAAGGCACTGATCGACTATTGAGACTGGACTGAAGCGCGCACGAGTGCGAATATATGAAAGGTTTAGGGACATATAGAACGCAAATCTGAACAATTGCTGTCGTATAACGGTGAGATGTGCTTAAGTTCTCGTAAAGAAAACTGGTCATGGGTCTAGTGTCTGAATCTTGCCAACGCATAACGCCATCCCCTACAGGGCATCCGAGGGTTGGCTGGAGAAACAGGTCACATGAGCGCGGCCAGAATCCCTCCAGCCAGGGCGGTGCGCTGTCGATTGTACCTCGTGATCGAATATGTCACTCAATTTTTGTTTGGGATAACACACTTCACGCTGCACTGTTGTGATTGGATTGTGAATTAAATTATGTGCTAAACGCCGCCAAACGCGTGGCGCGTCAGCCTGCCACAGGGAGCATTGGACCCTATGGCCTTTCAGAAGTTGACATGTTAAACGCTTGGTGGCGTTCTGTGCATGTTTAATGACTATTGGGGTTTCGCTGATTAGACACTGCCTGTGTGACAGGGGTATTATGCTTGAAAATACTACTACACGGTGGCAGCACTGTTCTTGATATTATGTGCCTCGCCGTGGATGGTTTGGAACCAGGACCTTCCCATTTATCTTTAAAGACTTTTCACCTCTTTCTTTCTTCCCATAGGTGAATGCGCTCAACATAAGCACCTACACGGAGGTTGCCATTTTATTGAACGCCTTCCCAAGACAGAAACTGGTAAAGTGCAACGAGCAGCATTACGCGAATCCTACGCGGCCATCCAGAAGAAATAGAAATAAAACCATACTTTCTCGAAAGCAGGAGTGAGCCTAAGAAAAGGCGTTTGCTTTATTCTACGGACCGAACTACCAGATGACTGTGGGTGTACGCTCATCTTCACATTGCACCTTGCACTTGCGTACAGCCTCCCTGTCCTGCATGGCGTCTCCCAGACTCAAGAACAGCGACTTCGGTGTATACTTGCGCGAAGCCTGAGGATATGTCTTGGTGTTCCGAGAACCGCGGAAACTCGAATGGTGATAGCCGAAGCCCGTGAGCTACCGATGGAAATCCTACGGCAGATGGAAACAATTCACCATTACATGCGCCTCAGAACACACCACCGTCGTCAACCCTTTCTTTCTGGCAAAAATTTATCGGCAAAGCCAAAGTGCTGTCTTCAAGTGTCTAATGAAAGTGAGGTCCAAGGTTCCTCCGTTCACAATCCACACAACAGTTCCCGCAACGCCTCCGTGGTCGCTTGCGCTCCCCTGACTCTCCCTATATGTCCCCGGCATATAAGGCCCCTATAAGGTTCCAAAGCATCAAGTACCACCTTTAGTTATTCAGCAGTTGGCAGCGGACATGATGCACCTTAAATATCCTGACCACACCGCCGTCTTCACTGATGGATCTTCCACACGGGATGGTTCGTCGTGTGCTTTTCTTGTCCCATCTTATGCAGTCGCACGTGGGTATCGTCTGTCACATCGTACGTCATCAATATAGGCGGAGCTGTATGCCGTTCTACTGTATCTGCAGCAGATCTCCCAACTTCCTCCGCGTGCATGGGCGGTGTCTACACCGATTCGCGGGCTGCTCTGCAAAGCGTGGCATCCATGGGATTTCGTGGGTCTCTAGCCTCCATCGCAGTAGACACTTTCCACCAAGTTCAGCGTCTACATGATGAAGGTCGTCATACGTATATCCCTGCAGTTGATTCTAGGTCATTGCGGTCTAAGAGGCAATGATGAGGCTGACAGAGTAGCAACGGCTGCCCACGAGTCCCCGACAGCCGTGCCGATTGTGCTGTCCAGAGGTGACAGAACGACCCTACTAACTGCATGGTTTCACCCGTTGGCTCTGCGGCAATGGCGCCGGGACATCACGGCTCAATCTCTCATGTATTCGGTAGATCCAAATTTGTCGTTTTCTTTCTCTGCCCGTCTATTACGCCATTTTACCTCCCTCCTGCGTAGACTCCTGCTCAATGTGGCGTTCACCCCGCAATTCAAGTGCATGATCAGATGCTGTGACGCGGGCCCCTGTTCCACCTGCGGTGCCGTGGCGACCGCCCAGCACATTCTTATGGAATGTTCACTCTACTGGCCGCAAAGGCGGATATTGTGTGATGAGCTTGCCCGTATCAGCAAGAGGCCGCTCACCTTAGCTGCACTCATTCGCCCCTATGAGGATCCTGTGCTCCATCGTCGGGATCTTCACCTGTTCATGAACTTCCTGTCGTCCACTGGATTGCTCCAGACGCTTTAGTTCTTTCTTGTGTTTTCATCCTTCCTTCATCATCTTCACATAATGTTCCACGTGCAATGGGGTAAGTATAGGGTAAGGTACCGCACCACCGCGATGAAACACCCAACTCATCGTCATCATTTATTGTTGTTGTTGTTCACCTTGCACAATATACCGTGTCACGACGTACGTTCACTTTGCCGGAAGTGCGTTCAGTTTGAGGATTGGGTGACGTGTTTACGAGTTGCACGCTTTATGGCAACTCTGTGCAACAATCGTTGCAGTTTGGCTTTTTATTTATTTATTTTATTTATTTGTGATACTTCTGGCATAATGCCGTAGAAGGAGGGCATTCCCTAAGTACATATCATTGGAACATCTTTGGCAAAAGGAAAGAAAGAAGAAATACATAAAAGTAGAAGGAACACTCTTTATTATCTAAAACTAGTTGCTAAAAACGAAGAAAAAAATAGAAATGACTGTGTTTTATGAGTTGCTGTGTACCTGAAAAAAAAATGAAAAAAAGAAACAGGCTGGTGACAGGCTCAACGAAAGATGGCAAGGTGTCACATGCAACAACATCCGCGGGTAAGTGGTTCCAGGCATCTATGGTCAGAGGAAAAAAACGAATTCTTCAGACAGTTAGTACGGAACCTATATTGCTCGATGTGCTTTGTGTGTTTCAGACGTGAACTACCCCGCTGAGAAAAACGTACATCTTTATTCGCCTGGATACAGGTTTGGTCATAGCAGACACTCCAAAGTAACTTTAAGCGCTGAATTTTGGTTCTCACTTCGAGGGAGGGAAGGCCTACGAGAAAACTGGTTAGATATAAAACGAGGAGCCCTTCTCTGAACTTTTTCTATGCCCTGTATTGCGCTGTTAGTTACGGGAAACCATACTACTGAGGCATAATCTAAGACAGAGCGGAAAAGTGTTACATAAGCAAGTTGCCTAGAGGTACGATTTGAGTCTTTCAAGGTCCTTCTCAGATAAAACAGCCTCTGGTTAGCCCTACCTATTATGGTGTGAAGATGACGGTCCCAGCAATGATCATCTGGAATGATAACGCCCAGATATTTGTACTCTCTGAATGGAAGCCAGTACTTAGTCCTTTATCTTGTAGGGGTATAGTCAAATATCGACTTCTTTTTGCGAGTGATACTCATCTTCACACTCTTTGCCGCATTCAAGACATCTGCCACTATAGTACACCAAGCAACGACAGAGTCTATAGTATTTTGGAGCTCTCCTTGATCTCTTGTACTGTTAACCCTCGTGTACAGGATGAAATCGTGAGCGAAGAGTTTGACATTAACACGGGTGCCATTAGTTATATCGTTGATGTAAACGAGCAACAACAGCGGGGCCAAGACTGACCCTTGCGGTACGCCCGAGGTGACTGGTAACATGGAGGATCTTCGCTTTTCGGCGTAGACGAACGCTTTGCTTCCACACTGCCGGGTTGGGAGTACGGTTTGCTTCTACAACGTCGACAACATCCGACACATCTCGGTGGAACGTGCGGGATTGGATTTAGTTAGGCTGGGCTGGGTTAGGATTAGGTTGGCTGTGCGTCCAAAAAATCGAAGCAGTGGAATTTGGTTGGAGTTGGTTGGAGTTGGAATTAATAGTGGTTTGGGAGTGGAGTGGAATTTGGTAGTTCATATTTTATTGATTGATTGATTTGATGGAAAAATATAGTGGAGATTTCCGCCTCACTATGTCGTGGGACCAGCAAATTCCCCTTGAGTTGCACCAGTTACATTGGTGCAAAACTCTTGGAACGATGACGACGATGATGATGATTCCGACAAAAACGATTGCAAACGTAGAGTTGTCATAAAACACACAAGTAGTTCAGCAGCAAAAACCCACGAACACCCACATACACCCAAACTGTGGTTTAAAAACTTGGTGTCTACACCCATGGTTCGGGAAAATTTTGCCACGATCATCTTCACGATCTTCGTCGGAAACGGCTTCTCCCATATTATTAGCGCTTGACGAAATTAGCTTGCTTATTAATATTATTAATAGTTAGTATTTAATTATTATAATTAATTAATTCACCTTATTATTTCACCTTACACGTAAGGTGAGTCAGCCTATTTGTGTGGCGACATGGCGCACGTGCGGCAGGGCAGCACTGCAGATAATTTCAACCACCTGGGGTTCTGTTGACGCGCGCCGGAAATCTCCGACACACGGCTCTGGAACCGTTAACAGACGTAGTTTTCCATTCTTCGGCTACCGTATATGTAACGATGGTATCTTCTTCAATGCAAGAACAGCCTTGTACAACGCATTAAAGAATGCTTAGAAACGAAGGTCGTGAGAAGAGACGTTTACAACGGGTACGCATGTTGAGCCATCATCTTCCACACTTAGTACTCATTGGGGGGGGGGGGGGGGGGGGGGTATATATTTATTAGACGAAAAGGCAAAAAAAAACGGGGGAATGGTCAGCCAAACGAGATATCGGCTTGCTATTCCAGAAATAAATAAATAAATAAATAAATAAAATTTAGAAATAATAAATAAATAAAAAGAAAAGCAGTGCTCACGGCCCAGTTGCGATCTCAACTGCGCCTCGATGAAGATATTGTCTGCCTGCGTGTCTTCTGGTAACAAAACATATATGAATCCAACGTAGCCTGCATGCCATTCCACCCATAAGCAGATGCCAAACCATCCGCCCTTGCGATCCACTCCGTCGCAAACATCAGTGCATATATGAGGAGCACAATGATCTTTTTGCACCGTCTGGGAAGCCTGAAGCGTGCTGACTTCTCTCACGGTTGTTTCCAGCGGCCTTCGTAATCATGGCGAAATCGGAAGGTTGTATAGTTCGGAGCTTACTGTGCTTCTTTCTGGTGTTGCACCTGGAATGTTCGATATCCCGCCACTTGTAGATTAGATAACGCCACAGTATCCTATTAGGGTTCGACGTGCTGATGCCGTTATACCGTTTCGTCGTTTGTGTCTTGCCGTTGCGGTCACTATTCAGCGTTGTGCGTAAAGACTGCTCATCGCAAGTGCTCGGTCATCAATTTCACTTCTGAAATCTAGCCGAGTTCCTGCCGCGGAAATGCCAAATTACTCATAAAGGAGTCAAACACACAAAGCGGTTTATTGCAGCGAAACTGCAAGACTCGAAGCTATAGGAGAGACAGTCAGTGTATAAAATGTCGAAATATGTCATACTTGGAGGAAGGATACACAAGAGCGACCGTTTCGAACAGATTTCCGTGGGATCCCTCTTGCGGTCACTCGTGTCAAGACCGCCATTACTTGCTGTCCACCACGTGATCCTATCTAAAGTTTCGGTTTAACAACGCTTCGTTGCTCGTGGTGCTTTCCGTGCTTTTATGCCTTTCCAAAGCCATTTACTCTAAAAATGTGAGCACCATTGCGGAAACAATGTTGTGTTAACGTGTTCCTACGACAGCTGTGGCTGTCGTTCCACGAAAAGCAGCTCTGTCACGGGAATAACGTTTCATTCGTTAGTACGTACTTGATCTGTTGTTTCGTGCCCCTGCGTACGCGAGAGTGATCTTGAATCGTTCGTTTGGGAGCTGGTACTGTGCTACGGCTGCAGGATCATTTGATGTCCTTCATTGTTGCACAAGTTAATGGGATTCTTTACCACTTCAGCAACAAACACACAAAACGTGGTCACGTCGTCACACAAACGTCGCTGAATAATGTTTCTAGTCCTCCGGGCTTGTCCTGCAGACTGCGACTTCACTTGTAATAGAAGAGTAATCCAAGAATACACCTCCGAACACACGAACATTAAACTGCACGCGCGCGTTCATCAAAGTGAGGGTATCACTGTAAGACAACCACGACTGCGATCAAACAAGGAACAGAGAATAACAATACGACGCGTGTTATTATCTGTTTGTCTGAAGTTTTATTGTCCTTTTACAAGGTACCAGCTCGCCTGCACCCTTGCACTTCTACAACCATGACTCCCGTCGTCTGCTTTAGCAGCTAGCATGCACATGCTCTTGGGGTCACGTGAGCGGTCACGTCGTAGACAGGAGCATCCGAGAATGCAATGCGAAGCCTGGCAGGCTCGTCCCAGTGGAAAAAAAGAGTTGGAAGGGCCGCTCCTGCGCTTCCTTCCTCCATGAAATATGTACTCTTGCACTTTCCTGCGCGATATATCCAGGGTTGCCCACTTGGCTACCGTGTTCATGCCGAAGCCGGGCATATTCCACACTGATAAAGTGTTCAACGTCAGTAGCAAAAGTGATTATTACCAGACCTTATCTGTTGACTGTCGTGCTAAGGATTCTCTGAAAGATAAGGACAGCAGGAGGAGGCTGTGAGAGCGGATAACCACAACGTGGCTCATCTGGACTGTGTGACACAGACGGGCTCCGATCGTTGGATTAACCTCTACTGAATTCTACAGGTAATATTGATGTTTCCTACTGAAAATGAAAATACGCGTGGTTTAACACAACCTTAATGGGCGGTAGTTCTTTAGTTCTCTCCTCTCTGCAAGAGCTAGCCGGCAAAGCATTCGAACGAAATTCTCCTAGGCTGCCCACACCATATTTTCTAAGCAGAAGATGCGGCTCATTTTGGAGGACTAAAATTGCCTAGCCGTAATTTATTGCCGCTGTTACCCCGCACATTAAAACTTGCACAATAAAATGTTTTAAAGCGCTCAATTATCATAGCAAATTGTATCCGCAACTCAAAGCGTCTCAACCGGACGTAATTACGCGACCAAAACAAAGCGTGAAGTCACAGCTTTGCGTGTGCAAGGAAATAGCGGATGCACACTGGGCATGCTGCAACACAAGCCTTGCGTGCGCCTGGGACTCTGGAAAGTTTGCGTGCAGCCCGCAAAGTGCTTTGCGTGGCTTGCGCCCTGCGCTAGTGGCAGTTTAGCTTGGTTGGGCACCGAAGGATATAGTAGTGGCATTCTGTTTACCAGGTGGAGGAGCAACCATACGCGTTTCGGAGGACGCAACGTTGTGCTAAACTTCTCACCCGTGACGTGTCACATTGCGAGCAGTAGCTCTTCGCATGTGGTGTACACAAGAGGCTCAACGAAAAACGATAACTTCATGTCAATGCTTCTTGCGCGCTTTATTAATTTGCACTAAAGTGGAACAACAAGAATAACTTTATTTTTACGATGATGAATGGGAAAGAAAGTGAACGTGCTTCAACACAAATCACTAAAGTGTATATTGTTCACATATTTTCTGTACCCCGCCTCCATGGGTGTCAGTTGTATACAGTGTGTGAAAATTTCGAAATACCTGAGGTCTATTAAGTGTCGCAACCTCCGTTCTTGACGTTGCCAGTTTCCGTATCCAGCCCGGGTCTTATCGACTATTGTCAAGAGTGTGTTATCGGCCATCAGTTTGTTGACTTTGTAGTAGCGCCGCACATTGTGTTGTCTAACGGCAGCCATTACTTTGCCAACTTTGTTTGGAGCGCGTTTCCGAAGCGTACTAATTCAGCTTCCATAGCGCACACTTCAATTCGCTGATTTGTATGCATATTTCACTCTACACGTTCTCATGTCACTCTGTTCTTCTAAAATCTTTCCGTCTTGTGGTGGTGAAGTACTGATTTTGCGACAGACTTTAATCGCCCCATGCACTGGAGGGCGTTACTCTACCTTCACTATTTTTCTGTCAGATCTGTTATTTCTTCACTTGAGTACGAACCTTAAGCGTTCCCTAAGCTATTAACTTTAGGTCAGCTGCAGATGTAGTGATGCTTTGCTCGATACATTGATCTTGTACGTTGGGATCATTCGATGAAGGGACAAGGACTGACATTTATATCGAGTTTGATTATGTTCATCAGTGACACGAGGACGTTTTTTCACATATGTCGGACTTCCAATCCCACATTACCAGCCTTGTCTTACAGGAGCGCGCGCTCAGGGTAGTGCACCCTCCTTGTTTCTCCAACAAGGGGATTCTGTTTGGAACTTGTTAGGTAGACGCCGCCAAGCATGAGCGGGATAGTCCACAACGTCCTCCCCTTATAGTTGTACTTAGCGCCGGTAGGGCGGCTCTTCAACTGCAACGCCAGCTGTCACCATGTTAACATTAACGTTGCGGAGGGCTGTACCTGTTATGTCGTTATACAAAATATTGTTGGATGCATTGATGTTAGATATACAGTCGTGACCCGCTTATTCGGACGACTCGCTGCTCACCCTCAGTCGTCCGGATAGTGAATTTTTGGATAAAGATGCAAGGAGAAGTGTACAGTTTCATGTTCCAGAACTTGGCTTTTTCCCGCAGAACACCGTAGATCGCTAACTTTTGAACACAAGGAACCAGTGCGACTTTGGCCAAGAGTTAAAGGCTACAATTACGTTCACATGCTTTGGAAAGTCGACAGCACAGCGACTTTTTGTGCCGAGTAGAAATCGAACACCTCTGGTGCTTCTCGGGAACCGTACTATCTGCGCACAACAAGTCTCCCGTGATTGACCTTTGTCGAAAAAGGGGTCAAAACGCAGAGCGGCACGCAGGAGGCGACATTCCTCGGGGGCAATACTATAAGGACTGAGGCTATTGACACGTCTCCTTATCAATCGAATCAGAATGAGAGTGGTCGTGGAACATTGTTCCCAGTGTTTCACGTCTGGATACCGATAACGAAATCCGGATGTCAGGACAAGAAAGTCACTGTACTCTTTGGCGCGATGCCAAACGGGTACGAAATGCGATAGAGCTGCAGCAGGCGAAGGGCTACGTCTGCGCCCTGACCCGCACATGCCCAAGCAGCACAATGTACTGAAAGTCGAGTGCAATAGGGGTGGACGGTATGCGTCTTATCAATGTTCTGTTGATTCACGAGTCTGTTCAAGGCCGTTCACCTACCCGTCCACCCCTATTGCACTCGACTTTCAGTACATTGTGCTGCTTGGGTGATTTGCATGTGGTGAAACGACAAACCTGACCTGAATCGTCATTTTTTTCCCCAATAACCCAACAAACAAAAACGAAGCAAAAGTTATCACGAAAATACCCAGTGTTGTAAACAATGGGGTCTCAGCTGGGATGAGCATTTGTCAACAAATAGTTCACCATACCAGACCATAGGTTTCCATAGGCCTCGTGGACAAACGCGGAAATTGCCTGCAAATGCGTTCACTTGCCGGCAAAGTCACTGTACTCTTTGCTGCGCGTTTCTGAAGTTCTGGGCCCGTTTGTTTAAAAACTGACCTTCGTACTCAGTCTTTCTCAACAGCTTTGGGAGAGCTTCCTGCACGAACAGCGAGCGCATGCTCAATGCATCGCCAAGACTATAGAGACTGAGTCTAAGACGCGTAATTAACCCTATGCAAACATGACAGTGATGTGGGCACTGCGTTTCCTGGCATTTTCAGAAGCACGCCGCATACGTTGCTCATTTTTTGCCAAAGCGTCTGCATCTCCAGCCGCAATGGCGGCGCATCCGCGAGTTCGATACACCCACCATGGAGGAAATAATCTCAAGGAGGTCGCACACGGAGCATTTGCCCGTTCCACATAATTGCGTAATTGCGTGAGAAATGACGTCAGACGTTTCACGTCACGCTGTGCACGAAACCAATGGAAGTTCACAGGCAATGGGCTCCGCAATGCGGGCAAACGAACAGGGTCGAGGCTCCAATGTTGCGTTACTTGGCACGTATTAGTTACAACACCACCGTTACGCGGGCGGGGTTGTGGGAGGAGGAGGTTGTTTACCCGTAGCAAATGGCGACGGGACAACTTCAGATTTCTCTCGGCACGACCTTACTCGGTATTCTTACCGCCGTATTCTTGAACGAGCCTCGACTCGAAACTCGACTCGAGCTGCTCCTCGAGGCCGGTTTTGCGCTTCATAAATCGACCTTGACTCGAAACGCTCCTCGAGTGGAGGAATTCCTCCGTGCATTCCTCGAAAATCTCGAGGTAGCATCGGTGCTACTTCGAGGACGCTCCTCAACTCGAGTTTGGCTGGTGTCATGGCGGAAGACAGGTCGTTCGCTGCGTCCATCGACTGCGTTCTGTACCACGATGGCCTTTACTAACTAACTAGGTGTTGACAACATTACCACTGAGAGACAACGTTCAATAAGGGGCCATCAAACTCCTTTTCACCATTTTGATGATCACGAGTTCCTCATATGGTATACGGTACCGCTTCATGAAGACAACCGTACGAAGCCTTTTGGATATATTGCCGCTGAAGGAAAATGTGTGCAATCGTGGGCTGCCTCTACCTCCTGTGTTACAGCTGCCCGTCGACATGTGATTTTATGGCGTTAGGACTTTTCGAACTGCCACGGGAGACATTGTGAATGTGTCAGAAACGACGGTGTGCCGTGTTGTGGACAAAATCCTACACCTTCTCGCAAGCACACTTTTCAGGACAAGGTGTAATAAATTTTCCTTCTGTCGCGCTATTTAGCACAAAGAAGGTGTGTTTGAAGGATGTTTTCACGCAAAAAGAAACAGTGCATTGACTGGACATCTAAAAAAAATAAACATCTGATCTGCCTCCTCAATGTTTTTCCGTAATCTTTATACTGTACCAAGCTGGCCCCACCCCTGCTCCAGCTATCACCGAAACGGCTCAACAAATATTCCATTCATGTTTTTTTTTTCTCTCGTTTTCTTTATTTTATTTATTTATTTTTTTGCAGTCGAAGACAAAGCGGCAAAGCGTCCATCTTTCGTCTCAAACGGTCGCGAGAGTTCTGTCGCATACCTCCCCCTTTTTTAGAGTATTTGGGAGATGTCGCAATAGTGTCACCCCATGTCATAGTCATGATTTTTTTTGTTGCTCCAATAGTACGAATTCCGTTTGTTGGGTGGGATAACAGGCTCCACCGTTTAGGCAGAGCGCGAATGAGGGCCATAAAAGCTCGTACGACATGCTCGCGGTGACTCCCCAAGAATGGTCTCCCCGATTCTTTGCTCGGGATGTTGTTGTAAAATCTGTTTTGTTTGTTTGATTGTTTATAGCTACCCTCAAGGCGTTGGGTAAACGTACCCATCTGCTAACAAACAGTCATTCACGCCACATATTGTAACATAATAGAAGAGTGACAAGCAGTGACATCATCTTTCATATTATTTGATACGAGGTGACCATGCCATTAAGCTAGCTGCTGCCGTTGTGGTTGTAATTGCCAGACCAGAAAACTAGGAAACCTATCAGTCTGTTTCCCGGTTCGAAACACCTGCACCCTTCTTCAAACACTTGCAGACCTTTGTGTTTGTATTTGAAATGCACGTTGGTCGAAACAAAGTAAAGAATTACATTTATTTTTCATGCCATAAATGTGTTTTAAGCACGATAATTAACATTTTCGAGTGGTCCCGAAAGGCGGCTGGAGACGAGACTACAGCTTTATTCGAGGACGGTTTCTCGAGGAGCGCCTTGGCGGAGGAATCCCCGAAGCGGGTTCATGAAACGCATGGGCTCTTCGAGTGGAGCAGCGCCACTTTCCTCCACTCGTTGGAGTCGAGGCGGAGCGCCGAGTCGAGGCTTGTTCAAGAATACGGAGGTTAGCATTCTCTCGTCCATGGCAGAGCCGGTTTTTGGTGAGTATATGGAAATGGGGAGGAGTCTGCCATAAAGCGTGCTATTTGTGGTCACGCGACGTGCGGCGCAAAGCCCAGTGCCGCCATTTTCGTGCGGAATAGCCGCCTTCAATTCACTCAATGCCGCGGCGGCTCGCCTTTCATTCCGGCCAAAAAGAAGGAGCGACGGCACGTGTGACGTCAAGGCGAGCGTCAATCCCCTGGCGGCAAAATATCGAAGAATGACAGAACTCTCCATGAACGGCTCTGGTGCCGGATGACGTGCATGGCACCACGCAGGACGGGCTATGAAGACATTGAGCTAGCGCATCGGCCACAACGTTTCCTATTCTTAGCTGGGGGGGGGGGGGGGGGGGACGTAAGAGGTGGTGAGGACGCGTCACGAGAGTGAGGGAGCCCTTCTTAGCCTCAGGCTGCAACCAAACTGACGCGACACGGTTGCACCGAGGTTTCAAAACTGCATCGAAGAAATGCATGCAATCGCAAATAATGGTAGGAAGTTCGTTCCCGAAAATGCACAGTTGGGATAACGAGCTTTCCGGGTCACTGTGTTACAGATAAGAGATATATGACAGCATCGTGCTTAATGTGATCGGATTTCTTGTTTGTAGCATCGTTGTTTTGTGAAGAGTCACATAACTGCACCAAGTACGCAGTGTTATCATATTGTATGTGGCAAGTCCTCTGAGCGCCGCACCAATAATTTAGCAGCCTTATTCAATAGAAACATATGAAATATACTAGCTAAGAGATATATCTTATGCAAACTGCATAATTATTAGTGGCGCTTCACTACGTTTAAAAAGTGTATGCGATATCCTGGAGCCATTTGGAATGTTGCCCGCATAGTTCAAGGTGTTCTGGTAGTTGCACTTCCTCGAAATATCTACTTAGTAAGAATGTTGTCTGACAACGTGCGATGGATTCAATAACAATGGTTCAAAGCAGTTAACTTTTCATGTAGCCCCGGCGTGAAGCAGGACAGCCATGAAAGCGACGATCGAGAACGGCATTGTCTATTCACCTTATCCCGACGTCTTGATTCCGGAGATATCTCTGTACTCTTTTTTCAAGAGTCATGTCCAGAAGCACGGAGATAAAGTAGCGGCGGTAAGTGGTACATTTTGTCTGCATTATATCAAGACCACTGTGTTGTGCCTCACTGTCGACGTGGCGACTGTGACTGTAGCTTTAATGTTCTCTCGCAGTCTTTTAGGCAATCTTTGGTGATGTATGAACAAGGTGTAATTAACTTGCATGAAAGAGAGAGAGAGAGAGAAAAGAAAGTAGGAGAACGCAACATTTCCGTGAGTTTGAGAAGATATGGGAGGATAGAGACCGAACGAAATTGACACGAGGTCTTTTGAGCCTTCGTGTGTCCGCTTCGTTCCTTTCCGGTCCTTCCAACAAGAACAACAGATAAATTTACGACTTTTTTGCGACTTTTAAATTTGCGAATAAATTTGCGGCTTTTACATCACTAAAGTACCACTAATGACTAAACCTCATGTCTTTGAAGCTCTACTCCGTTTACGTCACTGCAGTCTACCTGTATCATACAGTATTCTCCCGGAACGTTCTCACTCTGTATGACGCCGAACTATCACAAAATTAATTTCTAGTTTTGAGAACTATGGCGCCATCGGATGGGGAATCTCTCTCGCGTCTGGCAACATTGCTCCACGAAGGTCGATTTCCGGTCGCCACACCACACCTGCCGGCAACCTGCCAACATGTGGCGGAAACCGAAACCCGAAAATCGCGCTCTGCACGCCAGAGGACACGGTGTCGTCTCCCTATCCTATTCAAGGGTTCAGAACTATGAAGTCCATTTTGGTTGTTTCGACTATTCGTGGAAGCGCGTAACTTTTATTCACGACATTTATTTATATTTCCCGTGCTGGGTCTTTGAACTATGTTTATTTGTAATATAGTTGCTCACGCGCCAATAAACACCAGCTCACCATCGTCATCACCGCCACTTATAACACGAAACAAAATAAAAACATATTATTTTTTTTTAATTTTTTGTCAGTTCCACATAAACATATTTGAGCGGAACGTGGCGGTTTGTGGTGCACTCTTAAAAATGAACTTCACCGCATAGCACGCTCCTAGCCAACCATCATCTCGAATGATATCGTTATCTGTCCTGATTTGTTAAAAACCCGAGGAGTACGCCTTTTTTGTGACAATTATGAACAGCATAAGTGTCACAAAAAAGGCGTACGCCTCCCGTTTTCAACAAATCGGGGCAGATAACGATATCATTCGTGATGATGGTTGGCTAGAAGCGTGCTATGCGGTGAAGTTCATTTTTAAGAGTGTGGTGGTCGTGGAGGGGATAGTGCTGAAAGCTTGTCGTTTCGTGCATCATAATTGTTGGCAAGTCTGTGGAGTGCATTTACGTGGCATCACTCGCAAATGGGCACCACAGTCGCACGCGTATTTGCATCCATCATGTAGGTCCTGTCCGTAAAGACCTTTGCCCTCGTCGTATCCACCGTTCATTTGGTGTGCCTAAGCTACTACACCGTGTGAATATCGTATGTACCATATCCCTGTAATTTCTAACGTTTTCGACGCCAATCGTTTTCTAAGTAGCGCATGACGACGAAAACGGAAATTAATTTCGCCGGTCCTTGATCATGGCGCGACCGGCCCTTTAGAGCAACACACTCAAAACATAAATTCACCGCACACCAGCCGCTTAGCCAACAACAAACCCGAATGACACCGTTCTGTGCACTGATTTGTTAAAAACTGGGGGCATACGCCTTTTTTTAACACTTATGCTGTTATAATAATGTCGCAAAAAGCTGTACGCCCTGGGCCTTCTACATTCAGAAGTGATAACAGTACCATTTGGTTGGCCTTCAGCGTGCTATGTGGTGGAGTTCTGTTTTAAGAATGTAGGGTCAACGTCACCTGGATACAAAGCATGATCGCTTCAGGGAGCGACGTAACAATTAAGAGCCCAGCAATGACGATCGTGCTCTCAGTGGCCAGTTATGCAGATGGTGGCGATGGTGGTGGAGATGGGACTGCTTGCTGTATAGTCGGCTTCGCTCTTGCGATCAGCGTCACGACTATCACCGTGGGGTGTGGTGGGGTGGGGGGGGGGGGGGGCATCGTGTGTCCTGGGTCGACTTCGCAGAGTGTCTGTGCCCACATTTGTCTTAGAGTGTCTGAGGTAAACCCAGACGGCGCAGCAAGCGCCCGGATTCGAACCCCGATCACCTATGGAGACGTATCAGCCTCAGCCGCGTGGTCACGGACTGCAAGCAACAGAAACCTGGTTTTCAAAATCGTCGTCGCCGATTGGCTGACATCTTGGCTGTCTGCGGAGATTGGCTGACTTCATTTGTCTACGTGCGAAGGAGTGGGAGGAGGCTTTAAGCAGGCTTCGTGTATTTAGGTGATGTTGCTCGTGTCCTCTAGATGGGTGACGTTACTGAATATACCTTATTGGCTCATTGCTTTGTTCAGTAGCGTATGAGCTTCCTGTACATTAATACCTATATGCACACAGATAGAAGAAAACCGCCAGTGGAGTTTCAATGAAGTGCTGAGAAGCATCGAGTGCTATGCTGCAGGATTCCAATCCATCGGACTCCGCAAAGGAGACAAAGTGTGTGTTCATGTCGGAAACAAGTTCGAAAACTTGCTAGCCATGTACGGCGTCGTCGCTGCTGGGGGAACTGTCGTCTGCTCCAGGCCATCTCTAACACCTCGTGAGCATTCTGTTCCCATTTGACAATTCAAAAGACAATGCAGTAAAGAGAACATAGGAGAGACGGAGAGTGCAGGGAACGTAGACTAAGAAATGGATAAACAAAGTGTTGGAATGTTATTGTTACATGATAGCGTTACTATCATTTTTGTAAATAACCGACTTGACACTATCGTTCCTTCTGTAGGAGAACTCTCGTACCAAATAGCGGACAGCGAGTGTATCTACGTGCTAACCGACAGTCGGAACGCGGATAAAGTTTCCCAAGTGAAAGATAAGCATAAACTAAAGGTATAGGCTATAAGACACCTTCCTTCTAGGTATCCCATATTTCAAACTTTCTTGCAGGCTGTTTTCTCAATGGAAGCCGTCAATGGATTATTCTCCGTAGAACAGTTCAAAGAGGGCGTGACACAGTCTAATTTTAAGGTTGTGGATGTAGAAAACACCAAGGAAGAAGTCGTGACCATTCTTTACACGTCTGGGACCACAGGATTACCGAAAGGTGCTCAAATAACTCATTATGGATTGGTGGCCTGCCTTGTTCAGTCACTGTAAGTACAGGGAGATGACCATTCGAGAACTTTGAGAGAGCTTTCGTAATTTCTCACCGCTTTACCTGCACCGATAGGATGTCAGGACTCGTTAAGCTACATCTAGAAAATCATAAGCAGTAAAAGAAATTCTGTAACGGAAATGGTGGTCTCTCAGCCCTCAGGCTCATTTGCATCCGTGAAAATGCGGGATTGCTTCAGTAGAAAATGACTTATTTCTCATACATCGTCTTCAGTAGGATCTTGGAATACTTCATAGACTTCCAAAGGAATGTTGTCATGAGTTCCCATGTAATGTCTTCGTGAGGGTTACACTCCAAGACAGAATTGTTCACTTCTCGCAGACACAGCTACGAAATCAGCCAAGAGGACGTCCCCCTCTGTTGGGAACCAATCACGCACGCATCAGGGTTCTTGGGATCAACGTTTCTCCTTGTTCACGGGACGACTTCCGTGAGAGGCCAACTCACAATGGGTGTCCAAGGGTTTGTCGACACAGTGAACAAGCACAAGGTCAGTGAGGATACAACTCGTATGGAGGGCTTTATTAACAACAACATGCTGCAAGAAATATTAAGATGAAGACCATGCTTACGTCCCACTCGGACAACCAGTGTAATTTACCAGGGTCAGCAGGAGTGCACGATGTGTGTTGTCTATTCGATCCTCGATGTTCGTAGAAGGAGAACAAAATATTTCCAAATACAGCACATTCAGGTTCATCACTATCGCCCGCTACGGGCACACAGTTACATATCGTTTTCTTCCCAATCGTACAGGTGACGTCAGTCTTTTTCTTTCCAACGCTGCTGCAAGCATTCGTAAACGCCATGGAAACTCATGGCTACAGGACGCCTTCCATAAAAAGTATTAGTGTTGGCGGCAGCGGCCTCTCTCCAAGCGTCGCTGAGAAAGTTTTGAAGCTGTTCAACCTGAAGTCCTTCTTGAACATGTACGGACTTACTGAATCATGTGCCTTGGTGTGCGGATCCCCCTCCGGTGTCACCGCATACGATACCATAGGCTTCCCAGCAGCCAATGTGCAGATTAAGGTAATTCTTAAAGACATGTTATCGTATCTTCACATCATCAACACACTCTGTATTTGTTGTTGTTCGTGCCGTTGTGGAACTTATTAGTTGCAAAGGACTCGGTATAACAATACTGTGGGATGACCTCCATTTCTCTGCTCTCCGTGTCATATGTGCTCAATGTCCTCTTCATTTTGTGTTCGTGTTCCTGTGCTGCATATTTACTATGAATATATACCAACTACCCCGCCTCCATACGCCGCTGTAACGTTGGCGTGGAGTCCTATGTCTTTCCGGGTCGTGACACGACAGTGGACATTGGGTCATTTGAAGGATGTACGCCTACGGACTCATGACGCAGATTCTCTTAGATTGTAGATGTTGCGACCGGAAGGGTGCTGGGCCCGGGTGAGAAAGGAGAAATGGTTGTCAAGCTACCGAACGTCATGAAGGGATACTACAAAAAACCAGAGGCGACCTCCGCAGTTTTATCTGCAGACGACTGGCTGCGGACAGGTAAGAATCACGGCTTAACTAGTGAGCTGTTCATCTTAGAAAAATGCACGCAACAGGTAACCAATATAGACCTTCATTCACGAACTCCTCGTTTTGGCATAAGTTATTGGAACTACTCGAGGTAAAAAAAAATGCATCGAACGGTCTGTTACGAGCAGTTCGTGTCGCATTTGAGTTTCCGGATGCTGTCGTCGTTTCGAATGCGCCACTTGACATGGTAAGGAAGCACCGAAAGACAGCGCGGGGCGTACGCCTTTTTTGTGACAATTAATATTTCTGCGTAAGTGTCACAAAAAGGCGTACGCCCCCTGTTTTCAACAAATCACGGGAGAGAACGCATGGTTGGCAAGCTGCGTGCTATGGGGTGAAGCCCTGCTTCGAGAGTGTAATCTGAAACTCGGAACGTGTTTTTTCTAAGAGTTGTCGATGCGCCATTAAAACTCCCATCATAATCATCATCTAAGAGTTGTTCGTTTGATGAACTCGTTTGCTACACCACTTAGGTACGCTTTGCGAGCCGCTCCTTGTGGCAATGAAGTAATATGATATGGCTTAATCTGCCCGACCCGATTCTGGAGCGTTTTAGGTCTTGAGCCGTTGGAGGCACCGTAAACACCGTTCTCACGCACAGGAGGCCACATGTATTGGGAGCATTAGAAGAAGTTTAACAGCTTCTAGAAGTCAAGTTAAGTACTTTGCGATTCGGGTCACGTGATCCCACAGTCCGGGAGGAAACCTAATGCACATGGACGAATGCATTGTGTCAAGCGCATAGAACCGCTGCCGATGAAAATCTTATGAAGATCTAAAATATTGTGCTTGTGATCCTTCGTCATAGAGACGTGATGCTTGCCCCTGCCTTTCCGGAACACTTGGACACCCAGCATTGATCTCTCTTATCTGTAGCTAGCACGGATCCGCTTCGGCACCTAACGAGTTTCCATTCCATTCCTAATTATTCCATTGAGCGGTCTTAATTATGTAGGAGCCCTGGCGTGTCTATTCAAAAGGGGGTGCAACCATTGCCGTGCTCGTTGTGAGGGACTTGGTGTTGGCTAGTCCCAGGATGAAGTTCGAGGTTGGGGTATGTTCCTCGACGTGTGCTACCTTCTGTGAGCTGCGGGGCTCTCAGCGACGCGTCTGTGCCGGACTGAATTTTCATGCATATGTTTGGAAGGCAGGGAGGTCGTGCAGGCTGTGAACTGTGAACGCTAGAAGGCATATGTCGATTTTCAGAATTACTACGCATCATTGGTGGCTCGTCCAGATTCCTGGTTACTGTGTGGTACAATACTGGTATATATGTCAAGGGCGGGAAAGCAAGTGTAGCTGAGTAGATGAAAGCTCAATGTGCACGTGGGAACGCAAAACTATACTGTTCTCTAGAGGTCCGCTTTTTTATCTCGTGTTTCTTCATTTCTTTTGAGTGCCGTGCTGATTGTGAGTACACTCTTAAAAATGAGGGGGGGGGGGTCGAGGTAGCTTGCCGTTGTTGGCCGCACTCAAGTGGGCATCGTCACGACTATAGCCAAAAAAAAAGGAAAAGAAGGTGGGAGAAAGGGGAGTTAAGGACTTCAAAGTGATGTAGAAGCAGGATGACCGGTACTGATGGGACGGAAGCACACTGTAGGTGAGAGGTGCACTAGAGTGGTCTCTCCGCTAGGCCCGTTGCTTGGAGGAAGCGCACAAGGCCGCGAGTTTTTGAAAGTCGTTCCGCACAAGAACCTTCGGGGAAGAGGACGTCCGTCAGTATACCAGGCCTGGCGTGGGGAAGATGGGTTTCCCGCATGGCATGGTATGCACGGCATTCTGTCAGGATATGCGCAATTGTCTCCGGATGATTACAGTGTCCGCAACTGGAATCCTCCCTGGAGCCGATCTTGCACAGTTGAGAGTTCGTGAAAGCAGATCCTGTGCGTAATCGATGGAGCATTGTCTGCATACCACGGGGAAGATCTTTCGTGGGGAGAGAGGGTCGGTGATTCTGCATGATGTCCTGTATGCCAGGGTGACGCACCTCAACTAGCTGTTTGACGACCAAGAGCCTGTCAGTGTCGGCCGGGACTGCTAAGGATGGGCTGCAGCTGTTGTGTGCTGAGGAAGCTAGCTGGTCCGCTCGTTCGTTGCCTCTGATGCCGACATGAGATGGGATCCATTGGAGCGTAAGCTCACCTCCGGTTAGCCTATGCTGGGCACACGATCTCCTTATACATCGGGCCAGAATGCTACCACACATGGGGTTTATTACGTTGTTGAGGGCACTTTTGGAGTCCGTAAGCAAGACGGCCTTAGGTATTCCGGTGACTTGAACCGCAGCAGCTGCGTGTAGCAAGGCCAGGAGTTCGGCCGTCGTAAATGAGATTGGGTAGCGAACTGATTTCCCTTGCCAGGCCTTGTTTATTGACGGGATGTAGTACGCACTGGTAGCACTTTTGGAACGGTGGTCAATGGAGCCATCCGTGAACACCAGAGTATGTGTGTGATAAACGTCGCTGATCAGGTTCTCAGCCGCCATCCTGGCCACTAGGGGGCTGGACTCGCTCTTCTTCCGTAGACCCGGGATGTGAAGCGTTGTTGCGGGCACGAACTCCCGCCACGGCGGCGTAGGTGGACTAGCTGGGAGCCGAGGAAGAGCGCCCCTGTTGGCTAGAGAGCTGGTGGCACTAGCCAGGCGTCCTAGGGATGTGTGTGTCCTCTGTTCGAGGTCGGTGAAGAGGGAATGCTTGCTGATGGATGTTGATGCATCATCCAGAAACTGGAGTCCTTTGAGCTCAGAGTGGACACTAACAGGCTTTTCCTTAGCTTCCAGGTACGTTTGGGTGACGCTAGAGAACGTTGGGAGACCAAGCGCAGTTCTTATGCCAGCGCGATGAAGGCGCTCAAGGGCCTGCCATTGTGTAGGCGCGAGGTCTACGTATGGCGCCACGTAGAGAATGCGTGACAAGATCAGGGCTTTGTGAAGGGTGAGCAATGACCGCGCATTGCAGCCCCATGACTTACCGCTGATTCTGCGTAGCAGGTTGAGCGTTTTCTTCCCCTTGCAAATAGTCTCGTTTACTTGCTTAGACCAGCGTAATGTGCTATCGATGGTGACACCAAGATATTTACATGACGCGCATCTTGGGATGGGAGTGTTGTTAATGCTGAGGCTTGGGAAGTCTTTGCCCACGTACTTTCCACGGGGAATGCAGACCATGCATTTTGACTTCTCTGGTGATGCTTCCAGCCCTCTCGCAAGCAGCGCTGCATTGAGCCCGTTCAAGGCAATATCAGCTGTGTCACGAACTTTCTCCTTGTCCGTTCCCACAATGCGGAGGCAGATGTCGTCCGCGTAGATGGTGAGATGAAGGGCATACGGTGTAGGGCGAATTCCTCGGTGAATCCCTGCCATGATTAGGTTGAATAGTATAGGTGATAGAACACTGCCTTGTGGGACTCCTCGCTCAAACTTCTTCACAGAGCTGATACACCCGCGGACGGAGACGTCAAACGTTCTGTTGGACAGAAAGTCACATAGGTATCCTAGAAGGCGGCCAGTGACTCGAGCTGCTTCGAGCGCAGCGAAGCATGCCGAGTGCGTTACCGAGTCGTATGCCTTCTTCACGTCAATGAAGAAAGCGAGAGCAAACTCATTGGACTCTCTCGCTTGCTTCAGGCTAGTAGCCACTTCAGCGATTGCGTCAGACGCGCTCCAGCCCTTCCGGAATGCCGTAATGTGATCTGGGAAGCAACCGCCTCGCTCCAAGACCCAAGCCAGCCTTTTGTGAATTATACGCTCCAATAATTTGCCAACGCACGAGGTTAGGGCAATGGGACGGTAGGAGGACAGTTGGCTCGGTGACCTCCCCGGCTTTAGGACGGGTATTACTCGAGCATGTTTCCAATCAGATGGGATGCATCCAGAGGTCCAGACGTTGTTATATAGTTGGAGCAGAGCGTCGAGTTGGTCGTCGCCTAGGTTCTTGAGGGCCTGGTTAGGGATCCCGTCCGGGCCAGCTGCACTGCGCCGCTTTAAGCCTTGGATGGCGTACTTCAGCTCGGACATCGTGAGGTCGTCGTCCGCCGGGGAGCCATTTGCTCCTGTGTGGCTAGGAAAAAGGCGTTGGGCACTGCAACTTGCGACGCGAGCTAGCTCGCTGGCATAGTCTTCGGCTATGTTCTTGGGCTCCCTGTTTGAGGCTACCGATAAGGTGACAAGCGGGTCGACAGGCTCGGGAAGGCTTTCGATCGCTCGCAGGGTATGCCAAACCTTCGTTGTTGGAGTGTGGGCATTGAGGGACTCGCTGAACTGTCTCCATTGGGTCCGCCTTAATTTCAAGGTATACCTTCTATGGGCAGCACAGACACGCTTGTAAGCGACCCAATCGCCCTGAAGGCCGGTTCTCAGAGCTCGTCGCTGTGCTCGTCGTCGCGCAGCACGGAGGTTGAGGTATCGGAGGTCAGGGGCAGGCATACTGGCCAGGTAGGATACTGCTTTTGAGCTATTAGCCAATGACGCCTTTACAGAGTCGAGCAAGGTATCTACCGTGGAGCCGACCAGTCCCTCCCTGAACTTCACCCAGTTGGTAATAGTCTTCGTTTTCCTGGGGCCGTTGCTGCGACTCGGAGGCGAAAGCAGGATGGGGAAATGATCTGAACCCCATGTGCCAGGCTCGGCTTCCCACTTTAGGGTGACGTCAGGAGAGACCAGAGTCAAATCGATGGCATTTAGGTAGCGCGGCGAACGCATATATGTAGGAGAGCCGGTGTTGAGCACCACGAGGTCGCTGGAGGAGAGGTAATTGACAATGGAATTACCACGTCTGCAGTTTCGTCGACCACCCCAGAGACTGTGGCTCGCATTGAAATCTCCGCACACAATTAGGGGACCTGGACAAACGAGCCGCAGAGCCTTGAGAGACTCGACGTTGGGCGGAGCATGACCCCACTGGTAGACAGATATGACTGTGACTGACTTGGAGCCGGCCCTCAGTAGACACCCTACATATTCTTCAGTTGGAGAGCAAAGGTGGGATAGGTCAATTTCAGCCTGGGCAATGGACCGTTTGACAAATAGCGATGCCCGCGGGAGACCGTCCGCATGGTGGCCTTTGGCGCTGTAGGAGACAAACGGCGGGATCTTGAATGATGGTTGGGTAAGGCTCTCTTAAAAATTAACTTCACCCCATAGCACGATCTTAGCCAATCATCATCTCGAATGATATCGTTCTCTGCCCTGATTCATTGAAAACGGGAGGCGTACGCCTTTTTGTGACACTTATGCTGTTCATAATTGTCACAAAAAAGGCGTATGCCTCCAGTTTTTAACAAATCAGGGCAGATAACGAGAGTCGGTTAATGCCGCGGCAATGCTGACATTAACTTCACCGTTGTGCTTTTGGGCACGCCAAGTGCTCAAGTTGTCTCCCAATAATTTAATGAGTGCCCATATTTCCCTTTCGTGACACTCTACACGCGGGTGCTGCTAGCTCGACACAGCAGTTGCTCCATACCTCATATTCATCAGCAGAGTCGCACAAAATGCAAACACCATCGTCAAGGTTTCATGTAATACAGCGCACGAAGGCGAGGGCAATAGGAAATTTACAAGTAGCCACCGCGAAACGATTGCAGAACACAACCACACAACTTCCAACATGAACAGCGAGGATTTTCGTTCAAGCGTATTCAACTTACGAATGCAAGTGTGGCCTTTTACAGGTCGATATGAACTATTCTTCATACTTCCTACGCTTTTGTGTGAAAAGCAAAAATCTTTCCTCGGCCCTTTTATTCTTCTAAACAATCCAACAGTCGGGGAGTACATAAGTCGTGCGCTCGAGACTACGCCTTTTGGGCTCGCGAAAGAGATGGGCGATCTCCTCTTCGGGAAAGGCCCCGTATCGAAACGGAGAATCTCAGTTGCAGGGAGGGCTGAAGGGGGCGCTCCCCCTCCCTCCCCCCGGCCCTGTAGGGAGCCCGGGGGAGCTGGAGCCCCCTGTAGACTACGCTTATGCCGAGAGATGTCTCTCTCATTGTCCCAGATTTTGCAGGACAAATAATAACCTTGGTGCGGTGTATAAGCCCCCGCGTTCTTTTTTCCTTTTTTAGATTTCAGTCCTAATGACGTGTCCATGGCGAACAGTGAACAAAATGTCAACAGCCATCCCAAGCACTCGACATTCAGTACATTGTGCTGCTTGGGATTGGTTCAGCAATCGCCTTGCGCCAATCCCGAACGAACCCTCCGCGGATGACGGGAGGCATAAAAAAAGTAATGATGCTGCCAATATTATGAAGGAATATCTTGTAGGAAGGAACATCCTTGTATTTCTGAAGTCTCTTCGCCATAGATACGCGAGTATGATTCATTTTACTACTGATGACATCATTGGAAATGGTTTTCCATTGTACCTTCTAGGTGACTGTGCATATTACGACGAAGACGGAAGATTCTATTTTGTCGAGCGGCTAAAAGAGATGATCAAATGCCTCGATAACCAGGTGAATAGGCAATTTAATCACTCCCAATTTGCAGCACGTCCTCTGCAATGCTATATTTTCTACCCAGCTGGCGCCGGCGGAGGTGGAAGAGGTCCTGCTCAGCCATGAAGCGGTTGCTGAGGCAGCAGTGGTGGGAATTCCAGACCCACAGTACGGAGAGGCACCCACCGCTTTCGTTGTCCTTAGAGCCTCCTGTCATGAAAATGTCGAGACAGTAAGGACACAACTGACAGAACTCGTGAAACGTGAGTTAACCCTTTCTAATAGATATCCCCGAAGGAAGGAGGGGTTGCGTGAGGCATCATTTAGGTGCTATCCTACACACATGCTTCGGAATCTGCTAGCCAACAGGCATTCAGGTTTGGTGGATTTAATGATGATGATGATTTGTGTTTTATTGTTGCATCGACGGATTTAATGATGAAGCGACGGGAGACTAAAGGAATAAGGGAAGACGAGAAAAGGGTGGGATGTATTATAATACCCCTGTCGCAGGCGGGATAGTCTTCGGGGGGCAGTATTCGGGACAGTCAATGCTGCCACGTGTAGTAATATCGCTCGAGCATGATACCCATCTCACACGGGCAGTGTTCAGTGATCATCTAAATTCCAATGGCCATCGACTAATGAGCGGAGCGCCGTCAAACACGCGGCGCGTCAACCCGCCGGTGTCAACCCGCCAACCCGTCAACCCGCCGGAACGCCACCGATTGGTGGCGTTCCGTGCAGGTTTAATGGCTATAGGGGTTTCGATGATCATTGGACACTGCCTGTGTGGTAGGGGTATTATGCTTGAAAGTATTTCTATATGGTGGCAACGGTGTTCTAGTTATTGTGTGCCTCGCAATAGATGGTTTGCAACAAGGGCCTATACCTTACCTTTAAAGACTTTTCCCCGTCTTTCTTTCTTTCCGCAGGTGAATGCGCTCATTATAAGCATCTACACGGAGGTTGCCATTTTGTTGAACGCCTTCCCAAGACAGAAACTGGCAAAGTTCAACGAGCCGCATTGCGCGAATCCTACGTGGGCATCCAGAAGAAATAGAAATAAAACCACACTTTCTTGAAAGCAGGAGTGACCGTAAGAAAACGTGTTTCGTTCGTTAAACGGACCGTACCACCAGGTTACCGTGGGTGTACGCTCATGTCCACCTTGTACAATATACCGTAGTCACGGCGTGCGTTCACTTTGCCTGAAGCTGAACTATATTGCAGTTTGGGTGATGTGCTTACTACTTACGCGCTTTATGGCTGTTCTCTGCGACAATGGTTGCAGCTTAGCTTTGCTCCCATACTGCAGGATTGGGAGCACTGCTTGGGGTTTGCTTCTACAACTTCGACAACATCCGACACATATCTTCGTGGAAGTTTTGGGATTGGATTTAGTTAGGCTGTAGGCTAGGGCAGGATTAGGACGGCTGTCCGTTCAACAAATCTAAGCAGTGCAATTTAGTGCTCTACGTTTGTTGATTGATTGATTGATTGATGTGAAGGAAAAATATTTCCGCCTTGCTAGCGTGTGACGAACAGCTTCACAAGAGTTACATCAGTTACATTGGTGAAAAAACTCTTGGAACGATGACGATGATGATGATGATTCCGACAAAAACGATTGCAAGCATAGAGTTGTCATAAAACGCACAAATATAGTTCAGCATCAAAAACCCACAAACACCCGGAACTTCAAAACTTTCCGTCCGCACCAATGTCTCGGGCGGCCGAGAACGCTCGGTGCCTTAAGCTGGGATTGCCAGACCACCAGGGCTCGAATACTTTCGGCGCACTGAACGAATGGCCGTCCACCACTTCCAGCTCTGACTGTAGAAGCCGACGGGCTTCGGTGTCCCGCACGCGTGCCATCATGATGTGACATCCTCCACAACACCGCATATGGTGCAGTTCCACAAGCCGGCGGAGATGACATAGTTATCTTTGCTGGCAAAGATCGTACCTTTTGCGAGGGACACATAGGAGAATACTATGTGACCACGCGACCGCGCGCCCCACGTTTACAAGGCACGTTCCCAGCCAAAGTCGCAGAGGGCATACCTTGTTGGAAACACCTAGGTCGAGTCTTTCTCACGGAACTCTATAACTTGCCCATTGACATTTCGGCCCTTAAGCCGATATCTTAAAAGTTAGTTGGTTATTCTTACCAAGTTAATTAATTACGAACAACGTATAACAAATACAGGCGACGATGACTGGCAAAACAGCGGGTATTTTTTTTTTTTTTTTTCATTCACGTAGAGCGCTCAGTCTTTTTAAATATCTTGGTGCATATCAGGTGGGACAACCCGTGTTGGAAACGGAAAACGGCTGGAGCTGAAAAAAAAAAAGATACAATAGCACGTGTGCTGATGCATAATGTAAAACTCCGAGACTAGGGAACACGAAGGGACAGACACAACACGAAGTCTCAACATGAAATCACAACACGAATTTTTGCATTATGCATCAACTTCACCAGCTCGCGTGCTTCCTAGCCTGTTGATTGGACTTCTTTGGTCCACATGCGATAGCAATCCAGGACAGCTCCACCTGATAACTGTTGTTTTGTCTTTTGTGATTTTACTTCAGGTTACGTATATCCATGAGTTTTGTAGTGGCTACAATGGACAGTGTTTTAAAGTGTTGTATGTAGAAGTATGTCTGGTAATGCAATGCTATTTCACCTGTATATGGACTATATATTAAGTGCGTAGCGGTATGTGGTACGTGAACTCTCTATCTAATGTCGGGGGCACGAATACAGCACATGTCATGGGAAACAGATAGTAGTGGCAGATGTTCTTATCGTTTTTATTATTTTTTAATATAATATTCTAGTACTATAGCAAGCATTAAACGGCGTAGTGTGCCGTAGTATTGAAGTATTAAGTTAAATTAAGCGAAGTGAGCATAATCAAAAGTGGCAGTTCAGAAACAACTCCAACCTTACTCCTTTTCCAACAATTCCAACAACTCCAACGTTATGCCGACAAAAGAGTATAGAATAGCCACGTAAAGGTACTAGTGAGGGAGGACCAGGGACAATCTTCGACTTACCCGTTTTGTATTGTTGTCTTACAAGATGAGTCAGCAGAAGGTGAGCTCATCTTCGTTGAATCTCAGCCCACATGCTGACCGAATTTTCGTTATTCTCTAATAGACTAAAGTGAACGACTGAGGCCAGTTCTAGAACTGTACATGATTGGGTTTTCACGTAAGTGTCAACATATTCCATTATGCTTCAGAACAGTATCACCATTTTTGTGTTTCACAAGTGTATAACCCACCCGAAGATCCCAATGCCCGCTTTCCTCTTTCTCCTTCGGTTACATTTGATCTAATTGAATTTCATGCAACTAATCTTGTAATCTATGTATCTCATAAACACATAAAGTTTACTTTCTCCGCTATAGATGAGGACGGGAACCGAAAAAAGTTGCTTTCGACAGTTTGATTAGCTATAACCACCATCACTGACACCTTTACATTGTGTGCTGAAATATTTTATTCCTATAGCTCAACCTTTCTGTCCTGAGACAGAAACTTGGCATTATCTTGCAGATATTGCAACGCAATACCACAAGAAATATGTCAACTGGTTATTAACAATCATAATTGAGTTGCACTAACCTTTTGGGTGTTTTCGAGGAACACAACTGATGTGGCCGTAGACATTGGAACTGAAAAGGTCAAAGTACTCCGGAACTTCAATACAATACCACATTACGAAACACAGGATAGCATGTCACAGGAGGCGTGACGCAGCAAGCGATCAAAATTATGACTTATCTATAATCTATAAGAATTATCTATAAGAGGCGTCAGGTGGAATATCAGCTTTCCCAGTGCGCAATCACCTTAAAACATTAATACGCACATAAATATGACACACACACAGATACATTGGATGATGATGAGGAGGGTGATTCACCGCCGCTGTGGCGGTACACTACCCTATTGCACGTTGGGAACAGATGAGGGGACGATGTTGGGGGAACCACTTTCGAGGATCTGTCGCCAGACCGGTGGAGCGCAAGAACTCCCCAAGAAGACGAAGGCCCTGCATCTGGTGGGCAGTGTTCGACACGGTCCGAGAATCCTCGTGACGTTGAAAGGCCGTTTGTCGATACGTTGCATCGCATCTTCCATGAGTGCACGCTGTTGGTGATATTGCCCACAAGTCAGGATGACGTGGCAGAGATCGCCGTGAACTCACAAGTGAGGCAGAACGAAGACGAGGCGGAGCGGAGACGGTGTTTAAAGGAAGGTGTAAAGGCAACATTCAGCCTCATGCGGTGGAAAAGTGCAGTAAAAGGGCGTGGTAGTCGCGGATGAATTTGAAGAGATAGCGTGGTGTCTACAGCAGAGAAAAGGGAGTGTGCTATGTCATATTCCCATTGAGCCTTCATCTTTGGGCCCGACGAGTGTCGAATGGAGGTGTCTACGGTCGCCCGGTGACATCACTGTCGGGGAAAGAGCAGCGTACTGAATTGCGCTCAAGGCGGCTTTGTCTCCTTCTTCATTGTTGCTGATGGCACATGTCCCGGGATCCACTGCAATGCGGCAGTGTGCCCTGCAACGGCAGCCTTCTTATAAACATGCAGGATGTCAACGACAAGAGGATTGAGGGAGCCGGGTATCCCTGAGTTCCCCCACACACTGGAGCGTGGGTCTCGAATCTGAGACGACCCAGGACTGAACAGGGCTGGCTGATATTTTTGCACATCAAAGAGCGTAGAGTTCTGCACAAGTGGATGATGTTCTGTGTGAAAGGTGGTAACCACAGGAGACTGACTCAGTTGGAATGAGTTACTGGAAGGCATGCAAAGCATGGTTCAGAACATGATGGCTGACCTTCGTTCCTATACTATTCTGCACGGTGATGGCCTCGTATCATATAAGGTGAAGCGTGCAATGCACGCTACCTAACGTAGTAGTTCCCAACTTCCAGACGCCATGTCATATTTGTGAATTGAGGCCTGTATTTCTCACAGCCCCCTGGTCTCGCATCACTCTTCAGGAGTACTCGAGGTACAAGGTATGCTTGGCGTATTGTTCGAAACGTCGGCCAGCTGTTTCCATGCAGTGAATACAACACACCACATGGAAAGCATGGCAATCGTCACGACGCTCCCTCGCTATTCGTACCAGTAGTGATAACGCTATCATTGGTGGCAATGGTTGGCGAACAGCGTGCTTCCAAGTGGGGAAGGCAAAGAGGTTCTAAGCTGGGACAAAGCGTGGAAGCAATAGAACGCAATAGAAGGGCGACGATCAAAACTCCTTCTATGCAGAGGGTCTAGTGAATAAGATTCAGAACAACATGACATCTGAGCGTAAACCATGTGAGAGAAAAGCGCGTAATTTCCACGGGCGATCTTGGGACTGCGAGGAGGGTGCACGACGGATACCCCTTGCCCCCTCTCGGATTGCAGGTGCCATTACCTAATGCAGTTTTCATGTGCAATTCATTCTAACGCAGTTAAGTAGCAACCCGTTATTGCAACATGAGTCTCTTGGTGTATTTCTGAGGCACCTGTTAGCTGCGTGGATAGTTCAGTAGCTATGCACTTCTGAACGATTGAGCACATTGAAGACAGAAGCAATGAGCTTGAGGAGGGTTTGACATTACGGATGTAATTGAAAAACCTTTGTCGCAGTGGCGTGTAATGTAGCTATTGTATCCCACCAGTGACGAGGATGTAAGTGGTCATTTCCCTTTCGCAATGTCGAATTCCATTAACTGTTTGCTCTCATTGTATTTTCTCTAAGCTGGTGAACAACCATTATGAACAACAACAAATACACCGATGATGATGACAGGGGAAAATTCGCCATTACGAACCCTAGATTAAAAAACGCGAAGATAATCGAGTATGTCGTAATGGGACTTAGCCTGTGCTGGCGAATGACGTAAGACAACGAATGGTGTATGATGAATAGGCTGTTAAATATAATCCCCGTCATGTTGAACTTCACTAGTTCTGCCTGCTGCGCAAAGAAGTATAAATACTGTCATACACTGACCATTGAACAAAGGATAGGCTACTTCATCAGCTATGGCCGGCTTCGTCTACGTGGTTGCGATCATTCTTCTCTTCGGGGCTGCGACGCTGGAAGCCAAGACACATAAAAAACTACCAAAAGGCAGTACGTAATGTTCTATACCAGGAATGTTTTGAAGAATTTTCTTTCATTTGTTTGTACTCCGTATGTCGTTAAAAATTTAGATCAAGTGGCGTGATGTTACATACCGAAGCATCACCTTAGATCAACAAAGCATCGCTCTTTTTTCGATTTTCTGTAGTTGCAACGCAATAGACGACAGCGTTCGAAGATCATTATTATATGGCATTTTAATCAGGATAAAAAGTAAAAGTAGATTCAGTTATGTTCATACGTATACGCTTACAAATTAAGTGTTTGAAATAAGCAGTCCACTATTTACGCAAGCTCCGACCATGTGAATGATATTATTTTCAATGCAGTCGCTATATAAGTTTTGTAATATTACCTCTGCGTAATATTTTAAGAGGGCAGACGACCTGCGGAGCGCCGTGTATTTTCTATGGGAGAAATTTTGGATCAATGTTCGATAACTACTGAACTGATTTTGACGAAACTGATCTTTCTCAATAGCTTTTTGAAAGCTTTTGAGAAAGTGGGATTGAAACTGGAGTTAAAGCCGCTTGTTCCATGAGGAGTGTCCACATAACCGGGAAAATCGTCAAAATCACACATCAAATCTGCAAAGCGCACAGTTCGAACGTTATGACACACAGACGAAATGTTTTTGAGACATTTCCCCCTTGGGAACCTTCCTAGAATATTTTCGCGCCAGTATTACTTCTATGCACGGTTCTGTTCGCTTACACTAACCCGAACACCGAACGGTCTCTCTAGTGGACTAGTGCAGCGACCGCTTTTACGTTACTCACTGAATGGCCAGCAGATTTTATTATTCATTAACGCATGAAAAAAATATATATATGTCTCTCTTGGTTCATTTTACTCACAAACGTTCTTCATGACGACTCAAAACAGCACATAAAAAAAAAATTGCTTAAGAGATGGTCGAAGTTACGTTGGTAACGCAACGTCGTTCGCTACGTAACTTCGACCATCTCTGCCGAAGCGTAATCCCGTTCGCGCACAGGGGACAAGCGTCCCAGTTGTTGACCCCGGTCGCTGAGACTCGCTCCATCCGCATTGATGATGGTGGTGACTGCTTTTCGTCGTCGGCCACGCTTAGGTGGGCAACGTCGCGACTACCGCAGGTGGGACCGTGGGTCCTGGGCCGACTTCACACGAAACTGCTTTAAAGGCAAAGCTCTTAAAAGGGAAAGAGGAACGTCCAGGGAAACGAACCCGGTCACCTCGGCGTAGTATGCCGTCACCGCTCACCGTAACCACTCGCTTCGCCGGGCAGATCACGATCGCTGCCTGATCATGATCGTACGCGGCGTGGATCCTGCGT
The DNA here is from genome assembly GCF_037126465.1 of Ornithodoros turicata. Taxonomy (NCBI): domain Eukaryota; kingdom Metazoa; phylum Arthropoda; class Arachnida; order Ixodida; family Argasidae; genus Ornithodoros; species Ornithodoros turicata. Next base: position 65,644,084 of record NC_088206.1, read on the forward strand.
CAGCGCGTATGGGGTACTAGCTGTTAGCTGACGTTACGCTAACTTCCTAGTTTGAAAATGCAACGTTATATTGATATTCGTACTAGACAAAACGGCAAACTTGGAATAATTTCGCACCGAATGTGAATGACGCTACGACACCGTAGCGATTGGGCTTTTTTGACTTCGAAAGATAAGTGGAAACTTAGCCATAACCAAGCTGGTCGAACCCTACAACAGCGGTAACGCTTTAGTACAACAACAACAACAACAACACTCCGTGTTAGCGCCGCGAAGCAACTGTGGCTATGAGCGGAGTGATAACGCTTTAGTGTATAAACGCTCCATATGACATCGCATGACGAGGTCCACATGTACATGGAGCCAATTTTTGTTGATCTTTTGTATTTCATGACCAATCGGTCGATCCAGTTGACGTTTGTAAAATTGTTGATTATTCTAAATATGTTTACATCTCCCCGAAAAAGGAAAAAAAAAGTTACGTCCATTTATGAAACGTGGACAAAAGTTGTTAAGAGCGTTTATTATTGTTATTATTACTATTAGTAGTAGTATTATCCATTTCTATGACTTCAGGATAAGAGTCGTTACTTCAAAGAAGGAATGCGATGTTAAGATGAGCATTACTATATTAGCGACTGTTTAACCATAGATGCATTGCTTCTTTAGGCGGGCATATCAATCAATTTAGCAAAGAACAAGAAAACACGCATGCAACTTTTCACATGCAGCAACATGTAGTCATGCCGCTAGACGTGTAGTCACATTGTTTTCTAACGTAAGCATCGGCCACCACTGCCCCCACACCCAATTCCGGGTTGTGTCTACACAATAATTCGCACCCGCACCCGCACCGACACCCGCTCGTAAAGCTTTCAGACTTCGTATGCAATTTTTACGTTTCCTTCTATTTATAGTAAATTCTTTATTCGTCTCTTAATTCATACTTACGCTTGTTTTATATCATCTCTGTGCAGAAAGACTGTACTGTGACTTCAACGAACAGAACGTTACTGCTGCATGCGCCAACGTGTCTGGCTCGAACAACGACACGCTGTGGTTTTTCCAAGGCGGTTCTGGAAGCCCAGTCGGTTGCTATAGGAGAAAGACTTGCCCTGAGATTCAGTGTTATGGCTTTCCATCTCACATGGAATGCGCGACGTCCACTCTAAAGTGCCGGTAAGTCAAATATCAAGGCTGACATACGCCTTAAATACAGGCAACAATCATTTCGTGAAGGACCACGAAAAAAAAAAAAAAACGAAGTAATCGGGGAATTAAAGTCGTCGTTACCGTGAAATAAACACACAAGGAACGTGACTCATCTGTTGCGTCGTTTGTGTATCAGCGAAACAAACAGCAACCTAAGCTTTCACTCTCCCTCTCGTTCTTAAGAAGCGCGACGGTGCGGAGAGGCGTCGGATATTGGTTCCCTCAATCGAATTCTCGCGATTAGACAGGATCGCTTGTGGAGGCACATGAGAACGTGCTACGCATGATATTTTTGTGTTCATTTCAAGGTAACTTTATTTCTAATTCCACGAGAAAAAAATTTTTGCGTTAATTCTGTGCACCTCTAATCACTTGGTACGTCGTGACCATCTTGGACATGAGCGTGGATGCATAGTTTGGTTAATAATTCACGAGTCGGTAAAAGATTGCAGCGGTTAAACGGGTCTTGACATTGTGGCCTAAGTTATATGCTGGATAGATGTACCGCGTGGGGCACGGTTGTCTGAAACCTCGAGCCAGTTGTGGAGCTCCCGACCATCGGCGCTGTCACGCACAAAGGAGCTGCTCGCTCCAAGATCGAACGGTGTCGTCGCGCTGAGGAGAACTACCGCAGTGTGGACACGTCGTCTGCATTTCCACGTTTATTCTGCATTCTGTGCAGTAGGTGGAGCATTGGGGAACCGAACAGTATCGTACTATCGCGGCACAAGTGATCTTCCGTTGAATATACACAATAAGTGTTGAAAAGAATCATCAACTCCGAACATCGGCCCACGTGTTAACCACACTAGAAATGTGACGGTGTCGCCCCCTATAGGTCGATCTCGCAGCGAGTACGGCAGTTTCCTAGAGAGCAGCCATCTTGCCTGACGTCATCCGGTCGCCATTACAGCAGCGTGGGGACTTCATGGCAGTGATAAGTGATATGCGGCTAAACCAACGTGTACCAAAATGGTCTCCGAGAGGAGGAGGCCTCGCTTAACCGCGTGACACACACTGCCATCTGTCGGGAGACAAAATCGTGACGAGAGAACGCATAGATGAATACACGTAACTTGGTAACCACTCAAATGTTTGGTGTACCACACTGCTGGGACACGCTATTTTAAATTGTATCGTGGATTCGATAAATTTCTATGAGAAACATAGGCTCACAGTTTTTCGTCTAGGTCTATATAGCATCGTTGCTTGGCCAAACGCACTTCATCCTACATTAAAGACGCGGAACGCGGAAAACTAACATGCGACATATGGTGCTTCACTACTGGAACGTGCGTGTTCACCAATCGCTACTTCTCAGGCCAATCTTCCCTGACATAGCCTGCTAGGAGAAGATTCCGTGTTAGAAGTTGTTTTTCGCTGCAACTTTGTTTCACAGGTGCCCTTCCGTAGGAGAGAACGGACATTCTCCCCTCCGGACGTCTGAAGGACGTCTGACGGACGTTGACGGACGTCTGTTCTTGTGCCTTCCTAATGCCGAATGCCCGAATAATATGTGTTTTTGGAAATATTGCAAAAATAACGAAAGAAATATATTTGAGCCGCAGAACTTCTATTTACAGGAACCCAAACTTCGATCGTCCATACAAGGACTGTAGAAACATTAAAAAGAAGGGCAAGAAAGAAAAGAAAAAGAAACCGCCAAAGAAAGGAAGAAAGAAGAAAGAGTGACTGACGCGGAACAAGTCAATGTCTCAATAAAGAATTAAAGATGCTCTGAGATTATTCTTCATGAATCCCCATCTCCTGGTCATATTAGAAAGTAAGTCCATCTGTGCATTTCTGGAATACGCAAAATTCCGCGTGTGCGTTTGAGCAGCAGTAACACCGTCTGCAGACTTTCCCACTGCCTGCATTTTTCGCATGCATCCCATGATCATGAGCTCCAAAACGCAGCTACTTCTACTGCTCCACTACTGCATCTCATCACGAACACAGCGGATAGAGCAGATGTGCTCGTGCAGCTATTGGTGTCGCGAAGCCGACGGCTTCGTAAAGCATCATGCTATAGTGCGACGGTGATGGCAACGACCAGAACAGAAAGAAAATTGTAGAGGCAACCCGCGAATCTCCATGAGACCCGCTGATCCGAAAGCCGTCTGCACCCGAATACCGCAAACCGTTACTACAGACCCACTAAGCAAGGGCGGGGGAGCAAGCCGGTGGTCAATATAAGCACTCAGATGATTGGAAGCCTCGATAAACCTGCAGAGGATTCTGAAAAGGCTGTTGAACTGTATACCCAACAACAACAACAACATAGATGAATGGATGATGATGATCTGTATACCCAGGATGAATAGTTCCCTGTTAATGATTGTGAACTGAGCGCGAAATATTCCGTTTCCCACGCCCTTTCGGACAGCTCGTAACAGAACGTGCCAAAATATAAGGTCACGAGGCCGATCTGCAGTAAAAACTTGCATCGCTGTAGCGGATCCTACACTGATGCGAATCTCTGCAAGAAGGAGGCAAAATAAAGTAAAAAAAAACAAATTAGGATCCAACGTGCATGTGAGAGTCATATCTGTGACGTCTACGCAGCATTTGGTTAGTTAGTGCTCCGGGAACGTTGCGTCTTTCCCGGAACTACTTAACAGCACCAAAGCAATCTCCGGTGCGCATTCCCGGCTGCACCCTGCGCGCCTCTTGTCTCATGCCAGGGTAAACCAGCACGACTTCCGGTCCGTGACACATTTTCTGTTGTATACGCCGTTCGGCCATATAGATGGCGTTTGGCGAGATTGGTGTGCGGATTGTTTTACAGAAAGCAGACGACAGAAGGAAGCTCGAGCAGTGGCGCGCGTACGAGGCACCCGGCTTTCGTAGAGTCGGACATATAACGTTCAGTAGAGACAGGGATACGCCCCCCCCCCCTGAAAATCCGGGAAAGGGCGCCCGGGAGCCTACATAATCCGCCTGTAGAGGAACCCGCCCGGATCGCAGCGGCCTTGTTCACGCATTCCCGCTGCTGCTGCATCAGCTGCCACAGTCACAAGCCGTGTGTCGTGTCTAGCCGTCCATCATCCACGAGTCGTCCTCATTCCCCTCTTCATGGTATCGACGTGGACCTCAATCGCATGCACCGCTCCGCGTCTGAGGGAGGGAGTGATGTGGCAGCTCGTGGACGACGACGACGGCGCGCCTCTGCTGGCGCGCTACTGCGCCTACCAGCCAGTTCTACCGGCACCGTCCTAGCGTGAGGCCCGCTCGAACATTCCATCACGCCCATTGCTGCAGAGCCACCGCTTGACAAAACTGACATCGTTTCACTGCCTTACGGCATACTGCTTCCACCTTCACTGGGCAGAGGCCGTGAACCTGTCTTCGTTACCGCTTAAACCACAGCAGCCTGCCACAGTCAATTTTTATCCTATTTTTCTTGATATGGGTGCGCTGTGTCGAATATCGCCACGGACCAATTGGCCTTCCCTCTTCCCTTTCCATTGTTAATTATTCTGAGCAATAGCAAGCCTGCTATTTGCTTGGTGAACCTTTATTTTTTTTCCTTTTATCCTAGTTTTCTTTCTTTTTTTTTTAGTGAACATATTCCCCACCCAACAACTTCCCTAACTTTGCGTACCCGTTCAGAGAGACTTTCTTCTGTGTTATTTCTCTTTAGATTAGCGAATGTAATTTCTGTTTCTGGATTTATTTTCGTTAAACACAATTCACGTGCAAATAATTTTAACTTATCTGGAGCAGCGACTTCATGTTGCAAGATTAACTGTTTGTTTGTTTGAGTTTTTTAGATAACGTGCTTGCCAACAGCTGAATAATAACCTACTGGTCAGTGCACCACATAGAGAATATACAGGGTGTCCCAGAAAACGTGTAGTTGAATTATAATAAAAAAACTACGCCACCAAGAATCATGCGGCCCACGGCATTTGTTCTTACTAGGTATTTGCCACCTTTTGATGTGAATGTCATGTAACTTAAGTTTAATTATATAAATATTTGCGAACTCAACTCGGAAATTTGCCAAGTAAAGTAGTTTTTTTTTTAATAATTCAATGACACGTTTTCTGGGGCAACCAGGACACTGTCGGCCATAAAATCACTGAGATAGCCAAAAAAAAAAAAATCAAACTACTAGACTAAGGGCAGAACACTTTCGAACAACCACAAAAAGCAGTCAGCGGTCATGGATTAAAGAGCAGACGGTGGGCAGAATTTCTGAAATGAAAGCAATTCATGAAAAGTTAATATCAGAATTAAACTGAAAGAAATTCATGGAAAGATCAGTATGAGAACAGTTAGTACCATTAAGGAGTAATTGCATACGAAATGTAGGGATCAGTGCAAAATTAACTGGAGGGGTAGAACAAGGCAAGTTTGCTGCTTGGATATACAGGGTACTAAAAATATTAGCAAGCCCAAAGGGGGGGGGATATGTTTATTAAGAAAGAAGAAGGAAAGGTCAGCCAAACCCAAACACAAGCACCCAACAACAACAACAACATAGATGAATGGATGATGATGATGTGGGATACAAGCACCCAAGTACTACAGCATTCTATAGGATAGGAATAGTACAAGCGTCTTCCGGTATACCTATTACAAAACACTACAACAAACCTTTTTTGAATGCTTTCTATGTCGCAGGACCGTTGAGGATATGTAATTTCCCCTGTAGAGGCAAATTCGGTCAATGTCGGCCCGGTGCGTTTATTTGTTCCTCGAGCACCTGTTAGCCGGGTGGACATCATTGACTTGCGTTACATCTTTGAACGATTCAACGGAATACTAAATGTCAAATAAAATTTAGAAGGGCGGGGTGTTATGATTATCTTATAAGAATGTTGTCACAATACCGCAATAAGTGAACTATTATATAGCCCAAAAGGTGACGGCGTCAGCGATCAGTTCCCTTGTACAATGTAACTTTTTACTGTCATTGTAATTTCTCGAAAATGACAGTCATTTTACCAGAAACACAATTAATGAAACATGCCGTAATGGAACTCGGCATCGGCTGTGGTACAATGTGAACAACTGAATGCTACATTACAAAACAGTTGTCATGCTAAAAAAAAAAAAAAAAAAATGCGTCACGTTGAACTTCACTACTGCTGGCTCCTGCGCAAACACATACAAATTGTGACGTACGTGGATAATTGAACAAAGTAGTAAGGTACTCCGCAGGTATGGCCGCCAGCGGCTACGTGGTTGCGATCTTTCTTCTCTTCGGGGCTGTGACGCTAGCAGCTGAGATACCTACCGTACGACCAAAAAGTATGTACGGGTGTAAGCTCTACTATAGATTCTTAAATATTGTTATGGATTTCTGTACTACCAATGTTCTTGAGAGCTGTGGTTTATGTGTCTGTCTCTAGCTCGTTATTAAAAATTTGTCCGAAGTGGCGTCATGACGTACCCAAGCAGCTCAACATCTCGGCCGAATATTGGTCTTATGTTAATCCAAGATTGAACCAGTATTGGACCAATGTTGGGCTACTATGTTGTGCTGCTTGGGAGGTTGTTATGTACCGGAGCATAACCTTATAGAAAAGCAAAGCATTGCTCTTTCGATCTTCTGTAGATATCATCCATCATGCGTCGTCCTTCAAATGTCCGTATTAAATAGCATTTTGATACGCGTAAATATGATTATTATTATTATTATCATTGGCGTTTTCACGGAGTACGGACAGCTAAGATCATAGTGCGGCCAAACAATGGCGAAAGGATAAAGAACAAAAACAATTGGCTTATGTTTCCACATTTGATCAGACAGAGGGTTTACGCGAATTTCGAATGTGTTAATGGTATGATTTAGGACGCGGTCGTTATATGAGTTTTGTAATATTTGAATACTGCCAAATTAATGAGATCATCATCCACGCCTTGAGCGCGACGATGCAGAAGAAGATCGAATTCCGTTCCTTTCGTCCAACTGATGTGCAATAGTGAGCGTTATTAGACTGCTACCGGTAGCCCGGTAGGCTACCGTGTCTAGCGCACCCTATCAACACATAAAATTCTGGATCACGCTCTCTCATCAGCTCGCGTGGTTAACGGTGGTTAGCGTGCTGGCCGTGTCACGTCGAGACTGGGAGGTACCCGGGTTAAAATTGCGGTGCCGGCTGCGCTGTCTGGGGTTTTCCTGGGTTCTCCTCAGACTGTTAACGTTTGGCTTTTGGAGGCTCTTTATACTAAGAGGAGAGCGTCTAACGAAGGGACAAAGACAGGACGGCACACACGACACTGTCCTCTCAGACGCTTTTAGACATATGTCGGCACAGTTCCCTTGGAAGTCCGCCTATGACGCACATTCCCCAAGGTGTCAGTCATGACGTTGTCCATGCACCTCTGTGAGGCCGATAACGGAGAGTCCCTTCAGCACCACCACCTCTGTCATTCACCATCTCAAAATAAAGTTATTGTTGTTTGGTTCCGGTAGGCACGGTGAGTCAACGGTGACATCATCATCGGTCTACTAATACTCGCTATTTCTAAAGTTATAATGTTTTTGTTTAGCATTTCGAAAGGTCACTCAGAGCATGGCGCATTTCTGTTGTTTCCGGCGACGTACCGACCCAGACAAACTGGCGTTCGAGTCACGCTCTGCTCGTGGTAGGGCACCAGTGACAACTGAACTTGGCGACATCGTCGAATGGTGCAGCTGTTGTGATCTGGCAGCCGTGGGTGACGCTATCCCTGTGGGAACTTCGGCCCTGTGATTGCACCTGTGATGCGATGTGAGAGACGAAGAAAAAAAAAAGGGGGGGATTACATCTGTCTTCTTTTCTTTTTGACTTCGCGGTAACGCCGCGAGGCAACTTGGTCACAAGCGGCGTACAGACGTAGATTAAAAGAGATCAGCAGGAAGAAGTGGGGTTAGTATAAGCGTCCTTGGGCAAACTTTATAGGAACTGTGCCCGCGTCCTCCTGCAACACATGGCGGAAAACCCAGGTTAGCCCACAGACATTATTGCCGGTGGTTGGATTCCAACCCGTCATCCCCAATCGTCGACAACCGCCAACGAGTAGATGTCCACTCGGCCATGTCGCTGGTGGCCACAGGTTACCTGCTTATCTTTTAGTACCGAACACTGCACAAGTCAAGCGGACCACTCCATTTAAAATTCCAAAGTATATGTTTTTTTTCTCGTCGTGTTAGTGCCGCGAAGCAACTCTGGCTATGAGCGGCTTTTAGATGTGGACAGGTGGAGGGCATGACAGCAGGAAGGAGTGGGGGATAGGAGGGTTAGTATGCGTCCTGGGCCGACTTCAGGGGGAAGTGTGCCGATATTCGTCTGAATGTCTTCGGACAACCCAGGGAAAACCTCAGACAACCCAGCCGGTGGTAGGATTCGAACCCACCTCCCAGTCTTCAGCGCCACCTTGGCTGCTACCAACGGTACAGCGTATGCTGTTGCTTATAAATGATACAACGAATGATTCTACGTGAATGATTCTACGACGGAGCACTTAAAGGCAACAGCTCAGTGATCGTGCATTTTTTGAGTAAATGTAATGAGAAAACATGAGAACAGGAGGCTATGAAAGAGGAGTGACGCGCCCAGGATGCACTAGCTGGTTAGTACCATATGTCATCGTGGAACTGGCAGTGAATGTCAACATGTAAGTCATTTGACAAAGATGCGAACTCTACTGCTTGGTTTGACATTAGAAATTTTTAGCACATCGTACGCTATGCCTTTTCGCTGCGCGCGCTGATGCACTTGGAAAACTTGTTGATACGTATACGGCCTGGATTATACGAGGGTGGTTCCATAAGTTTCCGGCCCGAGGTGGAAAATGCGCGCGAATTTGAAAATGCGATTAAGGCCGCGTGGCGCCATCTGTTGGAGGGCCGGAGCGCCACCCTCAACCCTCTCCATGCTTTTGTCGGTTGGAGAGCGGCATTTCAAACAGCCAGGGTGCACTCTTCAGTTAAAATGAAAAAAATCGAGAACCGCGCTGTGATAAAATTCTTGACAAAAGAGGGACTTTCGCCTAAAGAAATTAAGGCGCGACTGTACAACGTGTACAGGGAAGCCTGTCCGTCGTACACAACGGTAAAAGACTGGGCTAAGCAGTTTCGACTGGGGCGAGAGTCCATTGAAGATGATCCACGCGGTGGTCGTCCAGTGGAAGTGGTGACACAAGAAAATTTGTCTCTTGTCGAGGAGGAAGTGCTTAGCGACAGGCGTCTGAAGGTGAACGAAATCCCAGAAAGGCTGGGGCTTCCCAAAACAACCGGCGCATCATCGGCGAGGGCCTTCACATGAAAAAGGTCAGTGCGAGATGGGTGCCACGGCTTCTCTCGTCAGTTCAAAAGCAACAGCGCGTCGTCCGTGCTAAAGAGTTTTTGTAGCTCTGTTAAGAGAACAAAGGAGAAATATTGAAGTCAATTGTCACAGGGGATGAGACTATGGTGCTCTACTATGACCCCTTTCGATAAAGGAGTCGATGAGATGGCGCAAACCAGGAGAAGCACCCCCAAGAAAAGCCAAGGTCACACAATCCACAAAGAACATCATGGCAACAACATTTTGGGATTGTCACGGGATCCTCACCATCGACTTCAAAGAGAGGAACACCACAGTGAATGCGACTTATTATGCTTCACTCCTGCACCGACTGCGAGACGCCATCAAGGAAAAGAGGCGCGGCAGGTTGAGTCGAGGTGTCCGATTGCTCCTGGACAATGCCCCTCTCAACACGGCTTCTGTTGCTAAGGCTGCACTGAAGGAGTGCGGCTTCGAAGAAATTCACCACCCACCCTACAGTTGAGACTTGGCACCGAGTGACTACTTCCTGTTCTCAAACTTGAAGAGGGATCTCAGAGGACGGAAATTTCAAAACGATAGTGAGGTGCAAGAGGCAGTTTTCCAGCATTTTGCGGACAAAACTTCGGACTATTTTTTCAAGGGTATAAGAATGTTGGTTGAAAGGTGTCAAAAGTGCATCGAAGCCGTCTCTCGTATTTATAAGGAGTCACGATCCTCATATTGTTTTTCTCTGATTCCAATCTAATGTAATCTAATCTAATATATCAACTTTAAGTGCTTTATCCTTCGCCATTTCACCAAAGAAGAAATTTTGGCTCGACTGCATCAGACTGAGAAGAAATAAGTTCGCCCGTGGGATTGCAGTTTGATCAGATTTGTACTGCAGTAGAGAGAGATACCCATGTCTCGTGCCCGTGTGCCTCGCATATGTCACGAAACATCTGATTTATTTTTGTTAGAAATCCATCCATCGTATACGGTCGCGCAGTTCTTCTATTGTGAATGCACCGTCTGCTCGGCGGCTGTATAATTGACCATACTTTGGATGGAACTCTCGGACGGTTCGTGAGGACAATGCCCTCGTTTTTCAAAGACTGATGAAATCCGCTCATTATCGTGGTACTGTTGCAAGAAAGCAATGTTGCAGTGTTTCAGTTGTTTCAACGCAAATATCAGGCGCAACAAGTTTCACAATGTGTGCAGCCTTCATTGTATTTTAGTAAGGTGAAATGTTAGAGTACGCTAAATGGGATTGCGTATTTATCACTAAACGTTAGCAGCGAAAGCTCGTCCGATTTACTTTTCTTGGACCACAAATAACATATAGGTGTGCTATAGTGATTACCAAATAAGTCAGAGGTTACAAAAGAGGAATCATTCCTGGAAATATCACATAATCGTGAGCTGCATTTAGAACATTTGAACTGTAGCAGATAAACATAATGATGTCGAGCAATTTAGTGCATTATCTGGGAATTAAAGTAATTTAATGAGCGGCTGCTTTATGCTTAACATGTGATCCTGGGGAAGAATATCGTGGTAGACATTATTTTTATTTTTTTATTAGTATTTATATTATTTATTTATGATTTTATTATTTAATTTTTATATTTGCGACTCGGTTCTGCGGCTTGCATTCGTTTTGAAGGAAGGGTCAGAGTAATCGGTTAAAGGTGTCAACGCAACACAAGCGCTCAAATGAACTCAGCTGAGACTTCCAGGTATTCGAACGCAAAATTGTGGCGTACTGATGACACTGCACAGGATTCACCAAAAGGCATGCTAAATTTATGTACATCGACGCATAGATGCACTCATTGTACTTTTTTTTCTCACAATTTACTGCAGTTCATTGCACATCAACATGAACAACATGCTCCTGTTCCTGTTTCTCATCGGGACAGCAACTAACGTAGAGGACATAGCCCAAGGAAGTTATGTCCTCTAACTTGTCTAACAACTTGTCTAACCTCTGCCTTGCCAATTGAGAGAAGGCAATTTTAATCGCTGGGTTGGTAGGCTGGTTTATTTAAAAATGAAATAATGAAAAATATAATCGCAAGTATTTTACAGTGGCATTATCTCCGTGAAGCACAAAAATCGCTGAATTCAAAAAACACAAGCACGTATACTCATAATTAACGCAGAGTCTATAATCGGAGATTTTAGTCATTCTGTTCACAGCTTCACATACACGTCGCATCCTGGCGGCTGTCCAGCGAATCACGTTCGGCGCGAGCCCAAAACAAACCCACTTGGGTTCCACAAACGATCAAAACCGGTCCGAAGCGGGACCGACGAGATCGCGCCGTTCATGCGTTCTCCCCACTCGTCCCCACTTTTGTGTCCCCGTACAGCGCCATCTAGTGAAGACGAAGATAACCCTCTCCGGCCCCTCAAGGTCATGCGCATGCGCATGCGCATAGCTCGTCGTAAGAGAGGTGCATTAACTTCAACTTAAGCTCAACCACCAGTGACTGGATCCAGTTACCTTCGGAAATCAGTTTGACAGGCACTTGCATTCACCTCTTGTCTCGGTGAACTGATAGGCTATGATACTACAAATGTATAACATTTTCATACCTTGCTGTCTTGGATCCCGGACATTACAATCTTATTATTGTATAGCACGCCATTATTTTATTGTTTGCGATATCCTGCATTCAGTCCTTCGTCTTGAATTATGCACTGTATTGCTTATTGTCTCGTATAATCTTCACTAACTGCTGCTACAGCCATTCTCAGGGCTAACAGTATGTTTGAAATAAAAGTAAGTAAATAAATAACTAAAACTTCGCAAACCTTTGAAGTCGTTACCGTTTGCAGCGACGAGTGCACTATATAATTTACCGTAGACACTAAACAGTTTTGAACTTCATAACGTCAATTTTATACTCCGGCTGCTACGGTACCCAGATAACTACTACCCAGATAACAAAAGCTAGCTGGGTAACTCTCGGTTCCTTGCTATAGTGCCATAACATCGAGAATTCGATTTACCGTTGAAACTGCGACCGCTGTAGCGGTAAATAAGAGACGATGAGCCTGACGCCAGTTGACGGCATTAAGTGGTGGTTGAAAGCAGAGTTACCTTGTCTATACTTCAGTTTATTTTTGCTACTTTTAATGTGTTCGACAGTCCTGTTGAGCGCTTACTACAAATGTATATTGATCCCGTGCTCCCATGGCATTCTTATAATGCAGCGACATTGTACTGTGGACTTGGCAAACCTGCTGATATATGCGGCAGAAACACTTCCGGCAAGAAGTGGCCACAGCTTTGGTTCTTCGAAGGTGGCAAAGGGGGGCGATACGGTTGCTGGCCCAGCGAAGCCTGTCCAGAGATTGAGTGCTACGGCTATTCATCACACTGGGAGTGCGTGACGTCGACACTGTCGTGCGCGTAAGTAAATGGAACAATTGTTCTTGGTTTCAGTTCAGTTCCGTTACAGCAAAATGAACAGTTTGGTGCTTTTTAGCGCTTCCTATATTCATGTTCAACTTAAAAAGGAAAAGAAATGTAGTCCGTCAGCTATACATACGCCGTGCAGTAAGGAGATGCAATTGCACGCTAGGAGTAATACTGCAGCGCCACCATGCGACATCAATAAGGGGGCGCACTGTTTGCTGCAACGTAGTGTCATGCGGCCAGTCTTAACAGCCAATAGGGAAGCAGAGTAAGTATGATAGATTACATTACGTGGCGCAAGGAGAGAGCGTGATCTCTCTGCGTCCAGCCACTCTAGCTGATGGACTAGATTTCTTTTTCTTCTTAAGTTGAGCACGACTATAGTCCTTTTCTTCAAGGGGCACTAAAGTGAAGAAAACATTCTCCTCGGGGAAGGTGAGATTGCCGTTAGGTTCATCAACACAAAAAGAACGGGAGTTATTAGCTGCGTGCTATTATTATTATTTAGTTATTTTATATATTATATTATTATTAGTTATTAGCTATGAGTGATCGTGCTATTTACGCCTTTCCCTTTCAATATCCTTCTCAAGAAGGCCGACAATGCGTAGCGCAATCTCATTGGTTCCCAAAGAACTATTTGTCCAGTCACTGCCGGAGATCGCTTGAAGACACCAATCCGCGGCCTCCGTGATTTGTCATGCTTTTGAAGAAGGAAAGGATGAGGGAAACCTTACGCCATTCCGTCTATGTCGGCGTCAAAATAACGACCTCTTTCATTGTGCGGGAGATTTTTTCCTTTCTAACCACGCGCGGTTGCAATCACCCTATGTATCTCTCCTCCCCCTACCTCCTCTCGCTTCTTGACTACCCAGACACGACTTCTCCGTGCCTCTATGTACAAAGTCCTGAGCCACGGGTTAGGTCCATCCGGTCCCACCAGTTTTCGGGTGACCCCGGGAGACCGGGCGGCACGCGGAGTTGCAGAGATTGCTCGGGTGGATCGCGTTCGGTAGAAGATCAGAGAACTGTTGCGGATGTTAAAAACGAATTTCTTTTGTGAGCGACCCACATGCGAAACGCAAAGAGAAGTGTACAACGGATTGATGAAGATGTCAACTGGAGTGCTGCTTTCGCTCCATGTATTTGGGTGCCTTGTGAATAGCGGGACCGGCATTCACAACAAAATGGCTCCATCAGTACACATTGCTGCAGTATCTTGTTCGTTATAATATGTTATCACTCAAAAGCACTTGTGTTTGTGACGCTTTCACTTGCAGTAAAGGTGTTCATCGATTTATGTGGAGTTCCTTTCCCCGAGAGGATAGGGAAATGTTAGCATGCGACGCTGTATATCTGTCGTTGTAAAAACGCTGCATGCGGTTAGCTTTGAGTGTTTTTCGACAGCGGCATTTGCCGCAGAGAATGGCCCTGCGTTCTGCCGCTCAAAAAACGCCCATGCGGTTGGGCCTTTATGATAAACAGCGGTGACAGGGTCAAGTTTCAACCCACGACACTCCCGCCGATAAGTGGCGGAACAGAAGTGGCGCGTTGATAATACAAATCCATGCTGAGTGCAGAAGACAGTCCCGTGTCTGTTTGGGTCGACATCAGTTGTGTTTTATCCCGTGTCTTTTGCGCTCAGCATGGATTTGTATTCGTATTAGATCTGCGATTTTTTTAGAATTCCAGTGAGAAGCCTCTTCGCTTGCCGTAAAACTTCGATTGTATGCTCAAGGGCATCTCTTCTGTGAGTCAAAACGAGAAAAAAATCCTTTCATAGTCTCTTTAATGTGGGTTTAAGGCGTAGCTTACATTCCCGGACCATGTGGCGATTCATTGGAAAGTTGTAAACCGAGGTCAGGTCCGAAGAAAATTTCACCGCTATAATTGGCATAATTATTGGCTGATGATTACTATTTGTTCTTGTGCTTGTAATATTTCTATTAATACTAAAATAAGAGACGGGATACACAGAGTGAGTTGTTGTGAAACAGACACTGTTCTCAAGCTCTGCAATCCCTATCTACAGGAAGAAGAAAGAAAGCGGCAATGTAGAAACCTGAAGGGAAGACATCAATCAAAGTGAAGACTATAGAATACAAAATAAAGTAATATAATGAAGAAAGGATGATAGTAATGAACCGCTGTATCAATAAAATGTATGAATAAAATCCAATCGAGATCATGTCGCCATCTCAGATTGGTGTCCGTGGCCAAAACTAATGTGCTCGCAACCTCGCGACCTCAACCCTCAGCACATCTCATTATGTCAGCCAGCCCTAGGAGGCTTCCCGTCAGAGCCAGTGCGCGGAGTTATAGATGTTACTATAATGTACGAACTGGAGCATAGGTAGCAGGATAGCAAAGCGGATACACTACAGGGTGTGCAGTCACTTAATATGCTGTATAGTCTGTCATGAGCTCACGCATCGTTTCAACCGCTGAGCTCCACCGTTTCAAGGCTTGCTGTTTCGATCTTGGTTTCTGTCAATCATCTTCGCAATGCCCAGTGTCCGCTTGGTCACTCACTTGCTGGTATTAAACCCATTTACGAATCGTTTCTGTGTCGCAGTTCCTGATCGTGTTGCGCTGGTACCTCGTCCTAACCTTCAGTGGTGGTCGCTGTGACCGACCACCCCATACAATAACATCACATAGTCATCAACATGCCTTTCATTCTCGTTAACACATAGGAGGTGAGGTAAGCAAAGACGGACAAGCAGAACGTATAGGCCTGGTAACGTTGACTAAAGTACAGGAAGTATAGAAGTGTGTCAACAATAAACCTTCTGTTGAGAGTACGCAGTTTCTGTTGTTTGTCACGTCTCCCTTTTGTTTGTTTGCGCCCTTTTTGTAGTGTTTACTTGTACTCGCAACGCACTGCTCGCGACAAGGTTGGTTTCCTTGATTGCCCACGAAAATGTTGTACCAATAGTGTATTTAAAGGTGGACCATATGCTGCACATGTTTCATACTGGAAATAAATGATCTTGCAACACCTCAAGATTTGAAATGGGATAAACCACGGGGAGCAGATTTCAGACACCTGTGTCGCAAGTAGTACTTCGTCAAATACTTCTATTAAAACAATCACCTGTCGTTCCTTAGCCATTCTCATTAATTGTATCCCCTGCATCCCCGAGCACTCCAAAAGAAAAAGGCTCCGCTCAATTTCTGGCCGCCACTATAGATGTACACTGCACATCCATATGCATATTTTGCTGTCGTAGCACGCATCCTATGTTGTCGAATAAGTTGTTTGTTGAGATGGTAGCGATATATCGTCTCCAAATATATCATCTTCTTCCGTGCCTCCATTATACGGTCTGCAGTACTCGGGTAACCCCTGAATATGAGTTCTTGAAGTGTCGCTGTCACACAAGGTCTATGCATTCAATAAATATCAGTTTGCAATCCAGATTGGATGTGATTTGCATTGCGTTACTTCGTTTTTCCTCTACTTTCGCATGTCGCCTACTTATTTTTCAACAGTAAGGTAAAATCGCTCTTTATGACTACTGTCGTCACCCCCTACGTTATAAGCAACGTGAAACGCGACACAATTGTAACACAATTGCACAAACATTATAAGAAATAACGCCAAACGGAAACAGACTGATATTGTTAATTAAATGATGATGTTTCAGTATTTTCGACGCAAATGTCAGCCGCAAAATGTCACGCAAGATGTGAAGCCGTCGATGACTTTCAAGAAGGGACAACGTTAGAACACATTACATGATAGTGCGCATTTATGATTAGCCATTAAGCATAAGCACCCACTTCCAATTCGAATTCGAACCATTAGCAGTGGCCTGGGTAATTACTTGTCTTGGACCACACAACAAAGGGGCCTCCTGTATTGATTACTTACTGCGTTAGCGGTTTGACACGAGAAAACAGGAAGCATCAATTAATTGTGAGTTGCTTTCAGACCTTTTGTGTTCAAGAACAGGTAAACATAATGACAGCCAGCATATAAGTGCATTACCTTGGAATTAAACATATTGAACGGGTGGGGTTTTTTTTCTTTTTTTTTTTTTGTTCTCAGCATATGCTCCTCGAAAATACGATGGCAGACATCAAATTGTTCCGGGTATCCGGTGTGCGTTGTTCGAGTTTCCGGGAAAGCTGGCTTGTGAACTCAGTACGAATTTCTGGGTAAAGGCTAAACTTTAGCAGTATATATGTCGGATGAATCCCTCGGAATGGGATATAGCATCGGGTATTTCTGCCTGGATCGCACATCAAGATGTTCAAGGGTATCCTGGTTCTCCTTTTCGTGACTATGGCAGTGGCAGAATGGTCTGAAACGAGTAAGTATGACACTTTATTGCCCCCAATGTAAATAGCTTATGCTAAATGCCAAGTAACAGGAAAAGATAATCTTGGGAAGCTGTATTATAGAAGAGAACAACACGATGTGCTATTTCGCCCGTTCTGCAGTTACGCCTGTGGATTATATTAGTGCTAGGGTTATAGGTAGGGTCGCTTCTTTATAAAATAGCATCTCGTATCTGATACAGGGATCGCAACCAAAACTGAACCCCAACCGGAAAGCCGTAAAAATCAGTATTTTTCGCTGAACGGGAACTGAACCAAACCAAAATAGCTCTTCCTCGCGGAACCGAACCGAAACTGAACAAAAAAATTGCTGCGGCTACCAGTTCGCGAAACGGTTCAGACGTAATGTGCGTTGTGAAAGGTGGAAACTGAGATTTACACAGCGGACTGATCCGCGTTGCCAAACAAATTCAAAACCGAAACAGAAAACCAAACTGCAACCCAAATGTGCGAGGTATTTCGTATTTCCTCCTCGCAGCTATTGCATTCATTCAGTTGTGCTAGTTTTGAGGTGGGGCGGTGCTTTATTTCACCTGCTAAGGTAACACCATTCTTCGGGTAGTTCGAACATCAAATGCAAATGACGATTAGGTTAGAGATCGTGCTATGGCGAGCCAAATTTCTTGCTCCCAAAGGAGAAAAAGTAGCGTCTGATTGAATATATGAATACATGTGGTCAGAAAGGACAAGAAGCATAATTTTTGCGTCTTTTATTTCTTCTGGTTCTTCTTTTTTTAATCATTATTATTTCTTTATTTCGGTAGTCGTAGGCTTCCTTGTACGCGATTTTGTCATCCACAACCTCAAGTGTATATTTTCGGCTGAAAAATTAACGGCCAGATCCTGAAATGCAGATGTGTAACAAGCAGTGTTGCTGTGAACCAGTCTTTTGTGGCCAACAACAACAACAAAAGTACTACTTGTGTTCTTTGAGAATCGTACGGATGTGCTTGCTTTTGACCTACGGCAATCCGCTCAAAATTCACTTTGGTGAACTACTTCGAACCGGTTTAAACTTTACCGGTTTATATTTTGCGCTGCTGCGGAGCTGAACCCGAACTGAACCGAATAGAAATGAAATAAAATAACGGTGCTTTTTAATGCGACAGGGCTATCACTCTTAATTTTATTTTCCTCCGTCTATCATCATCCAACGAAGATAAGATATGCGCCATGTGCTTCGCAACAGTCCAATATCTTTCGCTTGCAAGGATCGTCGACTAGGCAGAGGTGACAGGAACAAATGTCACGCGGTTGCGTTACAACGAACTGCGGATGCAAGTAAACGGTCAGTGCGCAAACCAACGGAGCGCTGGTCAAAATACGTTCACTAGAAAAATAGTCAAGCATGCGTACACCGTTCCACACGGGACATGTTGGACTAGTTCAGATATACGACGCATTGTTCGCCGCGAGCGCATAGCGCCGGAGCTCAGCGGCTCGGCTTCAAAACATGGGCATCGCGTATTCCATGTATGGAATATGGCGGTAAGCACACCAGTCACTCTAGCCTGCCATATGGACTGTAATGCGTGCTATGGTGCCCGCACACCAGTAACTAGAGAAGGACAGAGATTCTGTTTATATCAGAACAGATACACCACTATATCCGACGCTGTTGCTGGCATCTGGTGTCTCCGTGTAGCGTTTGGAATGGTGGACTTGTCAGCTCCATTGTTATGCTGCCGTGCGCACACCAGCACAAGACATAATGTGACGTAGATCGACATTTGTTTCCTTCCAGAGGTACCGAATTGTACCCTGGGCCAGAATCCTTGTGGACCAGAAGGCATTGGCGCAGAACAACTGTGGTTCTACCTAGGTGGTCAACGTGATACGTGCCTGCAATCAGGGACATGCAGGGAGTATGATCAATACGGTTTTCACAAATTAAAGGAGTGCGAAAGAAGTCATAAACACTGCCCGTAAGTGGAAGCATTTAGCGTGCTGTTGCTTTATTTTGTTTCATCAGACCTTTTATAACATACAAAAGGTTATACAGGGTGCGTCACGAGAGGCGAACCAAAATTTGCATAAGTCTGCGTTACTTTTTCCCTTCAAAAACTGCCCTGGATACACCTGTTCGTGGTATGGCCTGCTTCGACGCAGTATTGTTTAAAGGGACGGTCTCGTACAGCCGGGGCGATTCCGAAGCTTAGCCAAACCTATCTTCACGAGTATTGTACACATACAAGCGTCAGTTTCATTCAGAATAACGAAGTGGTTTTCTATGTATTTGTCGAAACCCGCCGTAATAGCATAGCTCGGCGCAATCATGATCGCAATGCCATATCAAAGTCTGATGATCGCGATCATGAGTGCGATCACGAAGCACTGGCAAGGCTGCCGCGATCATGATCACCCCGAGCTATGCGTAATAGTAGACGACCAAGCCTGCGCCTTACTCTCATACAACGTCACGCATATGACGTCGCCGTTGTCATGGCGACTGGAACATGCAGAAGAACCTTGGAATGAGTCATCCATTTTGCTCTCGAAAAGGGGACACTCAGACATATATATCCGCGAGCGGAGAATGTAGTCCGAGCATTGACTGTGGGGTCTCGGATAGTGCGGCGCATAATCGGACACGTGGAAGCTAAGTCACGTGCTTCCTTTCCGCAAGTATTTAATGCAGTTTTTAGAAAAACACGCACTCCTTCTCCATGCATGTCGTCAACGACACTTCATTTCGAAACATGTTCAGTGTGCAACGGGGAGTGTAATAGAAACGCGCGCAATGTATTTGTGGTCGGAGCTGTAATGCGACCGCATAATGTACGAGGGTTGCCGTGGTCCCCAGTCACTTCTGAAAGCCGTCTGCTCACACTGGTGCGCTAGCGCGCGCAAAAGTAGACGATTTCTGTATTCTAGCCCGGACTTTCCCGCAG
Organism: Ornithodoros turicata; assembly: GCF_037126465.1. Lineage (NCBI taxonomy): Eukaryota > Metazoa > Arthropoda > Arachnida > Ixodida > Argasidae > Ornithodoros > Ornithodoros turicata. Next base: position 65,664,207 of record NC_088206.1, read on the forward strand.
GGCGACGTAGTCGTTCTTATTGTTGCCAACACAGATCGCGGCATGCTCTCGAATCTTCATCAATTTAATTATGTTACTTGTCGGGTAAATTTGCAGTATTCCATTTTCAACAAAGGGCATTCGAATGGTACACTTTATGAGAGGGACAGAGGGTACGAGACCGTCTCTTTAAGCAATGAGCTTCATCCTTAATGAGCTTTCATAATTAGTTTCCTTAATCGATAAAAAGTGGGTCAGCGATATAACTGCATATTGAAGTTGTCTGAGCAACCGGCAAAACACATAGAAAATACCAACACGAAGCGCGTGTTTTCTCTCTCTTCTGCCCATTGCTCAAGCACCCCCATTATGAGGTTCATCCACCAGCTAGCCTGCATCTGCGGCATTTTATCGTCAGTCATATAAGCTAGAAACAGGGATGGGCAGTATTTAAATACATTGAAATTAAAATACTATTTAAAATATAAATACATGTATTTATATTTTGTATTTAAATACAGACTCGAAAAATGTATTTATAATTATATTTAAATACCAACTTTCGGGTATTTATTCTTGTAAATACTTTATAAATACTCTTAAATACAGAATATACTGACTCATATCTTAAAGTTGCCCTGCATTTGACCTTTCGGGAAGAAGGGCGAGTTTGGAGCGCAATTATGCCGGGTTTGCGCTAGCATGCGCATGCGACAAACCATTTTAGATGGCGAGTTTTTCACTGTTGTTGCGGACAACGGTCGTGACTACCCGATTACATTGTTCTACGAAGCATCTTCGTCAAATTTAATACAAGCATTTGTTCATCGGCACCTGTGGAGACGCTGTTCTCCTTTGCGAATCTGATTGTACGGCCGAACAGAAGATGCCTAAAAGAAGCAGCCTTCGAGAAATTTCTAATATTAAAATCGCCATGATAATCTAACAAATAAATGCTATTCTTTCTTGCTGATTTGTCCTTATGATCATAATTATTTCTATAATTCCAGATGACATCTTCCTCACAGTATTTATGGTAGTAGTTACGGTATTTAAATATAGTGTTTATATTTTGTATTTAAATACTCATGTTGAAAACTATTTATCAAGAGTATTTAAATACCCCTGTCAACAAAGTATTTTGTATTTATATTTAAATACTCAAAAAATGTATTTATGCCCATCCCTGGCTAGAAAGTTGTACAGTAAAGTCCTGAGGTGCATAATCGTAAAAAAATATATAGTACGGTATTGCACCAAGCTGGTAGCGCTGATTCGAGTAGTGACGAGGTGGCAAACCTGTCGAGAGAGTATGGTTTTCTGAAAGCTTGTAGCTTGGACACTTCTGATACGTAATAGCTGTGCAGTGTATTTTTTTTTTTTCGGGAATCGCATTTTAAAGACTGCTACGCAAAGCAAACTAGCGGACTCCAGAAGCGCCCCAACACTGAGGCGAATCGCGCGCCATCTATTGAGAACGCAAGCAACTAGACGATACATCAGATGAAATATTCCGTTTCTCGCGAGTGCAGTAAGCATTTCATTGCGAAGGCGCACGGTTTGTGCATTTCGGAACACAAGAACGCAAAATACACTTTCATTTTAATCACTTGGATGCGAGGTTTTGCGAACAGCACGATACAGCGACCAGATGACACAGAGACGCGGAGAGAGAAACGCCAACAGATGGATAACATCGCAGGCACGGAACTCGGACGTTAGAACCGTTAACAGTTTAAATCGAACTTTTCAAGAATTGCTGTTGTTCTTAAAAAAAAAGTCTAATGGTAACTAGTAACATGGCTGAAATGCGTTATGTTGTACTTCATTACCACGTGATGTACGTTCGCCAATCCGGGGTTGACCACAACTTTGTTCTTTGCGAACGTTAAGTGTCGCGACCTTTCTAAAAGTGTTCAAAATTAATTAGTGCGATCAGTATGAAGAACTGAGAGATGATGACGTTTGTGTGTGCGATCACGCAGCCACGTTCTGCATGATGGTTCATTCCTTGAAACATCGTGGATATATTACATGGATAGAGAGGCATGAATGAAAGTATCCATAGTTAATCTCTGTGTAATTCGTTTTGTACTTGCAGAGCTGAGGAGGCCAAACGACGAGCTACGACTGGAGGCTCCTCGTAGGGCGTTGTGCCAAGTTCATTGTGCACTACAAAGGAATGTTATAGGGATAATAAATAATGCAGTTCAGTTACGTGTAACGAAAAGCGTACTCAATTTATCAATCATGCACTTTTATATAATTCAGGAATATAAGTTACCTTGCAGGTTACTTTCTGAACCACCTGTTATTTAGGGTTAAAAAAGGATATGGAATTTACCTACCAGCTTGCCTGCACTTATGCTGTATTATAAATAGCCAACATTCGCACCGGCATATATTCTGCGCTGTTTTCAATGTTACCTCACTAGTGGCGTTTACATGAAGACGGCAGAAGGCGGCTTAGCCACAGAAGACGACATACGGCTTGGATGTAAAGGGTTGCAAGATGATTCCGCCGCGGAATCGACGACTTTGGTAGCTTAGGCCACAACTGTCGACTACCATCTGCCATGTAAACCGGCAAAAAGGACTTTGCAAGTCGTATCCGCTACGTCACTTCCCCCCCGCCAGTCATTTCCCCTCCCGCAAGAAGCAACAAGGCGGAAACGGGAGTCCCTCACAATCAGCAGAGTTGCATTTGGAATAAAGAGCGCACGAATTTCACGCTGTGTATCATCCTGGGAATGAATATTGTATTACAGCTTGACTCCAAACCGTCGGATGTTTGTCGTCGCACTTGAAGAGGCCGCTTCAATCGAATAAGTCGCTCTAAGCCGCCTGGCGTGTGGGATTCTTCCAGTCGCCCCAGCCTTCCACATGTAAACGAGCAGAAGTCGACTGGGCGAGTAAGGTCGGCTAACACCTTTAGTCGACCTATGTGTGCATGGAAACGCGGTTACTGTTTCCGCTGTTTCCAATGTTACCTCACTGTCTGTAATCTGTGTTACGGGAGAGACTTTCCTAAGCACTCTACGGCTATTTAAGGCACATAGTTGAGACGTGCAGCGTATCCCAGCGGTGAAATGTTCCCTGGCGCGTATAGGGTGGGGTCGGGCATGATGCGACACAAGTTTGCAACTGAACACCATTTTCTTATTAGCGCTTCTATCGCGAAAACAGGGGCCTTCCTAGTGGTCTCTAGCTTCCGACTTATCAATATAAAAGCACCACAGTCACGTTTAAGTTAAGAAAGGCACCGCGGATGCCTCTTTTTCTTCGTGATCTTCAGATGACAACCATAGTGTTTGAGACGTTGCACATGTAATATCTTCGGGTCATACATAAGACTGACAAACTTTTTCTTATGATTAAATATAATAACCGTACGTATGTGGCGAAGTTCTCCTTCAGTATCCGAGATGCCGTTGCTAGGTTGAACACCAGTTTAAGTCTGATACAAAAATAAATAAACAAAAAAAAAATGTCGTGAAATTAAAAAGACACATACACAACAAGAATAGCCGAGGCAGGCTACAAATATAGGCACTCTAACGCAGGAAAAACCGTACTGTCGTGGCATGCCCAAGAATTAGGGACAAAACGTAAAGCAGGCTTCACCTAAAACGGCTCCCATAGAGCCTGTGTATTCTGGAACGAAAAGCGCGTGCTACATATTCCGCTGGCGGCGCTTTGCATTCGTTCTCTAATGGCATCTTGCCTCTGTCAGGACAAAACTTTTGAGCAATTTTTTTGGCATGAATAGTGGCATCTTCAAGGTTCCATTCGGGTTCCAAATTTTGGACCTGTAAAGGAGCCTTCAATCGCCCCACGAACGCGTAGCGGCGAAGCCTACGTCCAAGGCCACGCGCAACCACAGGTTTGGGAAATGGCTCGCCGCAGAAGAGACTACAACAGATAAAGAAGGCAAACAAGAAATAACAATACGAGGAGCAAAGATATGTGTGTTATTTCACGTGGTAAGGGTATAGGATATAAACAACTAAAAACTTGACAGCTGTTAGGAGAACTGACATCGTTGAGGTTGTAATAAAGAGCAAACGTGTGTACATTATGGCTGTTACGAAGCCTATTGGTATCTGCTAAACTGTGAGCAATCAAACAAAACATAAAGGTGTGGTCGGAGTGCAAGGCAAAACAAAAACAACAATAAATGACAATGATGACGATGAGATGAGGTGTTTCACAACGGAAGTGCGTACCCTACCCCATTGCACGTCGAACATTATGTGAAGATGACGAAGGAAGACATGTACTACTTTGCATAGGAAAATGTGACATCTGAGGTTCTACGATGTGCTAGGGTTGTCAAACCAAGTTTATCGAGGAGTAATAAGTATAACTATAAGTTGAGTGAATGGTGGCTTTGATATGTCGCAGTGACGTAGATGGTGTCGTCTAGACGAAAAAAATGCTGAAGGCTGAAGGCTCGGCAGTGCAGAGATCCTACGGATACGCATGTAAGATGAGGGAAGTAGGACAATCATGCACGCACGCGCATGACGCTGAAGTATAAAACCGATCTATATATCCCGAAACTCCGAGTGGCTGAACACACCGTTTGTATAGACTGCGGTTTTGTTTCTTCTTTCTCGCTCTCTCCTTTTCCTTTTTCTTCTCTTTTCGCTTTTTTTTGGGTGGGTGGGTGGGGGCTTATTAATCCCTGAAGACAATTTATGATACAGCTATAGGATGTCAGGCTTCCTCGCGAACGCAGCAGCCTCTCTAGGGAGGAAAGCGCAACTGTAAAAGGCGGCCACGTGTTCCGTTTGTATTATAACACATTACTCTGCTCTGTTTTGATCACAATAATGCTCGTTGCCTTGTCAATGTCATCTGCATTTTTTGAGATACTTTAGATATGTCGTTCACCTGTTGTTTGAGCTTGATTTGCGATTTTGTGGCGACTTTCTGTTGTCGTCATCTCTCAAAATCTATCTATCAAAGTTTATCAAAATAAGCACTATTTCAGACAACGAAAAAAAAAAAAAAGAACATTTCATGCTGCGTTCCTGTCTTTTATTTTCCATACTTAATACAGCTAACGCCGTAGTGGCTCAAATCTATCCCTATTGCAGCCTAATGCCGCGTGCTTTTCGACAGCCGTACTCCTGGCTTTTCTTTTCGTCAGTGGAGAGGGTGTGAGCAGGTATGCTGCTTTATCAGCGTATTTATTCCGAAGATTTACTATCTTGATCCAGCCGTTGTACATGCTCGTGCTTTCAGCAGACTGATTGGGACTGTGTTGTTCGCTATCGCGTCTTTTTTCATTCGTTCATCTTTGTTTCTGTAGTTGTGAAGAAAGTTTATTGACTAGTTGATAAGCAACTGCGTGCACCACGTACAAGTCAGTTGTGTAGCATCGATTGCTAGTACGTATGAGTGGTATAAATATGAATGAAGCACGATGAACATTTGATTTACACATAAGAGTTAGTGACGTCTTCATGTTGGGAAAAACTTTGCATGGCTGCATGTGCGATCACAATGTCCTCCTTTTAACGTTGAAGCCAAAATAATCGGGGACACTTCAAACCACTTTACTCGAGTTGTGACGCAACATTTGCCTCAGCTTGCCGTCGTCTGGATCTTTGGACGTCGTTCCCGATTTCCGTTCTTAGCTCACCTCGTGTCATAGAGTCCACATCTAACATGCGTGACACGGATTCCACTGCCTCTTGGATGCCACCTTCTTCCCAGTACGTGACGTCACGTTTCTGATATCTCCTAGCCTGTAGCGCAGATGAATTTTTTTCTATCCTTTAGCATATTTTAGTCCATCCCATGCTGCGTCCCATTTGTTTGTTCGCCGATTATGTAGGTTCTCTAAGGCACAATTTTTCTTTTCTAGTCCTTGGCTAGAAAGCCATCCTAGTGAGCGCTGCTGCATGTGGCTCACCGCGGCGTGATGCGAAAAAACATGTATATACGGGGTCACGCTCTTACTGTCCGTACTCCTTGCATTTGTTTCCCAGATCTAGAAACATAGTTAGGACGTGTAACGTCTCCTGACGCAGATCTTTCCCTGTAGTATCTTGCTCAAATTTCTTTAACCACAGGTCTGAAAAGATCCAATAAGTGTACTAGTTTATCTCTGGTGTCTGAGGAAAGAACTGGAGTCGCAAGGCGTGGTAGATTATCAAGAAGTAAATCGACATCCTTTCCTGTTAATGATGTGAATTTAGCAACTTCCGTTTTGCTGTCAGTGAGCAGTATGACGTTCGCGCTAGTATCCTTTACAATGTCCACCAGTTTTCTTACGGACGTGTAATATATTCCTTGCATATTCCCATACAGATTATCGAATACAGTTTTAGCAATTATTCGTTCTATGGCGTACAGGCAGTCTGAAGACATATAGGAAGGCCCATCAGTTCGCACTCCCGTCGCAGACTCCCAGAATTCTCAGCCGCAGAAAATACGGGCACAAAAGCTCTTGCATACAAGAACAATAGCAAGAACGCGCGCAGAGCGAATAAGCTTTGGCAACGTCCTAGCATACTTCCTACTCAAGACAAGACCGCAGTGCTATCAGATCCAGTAGATATCTTGATGAACAAGGAATGATTTCATTGGATGAAGCATGGAAGAAAAAAAAACACTAAAATCAAACAAAACAATAAGTCGGTCGTTACTTTTGTGCACGGGTTTCGTTGATAGCTGCTTTAATCGCCCTCGCCTTCCTGTCTGTCATGTGGTTAATGCAGAAGCCGTGATGAAGCGGGCAACTCAACAAGGTACAAGAATTTTGAGCAAGATACTGCAGGGAAAGATCTGCGTCAGGAGACGTTAAACGTCCTAACTATGTTTCTAGATCTGGGAAATAAATGCAAGGGGTACGGACAGTAGAGCGTGACCCCGTATATGCATGTTTTTTCGCATTACGCCGCGGTGAGCCTCATGCAGCAGCGCTGATTAGGATGGCCTTCTAGCCAAGGACTAGAAAAGAAAAATTGTGTCTTAGAGAACCTACATCATCGGAACAAATGGGACGCAGCATGGGATGGGCTAAAATATGTTAAAGGATAGAAGAAAATTCATCTGCGCTACAGGCTAGGAGATATCAGAAACGTGACGGCACGTACTGGGAAGAAGGTGGCATCCAAGAGGAAAGAGGCCACGTTTAAGTGTCGAACTCAACCAGCGCGTGTCACGCATGTTAGATATGGACTCTATGACGCGAGGTGAGCTAAGAACGGAAATCGGGAACGACGTCCAAAGGTCCAGACGACGGCAAGCTGAGACAAATGTTGCGTCACAACTCGAGTAAAGTGGTTTGAAGTGTCCCCGATTATTTTGGCTTCAACGTTAAAAGGAGGACATTGTGATCGCATATGCAGCCATGCGAAGTTTTTCCCAACATGAAGACGTCACTAACTCTTATGTGTAAATGAAATGCTCATCGTGCTTCATTCGTATTTATTCAACTCATACGTACTAGCAATCGATGCTACACAACTGACTTTTAGGTGGTGCACGCAGTTGCTTATCAACCAGTCAAACTTCTCTTCACACCTACAGAAACGAAGATGAACGAATGAAAAAAGACGCGATAGCGAACAACACAGTCCCAAGCAGTCTGCTGAAAGCGCGAGCATGTACATTTGGATCAAGATTGTAAATCTTCAGAAGAACTCCGCTGATAAGACATCACACCTGCTAGCACCCTCTCCACTGACGAAAACAAAAGCCAGGAGTACAGCTGTCGAAAAACACGCGGCATTAGGCTGTAGTAGGGATAGATTTGAGCCACTACGGCGTTAGCTGTATTAAGTATGGAAAATAAAAGACAGGAACGCCGAACGATATTTTCTTTCTTTATTTATTTTTCGTTGGCTGAAATTGTGCTTATTTTGATAGATTTTGAGAGATGACGACAACAGAAAGTCGCCAGATAATCGCAAATCAAACAAAAACAACAGAAAGTCGTGATTTCTTAACTTTTTTTGTAGTTTCGAGGTGAACGACATATCTACAGTATCTAAAAAATGCAGATGACATTGACAGGGCAACGGTCATTATTGTGGTCAAAAGAGAGCAGAGTAATGTGTTATAATACAAATCGACCACGTGACCACCTTTTACAATTCCGCTTTCCTCGCTAGAGAGGCTCCTGCGTTAGCGAGGAAGCGTGACATCCTATAGCTGTATCATAAATTGTCTTCAGGTATTAATAAGCCCCCCCCCCCCCCCAAAAAAAAAGGAAAAAGGAGAGAGCGAGAAAGAAGAAACGAAACCGCAGTCTATACAAACGGTGTGTTCAGCCACTCGGAGTTTCGGGATATATAGATTGGTTTTATAGTTCAGCGTCATGCGCGTGCGTGCATGATTGTCCTACTTCCCTCATCTTACATGCGTATCCGTAGGATCTCTGCACTGCCGAGCCTTCAGCCTTCATCATTTTTTTCGTCTAGACGACACCATCTACGTCACCGCGACATATCCAAGCCACCATTCACTCAACTTTATAGAACTATCGTGCCTCAAAATACCTTGTTTCTACAATCAAACTTGGTTGTTGGTTCGCTAGGCACACTTTAGCCCGCCAATTTTAGTCAAATCTTTTATTTGTGTATGTCTCAAATTTTGCAACCACGTCATTTTTTTTTTTTTTTTTTTTGTGCACTATTTCATAAATACGATTCTACATTCGGTCTACTCGAACGAGCTTCGAATTCTTCCGGGAGTCAGTATGGAAACACATGAGGATATACAGGTTGTCCTGTGTTAGGCGCCACAGTTGTTATTATAAACTTATGAGAGTCCCGGACGTGCCGTTTGGGCGCCTAACATACCTGACCTCTCGGATATCTTTCCTAGCCAGTCGCATCAGTGTTCGATGGCTAACTAAAATGGTATACTTAATTAGCTTCACTAATTTTCAAAGATAAGAGATTGACCGAATGACAACATTGAATCCCTTGGAGTCATTGTTCATTCTCTATGACCGTCACAGTGGTGAATTATGAACCTATCCTCGATAAACTTGGTTTGACAACACTAGCACATCGTAGAACCTCAGATATCACATTTGCCTGTGCAAAGTAGTACATATGTCGTCTTAAGCTGTCGTTGGTCCATTTTCTGCCATTCATTTTAGTTCTTTCATGTTCCATCCTTCCTTCATCGTCTTCACATAATGTTCCACGTGCAATGGGGTAGGGTGGGGTAGGGTAGCGCACCTCCGTTGTGAAACACCCCATCTCATCGTCATAATTTATTGTTGTTTTTGCTTTGCCTTGCACTCCGACCACACCTTTATGTTTTGTTTGATTGCTCACAGTTTAGCAGATACCAATAGGCTTCGTAACAGCCATAATGTACACACGTTTGCTCTTTATTACAACCTCAACGATGTTAGTTCTCCTAACAGCTGTCAAGTTTTTAGTTGTTTATATCCTATACCCTTACCACGTGAAATAACACACAAATCTTTGCTCCTCGTATTGTTATTTCTTGTTTGCCTTCTTTATCTGTTGTAGTCTCTTCTGCGGCGAGCCATTTCCCAAACCTGTGGTTGCGCGTGGCCTTGGACGTAGGCTTCGCCGCTACGCGTTCGTGGGGCGATTGAAGGCTCCTTTACAGGTTCAAAATTTGGAACCCGAATGGAACCTTGAAGATGCCACTATTCATGCCCAAAAAATTGCTCAAAAGTTTTGTCCTGGCAGAGGCAAGATGCCATTAGAGAACGAATGCAAAGCGCCGCCAGCGGAATATGTAGCACGCGCTTTTCGTTACAGAATACACAGGCTCTATGGGAGCCGTTTTAGGTGAAGCCTGCTTTACGTTTTGTCCCTAATTCTTGGGCATGGTGTAGCGGTTAGCATAAATGAACGGAAATCACAAGAGGTTCCATTCCTGGCGTCAACTCCTTTTCCCTGAGTTACTTGAATTCGTAATAGAGACACAAACATCTGAACTTGCCCGGACCCTCGGGGCAAAATGCGACAAACTAGAAATATGCCCCATATCCTCTAGTCCTCGCAATGGAAGCATACTGACTGAAGTTCATGATCTCCAATGGAATCTTGATGAGCCAATTCTTCGCATGCGGTACACAGGAACTTTGCGTCAAAAGTACTGCCGGTCTGTAGCAGTAAACGTGGCTCTCTGCTTGATATCATGTCCCCATCATGTCAAGCCTGAACAAACATGCTCTTCGTCTCCTTGCTCTTTATTCTTGGATCATTTATTTTTCTTCATCCAGAAATTTCACTTTTCAAAGTCTCTGTGTTCCTTCTATGCTTCCAACATGCCCTGCAATGAGTGAAAAACCCAGGTACAAGCGTAAATCTTCTTAAAGAGGGTGCGGTACGGCATCCCATGTTATCCGAGATAAACGTAAAATACGGTTCTCTGCACCGATGTGAGCCTGAATTCCAAGTTTTTCAGCAAAGAGGGTAACAGAGGGCGTAGAAACTTGGAACCGTGAATACCGAAACTCCATCCTCTCCGACATCACGGCACGCGTCGCCGCCAGTGAGGTAGTGCGGTAGAGATCACTTGCTTACGGCTACCAATGGGAGCTCTGAGGCATCTCATGTCTGCGCTTTACTCAGGCGTGCGTTGAAGGGTTTGTATCTCGCTAAATACGACACGTAGAAGAATAATTCTTTTTTTTTTTCGTCAGTACTCCGGATTGTAGCGCAATGCGTGCGTGATATAGCGAACCACATCTGTAAAAGTGTCACAACACCTTTAACGGTTGGCTTATGGCTTTTTCGAATGAAACACTGTCACGTTATGCCCGGTGCACTTGCCTACCTCAATAAATTTTTCGTCGCAAAGGCAATAAACTCAGAGAGCCCATGATACATATCTTCCCAGAAAGATTAACAAATATAAAGTAAGCTTACTTTCACGTAGCAGACTCGTAAAACGCAGCTGCACAATTGCTGTTTGTCAACATCCATGGGTAGCTACTATCCAGCCAAACACCCATCGATGCTACCTCCCTTTGTCCCGTGGTTTGCCCCTGATGAAGACTTTCATCCAGGTCTGGTCACTGCATCCACTAGTCTATCTGCATAGATTATCAGAGTTTCGGGATTCTGAATTCTCAAATATTTGCACCCTATGTGAATTAAAATGAAGGTAGCAGATGGTAGCAGATGATAGCAAACACACCTGGCGCAAATGCGGCATATTAGCATCAGAGATGCGAGTAGTATTTCGTTCACTGAGTGCGTCTTCATAACAGTGGACGGCAGCTGCATGTTCATATGTGGCAGACAACACCGACATCAACAGGTTTAGAATGTCAACAGGCGCACGTATAACCAGCTTCTATGACCTTCACGTCTGTTCCTAGCACATGTTATCTACAGCGAGGGGGGGGGATATGTTTAATACAAAGTAAAAATAGAGAAGGGAAAGGTTAGCCACGGTGTAGGCTTGCTATTCCCAAAAGCTATCAAGCAAACAAAAGAGGATACAAGCAGCTGAGAGGGATATTGTAACATCATGGACTGGAATGTCAGTTTGGTTGCTACGCTTCTGGATATCTGCTGGGGAAGTACGTCAGCGTATCAGATTGATGTACCAGTCAAATAAACACAATCAAGGTGCTCCGTCGTATGTTCCTGCCTGCAATTATCTACCCTCCTTGGTCGCGAGGTCCTTTGTTGGTCCTTGGTGAGGACCCTCGTCCAGGTCTGGCGCTGTGTCCACTGAACGTGACTTCAAAGAATTAAGTTCACTCTACGTGTTCTCCGCAACAGTTCGGAGACAGTTACGTACATAAATGCATCCGTCCTATCGTTCCACAATGTACGCAGAACATCATGAATACTAGCAACACTTGAAAATCTTTCTGGAAGTCTAAAGGGAGACTTACTTTCCGAACACTTTGTTTCGCAAACCGTCTTAAGCGTGAACCGCATGGCCGGAAAAGTCTCCGAATTCTTTCTGAACCGAATTTGGGTGCGAACTTTTTTCGGAGAACAGAATTTCGGGCCGGATTCGACCCGATATGGGCCCGAACGACGGAAATTATAAATACCATTCCTTTTATTTGCATCAAAGTAACGGCATATTTCATTACGCAGGATAACTGTTTTCCATTCCAACCACGCGCGGTTGCAATCACCATCTGGACCTGTTCCATCTTCCTCCTCTCGCTTCTTGGCCTGCGGACACACATTCCCCGTGCCTCCTGGTGGTGGTGGTGGTGGCGGCTCGGCGTTGTCTGCTTCACATAGGAGGGCAATGTCATGACTAACGCCCTTGGGGAATGTGCGTCCTGGGCCGACTTCTAAGAGAAATGTGCCGGCATATGTCTGACAACGTCTGAGGCAAATTCAGAAAAATCCCGAGACAGCACCGGCACCGCCGGCACCGGGGTTCGAACCCGGGTACCTCCTTTTATTGCGACTGCACATGGCTGCACACGAAGGAGCGTCACCAACCATTGGCGCTCCGTTGGCCGCGCCGTGACGTCGCGGGTGACGTAACGGCACACTGCGGTGGCAGGGTCAAGTTTCAGGTCAAGTTTCAACCCACGACACTCCTCGCTAACCTTTCCGTGGCGCGGCGCTAGGGGTATTCTTCAGGGCTGGGCAAGATACTTCAAAAAAGTATCTTCGATGCCGATACTCATACCCTCAAAAATTGTATTTACGATACCGATACAAGATACAGAACCGAAATTGATTTTCGATACAGATACTCGGTACTGTATCGTCGATACTTCGATACAAAACTGAAATCCCGAATATAATACAGCTGGTGTTATGATTAGCGAAGTTTATATTACTGAAATCACAATATAATAAAGCTGGTGTTATGATTCGCGAAGTTTACATCACTGAAATAACAATATAATAAAGCTGGTAATATGATTAGGGAAGTAAAAACATTTATTGGTTATTTCTAGAGCCTTTAGTGTATTTTTAGCGCACTTTTTCTGACAGGCCTTGAACGTATCCGACCGCACGGATTTAATGAAGCTGCACTGCCTAAGCAGCTAGTCTTGTTAGAACTTTAGACTGAAGCCATGGGTACGTTGAAACGATCGCATCAATAAGCAGCCTAGCAAAAAACAATTCTTTAAGACAATGTTCTTCGTGCGTAACGGTCTGTGAGCACTTGACTATACATACGAATAAACCTGAAACTTTTTTTCTGCTGCTTTTATCGTTTGGTACTGCAGTACTTACCCGGTAGCCTCTGACTTTGCCTCTGACTTGATTTTCTTAGTTGGCCGTTGTGAATTGTGAGCTGTAGAACGGGTTACAGTGCTCAAGCTAAGCCGGCGGTTATTCTTTCCGCATGGCAGACGAGGAATCCACACTTCAAGTCAAGTGGATGTGCTCTTGCGCACTGCATGAGGAGTGGGACATCGGGCAGCGCAGTTCCAGAAGCCGTGAGGTTGGTCCTGTGTAAGGCTTTTTCGGTGTGCCCACCGTAGAAAGAGACGGAAGAGATTCTTCTGGAACCAACTAGAAGCCGCGCACGCCCACGAGCGCGTCCCAGGGCAGGGCCCAGGGCCTCCTCTCCGGGCGACCTTGACGATGGAGCGCGCGCGCGGACGTAAGCTTCGAACGAATTTATGGTCGACATGTCTACGCCGCTGCGGCCTGGCTTGTACTTCCGCCTGAGCGAGCGCCGCCGACCCTAAGTCTCACAACAGCCTCAATATTTGCGTCTTTGTTTAGTATCGAGTATCGTTAAAATACACGATACACCAAAAATGTATTTTCGATACCGATATACTTTTGGCACGCGATACCTAATACCGATACACAAAATGTATTGAAAGATTGTATCGAAGATACATGTATCTGCGATACTGCACACCACTGGTATTCGTATAAGTGGTGGAATAGATGCGGGCCGTTGGTAATTAAATCCATGTTGAGTGCAGAAGGCAGTCCCGTGTCCCTATGGGCTCACCTCAGTTGTGTTTTGTCCCGCGTCTTCTGCAGTAAGCATATATTTGTATTCGTATAAGTTCAGCACTTTTTTAGCACTCTGGAGAGAAACCTCTTCACTTAATTGCCGTAAAACTTCGGCTGTGTGTTCAAAAGCATATCTTCTGTCAATGAAAACGAGAAGAAAAATCATTTCGTAGTTTCTTTATTGTGGGCTTAAAGTGTTGTTTTTAATCCGAGGCAGGTCCGAAGGCGATTACGCCGCCATAGTTGACATAATTATTAGCACACAACTGCCGTTTGCTCTTGTGCTTCGTCTCGTAATATTGCTATCAATACTAAAATAAAAGACGAGATACATAGAGCGAGTGGCTGTGACAGCATCCCTAAAGAAACAGCTCTCAAGTGATCCAACCTTTCCAATCCCTATCTACAGGAAGAAGAAAGAAAAGGGAAAGGTAGAAACCTGAAGGCAAGACAACAATCAAAGTGAGGACTGCAGAACAGAGACGAAAGTTACATAATGAAGAAAGGATGATAGCAATGAACCGACGTATCAATAAACTGTGCGAATAAAATCCAATCACCGATCCAATCCGACCACGTCGTTATCTTCCATTGATGTCAGTGGCCAAAACTAATGTGCTGGCAACCTTGCAACCTTGCGACCACAACAGACAGCACATCTCGTTATGTCAGCAAGCCGTAGGCGGCGGTCCGTCAGAGCACATGCGTGGTGTTATAGATGTTAACATACGGACTGGAGCATAGGTAGCAAGATAGCAAAACAACAACTTTATTTTTATGACGATAAATGGGGAGTCTCACCACCAGGGGCGATACTCTTCTCCCATCGCTGATGGTGATGTGGGGAATGAAATAATGAGCCCCTTCACAATGAGGTTCGAAGTCCTATGAAAAACAGATACATTACAGGGTATGCAATCACGCAATGTGCTGTAGTCGTAAACATGCCTTTCATTCTCGTTTACACATAGCGGATGAGGCAAACAAAGAGGGACACACAGAGCATATAGTACTTGTAACGTGGGACAAACACTTCGATTTAAAAATCAACCTGTCGTTCTTCAGTCATTCTCATTATTTGTATCCCATGCGCCTCTCAGGTTGTGTTGGAGAACACAGCATTCGATAAGAAAAAGATTGCACAATTCCTGGCCATCATCATAGATCCTTACGCATATTCGCATGTTATGTCGTCGAATAAATGGTTGGTTGAGATATAGTACGAAAATTTCCCCCAGAATGTCGTTTAACAAATGCGCCTTTTCCACACTCACGCCACGGGATATTGTTGAGCATGTTGAAGCATCACTTGTGGTTGCTATTTGTTGTACTATAGCGACAAAACTGTAGCGACAACACGTTGTTGTAACGATGATGACTGGGCTTATTCGTCAAGAAAACTTGAGATTTTGGTCTGGAGTAAAATAATTTATTCGCTTTATCATCATGATTTAGTCGTTGACGGTTCGAGACATTGTAAACCTTAATAGAGAAGTGGGGGGATATACGTTTATTTCGGAAAGGTCGGCTTGCTATTCCTAAATCCAAATATAACACGAAGATGAAGCAAAATCAAATATAAGACGAGGTCAACTCATAATTTGTTCATGAGGTCTGTCGTGTGGAGGAAGTCGAGCAAAGCTCGAGTGACGTCTATGTGAGGTCTATGTGTGTGTGTTCCAGAGCAGTGAGGCGTCCTTTGAGGGTGTCGCGGGCAGTGTCGTAAGGTCTGCAATGCAGTAGTAGATTGCTGTGTCTGCTTACACCTTGCACGTTGCGCATGCTAAGGAGTTCAGTTGAGCCATCTTGTATAGCAGTGACGGTGTTCGGGCTACGTTTAACCGTAAACGGTGTACGATAGTTTCTTCCCTTCGGGTGAGCCACAGAGTGGTCGTGTATTCCATGTTCGGGTCGATGGAGTGCAGGAACGTGTTTTCGGGCACAGCATTCTCTATGAAGTGTAGTGTGTTGCGGGAGCAGAGCCGCCTCACTTGAATTCTGTTGGCGGACGACGACATCGGTACTGATGCAATTAGCTCACCTTCCTCATGAGCGCGGCGCGCAGCGGCGTCAGCATATGTGTTCCCGTGCAGGCCAATATGGCATGGCACCCACTGGAACCAGACACTGTGGCCTGAGGCGACTAATTCGCTTTGCGATCCTTGTGCAGATGTCGTTAATCGTATCAGCACAGTATGAGGCTATCATCTGTAATGCTGTCTTGCTCTCAGCGTAGATCGACCAATTGTCCGCTGGTGAACGCCATATGTATAAGAGAGAAACTGATGTTCTGAGGCTGGAACAACATAGAAGGGACAGATACAAACAAAGCCTCAAATTGCCTAAGAAATCAACGATGAAAGATGAAAGTCACTGAAAAGGTTAGCCAGCTGTAGGGATCGAACCCACATCTTCTGGATTACCAGCTGGCTAACCTTTTCAGTGACTTTCATCTTTCATCGGCGATATGTATGACAATGCTGCAGAGATGGCGTAGAGCTCTGCCTTTGTGGAGGATGTTTCATGAGGAAGGATGGAATAGAGAAGGATGGAACACTGTTCTTTGCACCACGTAGTTTACCAAAAGATAATACCACGGTCACTCAATAATAATACTCAATAATACCACGGTCACTCAGAGTATTGAAGGACCGTGATAATACTAAAGTCACGTTGTGTCAGCAAATTCGTATAGAGACCAAGATACCGAGGTGTTCACCAAGTATACACAAAAAGAGTCTGTGTTCACTTTCAAAGGCTGTGTCTCAAGATTTTGTTGGTGCCAAATATATATCGTTTAAAGGACAGCAAGGTAATTTCCTACTGTGTATTCATTACGGACTGCAATATAACCCCTCAACATGTGTCCTTTAGGAGTCTCTGTCACACTGGGTATTTGCATTAAACAAATATCTGTTTGCAACTCAGATTGTCTGTGCTTTGCATTGCGTTACTTAGCTTTCCCCTCTACTTTCGTATACAGGCGGATATTATTAATTAAACTGTGATGTTTCAGTATTTTCAACAGAAATGTCATGCGCAACATGTTACACGGAATGTGAAGCCGTCGCCGACTTTCGGGAAGGTAAAATGATACAATACATTAATGTTGCGTATTTATGATTAACCGTTAGCAGCAGTGTCCGAGGTAATTACATATCCTGAACCACAGAACAAAGGGGTGTGCTGTAGTGATTACTTAATAAGTCAGAAGTTAGGTACGAGAAAGCATTTCCGGAGACGTCGTACAATTAATTGTGTGCTTCTTTCAGACATCTTGTACGGTAAAAGGCAATCATAACGACGTCCAGCTGTTATCTTGGAATTAAACTCATTTAATGAGGAGTTGTTTTGTCCGGAGCATCCTGGGGGAAATACAATGGCAGTCATCACATTGTTCCGGGTATACGGTGTCCTGGAATCGAGTTTCCGGGAAAGTTGCCCAGTGAACTTCTTACGCATTTCTGGGTAAAGGCTAACGTTAGCAGCATATATGTCGGACGAATCCCTATTCGTCGGGATATAGCATCGAGTATTCCTACCTGAATCGCACGTCAACATGTGCAAGGTTATCCTGGTTCTTCTTTTCGTGACTATGGCAGTAGCAAGGTGGAATGAACTTGAACCGAGTAAGTACGCCACAGTGTTGCTCCTAATGTAAATAGCTTAGGCTAACTGCCAAGTTGTTGCCACCTTTTAATTAGACAAGTGCTAGTGTTAGTGTAGTATGTGGTGCTGGACTGTAATGTCGACTATGGTGCTCGCATACGAGTAATTAGAGAAGGGCGAAGGTTCTCTTTATATCAGAAAAGATACACAGCTATATCCGACGCTGCTGCTGGCATCTGGTGTACCCTCGTAGTGTCTCGGAATGGTGCATTGCGAGCTCCGTTGTTATGGTGCCATGCGCACACCAGCACATGGCGTAATGTGACGTAGATCGACATTTGTTTCCTTCCAGAGGTACCGAGATGCGACCTGGGTCAGAATCCTTGCGGGTCGAAAGGCATTGGCGCACAAAAACTGTGGTTCTTTGACAGCTTTCGTAAGACGTGCATGCAATCAGGGACATGCGAGGAGTATGATAAACATGGTTACGAATATCGCAAGAATTGCAGAAAAGCTCATAAAAAAGCGTGCAAGTAAGTGGAAACTTTAGAGTTCTGTTGCTTCCTTTTGTTTCTTCAGAACTTTTGTAACGTGCATATGGCTAAACAGGGTGCATCACGAGAGGTGAGCCAAAATTTTCAAAAGTCTGCGTTAACATTTCCCTTCAGAAACTGCCCTGCATATACCTGTTCGCGGTATGGCCTACATCGACGCAGTATTGTTTAAGCAACGAGCGTCATCCTTCATGAGCTTTCACAATTAGTTTCATTAATCGATAAAAATGAGCCAACGACATAACTCCATCATGAAGTCGTCTGACCAATGGGCAGAAGACAGAGAAAACACAACACGAAGCGGGTGTTTTCTGCCCATTACTCAAGCACCTCCATTATGAGCGGAAGTCATCCCCATATCATCGTCATGATCTATATCTCTCTCTCTCTCCATTATGGGGTTCGTCCACCAGCTAGCCTGTATATACGCCATTTCATCGTCAGTGATATAAAGTAGAAAGTTGTAGAGCGAAGTCCTAAGTTACCTAATGCACAAAAAATATACAGTACCCGTATTGCACCAAGCTGGTGGCGATGATTCGGGTGGTGACGAGATGGCGAACATGTAGAAACTGTGAGTTTTCTGAAAGCTTCTAACTTGGACGCTTCAGATACGTAATAGTTGCGCTATGTATCAAGCATTTTTTCAGCAATCGAATTTCAAAGATTGCTACGCAAAGCTCCGGAAGCGTCCCAATCCTGAGCCGAATCGCGTGCCGTCTATTGAGAACGCAAGCTACTAGACGATGCATCAGAGGAGAAATTGCGTTCCTCACGATTGCAGTAAGCATTTCATTGCGAAGACGCACGGTTTGTGCATTCGGGAACACAAGAACGCAAATCACACATTCGTTTTAACCACTTGGATGCGAGGTATTGCAAACAGCAGCGATACAGCGACCAGAGGACATCGAAAAGCGGAGTGAGAGACAGTCCAACCAGTGCCGGATTTACAGAGGTGGAGGCCCCAGGGCACTGTGCTGTGGGGGCTCCCTCGTGTATTCTATGTCTGTCCAATGTGTTATTCGGGGTCGATACGCGTGGACGGAGGACAGATTTTTACCAAGATTCCTTTTCAGAGATGCGTTTCAGGCATGCAAAACATATTTCCCTTGGACAAGACCTTTACTGGTGGGGGCCCCTTTGTGGTGGGGGCCACGGAGCAAGTGCCCCGTCTGCCCTCCCCTAAATCCTGCACTGAGTTCAACAGATGGTGCAGATCACATTGCAGTCACGGAACTCGGACGTTACAACCACTGACCTCGATTGTAAAAGGCTGGATCGCGGATATAGGGAGCGCGAGTGTTCGGCAACCTGCCGCCATCTTACTATACCTAAAACAGTCGCCGCAGCGATCATGGCAACTTCTTGCAATTACGGTCGTACCAACCGTACCGGCAAGGATACAGGGCCGAAATTTCTACAGGTGAGTCATTCTTTATCAAGGAATAAATAGGCGTCCATTCCGTACATTTATTTGACAATTATGAAGAGTTTTTCTTTTTTTTTCCCCAAAAACCAGCACTGGGTGCAAGTTGTTTGATCGCTCTTCCGAGGTTCAATCGAACACACTTGCATTTTACACGGCGACAAATACAGTTTGAGTGCATAATATGCTGGAGAGAACATGTTACACTGCACTGATATCATCAATATGTGCGAGCACTCGAGTGCTTTTCTGCATGCATTGCTTGCACGGTACACGATGTTCTCTACGGAAGCAAGTGCACAGTCATTTCTTTGAATCACTTTCGCGCACAAGTTCAGTATTACGACGTAATGAGAAAAAGAAAGTCAATCTTTTTCATGTATTGGTATCGTTTTGTGCCTTGGTTTGATTTTTGACAAAGAGTCCTATGTAACGGTGGTGTGGTGTTACTTGGATACCGCCTTTGTGTTTGAGCTATGGTGTCAGCTTGTTGCGATAATAATAATTTGTAGCTTGCCGTGTTATTTGTAGCGGTCTTTAAGACAAAAGTGGTCTCTCAATACAGGTTTCCTCACGGGGGCTACCCAGAGGATCGTCTGTGCAGTGTGATGCGATCGAGCTTACAGATAAGTATCATGTTCTTCATCCACGGGTTCCTACTTTACGGGGAGGAACCACCTGAGTGCACACACTGTGGTTAGCCTCTCTCAATTTTGCACATTCTCTTTACGTGTTCACATCATGGAACACATCACTTCAGAGAGTTTTATATACACCTTAGGCCCCCTTCACCCAGCATTGTGTCTTGGTAATGAAGTTATAATTCTTTTTAGAACAGCGTTTAAACGTTGAAATTTTTAAAAGATATCAGGATTGTAAACCCTGTTTTAAACTGATGTTTTAAACATTTATGCGATGCTTTTACTAAACAACATATTGAATTTTAACTAGTTGCATCCTAACCAATGTTCTCTCCTTCACAGCTACCTCGACATACTGAAGAAATGGGTAACAGAACCTGAGCAGTGCCCACAAACTTCGATCACCGCAGCACCTCCAAAAAGTAAAAGCATATGTATCACGTGAGATTTTTAAAGGTATTCATAGTATATAATACGCTGTATAAACTGTTGTAGATCTAACCCACCTCTACAGTATAGATCGTCAGGAATTAAAACTTGTTGGGGAACTATGATCATTGTTTCAGTCAATAGGCATGCACATTTATGCTATAAGAAGAAAATTATTTCTTGAGAATGCACTACTGTTGATCACATTCATGTAGCTCGGTTTACCTTCGGCCTCTCGGAACTCTCTTTAGTTGCCTTAGCTGCAGGAGGAGTGCCCTCCAGCATGTCAACTACTTGCAAAAATATTAACGTATTTAAGAATATGACACAGTTTGAAGGATTTCAATTGAGGACATTTGCAGTGGCAGGGCCTGCCAGAGTGTAACCTACTGAATATTTTATGGTGTCGAAGTGGCATCGAAGTGGCGGTTCCTTTAGGGTAGGAATATCTTGGTTAAATATGTACACTGAACACATAGACAGCAAAACAAAAATTTAAAATTCAGCATCTATCAAAAAATAAAAGGAGGACAGCTGCTATTCATTGCTCATTCCAACCTAAAATTGGGTGCAACAAATTTACATAGTGTACCTGTACATTGTCATTCCTGAGATATATATTGTCAGTGCAGGGAGGTCACAAAACAATAAACGTATTGTTTTGTCACCTCCCTGCACATTCATTGTATCTCTGAAATGCATATATGCAAGAATAAATGTTGAACTTGAAAAATGTATATTATCTTTATTCATAGAGCATAACATCACTTATCTTCTTTAGAAAAGCATATCGTGTTACATCTTTGTCACGCAGAATGCACAACCAAGAAAGCCATCTGCCACTAAACATCACGTTTGACATGATTCAGTTGGTATCATTTCATAGACAAGGTACACCAGGGTTCCAGTTTCAAGCTCCAAATCGCCATGTTGCAGTTTCGAAACCGTACATGTGTAGTGCAAGAGAGCCCTCGCACACTAAAATGTAAGATGGGAGTCACAGTTAATGCAAAGTGACTCCTATGAGAGAGACTGACGCTGAAGAAAAGTGTGCAAACTGCGGAAAGTGTCATAGAAGATCTTCAGAAATCGTGCCTGGTTTCACGGCAGTGCTACCACACTCCCTTTTAGATGACGATGATTGGAGTTCCAGATGTGCAGTTGCATTTTTTGCAACGTGTTCCGCATAACAAGCATGACAAAGTCATCAGTGGATGGAAGATCCCGTCCATACGCAGCTTTGTTCACGCTGCAGTTCTATTCAGCAAAAGCATGTGAGTACGCGAGAAGGATATTCAATTTCACCTGTAAATAAATACAGCAAATGAAGGAAGAAAAAAAAAATAAGTGCTGTACTTCAAAAAGATATAAGTCTTGTGTCTCAAGGAGGTGTTACCACTGACTAAGTAACTTGATTAAGTTTGCACCAACACCTAAATTAACTGGCCTAAGCGTGATCTAATTGCGTGAAGTAATTGTTTGGGATGCTTTGGTGTGTTCGTATTTGCGAGGCATTACGTCGAAGACACCACTGTCGTTCACGAAAAGACCCTTTCTGGCTTGATATAAATCACACTAAACGCATGCACCAGTCTAAAACAACGGCGGTGATTCTACGGGGCGATTTCTTTCTACTATGCGAGTATATCCTTTCTGGGACCGTTCTTTGTGGAACAGTTTTTGTCCAGAACGCAGCACGGGAGATTATATACATGGTTATTGTTAATCTCACATCGTTTCTTATTGAAATATTGGCTGGAAAACTTATGTAGTACAATCCCCAGCGCTGCACTGCAGCGACGGTCTAGTTTCGGAATGCAAAACATAACGTAGTTAAGAATCGAACGGCAGGACACCTGTGAAACACTGTTAGGATACATCAGTATACTGGCACCTTACAAAATTGTGTGACGACAAACAACGAACAACGCCTGCAGCGCAATAAATACTCACAATCTCTGTTGCCTCCCATTGTTTTCTATGGGTACACACAGCGCATTAGGGCCTCCCAACATGGCGGCCCGAATGCGTGCCTCTCCCCCACGAGTCCCCCTCCATGCTCGATCCAGCCTTTATACATAGAGATCAATGTTACAACCCATTAATAGTTTACACCGAACTTCTCAAGAATTGCTGTTGTTCTTAAAAAAGGTCTAATGGTAGCGGTAACCTGGTTCAAATGCGTTACGTTGTACTTCAGTATCACATGATGTATGTCCGCCAATCCAGGGCCAATTGCAACTTTGTTCTTTGCTAACGTTGAGGGTCGCCACCTCTCAGTTTCTAAAAGTGTTCAAAATTAATTAGTGCGATAAGTATGAATAACTGAAGAGGTGCCGACGTGCACATAGCCACTTTTTGCATGATGGCATATATACCTTGAAACACTGTGGTTATATTTCATCTACAGTTCCTTTAAACATTTTATCTCAATATCAAGCTGCAAGAGTGTTGCCACCTACGCTATTGTTGCTTGCTGCAATAACAAGGAACCTTCCTCAGCCAAAAGGCTTCCCCTTAAAAACAAACAAACAAGCAGAACGTTAAAAGAGGCCGCGTAATGCAGAAAATTTGATACGACACCACTTTACATTGACAGTGCCTGTATGAGTAACAGCTATCACTGTACTTAAAGAAACAACAACAACTTTATTTATTAAAGAAAGGCATGAATGGAAGTATCCATAGTTAATATTTGTGTAATTTGTTTTGCACTTGCAGACACCTGAAGAAAGTCCCGCTGGTAGGCTCGTCGGAGTAGGGCGCTCTGCCAAGTTCATTGTGTGCCACAAAGGAATTTTATAATAAATAATGCAGTTCTGTTACGTGCAACGAAAGGCGTACTCAATTTATCAGTCATGCACTTTTATATCATTCATGAATATGAGTTACCCTGCAGGTTACTTTTTGAACCACCTGTTATTTAGGGTTAACAAAAAAGGATATAGAATTTATCTAGCAGCTTGTCTGCACTTATGCTGTATTATAAACAGCCAACATTCATGCCGATATATATTTTGCACTGTTTGCAATGTTGCCTCAGTGTCAGTAATCGGTGTTACGGAAGAGACTTTCCGAAGCACTGTACAACTATTTAAGGCTCATAGTTGAGATGTGCATCATATACTAGCGGTGAAATGTTCCCTGGCGCGCATAGGGTAAGGTGGGGCAAGATGCGACACAAGGTTGCAACTGAACACCATTTTCTTATTTGCGCTTCTATCGCGAAAGCAGGGGCCTTCCTATAGGGGTCTCTAGCTTCCGACTTCTAAATATAAAAGCACCACAGCCATGTTCAAGTTAAGAAAGGCATTGCGGGTGCCACTTTTTCTTCCTGATCTTAACCATCAGATGACAATCATGGTGTTTGAGACGTTGTACATGTAATATCTTTCTGGCCGTACATACGTCTGACAAGCTTTTTTTCTTCTTTTTCTCATGATTAAATGTAATAACTATATAAAATGAATTCCACCTTCAATATCCGACATGTCGCTACTATAGGTTGAACATCACTATAAGTCTAATACAAAACAAAAATAGATATCGTGACATTAAAAAGGCACATAAACAACGAGAATAAGACGAGGCAGGCCATCAATATAGGCACTGGCCTTGAGACATTCTAACTCAGGAAAAACCGTGCTGTCGTGGTGTAGCGGTTACCATGTCTGACCGGAAACAGGAAGACTCAGGTTCGATTCCTGGCGTCAGCACCTTTTCCCTGAGTTACTTCAATTCATTACACGACACAATCGTCTCAACTTGCCCCGACCCTCCTGAAAAAATGCGGCAACCTAGAACAATGCCCCATATCCGTGAGTACTTGCAATGGAAGCAAACTGAGTGAAGTTCATGATCTCCAATGCAATCCTCATAAGCCAATTCTCCGCATGCAGCGCACTGGAACTTTGCGACAAAGGCATTGCCGTTCTATAGCAGCGGACGTGGATCTCTGCTTGATGTTCCCATCATGTCAAGCTTGAACAAACATGCATGCATGTTGTGTAGTACCCACTTGAAATTCGTTCAGTAAATCTCTACCACACAACAAACATGCTCTTCGTACAACCTCCTCAAACACTGTTCATTCAGGCTTCGACATATCATCTAGGGCAGACACAATCTTCCAGTGGAACTCTAACAGCCTGCAACCAAAAACGGGAGACTTTCGTAATTTTATTTTTCGCTATCGTTTCCCTATCTTAGCCCTCAGCGAACCCGGGGTAGGCGACAATTTCAGGCTGTCGGGATACGATGCACACTTCTCTCAACGTCCCAGTAGTCAAAGTAGGGCTATGCTGTGCGTGCGAAAGGATTTACCTTGTGCAGTCTTGCGGGTCTCTACACACGACGATTTCGAATATGTAACAGGCCGCATTCGCCTGGAGGACAGTCGGGTTACTGTGTGCAGTCTCTACATAGCCCCGAACGTGTGGATCACCGAGAACATCATAAGGGGCCTTTTTAATGGTGTTCCCTTGCCCATCATTGTCTGTGGAGACCTCGATGCTCATAACGTCCTATGGGGCAGCAAGCACACTGACGCTCGAGGCCGAATGATTGAAGATGTCATGGACGCACTGCACCTCGTCACCCTTAATGACGGGTCACCCACATTCCTTCGTGGTCAGTTATACAACAGTGCCATTGACGTTACCTTCTGTTCCAACGTGCTCGCGCGACACCTTGAGTGGTGCACATACACGGACACAATGGGGATTGATCATATCCCCATGATGATCACGCTCCGTTCCTCAAGCCGCCGGAGAAAGCCGCGACAGATACGACTAACTGATTGGAAATGCTATCAATTTCAGTTCGCGAATGCTACAGCCCATGCAAACACCATCGAAGATTTCATTGAGGCGTTGCACGGCGCAGCTCACGTGGCGTCCAAGATTGTCACTATACGTGACACCTACACTCGAGTTGACATGGAGTTCGAAAGGTTGCGCGCGGTTCGCCGCAGAGCGGAAAGAAGATTCCGTCGGACAGGCAACCAAAACGACTATCTCGAGTCATGCCGACTGCAGCGGGTGGTCCGACGTCACCTACAAAAACTGTCCCGGCAGCAGTGGCGACACTTCTGCTCAGTGCTTACTCCGTCTACACCGACGACTCGTGTGTGGCAGCTGATCCGGACACTTGGGTCGCAGAGCACTGAACTGCTGCCTTTCAGAACCTTAGCTCTTCACTGGAACACAGACGAGAGAACACTTGAAAATGACTTTTGCAGGCTGGTTATCAGATCATCTGAATCATCGCGGACACAGGCATATCATCGTTTTTCTGAGGAGGCTTGCAAGGCCACAGACCTGACAAAAGCTGTACTCGTAGCCTCCCACGACGTCGACTTCAGTGTTGCGGAATTTACTGCCGCGTCAAAGTCAAGGCGAAGCAAATCGTCGCCAGGTCCCGACGGGGTCATCTACAAACACATCCAATATCTTGGCGTCGCGGCGCAGGAAGCTTTGCTGAAGTTCTTCAATGAGATTTGGCATGACGGTGCGCTTCCCCCCGCTTGGAAAGTTTCAAGCTGGTCCCAGTCCTTAAGCCAGGAAAGTCGCCTCGTGATATAGCAGCCTTTCGACCAATAAGCCTGTCCAGCTGTGTCTGCAAGGTGATGGAGAGGATGATCCTACACCGAATCGAGTGGATCTTAGAAACAAACAAATTATTTCCGGACTGTATGTCCGGTTTTAGGATGGGCAGATGCACCATAGGTGGCATATTGGATCTGGTCACCTTCGTGGAGCATGAGCGAGCCGAAGGTCGAGTCACGGTGGCGGCCTTTTTAGACATTCGCAGAGCATGTGACACGGTTAGTCATCACCATGTACTTCATGGCCTGTACATCCGTGGAATTCACGGTCGGCTCCTTCGGTGGATTGCGGACTTCCTACGAGGCCGTTCCGTACACGTGCACACGGAAGACGGAGGCAGTGACAATCACGACGTCTCCAGCGGTGTGCCACAAGGGAGTGTACTTAGTCCCCTACTATTCAATGTAGTTATGGCACTTCTTCATCAGCAACTCCCTAAGGGTGTGCATATCGGTATGTACGCCGAAGATATATGCCTATATGGTCATCGGGAGTTCAGTTGCCGGCTTAGAAGCGGCTTCTTCAGGCAGCCCTTGATTGCACACACACATTCTTGACTGAAAGGGGTATGGACATATCCCCCGAGAAAACTGTGTACCTACCTTTCACTAGGAAGAAGATGACGAACTTCCAACTGAAGCTCACCGACCAGCCTATTCAGAGAGTGTCACATCACCGTTTCCTAGGAGTTGTCATCGACCGTCAGCTATCACGGCTGCTCACGTTAAGTGCCTAAAGGACAGAGTCGTCGCGCGCACCAACATCCTGCGTCATTTCGCAGGTCCCAGACGGGGAATGTCGACCTCGTCCCTCCTCACTGCTCATAAAGCACTCATTCGGCAGGTGATGGCATATCATCTACCGGTCCTGCATGGCATTAGCGAGACCTCGGAGAAGACGCTCCAGAGCGTGCTGGTAGAAGTCTCAAAGTCTGCCTAGGTGTACCCGTTGCTTCTTCCAACACACTGTCTACAGTGGAGGCCAGAGAACCACCGGTGGATGTATTGAGGACGCAAGAGACTCTGCGGCACTACATCCGACTGCGCACGCAACACGACAGACATCCTCTGGTACGGAAAGTGCACCGTAGAAACTCTTCTTTCTCCGAGGCCGTTTCTCCATACCGCAAGACTGCCTAAGAGGCCTTCTCCGTGTACGATCTTACATCCTCCATGGTCACTTGGCTGTCCTGGCATCTACACCACGGTGCCAGGTGTCCATCATCAAAAGTCAAATCTGCCTCCTTCGGCCCTGAAACAATACTGCCTGTCCATGTTGGAGAACAACCAACCAAGAATTGCTATGTTCACCGATGGCTCCACGACGAAATCCGGATCTGCAGCGGCATACGTGGTACCGCAGCACTCCAAGGAGGGCATAGTGCGGTTGTCCCATAGGACCTCTTCCACGACAGCGGAACTGGTAGCTATATACCTTGCCATGAGATACATAGCCACGCACGCGCAACCTGCGCTCTGGATTGTCTACGGCGACTCAAAAGCTGGTCTGGAGGCCATGTTGGCTTTCTTGGGGAACAGTTGGACAGCTTCAACGGTGAAGGAGATCCTAACGGAATACAAGAGATGTACGGACCTGAGACATGACGTTATCTTCCAATGGATGCCGGGGCACATTGGCATCCGCGGTAACGAAACTGCAGACGAGCTAGCTGGAATTGCACACCTGGCTTCCACCAAACACGTCGTGATGTATACAGGGTCGGACATCAAACTTCTACTAAGGTCCATCACAGACGACATGTGCAAACGCAAATGGCTACAAGGTGACGGTGGGTCATCTCTTCTCAGAAGGATAGACTCGGAACTAAAATTCAGCATCCCTCCCTCGACTGCCAGAAGTGTCGAAACATTTCTACATCGTAGGAAGGAGCTGCCTCAGGACAGAAGCGGCGGCTTCTGTCCTGAGGCAACTCCTTCCTACATTCTGCCGGTTCGCTGGATTTCTACCCATCTACATTTCTACATCGTGCACGCCTGAACGTCCCGTGCGGCCGGCATTTCCTGCATATAGTGGGCAAGGCGGATTCCACGGATTGCCCAGTGTGTGGGATGGAAGAAAATACTGAACATATTTTTATCGAGTGCAGAAGACATCAGTCCCAACGCGAGACATTGCGGGCCGCACTAACTCGTCTGGACAACAGAGCTTTATCCATAGAGAAGGTCTTGGGGACGTGGGACGCCAACCAGAGACGCCGCATTCAAGGCTCTCGTAGGCTTCATCTCAAGTTGTTCTCTTGATGCTCAGTACTAATTCATCTGTACGTGACGCCCTGGTTCCTGTGTGGCGCGATCCTCTGACGGCCATGTGCCCGTGAACAGTGCGCCGTACAGCCTAGCCTAGTCATCTCAGTTTCCTTGTTGTTGTTTTTCGTAACTTTTTCTCGGAGTAGCAGAACTTGTCAGGTGACAAGTTCAACCTCTCCGTATTATTTTGAGTCCGTCCAACTCCAACTCCATGCTCTTCGTCTTCTTGCTCTCTATTCTTGGATCATTTATTTTGCTTCATCCACAAATTTCGCTTTTCAAAGTCTGTGTGTTTCTTCTATGTCCCAACACGCCGGTCAATGAGTGCTCAGGCACAAGCGTAAATCTACTTAAAGTGGAGGCTACGAGAGACTCTCCCAGGGTGCAGTAGCTCGTATAATACCGTATGTCATCGTGGAACCCGGAGTAAATGTGTGTGATGATTGTCCAGTGTCCTGGTTTCTTGTAACTTTAGTTTTCTCCTTCTCTTTTGATAAACATATATATATCCCCTACGTTTTTCATATATATCTTAAAAACTATAGAGACAGAGTTCACTATATAAAAGTGCGGTGATAAATACATGGTAACTCAGTCTAAATTGCATTTTGCCTAAACATATAAACAGCTGCGTGGTGACAGTTGACGCTTAAATCGCACATTGCGGAGGGGGGGGGGGGGGTGATGGCAGGATAGGCTCGCCGTTGTTGGCCACACAGAAGTGGGCGTCGTCACGCACATTGTGGAGATTAACATGCTAACAATAATAATAACCAATAAAGCGGTCTCATTTTTGCCATGTTCCACATTGACAAGTTTCCCAATAAAGTTTTTGACTAAATGACTGCCACGAAATGAAAGGTATATGATTTTCTTCTTCTTCTTCTCCTCTATCTATTGTTTTTCCGTGTTTTGGAGTAGCCGCCTCCTGTGTTTATAAGGAGCCACCATCTCTATATTGTTCTTCTCCGATTCCAATCTAGTCTAATCTAATATAGGAATTTTGAGAGGTTTATTCTTCGCCATTTTACAAAAAAAAAAAAAGGCAACAGCAACAACTTTGAGATGGAGAGTGGTGAGGTTCATCGCAGGAGGCCATACTCTACCCCATTGCTGGTGGGGATGTGGGGAATGAGATAATGAGCCCCTTCACAATAACGATCGAAGTCCGATGATGTCCAGAAATGTCAAAAGGGCTTTGAGCGCAGATCGTTGCTGGGCTGGATTCGGCCAGGGACCAAGCAATTTCGATAGGGAGAAGGGGCGAGAGTTCAGCTGACTAAGAGATTCGGAGAGTGCGGTTCGGGAAGGTTAGTAGTGGGGCAATGAAGAACGCGCTCCAGATCCTCTAGAGCACCACAGTGGCATCAGGTGGGAGAGCCAACTTGTCTCAAGCGGTAACGCCAATGAGCTGTGACGGCCACGTCGAGTCGCATTCGGTGGATTAATGCAGCATCTTGACGAGAGGTGTTTCGTGGCATGCGGAAAGCGAGCGTTGGATCAACTCTGCTCAACATAGATGGGGGGAGAATGTCGGTTGTCCATTGGCGGGAAGCGTGTCACGAGGCGTCGTAGAATGGAACGTGCGTCTCCTCTCAGCAGAACAATATTGGTCCATTTTCGATACGAGAGTGCTGCTTCTGCGGCGCGGTCGGCCTGCTCATTCCCCACGATACCACAATGGGCTGGATCCCACGGATAACTAGCCTGTGGGCTGCTGCGTAGACAGTGTGGTAAGCCATTAACACATATGTGACTAGGGGTACGGATGGGCCTCGTATGCTGGAATTTTCCATAGCTTGAAGGGCAGATTTGGAGACCGTGAATACTGCCCATTCCCGCGAGGTACAATAAGCGATGTGTTGTAGAAAGAAAAGGATGGCATAGAGTTTCGCAGCTGTTGAGCAGGATGAATGTGAAAGGCGTCGTCCTTGCACTACGCCTTCGGATGGTATAACGAATGCTGAGGCGGACTTGTTGTTTCGGGATGCGCCATCTGCATATGCAGCTGTAAAAGTAGAAAAATTCTCTTCTACCAGAGCATGAAAATGGGCTCGGAGGACTTGAGAGGGGTCCTGTGATCTCTTCTTTCCAGAAGGTTCGGAAGGCTTATGAAAGTCGGCGGTACCGGCAGAGACCAGGAGGCGTCCGGCGGTATAATGTCCTTAGCTATGTTAGCTTAGCTTAGCTATAAGCCAGTGAGAGTCTGTCGTGTCCTCTGCGATACTCGATAGAAGTCGCTTTCAGGGCCGTATCGAATTTTCCTCAGAAGCGGGTGACGGGGAATGTGAGCACGCAAACGTAGGAAGTGCCGAGCCGTTACACGTTCACATAGAACCTCAATCGGGAGTTCACCAGCTTCAGCCAGGACTTGCCGTATTTCTCCCATTCTTAGAACTCCGAGGCAACGACGAAGGTTTCGAGGAAAAAGGGACCGAAGGGTATTTAATGATGTTGTTGATATCCTCTGCAGGATAGGAAGGCTGTAAAGCACAGTCGCCCTCACGAACGCAGCGTGAACTGCCAGCAGGGAACGCTGATCACAGCCCCATCCTGAGCCAGAAAGATGTTGAATTGCGGGGAGCCATCGCTGCACTTTAGTTTCAAGGTTTTTAATGTGGCGAGTCCAGCGCAAGTCCGAGTCGATTACCGCGCCAAGGAAACGGTGGAAGCGTACCGGCTTAAACTTCTTGGCACCAACCTAAAGAGGTAAATTGGTCAATGCTTTGCGCGTGAAAGGAAGCTCGACGCTCTTTTCGGGTGAAAGGTCCATCCCAAGGTCCGTGAGGTACGTATGTACATTATTTTGTAGAGGAAGAAGACGTCCTGAGCCGCAGAGGCGCCCATTACGGGCTCGTCCCTTCAATTTAAAGCGATCTGCAGGCGGCGCTGTATGGGTGGGTAGACGTAGAATTGCTAGGCTGTCTTTAATACACAAGATGTGCCATCATCCGACACTTTCTCAGGGGCAGGGCCAAGGTTGATGTTGAGGGGATGTTGCATCGTAAACGGCAAATAGCTTGACCGAATGCAGATATGTGATATGCAGATAATGTAGCGCAGTGTCACAGAGGTAATGGGCCGTGTGGCGGGCAAGACAGCCAGTGTACGCGTGTAGGGCGACGCGATCGCGTAGAATAAGCATCGATGGTTCGCGTGCCTCCGCCAAGACATAGAAGGTTTCCGTTGTCTTTGGCACTCCCAAACAGAGACGGTGGCGTCTGGCTTGCATACTGAGCAACTCCTGCTCGTCAGTGTTGGGGATGCCATAAAGGACAGGCAGGCTATAGCGCGTAACGCCAAGCAACAGGGAGCAGTGGACACGATGGAGGTCTGCAGAGGACGGGCCTCATGCGGATCCACAGAGGTGCCGGAGCACATTACAGTAGATGCGGGCGCTAGCAGAGAGGGAGTTGATCTGCCGCGACGAACTCAGTCCCCTATCAATGGTTATGCCTAGGTAACGATGATGCGAGACGTAGTTCAGCCTAGAGCCAGCTAGCAGTACGGGGTATTTGGTGAAGGAGCGGCGCGTGAATGCCATAGCTAGTGTCTTAGCCGGCGAGACAGACAACCCACGGTCAGTAAGATACGCCACAATATGGTCTAAGGCTGGTTGCAGACGATGTTGGATGGCATCACGGCGCGCTGCAGAGGTCCATATGCAAATGTCATCAGCATAGATCATGACATGAGTATGCTGGGGCAGAAGAGAAGGAAGGTACGCCGGGATGACATTAAGCAGTAAAGCAGTTAGTAAACTTTTCTCGTATAAATATCTCGGCGTACACGTCACTAGCAACCTCTCTTGGTCGCACCATATTAACGCTATTACTAATGTCCCGATATACCCGATGTCTCGGGTACCTTCGTCGTAACTTGAAGTCAGCACCTAGTTCGGTTAAACTCCAGGCGTTTACTACATTGGTCAGGCCGAAGCTCGAATATTGCTCATCTGTCTGGGATCCTCACTACGCCAACTTAACCAGTCTTCTTGAATCCGTACAAAACCGAGCCGCTCGATTCATCACAAATACTTATTCGTTTCCTTCCAGTGTATCATCCCTTAAACACTCTCTCCAATTGCCGGAACTCTCTACACGCCGAAGATATTTCCGTCTTTGTCTCTTTTTCAAATTCTTCCACAATCCCCAATTGCACCCTAACTTCATACGACCTGCCTCATACATTTCCGCCAGAGTCGACCATACCTTAAAAGTCACCCGACTCCGGTGTAGATCCCTTCATTTGTCGTATTCGTTTTTCCCATGGACCATAACCGAATGGAACTCTCTTCCCCAGGCGCTGGTCACCATTACACATTTTGAAACCTTCAAGAATACACTTTCTCAATACCTAGGTTTGTAAACGTTGAGGTTCATTTTTTGTGATTTCTCATATTGTAGCACTTTGCTCTCATTGTACTCACTGTAAATGTCTTGTTGATGTGTTTTTCCTCTTTTTTGCCTTCCCTCCCTCATGTAACGCCCGCAGGGCCTTTGAGGTACAACCATAAATAAATAAATAAACAGAAGCGGGCTGAGGACGCTCCCCTGTCGAATATATATGAATCGCTTCCAGGGCAGAAAGACATGTTCCTTCCGTGCATTCATTACGGTCTGCGCAGTACAACCCCTCAATATGAGTCCTTGAATAGTCTCTGGTGTCACAGAAGGTATTTGCATTCAATAAATACCAGTTTGCAGTCCACAGTGTGTGTACTTTGCATTGCGTTACTTAGCTTTTCATCTACTTTCGTATGTCGCCGACTTGTTTTGCAACGGTAACGTAACATCGGTGTTTGTTACTACTGTTGGAATTGGGCATAAAAAGAACTACTAATGTATTCACTCTTAACGTACCCATTTTTGTCGCGCTGAGCAACGTGAAAGGTTGCAATTATTGCACGAAATAACGCCAAACCGAAATTGACTGATATTGTTAATTAAACTGTGATGCTTCCCTATTTTCGACAGAAATGTCATGCGCAATATGTTACCCAAGTTGTGATGCCGTCGTTGGATGTCGGGGAAGTAAAATGTTAGACCACATTAATATTGCGGCATATTTATGACTAACCATTAGCTGCAGAGCCCTAGGTAATTACTTATCCTGGACCACAGAACAAAATGGCCTGCTGTAGTGATTGCTTAATAAATCAGACGTTGGACAAGAGGAAGCGTTTCCGGAGACGTCGTACAATTAATTGTCAGTTTCTTTCAGACCTTTTGTTCAGTAACAGGCAAACACAAGGATGTCCAGCAGTTGAGTGATTATCTTGGAATTAAACACATTTAAGGAAGAGTTGTTTTGTGCTTAGCGCATGCTCCTGGGGGAAATACGATGGCAGCCATCAAATTGTTCCGTGTATGCGGTGTCCTGGGAAAGTTTCCGGGAAAGTTGCCAAGTAAACTTATCACTCATATCTGGGTAAAGGCGAACGTTAGCAGTATATATGTCGGACGAATCCCTATTCGTCGGGACATAGCATCGGGTATTCCTGCCTGGATCGCACGTCAAGATGCGCAAGGTTATCCTGGTTCTCCTTTTCGTGACTACGGCAGTGGCAACGTGGGATGAACCGAGTAAGTATAACACAGTGTTGCTCCTAATGTAAATAGCTTAGGCTAAATGCCAAGTAAAACACGAAAGATAATCTTGGATAGCTGGATTATAGAAGAGAACAGCATGGTGTGCTATTTCGTCCGTTCTGCAGTTACACCTGTTAATTATACAAGTGCTAGTGTTAGTATGGTATATAGTGCTGGACTGTAATGCCGACTATGGTGTCCGCATACGAGTAATTAGAGAAGGGCAAAGAATCTGTTTACATCAGAACAGATACACCACTATATCCGACGCTACTGGTGGCATCTGGTGCATACCCCCGTAGTGTCTCGGAATGGTGCATTGCCAGCTCTGTTGTTATACGTGCGCACATCAGCACATGACGTAATGTGAGGTAGTTCGACATTTGTTTCCTTCCAGAGGAACCGAGATGCGACCTGGCTCAGAATCCTTGCGGGCCGAAAAGTATTGGTGCACGAAGACTGTGGTTCTTTGACGGTGGCCGTAAGACGTGCATGCAATCAGGGACATGCAAGGAGTTTGATAAACATGGTTACGAAACTATCCGCCAATGCGAAAGAGAGCATAAAGTAAAGTGCAAGTAAGTGGGAACTTTAGAGCTCTCTAACTTTCTTTTCTTTCTTCATAACTTTTATAACGTGCATACGGCTATAGGATGATTTCACGCCGGATCAGGCAGGCTGGTCCGGTCGACCTCTTCAATTTTTTTTATTTCAAACAGATATTGAAGCCTTGTTCCTAGTAGGCATATTGGCGCTGAAAGGGGTTGAAATAATTGGTGGTTATTTTTTAATTAATTATCATGCAGACGTGGGCATTTCGACCGTTGCGCTTCCAACGCAGTTTGACGCGTTGTGATACCCGAAAGTAATCCACATCATTGTGTTCGTCTGGGCAGAAAACAGAGAAAGCACGACACGAAGCGCGTGTTTTTTGCCCGTTACTCAAGCTTCTCCATCATGAGCGGAAGTCATCCCCATATCATCGTTATCATGTATCTCTCCCTCTCTCTCCATTATGAGGTTCGTCCACCAGCTAGCCTGTATGAACGCCATTTCATCGTCAGTGATATAAACCAGAAAGTTCTAGAGCAAAGACCCAAGGTACCTATTGCGCAAAAAATGTATAGTACCTTTATCGCACCAAGGTGATAGGGATGATTCGAGTAGTGACGAGATGGCAAACGTGCAGAAACCGTGAGTTTTCTGAAAGCTCTTAACTTGGACACTTCACCTCCCTCATCATACGTAATAGTTGCGTATGTATTAAGAATTTTTCAGCAATCGAATTTAAAAGATTGCTACGCAAAGCAAGCTAGCGGACTCCAGAAGCGCCCCAACCCTGAGGCGAATCGCGTACCATCTACTGAGAACGCAAGCAACTGGACGATACATGAGAGGAGATATTGCGTTTCTCGCGAGTGCAGTAAGCATTTCATTGCTAAGACGCAGGGTTTGTGCATTCGGGAACACAAGAACGCATTCGTTTTAATCCCTTGGATGTGACGTTTTGCAAACAGCAGCGATACAGCGGGCAAAGTTAACACAGAAAAGCGGAGTGAGAGAAAGTCCAACAGACGGCGCAGATCACATCGCAGCCACGGAACTCGGACGTTAAAACCCATTAACAGTTTAAACCGAACTCTCAAGAATTGCCGTTGTTCTCGAAAAAAGTCTAATGGTAGCGGTAACCTGGCTCAAATGACTTACGTTCAGTATCACGTGATGGCTGTTCGCCAATCCAGGACCGATTGCGAACGTTGAGGGTCGCCACCTTTCAGTTTCTAAAAAGTGTTCAAAATTAATTTTTGCGATAAGTGTGATGAACTGAAGAGGTAACGACGTGTGTGTGTGTGTGTGTGATCACACAGTCACGTTCTGCACGATGGTATATATACCTTGAAACAGAGTAGTTACATTTCATCTACAGTTCCTTTAAACACTTTATCTCAATATCAAGCTGCAAGCGTGTTGCCACCTACGCCATTGTTGCTTGCTGCAAGTAACAAGCAACCTTGCCCAAAGGCTTCCTCCTGAAAACAAACAAACAAAAAGAACGTTAAAAGAGGCCGCGTGATGCAGAAAACTTGATACGACACCACTTTACATTGACAGTGCCTGTATGAGTAACAGCTATCCACTGTGCTTAAGAAACAGCAACAACTTTATTTATTAAACAAAGGCATGAATGAAAGTATCCATAGTTAATACTTGTGTAATTTGTTTTGTCCTTGCAGAGGCCCGTACACAGGTCCGCTGGTAGGCTTCTCGAAGTAGGGCGCTGTGCCAAGTTCATGGTGTCCTACAAAGGAATTTTATGAGGATAATAAATAATGCAGTTCTGTTGTGTGCAACGAAAGGCGTACTCAATTCGTCGGTCGCGCAGTTTTATATAATTCAGGAATATGAGTTACCTTTCAGGTTACTGTTTGAACCACTTGCTATTTAGGGTTAAAAAAGGATATGAAATTCATCTACTAGCTTGACTGCACTTATGCTGTATTATAAATAGCCAACATTCACACTGACATATATTTTTCACTGTTTCCAATGTTACCTCACTGCCAGTAATCGGAGTTAACGGGACAGACCTTCCGAAGCACTATACAACTATTTAAGGCGCATACTTGAGACATGCATCATATACTAGCGGTGAAATATTCC
Source organism: Ornithodoros turicata (assembly GCF_037126465.1). Taxonomy (NCBI): domain Eukaryota; kingdom Metazoa; phylum Arthropoda; class Arachnida; order Ixodida; family Argasidae; genus Ornithodoros; species Ornithodoros turicata. The sequence continues at coordinate 65,700,895 of NC_088206.1, forward strand.
CTGGCGCGCATAGTGTAGGGTGAGGCATGGGTGTAGGGTTCGCGCTTCTATTGTGAAAAGATGGGCGTTCCTATAGGGGACTCTAGCTTCCGACTTGTAAATATAAAGCACTACAGTAACGTTCAATTTAAGAAAGGCATCGCGGGTGCCTCTTTTTCTTCCTCATCCTAACCACGAGATGACAATCATAGTGTTTGAGTATCTTTGTGCTGAAAGTGTTGCGATATCTTTCTGGTCATACATACGTCTGACAAGCTTCTTCTTTTTTCATGATTAAATGTAATAACTATATAAAATGAATTCCTCCTTCAATATCCGAGATGTCGCTACTATAGGTTGAACACCGCTATAAGTCTGATACAAAACAAAAATAAATGTCGTAAAATTGAAAAGACTCATAAACAACGAGAATAGACGAGGCAGGCCACCAATATAGGAACTGACCTTGAGGTATTCTAACTCACGAACAACTGTGCTGTCGTTGTGTAGGGGTTACCATATCTGACCGGAAATAGGAAGACTCAGGTTCGATTCCTGGAGCCAGCACCTTTTCCCTGAGTTACTTCAATTCACTAGAAAGACACAATCGTCTCAACTTGCCCGGACCCTCTGGGCAAAATGCGGCAGCCTAGAACAATGTCCCATATCCATTCGTCCTTGCAATGGAAGCAAACTGAGTGAAGTTCATGATCTCGAATGCAATCTTGATAAGCCAATTATCCGCATACGGTGCACTGGAAATTTGCGACAAAGGCATTGCCGTTCTGTAGCAGCGAACGTGGCCTCTGCTTGACGTTCCCATCATGTCAAGCCTGAACAAACGATGCTCTTCGTCTTCGTGCTCTCTATTCTTGGACCATATATTTTGCTTCATCCACAAATTTCGCTTTTCAAAGTCGTGAGTTTATTTTATGTTCCAACACGTCGGGCAATGAGTGCTCAGGCACAAGCGTAAATTTACTTAAAGTGGTTGCGACACGACGTCCCAGGTTTTCCCGGATAAACGCAACAGACGGTTCTCTGCACCGATGTGAGCTTTAATTCAAAGTTTTACAGGAAGGAGGGCAACAGAAGGCGCAGAAACTTGGAACCCTGAATGTCGCAATGCACCCTCTGCGACATCACGCGGCACCGCCAGTGAGGTAGAGCGGTACAGGTCACGTGCTTACGGCTACCAATGGGAGCTTTGAGGAATCTTATATCTGCGCTTTACACAGGCCTGTGTTCAAGGGTTTGTATCCCGCTAAGTACGACACGCAGAAGCATAATTCTGTTTTCTCGTCAGTACCCTGGAGTGTATAGCGCAATGCGTGCGTGATATAACGAACCACATCTATAAAAGTGTCACAACACCTTTAACGGTCGGCTTATGCCTTTTCGAATGAAACACTGTCACGTTATGCCCGGTGCACTTCCCTACCTAAATAAATTTTTCTTCTCAAAGACAGCAAACCCAGAGACCCTATATTTTATACATATCTTCCAAGAAAAATTAACAAATATAAAGTAAGCTTACTTTGACATAGTAGACTCGTAAAACACAGCTGCACTAATGCGCGATTGTCGCCATTCATGGGTAGCTACTATCTAGCCAAACACCCATCGATTCAACCTCCCTTTGCCCCGTGCTTTGTACCTGTCCCTGTTCCCCTTTTATTTATTTATTTATTTTATTTATTTATTTATTTATTTACACTACCCTACTGCTCCACCTAAGTGGCATTGTGTAGGGGAGAGGAGACAACTTAACAACACAATCACAAAAAGTTCAATTACTCTAACACGTACATGCATAACTTTTCACCAAAAGTGGCACTTGGGGAAGAAACAAGATCTCGTGGAAGTCTATTCCATTCCTCAACTGTTTTAGGAAAAAAAGAATTTCTAAAAATGGACATATGAAAACGATAGGGTTCAACCTTATACTCATGGTCTACACGTTCTGAAATGTAACTCGGTGGGAAAAGATAATGCCCTCGAGGAATGCCTGTATGTCCGTGATATATGTGATAAAAAAGTTTTAATCGAGATTGCCTCCTACGGCATTCTAGTGAAGGCCATCCCAGCATGGATCTCAGATATGCTGATCTAACCTAAGGAGAGTAATTATTACAAACAAATCTAGCCGCTTGGTTTTGTAGTTTTTCTAGTTTTTTCCGAAGATTTATTTCAGTGGGATCCCACACCGCGCTACAATATTCTAAGGACGGTCGAACATATGAGTTGTAAACAGTTTCTTTAATATCTCAAGGAGCCCTTTTGTCCTTTGTTCTTCTCCTTTTCTTTCCTCCTTTTTCTGTTCCTTTTCTTTTCGGCCCCCATTTTCCATATTTTTGAAATGGCAAGCCGACCTCTGTCTGGCTGACCTTTCCTTTCTTTTTTCTTAATAAACATATCCCCCCCCCCCCCCATGAAGACCTTCATCCAGGTCCACTACATCCACTAGTCTATCTGCATAGATTGTAAGAGTTTCGGGATCCTGAATTCTCAGATATTTGCACCCTATGTGAATTAAAATGGAGGTAGAAGACGCCACTTTGATGAGCCACATCGATGGTTATTCTAATCGTATGCTGCTCGATCTCGCAAACACACCTGGTGCAAATGCGGCATGTTAGCGTTAGGGATGCCAGTGGTATTTCGTTCACTGAGCGCGTCTTCATAACAGTGGACGGCAGCTGCATGCTCATATGCGACAGACAACACAGACATCAACAAGTATATAGAATGTCGACAGGCGCACGTATAATTAGCTTCTGACCTTTACGTTTTTTCCTAAAAGATGTTATTCACTGCGAGGGATATTGTAACATCATGGAATGTAATGTCAGTTTGTCTGCTACGCTTCTGGGCACCTGCTGGGGAGGTACGTAAGCGTATCAGATTGATGTACCTGTCAAGTAACTACAATCAAGGTGCTCTTTCGTATGTTCCTGCGTGCAAGTATCTACCCCCTTGGTCGCGTTCGAGGTCCTTTGTTCGTCCTTGGTGAGGACACTCGTCCAGGTTTTGTCACCTGTGCAGAGTATCCCCTATCCACTGGTCGTGACTTCAAAGAATTATAATGATATAATTATAAACGGAACACAGCCAGGGACACGGACGAGGAAGTGCACAAACCAACAGCTGCTCAGCAGTTTATCATTATGTACAGTTACCAACTACCCCGTTTTTCAACGCCCGTTCAAATAAGTAAGTTCACTCTACGCGTTCTCCGCAACAGTTCGGTGACAGTTACGTACATAAATGCATTCCGTCCTATCGTTTCACAATGTACACAGAAAATCATGAATAGTAGCCCACTTCAAAATATTTCTGGAAGCCTACGACGCTGCCGCTGCCGCTGCACAACAACAACGGCCTTCTATGCCCATTATACTCTCGAGAAGAGACAGAAGATCTCTCCTCAGACAATTGTTCGATTCCTGGTCTACCCGACAGTGGCAACACGACATTCCAACTAGGTCCTCTTTGGGAAGTGTAGACCCAATGCTGTCATACCGGCTGCCTGCAAAGCTTCCTCGTCCTCTGAAGTCGCTCATCCACATCCACGCTGTCATACCGGCTGCCTGCAAAGCTTCCTCGTCCTCTGAAGTCGCTCATCCACGCTATACGTCTGAATGTGGCCTTCACTCCGTTCTATCGCTACCAGCTAGGCTGTGAGCTAGGCTAGCCCTATGTGCAACGAGTGCGGTGTACTTGCCAACGTAGAGCACATACTCCTCCGCTGTCGGACCTATACCAACGAGATGCGTACACTGCAGTCACAGCTTGCCACCCTTGGCTGCCGCCCCTTGAACTTGTCGAGCATCCTCGGCACTTGGGACACCTCGGCCCACTCCAGGGCGGTCTTACGTCATCTAGTTGGCTTTTTTGAGGCGACAGGCCTAAAGGACTCATTATGACCCCAACAGCGCTCTCGGACATTCCCAGCATCACGATCACGATCAGGATCGCCATCGCCGCTCCGATCATCCCCGTCATCTCTCATCGGCATCTCTTATCATCGTCATCACTCATCATTGTCACCACTCATATTAGACCCCCTAGCTATGGGGTAGCGTTCCACTCCTAGAGTGGAAAACCTCCCCACTTCATTATCAGAATATATCTGTTGTTGTTGTTCTGGAAGCCTGAAGGGAGACATCTTTTCCAAACACTTCCTTTCGCAAACTGTCTTACAAACATATTTCTGCTACCGTTCTTCATTCTGATATCTGCTACCTCCAAAGCGCATATTGCGGTGGTCCTCAGCAGTAGATGTCTAAAGGAGAAGCGAAGTCCCACACCCTAAATTTTACCCTAGGATTGATCAAAAGAAAATAAGTGGTACGAAATTATCGACAGAAGACAAGCGCTGGGAATGCCCGACGAAAAACAAGCCCTAGGAAATTACCTATAGAAAAAGGAACAAGAAAATTATCGGTAGGCAATGATTGCAAGAAAATATACGATGCGAAATAGCCCATAGAAAACTTTCAGTAGGTTTGTAGAAAGTGAACGAAGCGACTGATCAACGAAAAACAGGCGGTAGGAAATTATCTATGCAAAATAAATAACTGGAAAGATCCATAGAAAATAAGGGCTGGAAAACGACCAATATAAAACAAAACTATAGAAATAGTGCATAACAAAATAAACTCTGGAAATGATGTATAAAAAAAACATGAGACAGGAAATTGGGGGGGGGTACCGAAAGTAAGAAAAATCAAAACGAAAGCGAGGGCGGTCTGGCCTGGGGACATTAAAAATATATATATATCCTGCTGTTCGGAAATTTATCAGCATTATCAGCTTGGCTGACAAGTACAACACAAGTACTACGTTTGATACACTGTATTCCCCGGTTTTACACGTGGTCTAATTGAAGAAACCGGAAGTAATTGAGGAGTAACTCAATGACAGACATTTTTCGAGTAACTGCAACTGAGGTACATTTCGAACTCTTCCTGTAACCTTGTTACTTTTAAAGTAAGGTAAGTGTACTTAATTACACCTTGTGAGTAACTTATATACAGCTCTGATCGCCACTTAGCACGGCTGCAAGGGCAGACACAATCTTGCACCGGGTGCAAGGAATGCAGGCGAAAAAGAATCCACATTCCACCACACGGGGAGACACTTGCATTCTGTGATGTAGCACGGCGAAGCGTGTCATCGACTGTATGCACCTTGCTTTCTTTCTCTTTTTCTTTTTGCAAAAACTATAAGAAATTAACACTAAGCATCAAGTAAAGTACCTGATTAGGCACTTATCGGCGCCTATTGTCAAACAAGGCACTACTAAAAAAAAACAATGCAATACAGACACTCACATTAGGGCACTAATGGGTCATCTTCTCCCTGATTCATGTACACATGGTAACAAGACTTTCGTGGACGAGGCTGCACTTCTTCAGGTAACCTGAAGAAGTGCAGACTCGTGCAAGAAAGTCGTGTTACCATGTGTAAATAGATAAGTTGCTCCTACCTTTTAATATCACTCTTTCATCTACTCATCACCGGCAACTTGACATCGCCTATTTTTCTGCCTTCGTATCTCCCTGATTCATGCTTAGAACGTCTGTCCATGCTCTGTCTGCCGACGAAAGGGCATATCTGCTTGACAGGTTCTTAGCCAACCGGCTGATGGACAGCTGCCGCTGTGACTCATGTACAGCTGCCGGCTCACCCGCAGCAGTGCACAGTGTGCCGCGTCGCAGGATCACATTCTTAGTCTGGTCATTTCTTGCTGAAGGTCGATCGACTGAATTGCTCAAAGGGAAAAAATGGGGTTGCCGAAGAAATCAACAGTGTTGTCACTTGCCCTTTGAGATTGCTCTACGTGTCTCCAAATCGCTCGATATATAAACCGTGTTGCGCATCAGTCATGCGTTGCGTCCACAACGAAGAGCGACAGCCGTAGTTCGGTCAGCTGTCAAGTTCCTCGTAGCCTTCTTGGCATATCTGGAGTTCTGTAAGTGGACGTTCGATTGTTACGCTACTTTCTATCTTTTTACCTATTTAAACCCTTCCACACGACAAGTAGTCGTAATGCATATGTTGAATTCCAATGGCAGATTCGGAGCGTTTCCAGAGCAAGTTTTGTTGCTCCGCCGAGAGCAAGTCTGTTCGATTGGCAGATTGGAGTCTTCCAATGGGAGCTTCGGAGCGGCATTCGCGTCAGGGTCGCTCCAGGGAGCAACCCAGACTGCTCCGCCAAAATAGGCAGATTCAACCGGAACTCTACATGACGTGTCACTTGTCGTTCGTGCTACCTATTTCCTGTCTCTGCTTCGGCAACATGGCCGCTTCCCCACGCGTCTTCGCCGTGATTTGTATTTCGCGTCGTACGTTAGCAATTTTGTTTCTTGAAGAAAGCAATAAGCCAGACATCACCAGGGCAACGTTAGGAGATTAAGAGGACCTTGATGTTGCAAAAGATGGCGTTGTATCGGAACATGAGTACAAGCATCTTCTTCTTCTTCTTCCTTCGTCTCTGGCCGCCATCCACCAAGGGATATTGGCCAGGGCTAAACTCCAAGTTGGGCGCAAGTGTTCCAGTCGCAGATTCGGATCACTTGCTCTAGGCCAGACCAAGCCGCTCCACTGCGGAGTGTGCCACTTGCTCCGACTCTGCCATTGGAATTCAACAATAGTTTCCTCCAAGGAAGAGCGACGTCCACTGTTTTAGTCCCCCGTGAATTTTAAAGATGAAGTTTCGAATATAGAAACAAAAACAACAATCATATGTTGGCGATGAAGTGGGGAGGTTTTCCATTTTGAAAGGCAGAAAGGCAACTGCTGCTCGTACGCAAAGCGTTGCATTCAAAGCACGCTCAAAAGCGCGGCTCATGTTGGGTGCACGCGCAATGGCGAAGACGCTACTTTTTTTTTTCTTTGGCGACTTCTTTCTCTACGTGCTATATTCTAAAACTGCCTAATAGCATGCAAACCCCGGCTCGCCCATAATTAACTAATGTCGCTGAGGCAGGCTGCGAGAAGATGCGAAGAGGAAAAATCAGCTGAAAGTATAGTATTAATTTAATTTAACAATGCTATTCATCTTGATACGTTTCGCATATAAAATAAAAAAAAATGCTGATACAACTTGATGGCAGTGCAAGCACGATATGTTAGTCTTTCCTGTAGAGCACGGGAAGTCCCCACATTGTGATCACTCGTCTTGCGTTTCTCTCCGTCCACGATAGACCATGCGCATTGGGTACGCTAGAATTGGGCCCGCTATTTTAAAAATCCCCAGAGTAACGGTCGTCCACGTCATCGCACTGGGTCCGCCATTCTTCATAGTAGCCACTCTAGGGTGAAGCAGCAGAGTGCAGACAGGTGGACGTGATGTGTTGATTAAAAAGAAACAAGGAAAAGGAGAAAAAGAAAAGGGCCAAGCACGGAGTCTATTGCTCCGTGACTACCTTGAGCACCGTCTCCTTTCGCTAGGGGAGCAGGAATTCCTGCGGCAGTGATGTAATCGGCACATATCCGTAAAGTATGGGCGCGCTTCTATGACGAATCTCGTTTTCTAACAAGGAATTCAGACTATGTAAATAGTGTAAATAATCAAACAATTTTTCAGTCGAAATATTGCCTTATATGCGTACGTACGAATGGTAGATTGTACATGTCTTTAGCAGTTTGTCGTACTTGTAACGATAGTTTGCACGTAGAACACTTACGTTGTTATCGTGTTAGTTAAAAGCAAAGTGTGGTCTAGGCAGCTACTTGTCTAATTATGTTAATACAATATTCTGAATATCACGGAGTGACCAAAAAGGTCCTCACAGTAACTTCACAGTAACAGAGTCGTCGGAGGTTGTTTGGACGATGGATATGCTGTGGGAAATACAAGAGATGACGGTGGATGTCAGACCACGCCGTCAGGTGTCCACGTCACAGGTACGGGCACTTAACTGGCCCATTTTGAAGAGAAGTGAGAGGGTACAGGCATCAGAGAGCCGTTTATGTTTCCAAGAGTTCGGAAATCTATTGTTGCTGCGAGTGGCCACGAGAGCAGCCAAGGAGGCCACGAGAGCAGAGCCAACGCCACCTAGATAGAGAAAGTCTGCGCACTGCCTCCTCTCCCTCCTTCGCTACGTGGACATATATAGTCAAAATTCGTCTGCTACTGCGATTCACCGTTTTCCGAATGACTGTGTCTAGAGGTCCGTCGGGCGGACCCGATTCTTTATGCAGCGGGGTCCGTCGGATGGTCCTTGGTATGGGGAACTAGACGTTGTTTCCTAACCTAACTTGCACTAACTTGCACTAACCTGACTAGAATAAACTAAACGAACCTAAACTAACTTGATCTAACAACACATAATGTTGAAAGCGGAGTGTCCCGACGGACTCCGATGTATACACAGTCGGGTCCCTCGGACCGACGGACCCCATGCTTTACGCAGCGGGGTCCCTCGGATCGTCTGTGGTATGAGGAACTGGACTATTTCCTAAACTAACCTAACCTAACCTAACCTAGAGCTGCACGAAGCTAACATGCACTAACCCGACTAGAATAAACTAACGTAACACTAACCTAACCTAAACTAACTTGATCTAACACGACATCATGTTGAGCCGACAAACCCCGACGTATAAACAATTGTGTCCGTCCGACGGATCTCTCGTGTCCGCCCGACGGACCTCTAGACTCTGCCTTTCCGAATTCAACAACTCGCAAATGATTGCAGCTCACCTGGAACCTGCAGACCTAAATATTTAGACAAAAAGTGCAAGACGCTTTTCAGAAAATCAGTTTTGAGAAAGATCGGGGCCGTTTTGCGCTTTATTTCCAAGTTTTCCCATTTAGTACGCGAGGACGTTCAATCACAACTCGCAGACGACGATGGTTCTTCTCCATGGCCACGACCGCTGAAAGCACGTTCGTGATTGGCTACGGCCGTTCAAAACACGATCCTGATTGGCTCGCTCTTAATTGTTACGTCACGTCGACGAGCGCGCAGGCTTTCTGTATCTAGGTGCTGTTGGCAGAGCGAAGTGACCGGAAATTGCAAGGCAAGCGCGAACTCTTATTCGGTGCTTGAGTCTTGGAAACGGCTTCCTCCCTGTTGCCATACCGGCGGGACGGTCCGCGTATAAATGGCGCCGTCCCCGCTTTCGCTCGTCCCATTATTCCCATTAATGTATTTAGCGAGGGTCACGATTACAATATGTATGAAACTGTCAATCCTTCAAATGCCTCCAGTTGTAACAAACCTTGTGGTTGACATGTTCACAGAAATCCACTGCCATGCATGATTCAAGTTTACGTCCTCCTGATCACTCTTCCCGAACAGGGAGCAAGTTGGTACGTATAGAGCACGCAGAACGAAACACGGAGGAAAGCGCTCATTTTGATATCTTGGTTGCCAGATATGGCTATAAATGCGCGCCGTTTGGCTTCCTGGGTCTTCTGACATACCGGTATATAGTAGCCAGTGTATCTATAGCACATTGTGTATATACATTGTGCATTGCGTTTCTCCTCGTTTTTCCCCCTTACAAACAAACAAACAAACGATGGATTCTGAGACGGATTAGCGGGTGACGCGCTCTTGCGAAACATTTGATGTTGTACAACGTAATTCGACATGAATGTTAAGAAAATCTAAGAATTATACGCGTGGGAAAGCTTTATGGGACGGAACACAAGCTGAAATGATTGTCGGAAGGCGTTTGAAGACTGTCCATGTGCAACGTGCATGTTCTGATATCAAAAGTGGAAAATCTATGTTGCTTCTAATGTCCACCTTCACTTCGATCACTTGCAGTGTGACGCGCTCCTAAACGACTTCACTTCATGCTACACGAGCAGATCGGATCATCTTCTTAGGTAAGTTGATGTTCCATATCGTGTTATTTTCGAGAGTGCGCATGAGGACAGTAACCTCTGTCACACGGGCTAATATAGTGTCATTTTCGTGGCATCATACATGTCGGCATACAAATCGGCATCAAACATGTGCCCCAACAAAAATGGCCGCCGCCGGATCACCGGGACCGCGAAGTTCTGACAGGCTGTCAATGAGAGTAATGACGTTTTTTTTGGCACAATGTCACACTGTACTAAAATAAAATGAACACGCTGTTGAAAATACTTGTTTAAAACGAAATGTGGTGGCGGGGCCCCTCGCTTCTGTTTCTGTACCTGTTCTTTGTACCTTTATATTTTATTTATTATTTATTATTGCTTAGAAATGGTACGGTACAAGTACATAGAAAATTGGGCTGAGAGGGCAAGCCCTGTCGAACAGCCCAGGAAGAAACATGGGTATATAACAATGTTACATGAGTCTTGTGAGGATTGTTGAGAAAAAAAAAAAGGATGGAGGTGGAGGTTGAGCAGCAGACGAAAAATGGAAATACGTGTAATTGTGGTAATAACAAAGTAGTAAAACTGAAAGCAAAGTGTAAGTACATACGTCATTCAGCAAAAGAGAGTTAATACCTATAAAATAAGCTATTTGTACCCAAAAAGAAAATAAACAAGGTGACACAATATGAAATGCACAAAATCTCAAGTGCAAAAAATCAAATGATAAGAGAAAGTTCATACATGTGAGAAAACAAACAAACAAACAGGAACAAAGCATTTGTAGCCGAGAAACAAACTGTCAAACAAAACACGGTTTATGTCATATGAAGAAAATGGTTCCTAACGGCGTGTTTGAACTTCCCGGGGTTTGAAGTGGAGCGAAATTGAAGTGGCAGCTCGTTCCACAGTTGACTACCGAAGGAAAAAATAGAGAAGAAGCCGTAGTTGGTACGACTAGTAGGGTATTGTAGAGTGTACTTTGTATGCCTAAGTGGGTAAGGGGTGTTGTAGTTCTGTACGGGGATTTGGTGCCTATTAGAGGGTGAGTAGAATAAGTTGTGCATGACGCTTGCTACTTTACATCTGAGAAGTTTATAGATGTTGAGTATCCGCATGTAGGAGAAGGCAAAAGAAACAGAGTCACGAGGCCCCAGCGAGAAGATTAACCGAAGTGCCCGTTTCTGTGCTATAAGCAACGGATGCAAGTTACTGGAATATGTGAGCCCGTATACCTCGAGGGCGTAGGTAAGATGAGAATGAATGAGGGCATGGTATACAGCACGCAAGATGTGAATGGGTGTGAGTACATGTAATGTCTTTCAAATGAAATAAATAAATAAAGTATGTGGAAGGATTTGAAGAAATAAATGATAGAAAGTGGCGCGACAGTAACCGAGCGTCCACTTACAGAACTGCAGATATGCCAATAAGGCTACGACGAACTTGGCAGCGAACCGAACCATGTCTGTCGCTCGCCGCTGTGGATGCAACGCAGATCTGATGCGCAATACGGCTGATATATCGAAAGATTTGGAGGTAAGTATAGAGCAACTTCAAAGGACAAGTGTCGACATTGTCGATGGTTTCAGCAATAAATGAGATGATATTCAGCAATAAGAATGGATCACTCGACGCGGCAGATGTGTGGCCTGCACATAAGCCGGCTGGTTCACAACCGGCAATATATTTGCCACATCATGACAAATATATTGAGTTTGCACATGCATACGCAACCCGGGAGCAATTACCCTGGAAACATCCCCTTTCCCCACCGCCGAAGAACGGAAGATTTTCCAAGGGGATACAAAGTTCTCCGTGATTTATCCAGACCCCCGTACACCCCCCTAACACCTCCCCAAATGTTCATTGACACCCCCTAATTTTTTCACCTGTGTACCTCCTACAGGGTGTGCCCTTCGGATTTCAGCTTTAGACACATGTCGGTAATGATATGTTAAGATGTAATGACGTAACTATAATAATGACCCCCCCCCCCATTTTCTAACGCTTATCTCCTATGGATCGCTTCTTAGCGCACTTTGCATTTATCATTTCTTACTGCTTGTTTTCTATCGATCAGTCCTAGCGGTTATGGTCTGTTGATTATTTCCCAGCGTTTATTTTCTATCGATCATTTCCTTGATAGTTTCAACCGACACTTTCGTAACGTTCATTTTTTATCGATCATATCCTACTGCTTGTTTTCCATCCAAGATTTCTCAGCTCTTCTTGCTGTCTACGATTTCCTATAGCATTAATTTTCTATTGATCGTTTCCTATACCGCTTGGTTTCCATAGATCATTTCTCAACACTTTTCGCTATCCACCGTTTCCTAGCGTTCGTTTTCTATCGATAGTTTCCTACCGCTTGTTTTCCGACGATCATTTCTGAACACTTTTCTCTACCAACCATTCCCTAGCGTTCATTTTCTATCGATCGTTTCCTTTTATCCACTTGACGATGCCGCTAGTATCCATCTATTATCTGTCCACTTTTTGGTCCATCCTTTGTCCTGGTCTCCCTTCAAATCCGCGTAAGCGGTGGAGGGGGGCAACTGGGAGCTGGTCCCTCATATACCAGAGAGGGGCCCCTTGATAACGCGCTCCGCCCCCGGGTGGGCCGTGTCTTTGAACGGTGCGCCCGATATCAAGGTCGTCGGGGCAGTATCGCTTGCGGTACTGTTTCGGGGAAAGAATTTTTTTTCACAGGGTCTTTTAGTATCGAGCGCGACGCAAATTAAGCGAACCGCTTCTTTAGAAAGTACAACGTTATGTTGATGTTTGAATTGACACGACGCCATACCTGATATGACCTTAGACCGAAATGCGCGCAGAGACAGTCAGACCGGATCTCAGTGCAAAAAAAAAAGGGAAATAAAAATAATATGTTATATATGGTGGTTCTACCAGAGTGAATTATTCTACGACAGAGCACTTAAAGCAAACACCTCAGTGATCGTGCATTTTTTGAAGTAGTGTAATGATAAAATACGAGAACGGGAGGCTATGAAAGACGAGTGACGCCGCTGGGGTGCAGTAGCTGATACCTTTCTCACCGTGAAACCGAAAGTGAATGTGAACATGCAATTCATTTTTGTTTCATCTCTTTTTCTTCCGCTTTTTTGTTTGATCTGCTAATAAACACGTCCCCTTTGTTTCTCTTAGGGGCAAGAACAATATCGCTCTGTCGCGATCTCACACCACGGCGTTACATGTCCCTGGTTGAGGATCGATTGCGTCGCCATGGCAGAACACCAGCAGAAACGCCATGAGCTATAGGAATAGCGCTCATCATGTTGGACCGTACACATCGACCGCACGCCCCACTGAGCTTCCGTCGTCAAGTTTTCGACGCTATCCACTGGCTCTCTCACGCTGGTGTTCACGTTAGTCAGAAGTCCGTTACCACAAGATTTGTCTGGCCCAAGATAAACACCGGCATTCGTACCTGGCCTCAGTCATGCATATACACTACCAGCGAAGCAAAGTTCGCCGGAATACCATCAGCCCTGTGTTCGCCATCCCGCTTCCGTCCCGTCGTGGGTCCGTTACCACCATCCAACGGATCCACCTACTTCCTCACGTGTGCTGACAGATTTACAGACTGGCCAGAAGGGATCCCGATAGGCGACATCACTGCCTCCACCGTTGCCCAAGCTCTCGTCGCCGGATGGATCGCCCGTTTCGACGTACCGTCCACCATAACAACGGATCGCGGACGTCAGTTCGAATTTCGACTATTTCCTGACCTGATGAATATACTTGGCACGACACGGATCCGCATTACGGCTTTCCACACTTCAGCCAGCGGCTTAGTTGAACGGTTCCGTCGCCAACTGAAAACAGTAGTCATTCCTGTTGCGCTCCTTGGCATTCGTTCTGCCCTAAAAACTTACCCACGCTGCTCCTCTGTATGAAACTGGTTTCCGGCACCTAGCTCCAGTTGCCTGGACAGTTCTTACAGGTTGCTACTCCTGCATTCAATGCAGGCGTTCCAGACCCACAGCAGTGTATTCGGAGGCTACACAATGAGACCGCTGCGACAGACACCACAGCATCCCTGTGCCGATGTCAGAGTTTTCGTAAGCCAGGACCTGACAACCTACACGCATGACTACGTCCGTCGCAATGCCACCCGTAGGCCACTTGGCCTACGCTATATGATGGCCCTTTCCAAATTCTCCAGCGCATTGACAACGCCTCATGTTGTCGTCATCAGCGGTCGTCGTGAAGCCCTATCCATAGACAGGCTGAAGGCGACGTACAATGCTGACGATCCAGTGCTCCAGCTGCACTGTAACCATTCGCAATCTTCATTACCCTCTGCGCCTACTACGCGCGCCTCAACTCCTGATGAGCTGCATGATTCCTCATCTGTCCATACGGGGGATCCACCGTAGCAACGACGACGGGGGCCGTTACGCTGCTCACGGGCACGCGCTGGCAACTATCACAATAAACCTTGTCAACTCACGTTCAGAATATTCTTGAATACCATAATCGCACAACGTGGCGAACGTAACACCGGTTCATTTGATGCCGCGGTCAACATGAGGCAAGTTTCCCCTCTAGAGTGTTTCTGCCTAGATGACTTACTCTAAAAAATATAACTCCTTTTTGGGTGTAATTTGATGGTACTCTGACTCCCTTTTTGGTGTATGTCTACACCCCCAGGCAAAACAACACCCTTTAGTAAGGGTGTTATGCCGAGGGCAACAGAAACACAACAGGCAAAATAACAGGCATATTATTTATTTGGATCACCTATAATACACTGCAATAAGAATTGCATGGCCACCGCAGAATACAAAACTTAAAAGTGTCCACCAACGTAGCGACGAAGATGACGGTATTACGGTGAGGCCAAGAGACGTCCTGCCTGCGTAGTAAAGAAAATGAACTGTGAAATGCCTTCATCAAATTAACGGCGAACCATAAGTTACATGACAGTTACGCAGATGGATAAGGCTAGAAAATAATACACAAACCCAGCCCTCGTCAACACGCAAGCAGCTCAAGATAGAGAGTAAGGCAGTCGGTAAAGAGTAAGCGAAGTGTCGGCAACGAGACTCGAACCCAGTCTTGGGAAAAGTTACTTTGAAAAATAACTAGTTATAGCTACAATTACCCCAGCCAAAAAGTAGTGAAGTTATAGCTACAGTTACATCGCGAAAACAGTAACTAGATAAGTTACAGTTACAAATTAGTTACTTTCAGAAAATTTAGTAATGAAGGTGACGTATCAGCTTTTATCGCAGAATACCTTTTATCATACATATTATCTGTACTAGGGTTGCGGAGTTGTCACTCCGGAGTTGAAATAATTCCGGAATTATTCCAGATTTATCAGAGCCCGGAATGGAATTGGAATGGAAGTAGGCAGTTTTTCGCAGGAATGGAATTGGAATGGAATGGTCTGGGCGTCCCAGTGGCTGCTAGGCTAGTCAGTACGGTTACCGGTCCCTTTTCTTTTATTGATGGAATTAACGGAATGGAATGGGGTCGCCAAGCCCATTCCAGGAATGGGAATTGGACATACTTTTTCATTCTGAGGAATAGAAAGGAATGGAATTATCACAAATATCCATTCTTCGGAATGGAGTTGGAATGGAATTGGTGGCCCCATTCCGCAACCCTGATCTGTACATATTGCACTTAAGGAGCAGCTGCTGCTCGAAGTTCGCATCACTGAGTTTGCCTCTTTTAATTGCAAAAAATATCCCGGCCCACGCTGAAAAGCCGCTCAACTGGGACGCTGGAAGGAATGCCGGTATTATCTTTAACGAATATTCTTCTTATAATTGGGAAATCATTCAGGGTAGCTAAGGTGCTGCGGCTGCCTGCTTTCCACCTCTCGAATACCTCGGCCTCCTGTACAGTTCTTCTTTGTCCCGTCCCGATTTTCGTTGTTTCTTTCGCGTGTAGAAACTCAATGTGGTCATATTCACGCATGCTTCTTTTCAGTGGCAGACTACGCTGTGCCACGTTTATATTCTTCAAAGATAGCTGGCCTTCTTGTTTTGAGAGTAAGTAACTACAGCATGACCGCAGAGGCGGTCAAAAGGTCGTTAAAAGGAGAAAAAGGAAAAGAGAAGACAAATGAAGTGTGATGCGAGGTGGCTCCGAAATGGAAAATCTGCGATTTCGAAAACTAGTAACTAGTTACTGCAACTAGTTACCCAGAAAAGTACCTAGTTACAGTAAAAAGTTACATTTCCCGTACCAGTAACTAGTTACAGTCAATAGTTACATTTTTTGTAACTACCGTATTTTCAGGTGTATAACGCGCACCCCTAAAAGTGGACCGAATTTGAAAAAAAGTTCGATGTATAACGCGCACCGGTGCATAACGCGCACCGGAATGGCGCTACAAGCTTCTGTACTGCCATCGGTATACACAATAAACCAAAGCGGTGTATCATATATGCATATGCTATATTTGAAACACATTTAGTCAAATCCGTTAAACTCCGATGCAACGGCGTCGCTGTCACAGTATAGTTCAGTCTCCTGTCTGCTTTCCTTTTCGCGTCCGTTCTCAATCACGCCATTCTTCTGAAATGAATTCAAGATTATTGACTGCTGAATAGCATCCTTAAGCAGCATCATTAACGTTTTATGAACTCCAGTGCCCATTCGCCGGTTTTGTTAAGTGACCCTAAGAGATATCGGAGAAAGCCACAGCACACTCTGGAAGAGGCCTGAATTTGTATGTCACCGACCTGAAAAGGAACGCTGCAGGAAAATATTTCCGTGTACAACGCGCACTGTTAGATAACACGCAGGACCTCTTCAGAGCACTTTTTTGCTGCATAACGCGCGCGTTATGCACCGGAAAATACGGTAGTTACTGTAACTGGTTACTTGTAACTAAGTTACTTCCCAAGACTGCTCGAACTCATGCCTCTCCAATTTTTGGTCAAGTGTTCTACCAATCACACCCAGCCGACATCGCCGACATACCAACTCGCAAGCCCCTTGTTCAGAAGACACGCACAGCCATTGACTCAGCACATCTGACCGGAAATCAGAGAGTTGTGGCCTTGTGGTTTCGTTTCCCGCTACCTCTTGCCTCTTGAGTCGCTGACTCTTGCCCGCTGCTTTACTTTCTACCACAAATCGCACCAACTCCGTTTGTTACCTATACCTCTTGACTTTCCAAACGGCCACATGTAACCACTGCAACGCGGCGCGCACTGTTCTCTGATCTAATCCGTGCCTTCCACTTAAGTTTCAAACCTAATCTGAAAATACCCGCTTCACAGGCACCTCAATCAACAAGACAAGAGAAAATACACCGACGACACTTACCAAACAGAACGATATGCAGCGATCCGCTCGAACAAGTTATTCTCTGCCATGGGCATGGCGCAGCCTGTGCTTGCCTCCGTTCGAGACCCAGAACCGTAATGGTTGCAGTGTCATACTAAACTCAGATGGTCAAGTGACCTGTGGTTCAACAAAGGATCTGCTCAAAGAACACGAAAACTACCACAACTAACTCCAACCGCCATAGCTGGAAAACACAGAGTACACAGAGTAAACAGCACACTGTTGCCACACCAGTCGTAGCGAAGCATTAGAACCTGGATGGCCACTACAGCTTTTGCACACCAATTCCTGAAAGTATACCCTGCACAGCGTGACATATACATATTACACCCATTTAACACCAAAAACAGAATTTTCCTTCGGAGTGTAATAAGGGAGTAGAGCAATGAATACACCCCAAATACACCCCAGTTACACCTAAAAAGGAGTTTTAGTTTTTAGAGTGAGGAATTTTAGGTGGTTTTAATTCTCGGCGTTTCACCAAGGAGCAAATTTCGGCTATATTCTACAAGACTGAAAGGCAGTAAGTTCACCTATAGCTTCGCAACTTATTTAGATTTGATGCATTGCGCAGTGGTCGTGTGCACCGCATATGTCACGGAACATCTGGTTTTTATTAGAAATCCATCCAAAATCTCAATAAGGACGATCAGCTGCTGTGTTGTGAATGCACCATCTGCTAGGCTGTGGTATAATTGATCACACATTGGATTCTTCTTTCCTTTGAATTCTCGAACGGTTAGTAATGACAAAACCCTCGTTCCTCGAAGAGTGATGACAACTGCTCAGTGCGAAGGCATTGTTGCAAGAAGGTCAGCATTGTATGTCCAGATATCATTACGTGTTAGAGACCAGTTACGACTCTTTTTTTTCTTTTTTTCTTTGTGAACTGGTCCTGTTGAAGTGAATGATAATTACTTCTTGACCTGCTCGCATTCATTTAGAACGGTAAGCCTGGAATATTGGTTAAAGGTTGCAACACAACGCAAGCGCCAGGCGATAAATGACACATTGTTCGCGGTATCTGAGAAGTCTCCAACTGAATATCAACTGTGTCTCCCACGTACTCCAACACACATCTATGACCTGTGAATGGCACGCCGCGCATCACTTATCAAAAGGCAGTCTCCCAGTACAAAGGACAATTGAGTGTCGACATATGAGCCTGTTTCACGACGTTTGTGGGCACCCCGAACCGTATCCTGCAGCGCCATTTCTGGTCGTGTAGCCGGAGGCTTTTCCGTACAGGGGCATGTATCACCTACACTGCGGCACGGAAAAATCGTGGCGCAAGGATTTCCACAAGGGAGATGACGTACCCGGTACGGCGGTAATGCAGGGAACACGCCGGACACGACCGTCTAGCAAGGACGCTCTATACTAGAGGAAGGCAGTTGGCGCTGCGGCCGCCGGACGAAACTTTAGTGCAACCGGTCCATGGATGCCTTCGTTGTACATTTTTCGTTCTTTTCTCACGATTCATATCAGTTTATTGTACGCCAACATGAACGACGCTCTCCAGCCGCTCTTCTACACGTCGGGATAGCATGCTCAGGACAAAATGTTACAATGAGAGAAGGCAATTTCATTGCAAGTATTTGACACTGGCATCACCTACATGAAGCACAATTTTCACTTACTTCTTGCTGCGATGATTAAAAATGAAACACCAGTGCCTTGTTGCGCGTCAAACACCGTAAAAACAGAGCTTCACCGCATAGCACGTTGCGCCCCAACAATTGCCACGAATGATAAGGTTGCTGCCGTTGCTTCGAAGAGAGAGGGAGCGTTCGCCTTTTTGCCTTAATTGCCCTCTATCCAACCTGTCACAAAAATCTGAAGGACGATTAATGTAACCAATGCGGCGGAAATGCGTTAGCATACGCATTCTCTTATGTGTGTGTGAGTGTGTGTTTATTTATTTATTTATTTTTGCTTTTTGCGATACGTTCTCTTGCGTTTTATTCGCTTTTTTATCATATGTTCCCTTTCTGTGTGAGTTTTGTCGAAATCTTGTGAAAAAATCGGTTATTTTGATTGGAATAATGTGTTACGGCCATAGGCCTCCGAATTGAGGAAGAAAGATGCTGCCTTTGCTTGGCAATTTTTCGAGTTTAATCATGAAAATTAACATAATTAATGCGTCGCCCGAATCCGAATGCAAACGGCCTCAATCTGTGGCAAAAGTCTCTCTCAGTGTATTTCAAGTAGCTTGCAATTTTTCTTTTAAGTAAAACATATTTTGACGAATTGAGTGTACATCCTCTCCTGGGACACCCTGTATGTGGTTCACAGCGCTGACAAATATAATAAACCTTTACTAAGTTTACGACATTGCCTACCAGATGTTATTCTGCGAAGGATGTGTCGCGAGTAACATCTCCTTTTTTTTTTTTTTTCATTTCAAATTACAAGAATGTGGTTATCATGAAATTCAACCTGCAGTCCGTGTTGCAACCTCAATTGGTTTGCTAACCTTTGTAGGCACCTGTTGACGAAATGAGCTTATTGGACTGATGTATCTGTCACATAATTCGAAATAAGATGCTCTTTGGAGTGTGCTGCTACGTGTACGGTCACACAGCTGCCGCGTCCAATTCCTGGTACGTTCTGATTGTTGAGTCATACAACAATTTTCGATGAAAAAAATCGACAATGTTGGCGCTTGTCATTTCAAATTGCTTCCCGCGTACATCGGTTAACGCTCGAAAGCCCCATCATGAACGTCGCCTGGGTAGACGGTCTGTGGATTATTTTTGTCCACCTGAGCGTTTATATATAAATCATGTTGCGCATGAGCCCTTCACTCAAGATACACAGCGAAAGGTGACAGACATGATCCAGATAGCTGACAAGTTCATCGTCGCCTTCTTGGCGTATTTGGAGTTCTGTAAGTGGACGCTTAACTACTGTTGTACCACTTTCGATGACAAATAATCGTAATACATGGTTTTACGGGCTAGCACGTGGGAACTGGGGGGTCCATATTACGAAAGCCTCTAGTCCTTCGATCGTTTCTCTCTGTCCAGTGTAGGCCCTGCGAGTTCGGTACGCTAGAATTGTGTCCGATACTTAAAAACAACAAACAGACAGTTGATCCAGCGCTCGCTTTCCGCGTGCCTGAACATACCTTTTGTAAAGACGCCGCATTAGTTCATCGAATGCGCGTCGGTGTGTGTTTTACAGCGCAGTGCCGATGCCGCTTGAGAGAAGTTGACTCTCCCAAATGCTGTCACTGAGGTGCTGTAGAAGATCTACAGCACACTCTTCTCGATTGCCCACACTACCAACCTTCCCGAACCATATTCTCCGGACCCCTTAACAAACCAGACTCTCGCCCCCTTTCTCTCACAAAATCGCTTTGCCCCTGGCCACATCCAGCCCACCAGCGCTCTGCCGTCAAAGCTCTCTTCACGTTTTTGGATACAACATGAATTCGATCATGATTGTGAAGGGGCTTATTATTTCGTTCCCCGCATGACCACCAGCAATGGGGTAGAGTATCGGCCCTCGGGATGAAATTCCCCATCCATCATCTCACAATAAAGTGGCAAGTGCTGTTCATGGGAACCATAAAAATACCAATAAATAAATAAATAAAGAAATAAAAAGTTGTTGTTATGTCGGCACAGTTTCCTCAGAAGTCGGCCCAGGGCATCGGTCGTGACGTTGCCCACCTCTGTGAGGCCGACAACGGCGAGCCCTTTCATCAGCACCACCTGCGGATTACCATCATATCTATTTTTATGTGAAGCTAATCACCATCCAGAAGATTACGAGTACAAATAATATCGGGCTCTTACAAGAATACTAACATGCCGAAAATTGATCGGAATTTGGCCCAAAACACGCTCCGTTCTTGAGTTCTCAACACGTCACCAGATTTGTTATCGTTCCATATGCCCTTGTCAAGCTACATCGACCCTTCCCTTCTAATACAAGGCAAATAGAGGACAGAAATGTCGTCCGCGTGTGTCAGAAGGACGCGCTGAGCGGACAACACTTTTCCATGTTTTCGGCCAAGTTTGAGGATCCCCAATGTTCAATAAAACGATATCTCGAGAAAGAAAATTTATATCCAACATGCACACGGTTAAGGGAATGTACACAATTCTTTGGTTTCTTCTCTCTTGGTTTCAGCTGGAATGGCTCAGGCACCTGAAAGAGATCTGGTGCTTGGTGCACCATATTTTCGAAACCGTTACCGGAAAGGCATTCCAATGTGCTCAATATGTTCAAAATCATTCGAGACTTGCTATATACCCTTACTGGAGCGGCTCCGCAATAAAGAGACAAACAAGCGGGGGGGGGGGGCTGTTTGACACGACGCGGATACCGAGGCCCCAAAAGTAGGTTACTATATTCCCTATATCCCTATATTCCCTAAAACTCCCCTTTCGAACTACACATTCTGAACACTTCTGGCGCGATAATGTAGGGCACGGCATTGCTGGCGCACAGGTAAAGGCAGCTGGTGTATTCAAGACATAGCGGGCGGTGCCGCCTACTGTTAGTTAACCCTGTGACGTCATGACCTTTTCCATGTATCGGACCGTTCCTTCAAAGTTTCCATGAAAATCAGCATTTGAACACACGAAAATCAACAATTGTGGCTGGAGATAGGACCAGATTTGAAAATCGGTGTCCCGTCGGGCATACAGCGTATGTTTAGACACTCACGATTACATTGATTCTACATTTTAATTAATTCTACTTTTACCTGGCTTCGCACCGTCGCGCGGCGTGCCTGAGCGATGATAGTTCACCGTCGGCGACTCGTGGTATGCGCGGTATTATATCATGTCGAAAAATTCGGGGCAAAACGTAAAGCGGGCTTCACCTGTTAATGTTCCAATAGCGTCCATGTATTAGAAATGTAAAAGCACGTGCGAGACACTCTGCTGACAGCGCTCTGCCTTCGCTAGGGGCACGTTCCTGTCGCAGAGCGAAGCTTTTTAATGCAATTTCCTTGGGTGAATATTGGGATCTTTGAGGTTCCATTTAGGTTCCAAGTTTTGAGTTGAGACACTTTTGTACCGCTTACGCCTGAACGGTCCCGTATGGTCGACAGTTTCTTCATAAATTCGGCAGAGCTATTTCAGGAAAGTGTTCAGCGTGTGCAACGATGAAAACACGGAGCACATCCTCATGCAGTGCAAAAGGTATGCACCAAAATGAACAACGTTGAAATCTGCATATGCTCGCGACCGCTTGGACAATAGAATATCCCATAGAGCAAAGAGCACAGTGTGTAAGATATATAAGAGTAAGATAAATAAGAGTGTGTATTATGTCACCTGTAATTTCGTGCGGAAATGACGTCAGTGCCCTCGCTTCCGTGTCAGGCGCATGACAGGTTCCGATAGGCAAGGGGCTTTGTGATCCCTGCGTGTTTAAAATTGGTTTCCCAGTCGCTTCTGAAACAGCATGGGTGGCTGTTGGCACAGCGACGGTAATGCTGCGTACTTCTCCTACATATTGTATTGTTGAGTTGCATATTGTTGAGTATTGTTACAAGCTCGCATAGAGGGTTCGCAGTCCGTTATGTCCGAGCCCGTCAGACACAGTTCTCCTTGCACCAGCGCACGTATCCATGCCCGGCCCAATAGCCTCCTCTTTATCCACTGCAATGGTATGTATGAAGAATATGAAACCCACAACATCAAAAACGAGTTTTCATATTTTGATTTTAACAAATTTTGTATTTTCAGCATGCAGCTGAAATCGCACGATTTGTTTGTCTGATTAGCAGTGCGTATGTTTCTGTGGGGGGGGGGGGGGCACGTCTGTTTGTGCGTGCGTGAGACTATGTATGTGCGAGCGTGTGCGTGTGGGTGTGCGACCGTTTGTGTGGGTTCGTGTGTGTGAGAGTACATGCGCATGCGTGTGCGTGAGCGAGCGTGTGTGTCGGTTTGAGCTTGTGTGAGTGTGTGTGTGCGTGCGTTTGTACGTGTCTTTGTGCGCTCGTATGAGCGTTTGTGTGTATGCGTGTTTGTGCATATGTGTGTACGCCCGCGTGTGTGTGGGCGTGCGTGCGTCTGTGTGTCGCAGTTGGTTTTGTGCCACTGACACGGCGAATTCCACGATGAAACTCCACACTGATCATGGCTCAAATACAGTCGTTGTTTGTTGAGTGTGAGGGGGAGTGACCGAGTGAGACAGGGATTTTCCCAGCGCCGTCCTACACCCCCTAAGACACCCCCCCCCATAATCTTCCAACACCCCTGCGAATGGTCTGCCACAAAGGCCAAAAAAGTCAGAAAAGAAAAGCGAAATGTGGGTGCTACTCCACCCCCACCCCCCTTCCCAGGGAACACCAATCAACGGGACGAAAATCCTGGGAATATCCCTAGTTGCTACTAAGATCCTAAATAAGCAGGAAGGATCTGCAAGCGCAAGCTTTCCCATTCATCATCTTAACAATTAAGTTGTGCGAAAGCGATGTTACGCGTGAGGACTTCGATACTTCTTGTGAGAAGGCTCATTACTTCATTCCCCACATCACCACTAGCGATGGGGTAGAGTACAGTCTCTGGCGATGACAGTCCCCATATCTCATCTTAGAAATAAAGTTATTGTTGTTGTTATTGTCTGTGACCCTGTAAATCACCACTGCGCAGACGCGTCAGCATTCACTCTAGGTATAGATCTTTTGTGCTGCAAAATTACTTGATTCTTCACGTTAATTGGAGAGGTGTGTCCGCACGTTGTTGTTGCCTTTGGCGTATTTTACGAGACCGTGCATCCAGTAAGACGATAGCCAGATACTTGAGTAAACTCTAATCTTGCAAACTTTCTGCTTTATATACTAGGTCACACGTAGGGGTCAAACTCTTCACGAGTTAGGTGTTTGGAATATGGCGCATATGATGCTGGTGGGCTTCACCCCATCGCTTCAATGCAGGAAATAAAGCCTCCTTTACATGTCGAAAATTTCGAACCTACATGGAACCTCGAAGATCCCAATATTCAAGCAAGGAAATTGCATTAAAATCTTCACCCTGCCACAGGAAACATGCCACTAGCGAACAAAGGCAGAGCGCTGTCAGCGGAGTGTCTCGCACGCGGTTTTAGATTTCTAATACCTGGACGCTATTGCAACATGAACAGGTGAATCCCGCTTTAGGTTTTGTCCCGAATTCTTCGGCATGATATAATACCGGGCATACCATGAGTCGCCCTCGGCGAACTAGCATTGCTCAGGCACGCCACGAGAACGTGCGAAGCCAGGTAAAAGTATAATGAATTAAAATGTAGAATCAATGTAATCGTCATCCTGGGACTCTTGTGCGAGCAACTGACTCTGTCCGAAAACGTGTAATAAATGAATGTTTATTCACTGCAGCAGCGACTCCTGCCAGTGGCAATATAGCCTGCGAATGGGTCGAGAGATTCGGAGGATGGTGTCATTCGTACGAGCGTCTCAAGGTAAGCAAGGCAACAGAAATCCTCTCGTCTAAA
The DNA here is from genome assembly GCF_037126465.1 of Ornithodoros turicata. Lineage (NCBI taxonomy): Eukaryota > Metazoa > Arthropoda > Arachnida > Ixodida > Argasidae > Ornithodoros > Ornithodoros turicata. The sequence continues at coordinate 65,725,499 of NC_088206.1, forward strand.
TCCACGCGTTTGAGATTACATCTGAATTATGCGTACCAGTCTAACATGTGGGTTGTGGCTAGAGGCGGGCTGACGCGACAAACCTTACCGCGAAAAAATATCAGACCAGTCCACTAAGCAGCGGCGCAACCACTGGCAGCCGGGGTCACCAGCTGCTGCCTGTGCATGGCCCACAGAGGGGATCAGGGCCAATCAGCCCCAACCAGACTTCGCCGCCAGGCAACTGAAAGCCCTCATTCGATCACTCCAGCAGACTGACACAGTGATTTATCCAGATCCCCCCCCCCAACACCCCTTCCCCCCAAATTTTTGGTGACACTACCCAAATTTTGTTCTTTACGAAATAGCTGTAATGATGACTCCCCCCCCCTTTTTTTTTTCTTGCTACACCCCCGATGTTAGCAAATTCTTGGTAACAATGCGTTCCTGTGTTCATCACATGTATATATATAACCGTATATGTTTGTTTAATATTATATATGTTTGTTTTTAGGACTATGTTCCCAATTAATAGATTTGTGTTTGTTTGTTTTATGTACATGTGTATAGTATATATTTATGTATTTACATGTATGAAATTTTTGAGGTGCTCAGGCCGTGTCAGGTAGCTATGCTACCTTTAGCCTGTAGCTTCCTCGCTACGTTTGTAGTGAAATTAAACAAACAAACAAACAAACAAACAAACGTGCCTCAGCGGTAATACGCACGGAAGATAATAAAACAAAGGCAGTTTTTTTTTTTTAAGTGTTCAAGTAATGTCGGTACGGCTATTCAAACATCGATATATCGATATTTCTTTTTAAAACACCCATATTTCTTTTAAAAATACCGATATATCGATAAAATATCGATATATAAGTATTGATATTTTCATTGATTTTATCGATTATTTTTTTACGATGTTGATTTTTATCGATATCGAACATCGCGATATTTTTGCATCACTAGGTTCCGGTCGAATCCGAGATTCCGCAACGGAGCAAGAAAGATTGCTCTGTCGCGGAGCAGGCTGATTCGCGGCGACCAGTGAAACACGCGGGGCAAAAAAAGCTGCTCCAGATCGACCAGTGGAATTCGCCATTTTTGCAGTTTTCTCCATCGAGAGGAAGCTCCTGAATGATCTGGACACAAAGGAAACTATCGATACATTTGCAAACGCCAAGGCCAGTAGCAAGCACTTTTGAGTTTTGGATTTTAAATTTTGGAATTGGAGTTGAATTTCGCCGCATGACCTGACCCACACGTATGACCTCTTTGACTTGGGCCCTGTGCATGACATGGGAATAACTTCGTTGCATTGAGGCTGTGAAAGCCTGAATGTTGAAAGACACAGGGGCAGGGGGGGGGAGAATATGTTTATTAAGAAAAAAGAAAGGGAAGGTCAGCCATACGGAGGTCGCATTGCTATTCCAAAAGAAGGAAAATGGGGAAGAAAAGAAAAGGAAAAGAAAAAGAAAAAAGGAGAAAAGGGGAAGACAAAGAAGAAAAGGCAAGGAAAAGACGAAGCAAAGAAAAGGAAAGGAAGAACACAAAACTACAACTGAAAAGTCGCACACAGGGTCACAACACCGGAGCAACATGATACTCCGGTGAGGAGCTGAGAGCAACGTCGATGCTCACTGGACTAGGGCGATGGAAATGCATAAGAACTGCCTGAGCCCCTATGCAGGGTGGTTGTATCCGTTTTGCTATTTGTGGCATCTATTTGTTGCATCTATTTGTGGAGCTCTCCATATTTGTTTTGCTTTTCTTTTTTGTGTTTTTTTAGCTGGCCGACTCAACTAACCGTTAGTGACCTTGCTGTCGAGGATTCAATAAATGTATAAACGCAACACATATGTCAACAAACTTTTCTACACGTAAGAAAATTTTACGGGAGGCAACACTAGCCGAAAGGGTACCTTGCAAACCATTTGAAAACTGACCATATGCAACGAGCATGTTCTTTTAGCTAAAGCGGCGGTTAGAAAATGTATATGCGTTGCTTCTCATGCCCACATTTACTCGGCCTCGTACGATGTCCGGCACAGCGGTCTGTGACAAAGGCAGTTCTGACGTTCCTCATGCATAGCCCGTGAACTCTCAGCTTGTGAAGTCTTGTGTCAACTGATTCGTCGGTGTCACCCTCACCTCTCACCACATGGACATTGCTCTCTATTTCTTTCTTTTTTTTTTCTTTTTCTTACTCTCATCCCTCTCTTGCCTTTTTGTTAATTTATTAGTTTCTTCCTAGTTTATTTTATTTGGTTTGTTTCGGTTACTTTATTTTATACCTATACCCTTGCGGAATAGCAAGTCGGCACACCGTTTGGCTGACCTTTGCGCGCTTTTTTTTGTCTTTCTTTCTTTTTCTCTTGTAATAAATACACCCCCCCCCCCCACTTTTACTGTCACCCCTCCTATCGCTTTTTGTTAGTGTATTAGTTTCTTTCTAGTTTATTTTATTTAGTTTCTTCCGATTGCTTTATTTCCTACTGGCTTCTACTTATATCCTCGGCTTGCGGAATAGCAAGTCGGCACACCGCTTGGCTGACCTTTCCGCTTTTTTCTGTTCTCTTCGTTTTTCTTTTTTAATAAATATATCCCCTCCCACCTTTAATTGGATTGCCTTTGCTTGGATCACTTGCAGTATAATGGTAGCTTGCTTACCTGCAGCTACATGTGCGCTCTCCAGAAATCCACTTCATGCTACAACTATGAGGAGAAGGAATCATCTTGTTTGGTAAGTTAATGTTCTGTATCGTGTTATTTGTGCAAAGGGCAGGTGAGGGCTGCATTCCTTCTTTTTGGCCTTTGATGTAACTAATCGTTTGGAGAAACTACCTACACAGCGCGAAGCTGTCACCGTTATCTGATAAGGACGATGATACCAACAAGCAAATGTGGACAAGGAAAAAAAGGACAAGCTCGCACAACATACCCAGCTGAAGTTCCCTTATCGCGATACGTCCCCTATACGCTACATGATTGTAGGAGGGTATCATCGTCGTCTGCACTTGTACAAGTGCAGCTCTAGTGATATACTCTTAGAGAAACATAAGACTCGCGTGAAGGCACAGAGCCCTTCTGAGTTCGCTTTGAGTTATACGGAAGCTTGCATCAAAATATCATAAGAAGGGTTGCTCCCCTTAAAGCATCCTAAGCCGATCGAAAGTAACTGTTCTGAGGCTCAAACATATAGTACAACTGACACACACAACACCAGCTTCAAAGTCCAGCAGAAGATGAACGAGTGAAATGTAGCGCTCGTCGAAAAACACAGACAGCGACATGTACATGTACTCACCAGTAACCAACGTAACCACTCAACAAAGCGGTCAAAGGACGAAGGTGTTTATTTCACTTGAGCCATGCGGTCAGTGGTTAAAATTTTCCGTCCACAAAAGACTTCACTCTGGGTGCCTGAACTTTTCGAACATGCAATACACCACCCTTACAACGTCAATCATTGAGGACGGTGCCCGGTAAACGAGCGGCCTTTGTTTGAAATCCCGGCGGATCCCGACCTGAAATTCTTCCATGTTGCCGTGTCGCTAAACGTTCCACTCTTCAATATATCTTTCTGGTTTCCACGAAACGGCAATAAAAATCCCTAAATATGTTGCTGGAATACCAAAACGAAGATTGGGAGGACTAGACAGTTTGAATATTTGCTGTGTGTAGTTAAAAACAGTGACAGACGGGTTCCGTGACATTTCATCGAACGCCATTTCGTAAAAAAAAATGGACATTTCATCGAACGCAGTTTCATCGAATCGGTAGCCGCCGCTTTTTCTTGCGGCAACGTGTGAAATACGTAAAACCTAACCTTGGTCAGGCGTCGATGAAACAGCGTTCGTCCAAAAGGCGTTCGACAAAACGGCGTTGATGAAACGGCGTTCGATGGAATGGGCGGACACCGACAGACTCTATGCTGAGCATTGAAGGTATGGGCTTGGTTGCGCTAATGCGGGTAGTGGCAAGTTTCAAACTAAAGACACTACGGCTACTTTGTTTTGTAAAATTGCACCACCGGCACATCAGGCTTTGCCCAATATTATCACTAAATAGAAAGGGACCTCTGTTGGTGTCCGGGAGCGTAGTCGTCGGTAGTCACAGGCAATAAGTCAAGTCAAGCCAAGCCAAGGAAGTGCAAACTTCGCTAGCATTCGACACGCTGTATTCTCGCGTCTGTCACCGTCTAAGCCTTGACCCACTGACGCAGTTCGGTAACCTGGAAAACGCGCCAAATATTCCGCATCAAATTTTCGGTACGGTATAGTCCGGTACAAATTTAGACGTACTGTCCTGTACGGCGGAACTTTCACGTGTCGTGAAATTCCTCGATGACGGGACAGTACAAATCTACACAGCAAGGTAGTGCAGGTTTGAAAGAATGCCTGTACAAAGATCGATCACTCCATTGATCCCCGTAGCCAGTACACCGGGGTATGCCCAAAGCGTCCAATCATGCCATCATAGTGTGCAATGCGATATTGACAGTTTTATTCCTTTTCAGGTATTCGGCTTGCATGCTAGGAACGGTGCATGCTACAATGGAGACTGTATTCCAATCCCACGGGCAAAGGCACTCTTCAAGATGATCAGTAAGCTTACGGGCCAACTTCGAATGCACTCACGTGACCGTCATGAACACATGCTACGGGCCATGTTGCGAAAGTAGTGCACAAATTGTGGCTGCGCCGGATGTGTTCTGAAAAAACATTGGAGAACATGTGCAAATGAGATCGAAAAAGCAAAACTGTATGCCGCTTGTAATGCAGGCCAGCAAACAGTTCTCAGGGAGCACAACCTCCGCCCTAAGCAGTCTGCCACTATACTGGGAGGCAGATATTATTGGTTATAAAACTTCGCCAACCAAATGGAAAAAAAAATAGCAGCGCAATTAAAGCGATATTCCCCGCTAATGCTCGATTTTTTTTCAGAATGAACGAATTTACACTTGCAGTCATGAGCAGGCTGTAAAAAATTAGTGTCATAGTGTCATGTGGATATGCGATGACCTGGGACCTCGGTAAAGCAAGTATTAGCTGGTGTACCGTTTCCTGCATTCTTAATTATATCTCTTCCCACAGCGCTATCTCAGTCGCGCGTCCTCAAAATATCGACACCGCGCGTCGATCAATTATCACCGTTGGATCTGTTTGCTCTTCTGTATCCACATATCCATCCCATGTGTCTCTATCTATTTTGCAGCGCCCAAAAGAACTCTAGATTGCGTGCCAGGTCATGACTATTTATATGTAAGTATTGTACACTGTTAGCAAGAAAAAAGAGGTATAAGCAAGGTATAAAAATGGGCCCTTCTACCTTTATTATACCTTCTTCTACAGATCTATATATTTGAAGGGCACAGAAAACGTATATTTAATTTTAATATTGATATTTAATAATCTAATATTTAACAGTGCATTGAAATGATTTTCAAAATGAAGAATAGTTCAAGATACCTACATCGTACCATTTCACAGACCACTACACTTTTAGTTAAGTACTTGAATCATGATCATTGGCGCAAAGCGTCGTTGTTGCACTGTTGCGAAGCATTTTCTCTATTGACTAAGTGCGTGAAATGGGGCTGCCACCACACTCGATTCGATGAAACCGTCTGCTTTGCACAACGGTAAGAAAATGCTTTAAAAAATATTTCCTTTGCCACTTCCCTGATCGAAATTAAATTGATCAACAGTTAATTATAATTATCGAAAGTAATTCACAGACCACACACTGCGGCGTCGATCATGATCATTGGTGCCTCACCCCTTGAACCCGACGTTTCTTTTCTCGTTAGCATCCTTGTTCCGTTACATATTGCCAGTACGTCCACATATGTCACACCTATAACTATGGCCTGCTTGGTATAAGTAGCACATGTCATAGCTACCATTCATCTGTTATTGTTGCTAGGTGTAGGAATATAGTATTTAGTTTTTTTTAGTGCTGTAATACTTTGCATCTGGCTCCTTTGAGATGACATCTTTCTTAATGGCTTTGAGCACAACAGGCGCAGTTCAGCAACGGCGAATCACAAAATAGCTGAAGATACGTGTCAGAATAATTGCAGTTTGAGCATGCTCCCAAGAGCAGCAGACTGAGCATCTCGTCCCAACTCCCACGCTAGCATATCATGTGACCCTCCTTCTCTTTTAAACAGAACGACCATGGACCTTTCGGGTGCAAATATTACTGCAACGATGCTTCGGGGCATGCCAACCGCCCCGACGGCATAGTGTGTCAGGTAAGGGCCAATATATAAATAAACATACCTGTTCAGGGCACACCGGAAGACGCACAATAGTTAACAACTCTAAAGTAACGATGTGACTCAAATTTATCTGTGAAAAGAACTCTATCAACGGTATTTTCCTAGTCGGTGACTAACAATATGTTGGGGCACGTCCACTTGGGTACAAATGATGTTTCTCCTGTCATAAGAAACTGTGTTTGCTTGACCCGTCTCAGGACGCTATCCGCTAACGTTACTGTGGAGCATGACTGCATTGACTACATGGTGCCCCTGCATCAAGATTCCAAATCCGTAGTCGCCGCGCAAACTTTCCTTGTGAATGTGGTATACGACCACGATTGCAGTCCAGGAGGAAGACGTGGGAGACACGAGAAAGTATTGACCAATCTCTGGCGGATACTCAAGAAAGTCGTGCGGTACTGTTTCTTCTTCGTTGTACCGCGGACAGTTAGATGTTCATGGAAGATCACATCTACTAGTCCAGCAGGAAATCGCAGGAGACATTGACGAGAAAGTATTGATTCTGATCGTTGGGTATCCAAGAAAGGCATTCAGTGCTGTTTCCTCTTTCTTGAACCGCGCTCAGCGAAACACCCCAATGACTCAAAGAGCTTCCCAGGCAGGGCACTGTTAGATATATTCTATAGGGCCAGGTAACAATCACAGTGCAAAAACGCCCCATCTGTTTTGAAGACGAGGTTCAAAATGGATGTGAGCCACTATGTGGGTGGTTCTACAAGTAAACCTTTATAAATAATTTAACGGCGAACCAATGAAAACAAATATTCTCGGAAATATCTAGGAGAATCATTTTTCGAGTAGTCCCCAGGTTTCCAATGCTAGTATACGCGATCGTTTGGGAACCGTTTGTATTACAGCAGAAAGGAAGGACGTCTTGTGGGGGCTGCGCAGCCAATCATGCGCCTTGACATCATTGTCAAGTTTAAGGCCACTAAGTGGCTCCTTGAGGCGGGCAAAGATGTCGTAGTCGGACGGTGCAAGCTCTTGCGAATATGGGGCATGTGAAAAGCAATCAAAACAAAGATCCCAAATGGTTGATGTAGTCATACGAGGCATGTACGGGCGGCCATAGTCATGATGGAAAAGAGCGCCCTTGCTGAGCAGTTCTCCCCGGCCGCTGTACCATATTTTCTGAAATATCGAGAGAATTAGCAGCTTTTGGTTGTCTAGCACGCGTCCTGCTTGCAGCGTGGATAGAGCTGGTACTCTGCACTATTTTGGAGCTCTTTGTGGTATTCGCGAGTTAGTCTGGCCCGCTTATAGCTTGTCGCATTTTTGCACGAATGCGCTTCGCGTTGCTCTCAGTCACTCCCGCACTCGACACGTTTCACTTTGTACTGGTGAGATTCCTCCGTGCGACCATCTGAAGCTCGCCCTTTCTCACGGTGGTTGTGGAGCTGATGGAACTGCTTTGCGTAGTCGGCCGCGATCAGGCGGGCAATGGCAGGACTATCGCGGGGGGGGGGGGGGGGGATGGTGCATCCTGGGTCGACTTTACAGGGAACTGTGGCTACATTTGTCTTACAGCGTTTGAGGAGCGGAATGCCGTCACCGTAGCCACTAGGCCGTTGGAGATTTTTTTTCTTTCCTTTTTCTTTTTTTAAACGAGGCAACTATTTATAATTTTACACTGTTCCCGGACACAAAGCACAGTATAGCAACAGAACGGCTTGGAGGTTAGACAACCATGTCTATTCTATTTTTCTTGCTGTCTGTTTTTTGGCTATTTGTTTCTGCTATCAGTTTCTCGCTATCTATCCGTTTTTCTGCTACATGGAGCGGGCGTGTTTCACGACAGTTTTGTAGCCGTACTTGAACACGTGATCCAACAGCAGGAACCAACGAGTGCGGGGCATACGCTGAGATATGCGTCGCCTCACAGGGTGCCTCATGCCCCACGCCTCGGAAGCTAAAAGGGTGCGCTCATGAACGCTATAGTGTTTAAAACTGTACCACGTGAATAATGTGGCATCGATGCTGGCATGAGCTATGCGGTAGGACAGACACACACACACATCTGTATTTCTGTTCTGTGCCTTACCTTACCTGTAAATCTACTGCCGATTATGTATTCATGCATTATTATTTTTTTATTCATTAACCCTCAGGGCGGTAGCGTAGCAGAGGAGAGTGGTTTGTTTGTTATATAAGAATGATATAAAACACTGTAATCATGCAAGCAGTTGTGGGTTACGGAATACAAATAATACATATCACGTGAGTTACATGATCACAAAATGGCACTTTTAGTCGGTGAAATGGATGTGATGCAACCAGGGAACGCGCCACACAGGAACCTGGGCATCACGTACAGATGAATTAGTACTGAGCATCAAGAGAACAACTTGAGATGAAGCCTACGAGAGCCTTGAATGCGGCGTCTCTCTGGTTGGTGTCCTACGTCCCCAAGACCTTCTCTATGGAGAAAGCTCTGTTGTCCAGACGAGCTAGTCCAGCCCGCAATGTCTTGCATTGGGACTGATGTCTTCTGCACTTCATAAAAATATGTTCCTCTGACGGTCATGCGCCCGTGAACAGTGCGCCGTACAGCCTGGCCCGGTCATCTCTCTCTCTCTCTTTTTTTTTTGTGTTTTGTCTTGTTTTTTTTTCTCGGAGTAGCAGAACTTGTCAGGTGACAAGTTCAACCTCTGCGTATTGTTTTTAGTCCGTCCAACTCCAACTCCAGCCAGGGAGGTAGATGTCCTTGGAATGAACGAATCTGCGAATCTTTCTGACGGTGACTAGTGCGGTGGGAGATGTACGTGGGAGGAAGGAGTAGATCAGTTCGCAGCGAATCGTTGTGGTAGTATATTTTATGAAAAAGGCACCGGCGGGATATTTGTCGGCGTACTGCGAAGTTATAGATAACTGGAGGTTAGCTTTCATAGATGTAACGCTTGCGGCGCGTAGTAGTTACGAAGGATGAACCGAACAGCTCTGTTCAATACGGTTTCGAGCGCGTTCATAAGTGTTGCTTCACCAGGATCCCAGACAGAGCCTGCATACTCAAGTTTAGATAGGACCATGGATTTGTAGAGGGTTAGCACTAAGGTGACGAGGAGCGTGATGGAAATTGCGTCTGTTATATACTATAGGGTACGATTTGAGTTATTTATTATATATCAATGTGTTTTCCACCGTAAGTCGAATGATATAAAGTACGTACTATTATTACTTTATTAATAGTAGTCGTCATTAGTATGTATCCCCGGACCAGGCGTTCTTGACAGAAGCGTTATTGCAACACCTGTAAATTGTCATTGCTTTGGAGAGTCTTTTGTTGCTGACTTTTGCGCTGGGGTCGGACGCATTACGTTTTTTGGAAAATACATGACATATACACTTACTATATCCTCATTTCAGATGCTAAACACTGCCAAGATCGGTAAATGTGACGAAACGGGCAACTGTGTCTTGTGACCGGCTCAACGTATCACAGCTCCAATCAGCCCGCAAATAAAGAATAGCCACTATACTCGTGAGTTTTTGTTTCTCTGTGAAAATAACTGTTGAGACAACTGTCGACAGATACTTTTCTTTATACGGTCTAATACAATATATAATCATATAAAAACGTACGTCTCAGTCAAAATCATCGGACCGCATTTTGGTTGAAGTGTAAGTGGCGGCGGAAGTGCAAGAAGTTTTGCAGTCACTTGCTGCAATGGTCAAGAAAGAAATACCAGCGTCTTGTTGCGTGTCAATCACTGTAAGAACAGGGGGGGGGGGATAATGGCAGGATCGGCTCGCCGTTGTTGGCCATACAGGAGTAGGCGTCGTGACGACCATAGCAAAAAAGAAAGAAAAGACGGATGGAGGGTGAAGGGTGGAGATGCGTAGAGGGTGCGTGGGTACGTCGGTGAGAGCAAAGTTTTAGAGGGTTCGTTGAGCAAGACCCGCCTCCTGAAGAAAGCGAACGAAGTGTCTTGCTTTAGCGGAGCGTTCGCCATAAGAACTACCGGGGTAGAGGATGGTATGCTCGGCAGTCTCTCCTCGGAGTCGGAGGTCTGAAGGTATGTAGGCCTTACCATCATCATTTGGTATTCCTAGTGACCCGCTCAGTTGTGTTTGGTTGGGGGTGATAGGGGGTGATGATGGTGGTAGGGGGATGCTGAATGCCGAGCAGGTATCGACAAACATCTAGCTTACTTGTGAAGTACAAGTCGTTATCTGTAATCAGTGATAAGTTGGTCCGGGAATCCAAACCGTGAAAAGACATCCAGCAGTCGGTCCCAGATCAGAGCTCTCACAAACTTCCAAAGGGGATAGAGCTCGACCCACTTCGTGAAGTGATCTGTAATGAGTAACAGATATCGGTTACCATACGGGGGATTTCTGGGGTACGCTACATGCGGTTATCTGCCAAGGCTGACTGACAATCGGGTACAGAAATCCTGGCGGCTGTCCGCCCATGGGTTTAGACTTCTGACAATCTGGACAGATGCGAGCAAACCGTAAAACATCCTTCATCATACCAGGCCACGTCGCGACACCACATAACTTAGAATAAGTATAGCTGCCGCTACCGCGACCTGCCAACGCAGAGTCATGGAAATATCCTAGGAATAACTTACGTAGTGAAAACGATACAGTGCAACAACAAGGACAAGAAGGATCAGGCCACTGATCTCTATGTCTAAAGGCTGGATCGCGCTAGATCAAGCGTAGATCAGATCAGAGAGGGGCGCGTGGGAGCGAGGTGCGGCAACCGGCCGGCATGTTGGAGGGACCACTGGCGCCGGCTGTTCCCATAGGAAACAATGGGAAGCGATTTGATTTGGAGTATTTATTGCGCTCTAAATGCTCCATTGCTGATGAGCACGCATCTTTCCTAGGAATCAGTATGCTGATATATTCCAAACGTGCTTCAGCCGTGTTCCTGTAGTTTTTAATAGTAATTACCTTCATTTTTTTATCCGCTGCCTGTATTCCGTAGGGGGTCGTAAGTGTCGTGCACAAGGAGCATACGCATGAACGTGAATTCGGTGAATGTCAACCCATAGAATTAATTCTTTTTGCTCAGAAATTTTTCACACTGTTTGTTATTGTAAGGAACTTCCGTTTTTATATTCTTTGTTTGTTGTTCGGTTTCCGTGTGGTGTTCCGCGGTTCTCGTTCGTTATTGAGTGGTTTCGTGTTATATGGTTCTCGTTTGACTTTTTCCATTATCGTATTATGTTCTACAAGTGTCTCTGTGTGTGTTCTACAATAAGACTTCGATCCTTATTGCGAAGGGGCTCATTATTTTATTCATCGCATGACCACCAGCAATGGGGTGGAGTATAGACCCTGGCAATGAAACTCCCCATTCCTCATCTTAAAATAACGTTATTGTCACGAGTGCGTTGCATTTGTTCAGCTGTCAGCGTATTTCATTACAGAAATTCGAAGCGCTGTGCACGAAGAGCACTTATCACACATGCTGCATAGGAGCGACTGCACATACGAGGTTAACACAGCAGTTTATTTACTTCCAAGCTCACCAATTTAAGGAACAGTGGAACAAATTGGCATATTGGCGCAGGTTCTGCATCCGCTTCTTCGGCGCACCTGAGTGACTGTGAGGGGAACCTGCATAGCACAAGCGCATTGTTTATAGAAAATACATGGTTTTGAGATTGATAGGAGCAGCCACACATACTTTCTTAGTAGGTAATGGCACCAGCGAAGTAGCAATGCAAGCAAGTCCGAGTTGTCATGCGTGCGATACGAATAAACAGATTTTTCCTCAAAATAAAGAGCTTACCCGAGAAAAATTATCCCTCTTTCTCTGTTCGTGTGAAGTGTACTCAAAGCTGCAACAAACAAGCATGACATGCCCTTTAAGAAATTTTAAAAAATACGGGCAGCCCCGCTTGAACTAAATGCAGACGACAGGATGCGTTGGGCCCACCAATATGGCGGCCGGTGACCACGCTGTCGAGCACCCCATGCGCGATCCATCCTATTCGCTCCGAGATCGAACGGTGTCGGCGCGCTGCGGAGAACGGAGAACTACCGCAGTGTGGACGCGTCGTCTGCTTTTACACGTTTATTCCGCGTTCAGTGCAGTAGGTGGAGCACTGGGGAACCGAACAGTATCGTACCATCGCGGCACAAGTGATCTTCCGGTGAATATACACAAGAATTGCGGAATAGAACCATCAAATCCGAACATCGACCCACGTGTTACCCACACTCGAATGGTGACAGTGTCGCCCCCTATAGGTCGATCTCGCAGCGAATACTATAGAGATCAGTGGATCACACACGAACAGGCGCCGACTAACAACTGAAGTTTAATCTCCAACCGCAGGAAAATGAAAGGAAGAAAGTAGAAGGGACACGAGGCTACCCAGGTCACACATTTAGATCAAGCGTCAGATCAAGCGTAGATCAGATTAAGCGTCGGTCAGATAGAAGAGTAGGTAGCGGACAGAAGCGTAGGTCAGACCAAGCGTAGATCAAGCGTCAACAGAAAAGATAGCGTTCTTGAAGAACAATGGATGCTGCACTGGTACAGCTTCCTTGTCTGTTAAAGATCGTGAATGCCTCATATATCTCCCTGGGGCGTTGGTGCCTGTATCTAGCAGTGACTCGCGCACTGCGTAATTGTGGCGCGCAGCCACAGGCTGAGCAGTGGAGGGCGAGATCGCTTCCCGTCCCTGATTTCAGGGAATTAGCATATTCACGAAGCCTGTCATTTATGCACCTCCCCGCCTGCCCTATACACAGGACTTGCCACAGGTCAACGGAATATCATAAACGACCCCACTGCAGCAGCTTACAAACGGCTTCCTGTGACTGACCCCGCATGAAGGTGCTGCCTGCTGCTCTCTGTGCACCCGCACGCACAACCACTACGTTTGCCTGGCGCAAAAAATACCGCTCTGATACAAACACGCTCTGAAGCCTTCTTGATCCTGTGATACACTCCGTACAAATATAGAATCTCCGCTGTCCTAGACAGCTCCTCGTACTCTCGCTCTCCTGGAGTGCCCCGCCTGACTTTCCGCAGGGGGTTATCAGCGATGCCACTCAGCAAGAGTGCATAGGGGATAACCAGACGTTTCAAGTCTATCAACCTATCGGACATCAGGCCAGCACGAATTTGATGAGCGCAGGATCTGATTGATTGATTGATTTGTAAAAGAAAAAATTGGAAATGTTAGCCTCGAGCCACTCGGGACTTGCTGCTCCAGGACGCGTTATTCAGAAAAGAAAGGGTCTTCTGAGCGCGTTCCTCATTGTCGCAGTTGCTACTCCACGCTTGCCCCAGATTCGAATGCGCCATAACATCAATATTGCGTGGCAATGTTGGTGCAATGTCACTGCAACAATTTGTGCTGACTGGGTGGGTATGTCTTCCCCCGATTTTTTTTTTTAACAAAGATATCAAATGCTGCTTCAAATCACTGTTCAGTAGAAGAGTCCTTTTCCTCGGCTTTTTAAACTCTGTTGGAAGATGGGATTCGAAAGATTCGAGATTCGTAAGATGCCTGGATTCGCAGAATCTTTCTTGGACCCGGATCCGGATTCATGGAATTCTGGATTCGTCCCATCTCTATACTATTATGAATTATCACAGTACCCTGAATTCAGTGTTTCGTTTATTGTTTGTCCGCCCTAGTTCACGATCCCTCTAGGCTTAGGCGGAGCCAGCTATGTACTGTTGCTTCGCGTGCAATAAAAGTGAATGGAGTTGAAAATTATTATTATCGTCGTCGTCGTTGTTGCTGCTGCTGCTGTATTCGTTCTGTACCCGCATTTTCTATTACCGTGGACAAGTATAGCACCTAGCCCAACACTTCTCGCTTCCTTCCTCCCTTCGTCGCAATGTCCCCGGTTGGTCCCCGATGAGGAGCTTCACCCATGGCTGATCATTGTATTCACTAGTTTTCGCCCGGAGATCCTTAGAACTTTGCAATATTGAATTTTCACGCTGTGTAACTGAAAAATATCATGTGTCACACGGATATCGACATTTATGGTTATCGTAATTGTATGCTGCTCTGAAGCGCAAGCAAGTGTACATGTTCGCAATAATTATGCGCGCCTTCGTAACAGTGAACCGCAGCTGCATATACATATGTGAATGGCAAAACGGAGCCAATAACTTTAAAATGTCAGCAGGCGAAGGTATAATGAGTTTTTATTACCTTTACGTATTATCCTACCAGATGTTATCTACTGCGAAGGATATGGTTATATGATCAAACAGAACTCGTTGTGGTAATATCAATTTACTTGCTAACGATTCTGGACACCTCCTGGGGAAGTAGGAGTATTAGATGCACGATTCTCACACGTAAACACAATTCACTCTCTCTCCTTCTCGTGTGCCCCTGCGTGTGTCTGTTTTCCCGCCACTCTGAACAGAGATCAAGAATCTACCTCCCTTGTTGACCCTGTTTGGTATACGTATGGCGGCCCGTGTGTGATGACGAAGACGTGCCTCTGCTGCCACGCGCTACGGTGGTGGCACGGCAGTTCTACCGGCACCGTCCTAGTGTGAGGCCACGACCATCTGCCCGCTGGGACATTCCGTCATCGCCGGTCAGGACTCATGTAGAGGAACACCACCTCCTCTACACTCTAAAAAAAAGGAGTAATTTTACTCCTTTTGGGGACTCAATGCATTGCCACAAAAAATAGTCCCTTTCGGGAGTAAGTGCACGGGCGTAAATGAATGCCACAGACTGGAGACCGCATTTCACGCGCTGTTCTAAGAGTCCCAGGTACATAACTCGTGTGCATGCATGAAAATAAATTGAAGCAAACCATCAGCCGTGATATATCGAGTGATACATACATCTTGCGCCATACATAGGGCATAATTTGCGAAGAAGTGCTAACTGTTTCTTACTGTGTGGCTGGAAAATGGCTACGTTTGCTGAGTTATACAGCCTTATGCCATCAAATTGGCCGAGGGCGCATATTTACGTAGACTGTTGCATTCAGGAGACCATTCGCAAAGTTCAGTGACAATTCGCAGTCCTGGGGAGTAAATGTCGGGACTAAGTTTCGGGTTAGGGGACTAAAATGGGAAGTAATTGCAGTCTAGGGGAGTAGAAGCTGCAATTACTCCCCGTTTTACTCCTTTTTTTTCTTAGAGTGTACATTTGGTGACCCGAACAACGAACACCATGTTGGCCATAATTCGGCCCAGCACGATCCCAAATTTCTGCAAGCCCACCTCCGGGGGTACGGTGCATCGTTCTACCGAGGAACCGCTAGGCGACGTCGTCAATCCACCGCGGCTCCACGCATCGCAACGCTCGACCGCGGAGCACTATGGTTCTACCCTCCTTACTCATCTACCCAGCTCACGTCGCCATGGTCGCACACGTCACGTCGCCGCACGCTTCGTGATGGCACTCCTTGGGATTCCACCAGCGGCACATTCCCGAGCATCAAGCTCCTGTACCGGTCGTGGCACGCCGCTGTCGACCGCACCACCCCATCTGCTACGCTAGCGGTCCAAGAACCCTGCCCGCCTCGCCTTCCCACCAGGCTTCGATACAGGGTGCTGGCAGCCCATCCAATGGCGCTCGAGACGCACCGGGACCAACGTTCCACCGGGGACCCACACGGAGGCCACCGAGTTCTACTCCCGGTCTCCCCGTGCTTCGCGATGGTCCTCCCCGACACTCTTCTTGGCGACACTACCAGCTCACCGCGCACGAACCAGTCGAGGT